>NW_026577991.1:3952980-4611810 GCF_029603195.1 Condylostylus longicornis
TATCTCTATCTAATTATGATAAATTCGTATTTCAAACAAATTTAAAATATGAAAATATCTGAATTTATATCGTGTTAACAGAATATCTCGAATCACTGCAACATTTCAAAATCCAAATGTCTACTTCAAACCCATATCATTCATCGTAATTTCGATTTCATTTTCTGCGCTTCCCCGTTGGTTCAACGTTAAATACCTGTTTATCTTGAACCTGTCAACAAATCAAGTCCCCGCTTCTCTCTTCTTTTGTCTCAAATACAACCGAAAAATCTTCCTTTCTACAATTATAATTGATAGTTATAAAATGAACTGTGAACGAAAAAGTTGAATGAATAAATTGAATTTTAAAATTAAAAATCTGAAAATATTTTTCTCAGTACCTACATACTCGTATAAAATTGTATTGTGTATACACTAAAAACCAATTTTTAATACAATAAATATTGGACATCATAAAATTTTTTCCACAAATAAAAAAAAAAATTTATACGAAATCAAATAACAACAACAAAATAAATATTGGGTTTTTTTTCCCCATTTTGTTACAAAATTTATTCAAAAGTAAACATAATTTCGTGCAAATATTTAGACGCACATATTATTATGTACATAAATATATGTACATATACACTTATTGTTATACTACATGGTATAACAATAAAACAGTTTATAAAACTATGATTTTGTAAAAGGATTTTTGTTTATTTTCTAACCGAAAATATAAAAAAACAAAATTGTATCTTTCTAAAAAAAAAAAAAATAAACGAAAAAAAAATAACCTAAAAAAACTCTTTTAATAATTTTTTTTAAGGAAAAAAAACAAAATTGCTGATTTAATATTTTTAAATTCATGACAACGCGAATAAAATATTGTAAATAGACATTAGGATAACATAGAGGATAATGTAGACATATAGGGAGTAATAGTAAACATTTCCACTTAAACTACACAATATATAGAAATTTACAAGAATTTAAATTTCTAAATTTATCACAACTTAGAAATTTACAAGTGATTATTGCCTTATTATGAGGCGTCAGAAAGGTGGATAAAAAAAAATATTAACGGGAATACGAATTACATAAATCTTTTTTAAATTAATTAAATAAAATTTCTGGATTCTTACTGCCTGTTTTATGCATTTTGTTACGAAAAACTCAGTTTACAAAAATTGGTATCTGCAGCTGAACAAGCGATAGTCTTCAATACTAGAAAACCCTACAGAGAGCTTCTTCTCGTTTCGTTGCCTAATATTTCTTTTATTTCTGTAAAAACTAATGGCTATCACATGTTTTGATATTTGTCATATCTGCTGATTGCTATCACCAATTACATATACTTTAAAATATAAATTATAAAAAGTTATGCAAATATTAACGAAATTATGTGTTTCCTCACCAATATCGGGATTGAAACAAACAAATCTCAATTATTCGTAATAATTATCGATAAATCCCTTTTCTATAGTAAACGTTAATTGAGTTTCTGATTGCACTTCTTGAATCAGAAATATCACCATTATTAAGTGACCATACATGTGTGGAGTGTGCATATTATTGTTGCCATATTTATTATCATACACATAAATTTATGAATTTTTGCAATGCTAATGCATTTATATATATTCAAAATACAACGAAGTATATGAAATGACTGCTGAAATCAAAGTTACAAAGTAGAGATTGAATTCCCCATTTGATTGATACGGTTTTTAAATCCAATTTAAAAAGATACATATGTTACATTAAAACAAATTTGTTATTAAATCCTTCAAATTTCAATTGATAAATTTAACTTGTTGACAAGTTGATGTTCTTTCATGATAATTGCAATAAAACTTCGATTAAACAGAATAACATTTCTGACGGTTTTACAAATTCTGCAAAATAAATCTTTAAATTTAATAGATTCCTTATAATTTCAGTTTCAACTGGCACATAATTTAAAATTCATTATGATTTTAAATATAATTTTGTTGTCAAACAAACTAAAATGTCAGCCTAATATATTTTTGACATTTTCAATATATTATAAGTAGGTACCTACATTATTTTCATTGTTTATTATTTAAATTACAAATTGAATAGAAAATGCTTTAGGGCTTTTATAAGAAAATATAAGCAAAAATATATTTAAATTTAAAAAATAATCATTATACATAAAACCATACATATGTGTCGTATATTAAATCAATTGATTTAATTTTCGTGATACGTCAGTTATTCAAACATATTTAAAACGAATCTATTATTTAATTTTGAAATTAAAAATAAATATAATTTATTATTTATTGAACTTATACACATACATACACGTATATGTAAGAAATATTATTTTACTCAATAATTAAATTAAAAAACAACCTAGGAATAAATATTTTCAAAAAATTAATTAATTTTTGTTTTCGATTTTTTTTATAAAAAAAAATTACAAATTGTATATAAAGGGAACAATTACAATAACAAATCGCATATAAAGGGGAATTTACTCTCCCGTTAATATATCTGATAGTAAAATTTAACTTGTAGCAGTCAATAATCTATTTATTGTGTATGACTAGTATGTCATGTCACTCACATGTATAATGAAAGAGAAATATGGAAATAAAAAATGAATTCTTTTTTTCTAACAAGAAATTACACTTGGTTCTGTTTATTTCTCCAGTCTGATTTAGAAAATGGTGTGTCTTGTCTATCGAAACTCAGCTTCTTCTTTTTGCATTGAAGAAAGCGTTCAGCGTTCTGCGAATGTTTTTGAATCGTAAATTTATTACGATGAAGAAATTATAATTGTATAACATCCCAGTAACAGTTACCACGTAATTGGACATTAATGCAATAACTAAATTCAAATTAATTGCTATAATAATTTCAGCTACTATCAACAGTTAAATTGCTGGTTTTAGCACAACACAAGTCCAACTGTTCCAAAAGAAATGTATGTACATAAAAATCGAAGTTCCGTCAAAATGTTAAGGCTTAAAAATCTTATGAATTATAAAAGGAATTTAACCAAAATAATGTGTACTTCAATTGTGTTTCAAAACATACCAATATTAAAAATGAATCTCTTACCTACATCAACATGCCAGTTAACCGCTTGTAAATACAAGAATACCAATAAGTGATAAAATCAAAATTTCTTGTTTCAAATATTGCTTTCCTGCTAACATCGCACCTGTTGTTCTTTACAGTATTACACACACAAAATAAGTTTTCTTCCAAACTATCAAATTACCACAAACTCTTTACAAATTAATTTATTTTTGTTAACAAGTTTTTATTTATACACCAAATTGAAAATCACGTTTTTATCTAAAGTTTTTTTGATTTTACGTGCTAGAAACCAAACTGAACCAAAAAAAAATAAAGTTTTCAGTTTTCTAATGGATAACAGTAAAGATTTTTAAAGTTTTTTTTCTTTTACAACTTTATACAAAAACATTTTCAATGTTACAACAAACGATAACTGTACAATTGTTCAAACATTCTGTTGTGGGAATTTTAGTTTTCCCAATTGTTCAAAGACAATATCATTCGTCCAATATTACATATTTATTATTTTACTTTAATTTTTTTCCAGAATTTTAAGGATACCAAGAGTAAACTCTACAAAATAATATTTATTAAATTTTTTTCCCTAAGAATAAACGGAAATATGCTGCGTAATCGAAAATACAAATTATGGTGACTGCCACTAATAGTATTGCCGTTTCCATTTATTGTTTGTCAAACTATACCTTACTCTTTAGGTTGAAAACAGAACAAGAATGATTTTACGTGGCGAAATGTCAGAATTTATATAGAACACATTTTGAAAATGACATCCCAGTTTATGTTTATGTTGACTTGAGAAATTGTCGTCACGAATTTCACTAAACATTTGATTTTCTTGTTCCGCTCTTGTAAACAACGGAAATTGTCCGCCGCTGCCGTTCATCGCTTTGATTATGTTTTTAAAACAGAAAAATCGTTGACATTTAAAGTTACCTGACGATTCAAACCCTTACTACAGTCTTTATATTGTAACATGTACTTTCTATTGTTAAATGTTTTAGATGCCAATTACTAAAAAAAAGATCAAAGAGAAATATTACAAATTAAAAAAATTAATTCATATTCTTGCTTTTCTTGTAGCTCTACTAAAATTATCAAATGCCAAGAACAGTAAAAACTTTCCATATAAACTTTCACCTATGTATATTATTAAACAAAAAAACAATTTAATTCAAAAGGTTTAATGGTCTGGTAATGATTGTTTTATGTTAATGAGCCGTAATATTCTCATATATACACACATAGATGCAATATATAAATGCTGTAAGGTGTTAAAAAGTGAGTTTAGAACAAAAATACTTTTTTACTAATTTTTTCTCAAACACATTCCATAAGCTTTTCAAAAAAAACAAGAAATACTCTGTTTAATGTGGAAAAAAATTTATATTTTGTTTACATAGAACACTACCACCTCTTAACACAATATAATTGCATATTCCAGAGCAAATTTCTAAACAACAAAAAAAGCAAGAAATGTTAAAAAGTTTAAAATTGTGCAAGAAGTAATTCTTGCACAATTTTTAAATTGCATGTAAATTTCAAAAATAACCTGAAAATTTTTCCACCTGACAAGCAGTTTATTTAAGAATATCGAACGCTGCGATACACACATATATAAAAAGTATACACGTGTACTCTTAAGTGTCACTACTGTCAAATATGTAAAAAAGTACTTTTTATATCGTTGGATGTGTTCTTTTTCAAAAGTTTTATTTTTACATTTAAGAAAAACAACTTTTTATTTTTTTCAATTTAAGAAAAAATGTTTTCTTTTTTGAGAAGTTTTATATAGTTTTGTATATTAAACGCTTTTATGTTATACAATTCAAAAGTTTTCTCATTCTTGAGTAGAAACCTCATAACTGAAAAATATCACGCAATTTATTTCGATTACTTTTTTTTAATTTTTCGAAGTTTTTGAATTGTGATTTTGAATTTCAAGGTTGTGAAGATTTTTTTTTCAGATTTTTTTTTTTTCAGTCGGAAATAATAATTTTGAACCACTTAATTTTAGAAATAAATGATTGCTTCTAAGAAAAGCTCATTGAGTTAAAAAATTGCCAATCAAAACCAAATTAATTAAAATTCGTCCAATCTGCCGGACAAAAATAAATAGTCCGTTTTTAAAAAAAAATCTCCAAAACGGCAACTCTGATTGAAGCGTGACAACGGAACAGAACATGTGCGCCATCCATTTTAGGTGAGTTTTTTTTAAATAATAACGTTGACAATACATACTTTGAAAAAATGCTTTAATAAGGCGCGTAAAAATTTAAAAAAGTTGTATTGCTTATGTGGTATTTTATGTACATACATATATTGGAAAATGATATTTGATTATTTAGAAATAAGAAAGAAATCGGTATATTTTGCGTCAGATGGAATGGATTTCAAAGTTTTCCAAAAACACAAAATATAAAAATTTTTAAAATTTTTATTCAATTTGGATAAAACATAATAAGCACGTAATATCAAAAATTTTAGTTTTGATTCAACTCAATTTATTGTATTTTAAACAAAATTTAAATTGAATATTAGAAATTTGTGGCTGGGAATTCAATAAAATCATATAAGTACATAAATTGAATGCATCTAAAATATAAAAAAAAAAATTAAATAGAAACAGAATGAAATATAAGAAATCTGTATGGATATAAACTTTTCAAAGAAGAGAAATAACCTGAAGAATGTTTCAGACAGACTTAAGAGCTTTGAGTACACCAATGTAATAATTAAAATGGAAAAATGAATGCAGACTACCATTTATCATAATAGAAAAGGCTGAAGCTATCATCTCTTTTGGAACAATTTACATTCATATATTTAATGAATTTGTGAGGTTCGTATTTTTCCACAGGAATAAGGTATGTATTGAAAAGTAGCATACAAAGTGAACTCGAAAATAGGTGTTTAGTCAAAACTTGTGTCGCATATCTGGGCTGGAAGAATAACGAGTACTTTTTAGTACCTCATTAAAAAACAAAAATCAATATGATGTTAGATAATGAGAAAAAAAATGAGATAGGTTTTGAACTGAGTAGATGTGCTAAATACTTCTAATTGTACTCATAAAACATTTCATTGTATTCTTGATTCAGTTTCCTTTTTATTCCGTTACATCACATTTTAAAATATACAAGGTTTCAGTTTACTTATTGTCATATCCACAAATTACTTTAACAAAATAGCTAGTATCCTTTTAATTTTTTTAGCTAAATCATATTACGAAAAGTTTCTCTTCAATTTGTTTTTCGTTATTCAAAAATATTTTTTGAAATTCCTTTAAAAACGAAAAATTCATAATATGAACTTATTTGCTTTAATTTAATATGCAATGGTTGTATTTTAAATCATCAAAAGAAAAAATATTTTTTTTAAAATGCATTTGCAATAAAAAGACGCTAGAAAATTTCATATTCAAACTGCACTTTAAAAAGAAGGAGGAGAGCGAGGGTTTCCTTTAAAAATTGTTAACTGTTACCTACTATGTTTATATGTATATGGAACATATGCAAACGTAAATTTTCAATAATATAAAAAAATTGAATCATAATATTATATACCTACATATTGTGCAGATTTAAAAATTTTATATTTTTGAGTTTATTTTTAAAGAAAACTTAAAATATCAAAAAAATAAACTTGATTTTTAACTGGACATGGAATTTGTACACAATGGAATGAATAGATTTTCAAAGTTTTAATCAAAACGTATTTTTGTATATGTTGGTAAAATTTAACATTAATCATGGGTATTGGAAATTTGCATAATTTGAGCATAATTGTATGTACGATTGCACGATAGAGAATACAATTTTCCTTAACAAAATTGATTGCATTCAAAGTTTAAGTTATTGTATTTTTAGAAATTTATACAAAAATAACTTAAAGTGTTAAAATAATAAAAAAATCTGCATTTTTAAAATGATTTAAGAAGAATATTACAACACCTTTTGTAATACTCTGAAATTGTTACAACATGTGGGTTAGAAAAAACTTAAAATTGAATTTAAAATCTCTATGAACTTTTTAAATTTTAAAAAAAAAATTTTCCTTTTTTTCTGTTAAAAATATTTTTATTTTTCTCTTATTTAAGCGATAATTTTATAAAATTTAAGAGTGGTTATCCTTTGAAATGGGGAAAGTTATGAGATTTTAGAAAGAGCACAGTTAACGAAGCTTATAATAGAGCACATTCATATATATGTATAAAGTAGACAATAGCCCTTACTCTTACCTAAATCAAATTTCTCAAAAATGCTGTACGATTTTTCCCCTGTGAACTTAAACGAAAATTATAAAGAAAAATATCCAAGCCCACATAATAATATTTTGAATTCAAAACAAATTAATTTTTATACCTGAAATAAAGCATAAAGCACCTACATCATTTTATTGTCCATGTTTTTGTTTTTTTGTTGGATCATATATGATTTGTGACAAGTTAATTTTTTACACCTAAACAAAATCAGAAAGGTTATACTAATTTTCTAACTATTGAGAATATTTAATAGATTTTTTTTTAATTTTAAATTATGTAATTTTGTATATTTTTATTATAATTTTAAATTTTAATAATGGGATTGAAACGGATAATATTTAATTTGTTTCTCAACTATCTTTTCAAAATTCACAACTACATTATGTATGTACAACCATTTTTTATCCAAAAGGAAGCAAAACTTTACTTTTTATTTAAAAGTTCAAGAGAATGCCTGCAACTTATAACTAATTAAATATAATAATAATTATTAATTTTATAATAACTAAATTATTAAAATAATTAATTACTTATTACAATAAAACTCAATAAGTAAGTAATCATCACAGTAATTGACAAGTAATTAGAGTAGAATTTGGCTTTTGGCATATGTAATTTTGTCTCATTCGCTCTCGGGTTCATGTAACACAAAACTTTTATTTTAAAATTTAATTTCATTTATATTTTACCATTATTTTTATTAAATATTTTATTTTTAGCCATTTTTCTTAAAAAATGTAAGAGTTTTACATTTAATTAAATGAAGAAAATAAATGCATTTCATAATATTAAACGTAAGTGAAGCATTTAAAATTCCATTCAAGAAAAATTTTAAAATATTTCAATTTACTTAAAAGAGAACACAAACAAAAAAATTTTCATAATTTTGATTCTCTTCTTATAGATACCATTACCATCAATATGTCAATTTACCTTCAAAATTACCTTTACAGTTTTTTTTTCGCTATAATTATGCTATGGATTGAAAATTGTTTCTATCTACTTTGACAATTTTTATTATTATGTCAAACGTAAAAACTTTAAATTTCTTTTTTTTTTTTTTCAATTTATTTTTTATAATTCTCCTACACGTTTCTTTTTCATATTTCGTATTTGAAATGGCTTCTTAAGAAAATGAAAATTAATTTTCATTTCAACATTCATAATAATTTGTAATAGAATAGAAAATTTGAATAAATATATGTTAAAACAGGTCAAATTTAGTAATTGAGGCAACAATAGGATATACTGAAATAATTTGATCGAAATAAAGAAAAATTTTCGTAAAACAGCGGAACATGTATATGATACTCGGACACTGAAACAAATCGATAAAAAAGAATAGATAAAGCATTTAAACAATTGACGTAAATTCTTATTTTACAATCATCTATATTTGATATCAAGAGTCGATAAAAAAAGAATAAGATGTTTCGAGTTTTTGAAATTTTGCGTGTATTTTAATGTCATGTTTGTTCATTATGTGCTCATACCTCAATTTATTCATTTAACTCCAAAGACACAACAACTGCGGTTGAACTTTTGCTTTTTATGTAACTCAAAGTGCATAATTTGAAAATGCTTTCGCACACAACGATAGTCAAATTATTACAAAAATTTTCCTTTTATCCATATATAATTTAAATTAAATTGATTTAAAACCAAACACTTTATATTTTTAAAGATTCTTAAGATAAAATCCTTTCAGAATTCTTATATTTATTTAACTTAGAACTCCTTTAAAGTTCTCATACAATTTCCTAAATAGCCTCAATAATAACGTTTTGGCACCAATCAAAATATAAAAACAAAACAGAAATTGCATATTTCAAGACCATTTTTTTTATTGTTTCTATTTTCTATACAATTTTTTTTTTCTTTTATAACCATAAATGACCCCAAATAACATTACCCATAGTAACTGTTAACCTAGTAAAATATGATACCAACTTTTATTGTCTTTAAAAGAAAATGTCCAATTCTAGTAAAATTACATGTATACATGTATTAAGGATATTTGACACACAAAATGGTTTATAAAATAATACACGTATAAAGTACGTGTCCTTAAAGCTATATGATTTTCCTAATATTATTTTAGGTTGTTTTATGTTGTTTTCGTCCTTTCTCTATGTATATTTTTGTGTGCCTAAATAAAGGGTGATTTTTAAGGTTTATTATTTTAAAATACTTTGAAGCTGATTCTGTTACTATTGTCAATTTGAATCGAGTCAGTTTGGTATGAATTTTTATCATGGGAAGACAGACTGCCGCTTTAACAATGCTTTTAATGCGTTGACCGAATAATTCATTTCACGCTTTCGAGTTTTCAAATTGTTCGAATACGTGAAATATCTTGTTTGTATGGATTGGCTGCTATCAATTTTATTCGTCATTTGGACAAAACAATGTTGAACTTGTAATTTATAATATTCTGACGGGAAAATGTAGAACAGACCACCTAAAATGGAATTTGTTTTGCCAACATTTACAGAAAATTAAATTTTAAATGTAAGCTATACGCTAATTGATTTTGGCAAAAAAATTTGCAATTTTCCCCTCCTTTTTTATAAATTTAAAACTCAAATGCTTAAAACATCACCCTATACTATAATTTATTTTGCTCCAGAAAACCAGAAATATTTTTTTGTTTCTTTAAGTTTTGTTTCTTTTCTTTTTTTTTACAAATATCCTATGACAAATAATCCAAAAAGGTAAAATTTGATTTTTTTCTTTCTTTATTTCAATTTTAGGACTCAAGTCTTCAGGACTAATGCAATTTCAATATACATACACTTGAATAAAAAATCAAACACATAGAGAAGGAAAAAAGAACTTATATTCGAAGTTGAAAACAAAAGGGAAAACAATAAAATAAATCAGAAAATAAAAACGAAAATTAAAAAGGAATAGGAGAAATATAATGTAAAATCGAAGAACCAGAAAAAATAAGAGAAAATACTAGAAAATGTTAAATTTCGTTATGAATTTCTATCTATCAATAGCAGAAATTTATGCTAAAAAATTAAGATCTAAAAAAAGGACATCGTTATAAATAAAAAAATTTTTACATAAAATCGAAAAATATTTGTACATATATATATATATACAGGAAGCACAAAATAGAAATGGAATTTTGTACATAAAACATAAATGAATTCATCTCTCATCATGGGAAGCAAACAATAAAACAAATATATAAAAATAATAACAACAACAAAAGCAAATCAAAGAAAAAATATTTTTTTAACTTTCATACATACTTATAGGGGCAATCAAAATTCATTTGAAAAAAAAAGGATGTTAATAAATTGCAGTAAAAATAAGGACATCAAAAAATCTAATAGAAAATAATAAATCAAAGTAAAACAGAACCAATACACACACATATATATAAAAAAGGATAACATACAAAAAAAAACAAGCCTATATTAAAACAAAAACAACAAGGGAAAAAAGGCTAAAATATTTACCAAACAATTATAATCATATTACAAATCAAATTCGGTATATATACGAAGTTGTAGCTGTAAGAAGTAGGAGTAGTACGAATAGGATACGCATCTATAAATTTTTTATATATAAAAAAAAATATTTAAACATATAGCAATGGATGGAATAAATCGTAGAAGAAGACAATCTGGTGATCCATGTAATTGTCTTAGGCCAGCAATTAGAATATGGGGTTTAATAACGGCTGTTGGTAAGTTAAAAATTTTTTTATTAATATTTTATTCTAAAATTTATATATATATGTTCACATGTACTTAATAATTTTAGTAAATATAAAAATTTTATTTTAATAAAAAAAATTTGATTGGAATTATATTGGCGCCTATGGCTGCCTCAAACAAAATTTGATCAATTAGGATAAAAATAAGTTTTTTGAAAAATCAATTAAAATTTAAAAGTATCCATTTAATAAAGAGGTAGTTAATAGATTGGGGACGGAAGTTACCATTAGAATTTTTGTTATTCTAAGAATATCGGATGTTCGATTTTTCTACTATTGGACAAGACTTTAGGTCCGAAGACGGTTTAAGCATTGCCGTGAAGTGTTTTGCTGACACAAATCAGAAAGTATCTCAGTATTGCAGTTTGTATTCTGACATGACACAGTTGTCTGCCAGATAAAATTGCTAAAAGATTGGAAATTCTTTCGTCGAAGATTTTCGGGTTATTTACATGACAGTCGACACTATGACACATGTCAAATCCTCCCTTCTCTTGTTAACTAACTAGTTAACTTAATCAATTTTTATTAAAAATATTTAATTCCATTCTTATGTCACAAAAGCAATACTACATGTTTATAATTTAATTACAACTTTCTTCTTATTTTGTATAACAAATACTCAAATAAATATAGGCATATACGTACTATGATGAAAATTTACAATAAATGTACATATATAAGTATATTCGAAAGAGACCAGTCATTGATTTTAAGACATAAAAATTACTTGTTTCATTAGAAACTTAGTCCTTTTTAATTAATAAGTATGTAAGCCCACACATTTAATTTATTTTTAATTGACCATATAATAATGAATACACTAATTTAATTTAAGCTTAAAGTCCTTTTCTTATTTTTAAGGACATGTTCAATTTATAATGTGTGTAAATAATCTATTTTGTATGCTATTATAAATTTTTACATGTATAGGTACGTGTAAATGGGTGTTTATTTATTTTATGTGGGTGTATGGATGTGTTTAATAGCTGACTATTAAATATTGAATAAAATAAATATAAAAATTCCATTTTATCATTTTGGGTAATTAATTTTTCATTTAAGATATACAAGCATTTTTTGTTCTTCGCTGTATGTTTATGAAAAATCCTTTTTTTTTTTTGTGTGTTTTTTGATAAGTGGGAAGTAATCCTTGTTAAGAATTTACAATGTTACTTATACTGTTATACATAGTAAAGGTTATATACATGAAATTTTAGCATTTCGATAGTATCGGACAACATTTTCTTATTATCTTAAGATTGATTTATTATATAAAATTTTTGAAAAATATATTTATTATATTATATGTATAATAAATGTTATAACATGGATATCATATGATACTCTTATATGTATATTATTATGGTTTATATAATTTCATACTCTCATATGTACATATATGAATGTGGGTATATATAATTAATTTTCCATACCAATTTTCTGATAAACTTCTAAATACCCAAGATATTTATGTATAAGAAAAATGATAAAAGTCAACATAAAACAGGGGAAGAAGTCAAATATTCCCATTATTTATACATTATACTTTTGATATATTGAAAAACATACGCAGAATTTCTTTTAAATTTATAAATGTGTAGGTATTCAACCTTTCTTAACAAGAAAAAGATATATATTTTGTATTTCATACGCTTAGGTGTATTTTCTTATATTTTAAACTCAGTAGGTCAGTAATATTATTTTGATGGCTTAAAATACACACATATAATTAAAAATGGGAATATAGCATTCTATATATTTATATACACGCAATGTAATAAATAATAAATTTACTTAAGAATTTCATATTAATATGTATGTAACTACAAAAATTCTACGAATACTATTTTATCGAAGATAAAAATATTATACAGCTATTTTTTTATACCATTAATTGAGAATTCCATGAATTTGCAGTTTTATAATAGAACAAATGGTTAAAGGTTAAAATAATATACTTAGAATTAGATTAGTAAATTAGAAAAATAAATAATATGTGGATCAGAATGAATGTTACAAAGAAAAATATTATATTTAAAAAAAAACGCGGCTTTTTACACCAAAAAAATTACTTTTATAATTAGAGGTTTTTGTTATTCCTACAGTATAGGTTCAAATTTACAATTTATGTTGTAAGCTCTGAAGTTTTGTAATTATCTACAATAACACATAAAATATTATCTGAAAATAACGCATGAAACCTGTACTTGATCCTATAAGTCAGGGAATAACTTTATACTACCAATTTTAACAATAGTTTTAAATATATATTATTACTTTCGAAAATCTGACCGTGATCCCTTCATATATTTTTAGCGTACATTATGTACATATATACCAATTCCTTATATTATGTAAATTCAAATAAATAAATCACACAGTAGAATAGATAACATTATTTGATAATAACTGGAACTAAATTTTATATTGAATCTGTATTTTATGTAGCAAAAAATTTACTTGATATGATTTTTTTTCTTTTATATTATTTTTGATATTTAATGTGCATTTACAAATTCAATTTTCGATTTATAATGTTTTAAAAATAAATATTAATTTTAATTTTAGATGCTCTTACACAAATTTGAATTAACAAATGGGAAATCAAGGGTTCCTGTAATTTGAACAATACTTAATATGTATGAATCGGGTTAGTGGATCGTATATTCATAAATTACTGCTTAGGGAAAGAAACAGTACTTCACATTGTGTAAAACTATGAGATATAAAACTACACGTTCATATTTAAAACTACATATTCTATACGACTATGAGTACACTTGCGAGCATGAGATTTTAGATATGTATGGCTTCAATAGATCAACTGTTTCCTGCACGGTTTAAATCTGGATGAATATTCTTTCAGGTGGGATAGCACAATTAAACTTAATGGCTGCAATAATATAGTCAATCAAGTGGATTAAACTAATGTATATCTCTTTTTATCTTTCGCAAAGTCAGGCTTTTTCTTTAAAATATGTATTAAGTATGTTCTTAATTTTAACTTTCAAGGTATTCCAATTAGCATTAAAAATTCCACTCCAACAAACTTAGCAATTTTATATTTTTATTATTTCAGATATGCCATATAAGTTACCAATTTAGGTACCCTAAAATCAACAAAAACAACTTTATCCATTTGTGGTTTTTTTCATTTTATTATTCCGAGGTTACAATCTCTACTATAATATAAACATGTTAACGAACTCTACAAATTACAAGGCTATAAAATTATTTTATTTTCTGTTATGCACCTATTCTAAATATACACATATAATATGTGTAACACATCTTGTATGTCGATAGCTAGATTCATATTGTAATAAGTATGTATGTATACACATGGGCATATTAAAAAATACAAAATAACAAAATTTATATCAAGATTTTGTGCTTCATACAATATGTATGTTACAAAATATTTGTAGATCCTTTTCTTTTCCTCTCTTTTATTATGGAATTTCCCATAATTTCATCATTCAAGTCTAGCGGTTTTTATATTGTATATAACTGATGATAGCCTAGAAATGAGCATTAATACACAAAATATATAAGAAAGTAACAAAAAACAAAAAAAAATTCTATAAACTCTTACTCCGATTCTACTTTCATTTGTATTTTTTTTTGGTTTTTTCTCTTATTTTCCATTTTATTTATTTTGTTATATTTTGTAAGTTTTAACTTGTCAACGGTAAATTTATTTTATATCCTTTTCTCTTATATATTTATTATTATTATCCTTGCTTTTATTCAAATATTTTATGTATTTTTATACACGTATGTATAAAGTTATCAATATCAAATGCAAATGATGTAGAAAAAAATTGATAATTGAGATGAAAAATTTAAAATGCATTTCAGGATTTTTTTTTTTTTATTGACGTTGAAGGAAATGTGATAGAGATAAGATGAAATTCTTTAAAATTTTAACAAAAGAATGAAAAGCAGAAAGGAATATTTCTGGTTTTTTTTTTGGAAGGCTATTTGAAAAAGAAATGATTTTAGATAAAAAAATTGATGTTTTGAGCATGTAGACGACTGCATCGAATATTTTCTGAAGTTTAAAATTCGCTCAAAGTTGACTAATTTATCAAATTCACAATATTCTACTCAGCTATTCAATTTACTTGAAGCTATTCAATTTAATATGGAGTACTCGGATTGAGATCCTGACAAATTGAGTGGACAACAGACGGATAGATTAAAGTACTGGAAGCCAAAAGACTAACTGACAGATAATCCGAATTGTTTCGCCAATCCGTGTATCGACTAACTAACAGAAAGGCAGAAATTTTTGTTGAACATAGCTATGTTTTTATTAAAAATTCGACTATAAAACTTGATTTGGCCATAAATGTGTTCCACAATATCCGCATACCGTACATTGGCTAGAATAATAATCAAAATCGAAAATATACATTTTTACTTTTAAAATTTGAAGTTGACTGAAATCTATCCCAAAACATATCAGAAGTTGTTAAACGTTTATATCGCTATCCTATAAGAACATGAACAATTTTTCAGTATTATTTTGTTGAAAAAGAGTTTTTCTACTAGAGCAAGTTTGTAACTTTAATATTTTGCTTACGTATGTCAGTGCTCTCGTAATTGTATGATATATAGGATTGGCAACGCTTCGTTTTTTAATTTTGAATCTTAGACCTATAAAATTTTAAGTTTTCGATCATTTATAATTTTGCAAAGTAGTCAAAAATTAAAAAATGATAACATGCAAAATAATAAGGCATAGAAATCGAAATTTAATTAAATGTTCTATGCAAAGTTTTTATGTAAAATTCTCAAAGCATTTATTTATTCACTGCAGTTATTTTTCTCATCCATTTCTTATAAAATTTTTTAATAGGATACTAAAATCATTAAAAACTAAAAACAAAAAAATTGAATTTACTCCGATCCATTTAAATTCAATTACTTACTGTATACATACCCTTTCTGCATATTTTTCTTAACTAATTTCTTATTTTACCTTCCATATTGCAGAATATTCTGAATTCCATTAATTCCCAAGGATAATGATGAAAAACTATTAAAAAAAAGAAGAAAAAAAATTACAATATTGCAAAATTTGCCACACTTTGTTTTTAGTTTTATGCTTATTTTTGTTGCAAAAATTTCATTGTAAATCTTAGAAAGTATTTTTTATTTTTTAATTTTTTGTGAATAACCGCCAAACTTAATCTTGATAATTTTAGAAACTCACATCGAATATTAAAAAAGAGAAGACATCAATGTCAATTTTGCTTGTTTTTTTTTTTTACATTAGTGCACAAGGATGAGTTTACAGAGCAAATTGGTAAAGGTATCTATGGTATATGTATGGTAGAGGCACTTATGGTAAGTGTATGAGATATTTGTCTCTTGAAATCAAAATTCTCTTACAAGAAAATACGAAATTGTTCTAATTAATTTCACTTCGTTCGAAGATCACAGCAAATATTTTCCCATAATATTTAATAATTTTAGTTTCTTAGTGAACTCAGATCCAATGAACAACATTTATTATTAATTTTTAACAACATTAAATTCAATTTTTCAATGTTTAAAAATTTTTGTTTACAATGTTATCAGTTTTTTGCATATAAAATTAAATTTAGATCAGCCTAGCTAGCTACCTATGGTACATGTATTTTTTTTTATTTTTTCTTATAAATTATTTCTTATAATTCAATTCCATAGCATCTTTTAAAATATTTTTATTCCATTACATGGGATCAAGAAAATTTAAGGATAATTTTTATTTTTTTATTTTTTTAATAAAATTTAATTAAAATTTAAAAAGAAACTTTTTTTTTTAAACGACTCTTGTCAATATTTAATTATAAGAAGAAGAAGAAGTAGGAGCATAAAAAAAGCTGAAAGAACAGCTAAAAAAAATTGTTATCTTTCATTCTTAGAGTAACTTTTAATGGAGTTCTAATTTTATAAGACTGAATACATATTATAAAGAACCACATCGCATAATATACAAAAGATATATATTGAAATTTTTGTAAAATAAAAGAAGAGAAGAAAAGTTTTTATTATATAATATAAAAATGGCGGTTATATATGTATAATTTTAACTTTCTGTTACAGTAAATCCGAATACAAAAAGCTGAAATAAGAAAAAAAATAAATTTAGATCAAATAAGTGGCTTGTAAGTTAGCACGTTTCCATTGAATAAGCGAAAACACTCTTCTTAAAAAAAACTCTCCAATTTAAAGTTTGTATTCTCATTAATATATAAATTCAAAAATTAGATTATGCAACAAGCGATTAAATATTGCATTCCTTCAGGATGAGATCAAAAATTTAAAGAAGCGTTGACATAATGGTTCAATTCGACGGCTAGTTTGAATGAGCTTAGATATATAATTATGTCTTCTAAAGGCAAGACATTCGCGGTTAATTTGTTTTTGTTTTTGGAAGAATTTGGAAAAGAGTACGGTTTCGAGAACATAACGAACGGAAAATTGAAATTTTGGTGTATGAAACGAAAAGGGTGCTTTCACCGGAATAAAATATGTACTTTTATTCCGACGAAAAGGGAGTTTTTCTTTCATACACCTAAACAAAAATTTTATATTTCGGAAAAATATCAAGATTTTCAATGAAAAATTTTATTAAATTGTGACTTTGCTTTATTTGAAAGGCGAAAGGACGTGGGAAAAAATTCTGCTTCTCCATTGGCTAAATCTTAGATAATGTTAGAATTTTGGAGAAAATATGTTTGGGATCAACAGTCATTTTCTGATAGTATTATTTGTTTATTCAGTTTCGTACTAGAAAGAGGAAGACGTCGTGCCAGAATTTAAAAAATGGTTGTAGTTTCGATGCAATAATTTGAATTTTCATTTATACCTTTAAGAGGAATAAGTTTCTGGCAAAAGTTTATTTGTATATAAAATCTTAGCTTTCTATTTAACGACAATTTGACTGACAGCTTGGTATTAATAAGTAAATATTTTTTTTTAACTTTATTGGAAATCTACTGTAAATATTTCTAAAACTAAAATAATAATATTATTTATTAGGAGGCAAAAAAAGTTCATTTGGGACGTGTAACATCTAAAATTTTATGATTTTAGTTTTTATACACAGAAAATTCTCTTGTTTTTTCGCTTTTATATACACGAAAAACTAAAAGTAAATTTTATTTTTATGGAATTAAAAAATTTTAAGAATGAATATTCTCATGAGAAACATAAGTTTTCGATTTTATTTTTCATTTTTCTTGTTTTTTTTTGTTTTTCAATTATTTTGGTTATAAGATGCATGGTAGAGAAATAGTAATAACATTAAAAAAATTTTTATTATTAAAGATATTTTCTAAATAACATTGTGAATATGAACCAAAGAAAAAATAATAAAAATTATAATTTGAAAGAAGGAAATTTCAAAAAAAAATTTTTAAAATTAAATTAATTTTTAGGTTTAAGTAATTTCTCATACAACAAATACAGAAGTGAAGAAATATTAATAGTATGTCCAGTTTTGAAGTAATTACAAAATGTATTTCAAAGTAATTATAAAAAAAATATCTTATCTCACCAATAATACATTAGAAAGCAAGACAAATTCTAAACAGCAAAGTTTTCGAAAATGCTTCTACAAAGGTGTAATGAAGAAGAATTGTCAGGAAGATTTGGGCATTTCCTAGAACGTCATTGTTATGTTATCATGACAATTTGTAAAGCTCACCAACTCTTAATACTTTTTGACCCTAACGTCATGAATTTCAGTTTTTTGCTAACTTTGGTGATTGTCAAAAAAAAAAAAAGAGATTTTTATTGACATACATACAAAATTAATTTATGAAGCACTACAAAAAGTATATACATGAAACTTCAAATTATACAACACAAACTGGAACTTTCAAGAGTTACGATAATTATTTTATCACAAAAAAATAGTCATAAATTTTGGCAAAAAACTATAAATATGCTATATTTTCAAATTACAATAGCAAATTACCACCCAATACAAAATAATTTATTTCTAAAACATTTTTAACACAAAATAAATCAATGAATTTATTAGTTCTTTTTTTTTTTTAGATACAATCAAGTTTAGATCATATCAACTTATATATTAGTTCAAATTATTCTGTATTTATGTACGTAAGTACTTATGTTACGATATATTATAACTCATGAATTTGTCAGCAATAATAAATTACATTCAACGGTATATTTTACATCATTCTAATTCAAAATTTTTCTGTATATAACTTGTATAAATTCTACACAAATAAATTTCATTTTAATAAAAAAATAAAAATAATAGAAAAAATAGAGAAAAGTTTATATCCTTTTGAAATGCGGATAATATAACCTTCTATATTATAGCGTTGTACTTAATCTATTATTTTTTTTTTTTTTATAAATAGGGTGTCCGAGATTCGATGGTCCGTGCGAAGCAGAGTAATTGAACTTTTTCAGGTATAGAAAAAATATTAGAACTTATTTTCGCTATCATTTTCGAGCTTTCAAGGTTTGAAAAATGTTCTTTATAAAAAATTGTGCCTTTTTCCTTGCAACTCGGGAAATATTAGAATCAGAACGGTAAAAAAGAGCTAGAAAATTAACTGTGCCAGAGCTCTGTGATACCACAATAATGTGGGATTTTTCGGTAATAACCATTTTTAAGTAGTGAAAATTTAGTTAGCCTAGTTATTGAGTTTTTGAGTTATCGATATGACAGGCAGACCCACTGAAAGAGACACTCAGAGTTCGATGTTGATCAAAAACATATGAAAACTTGAGTCTATATTTCATTCGGTATTACCATAGAGTCTCGGTCACCTTATTTATTACATATTTCCAAAACGCTCTTCGCATTCAATTTATTTTATTTAAAATAGTAAAAATCTCTTTTTTAGCAAATTTTTTATTTTTCTAAGTTCATTTAAATAAAATGCAAAAAAATTGTTTAAAATTAATACAAAGTAAATTTTATTACCGTTACAATAATATCTAGAAAATCCTTAAAAATGTAAATTGTATAAAATTAAACTACCATGAAATTCTATTACAATACACAAACACATACCAACAACTTACCGATATGTGTAGCTATATTACTCCTGTGCCACATGACATAATAAAAAACTTAAGTGTTCGACAATAATACCTTGTTTTTCTCCCCTCTTTTATTTTTCTTGAAAAGAGAAAGTTTGAATACAAAATGCAAAACTTTTATTGTCGACATAATACTCGTATTCACACACGTACTTATGTATATACTCATTATTTGTGCATGTATACATTAAATAAAAATTTGTGCTAAAAAAAACTTGGTAAAAACTTAAGAAAAAGATCACCTATAATAGAAAATTAAATTTTTTTTGCGATATTGTACTATAATCTTTGTTCCGTGCAAAGATTATAGTGTATTCCAAAATTTTAAGCGTGTGTAATATTATACAAAATACTTACATACATTCATATATATATACAATATGAAAAAAAACATTATTACGTGTGTTATGATTTATTCTCGCAAGAACTTTTTATATTAAATCTACATTCGGAGGTCATGTTATTTTATAAAATTTTAAGAAATAATTTTTATTCAAAAAAATAAATGTGCTTTAAATCTAATATTTGATCAAAATTTGCATTTTTAGGCTGGGACTTACACACATCCATACATATTTGAGAATGCTATACCAAGGTTGCATACTTGAGAGCGCCTACTTATACTTGTATAAAAATCTTATATTTTATATTAAATATTATACTGACTGCTATTGTGTTAATGGTTTCAACATCAGAAAACAAATTTTAATATAAAAATAAAATAATTGAAATGTGGCCTGGAAATGGAAAAACTTCTTATTATAACTTAAAAATGACATGAAAATCTTAAAATCATCTACCCTAATTTGTAACTAAAAATATAAGAACCGTTGTTTGAACAATTAATAATTCTATCATGTAGTAAGAATGAACTTTAGAAAATTATTTTAAGATGCCTTTTAAAAATGTTAAGAGATTTTGTATTTACAATAGTTCTATAGTTTAATTTAGTTACCTAATACAGTTAGGATTATTTTTAACAACATTAAGGAAAAATATTTGCAAACAGTGTACGAATATTTCAAATAATTTTGATAAAAATTTTTAAAATAATTCAAGTTTAATCTTCTTTTAATTAAAGTAATTGAGTTATAGTAAATTTATTTATATGTAGCTCTATTTTTATTATATATGATATTTTTAAGCCTAATACCGTAATGATATAACTGTTGAGGTTATTTGTTAAAAATTGTAATAAATATTAAGCAATGAAATACCGCCTCAATAGCTAATAGATTGAAATGATTTTTGTAATTGCAGAAATGGAAAGGTAGTACAATACAAATTGATTGGTGTTTACAATTTTTCCAAAATCGAATTATAAGGTCCCAGGTCACTGCAACCATAAAGCCTATTGCAATAATCAATGAAAAATGATTTCAAGAATTATTGAAGAAATTATGAAATCATAAGACAGAAATGGAGCACTAAATAACTCGTATGTTAACAAAAAAATTTTAAATTCCAATACGTTCTTAAATTTCTGCTATTTTTAAAAATATTCTTCCAATATTTTATATTTCTTCAGATTTTTAAATTGCATATAAAATACATGACTTCCACGCCTTATATAATCTTTGCGATAGCACACCATTGTTTTTTTAGCAAAATAATTGCAAATGAATTCATAAAATATTGAAAATTACTACATCTGATTTCAAACAAAATCTATAAAATTTATATAAAGATAATATAATTTATCAATAATTTTTTCCCCAATTTTTCTTAATTCCAACACGTTTTTCCGATTATTTGCCATAAAATAATAATTTTATTTTCAAGCCCTTGTTCGCGCGTTTCCTTTATATAACCTAGATTCCTAATAATAATAAAATTTTTAAATTTAAATTCAATTATCCTTATACCTGTATGAATTCTTGTTTCTATACATGAACTTGCATTACTAGAGGGAATTCTTTTTACTCAAATTAAATTTTATATGCAGATATTTTTATGTTATTGACATTCTTGACAATCAATACTCGTATTATTGAGAATGACATTTTTAGCCTTCTCTCATATTTAGATGAAATAAATTTAAATTAAAAATTTTTTTTTGTTGCATAAATAAGTTCACACATTTTTAAGAATATTTCAATATTTATAAATTAATTTTGCTCTAAAATCATTTTAAAAATTGTTGAAAATATAGATAATAGCAATTTTTGATATTATTATATATCTCATTTTTATTTAAATTTTATTTTAAATAAAAAGTTATATTGTATTTCAATTTTAAAATATTTAAGAAAGAAAAATTATTGAATAAAATTGTAAGGTGTAACTTATGTCTGAATTATAAACACAAAGCAGTAGATATTTTGAAAATTTAGTTACTCTTATGAAACAGAAATTAACCAAGTACCAAATTCCTCCGATATCGGAGGAAGCAATATATTGTAAATAAAAATATGGATTGCATTATAACATAATATGAATAGGTAAAGAAAGCATAAATCTAAAACTTGGTCTATTTGCGAACAATATAATATAATTGTACATTATGCAATACCAATAATATGTAAAAGTAAAAATTTCTTGCAATGACTCAATATATTTCAAATAATAACGCAGTCAACAACTTCTTTTGACAACAGCAACAAATACATACACAAATTGTGATTATTTATTTATATGTAACATATGTATAAGTTATTTGGTTATTCATTTCCGTCCTTTAAATTTGCCAGTCGTTGCTATAGTTAGTTACATAAAATATATAACAATAAAAATACAAAAAAGAAGTTATAAATTTTATTACTGCATATTTTTTGGCGCCGCCATGACTATACAGTTTTCAATTTTTTATTTTATATTTATTGTTTTTGTATTTTTGTTTGTTTTTTTAATAATTTTCCGAAAAAAAAATGGTAGGAATGGTGTTTAGCATTTTCACTTTGTCCAACTATTTTGTACACGAATACGAGTAGTATCGTGCTTTAGTTATATTTCAACATTGAAATAAGAAAATGTGGGCTAAAAGTTTTTGAAACTAACCACCTCCATCCCCTCTCAAGTTATCGCCTCACGAAATTCGTAAAATTTGAAACCGGAAATTTTTTCGAAATTCTGTAAAAGCTAAAAGCTAGCGGAAAATGCCATGCCATCAAAAAATATAATTATTTATATTTATAAAAAAATGTATATAAGCTTGCTTAATCGTCAAATTCGATCATTATGTCAAAGTTCAATTTTTGCTCTTGCACACCCTAAATGTATGCAATAATTTAATATATTTCGGTATATGAATGACAATAATTTAAATAATGTACACGTCAGATTGTTTTAAAAGCAGTGTTGTTATTTGTTCAAAGGAAAGGTGCTACTTTACTAACAAATTTTTGATTCAACTTTATTTTTCTCTTTTTGGTTTCCTATCAATATTTCTGGGTTTAACTTCTGTATCTACATTGTTTTGCATATATTTTTATATAATTATATGTGTCTATGTAGGCTATTTTTATTTCCTAATACATAATTTTTAACTTTGTTCTTGAATTTCCTACATAATTTTAGTCGCGACTTTAATATTTTTCCTTATTGCTTTTTTTTTTTTCATTTTTAAAAATTTTGTTAAAAAATTTTTCTTTTTTTCCGTTTTCCGATAAATTTTAATAAGTGAAATAATTTCGGTAACCAGCTACTAGTTCATTGTCAAGATTTTATTTTTAGTTTGTGTATTTTTTGGGAAATCTCTTGAGTATATCCTTGAAATACCATTTTAAAATTGAGAATTTTATAAAAATAATTTTTTTTCCTGTACTATTTTTTCCGCAAATTATATTTGTTAAAGAAAAAAATAATAAAATTTCCTGGGAAAAAAATTTCCACGAAAAAAAAAATTCAACACTGCTATTGATTTTTTTTTGTTTTTTTTTTTGTACCATTTTCAATCTCACTCAGATGTATAAACATATAATCGTAAAACGCGTCTGTTCTCGTACTATAAATATAGGGAAAAACGAATGCCACACAAAGTTAAATAAAATTTAAAGTTGAAATTTGTCATTAGATGGTTTCATAGCTTTTTTTCTATGGTTACTTTTTGCTATTCTTTGAACTATTTAAAATGTCAAACATTGTAGCGATGGCATTTAATATTAAGATAATGTCGGTTTTTTCTTTATTTAAACTATTTGTTTTTATGTTGAAACTTTTTTTATTTGACAAATTACTTATAAAAATAAATGAAATATGAAAATTTTTATGTTTGGAAAGAAATTAAGTTGAAAAATTGGCTAAGATATGAAAAACTGGCGGTCTGGAAGGCTATTTATTTGAAAAATTATTGAAATATGAGAATCTCGCCGTCAAAATGCAATTTATATGCAACGGAACTAAAGCTTTAGGCTAATAATTGATGTCCAAATCGCAAATAGATAAAAAGCCTAGATTACATAAACATTTCTCAAATTTAAAACAATTAAATTCCAAAAATCATTAAAATTAGGAAGTTTCATTAGCTTTTTACTTTCTTATAGGTGCATAATTACTCAACATGCTAACAATAATAGTAAAAATTTGTCAAAAAGCCATACATGAAGATATTTTGATTGTAAATGACATTTTACAGATTTTCAAAATAAAATTGTCAAATGATTTACAATCATCAAAGTTTCGTTCCTCTCTTAATTCATACACAAGAATTACATGATGTTAACAAACATGCATGCACATTTATGTGCCTACGTACATTTTTACTTGTTCAATTATTTTGTGTATTTTAAGTTTTATTTCAAACGTCATACAACTTGGAACAATTTTTCTCATCTTCAAAAAATAAAACTTTTGACTGACAACAAAGATTACTCGATTTTTGTGATTTTTTTTATTCAATTCTTTTCAAATTTATCAATAAAAGTTCAATTTTCATTTTCAATCCCCCCATTATTTTATTTTTCGTAATAAATACCTTTAGAAATTTTAGAATAAAACAAAATTTTTACTCTTATATTTCATTATTTTTATTTTATTTCTTCATTTCCTACATTGAGAAAAGATATCAATATAATGGGGTCACGTTCAATACAAAAATCAACAATTTTCCTAATATCAAAAGAATTACACGCACAAAAAAGACCAAAAAAATCTTTGTTCCATGAAATTTGATTGTTTTTGATTGAGCTCAAATGTAAACAGGTGTGAATGGTTCAGTCATTTTTATGATTGACATGTGTATGTATTCCTATAATACTTACGCTTATTGTGAATTTTTGTAAAATCCAAAGAATAGAAAAAGGAAGGAAGAAAATGAAAGGAGAAAAAGGATCAACATTATTTTTTTCTTTTTTGATTTTTAGATTATTGGTATTAGTATTAATTACGTATGTATGTACAAATGAAGAATAATAAATAGATTTGGAATAGAAGTTTAGTTTTTAATCCTGAGAGAAATGCTTTCGTTAACGAGAATATTGATTAAAATGTTGTGAGCTTTAAGCAATTAATAAGTGTTTAATTAAAACTAATAATTCAAAAATTTTAATAGAAATTACAATCAAATCCTTGATTTACAAAATAGCATAATTTTAGTAAAATTGAGTTAAATTTCAAAGACAAACAGAAAACAAGAAATTTCAAACAGAAAAAGGGATCACTCAAGAATTACTGTTTTGGAAGAAGTTATGTCAGTCATTAAAAAAATAAAAGTTAGTTATAGAAACGGTAATTTAACATATTGATATTTTCTTATAATTATTTTTATAAAAATAAAACAAGTAAGTTGTAAACGTTTTCATATTTTTAGGACTTTAAGGAGTAAAAACTTGAAAATCAAAGGAATTTGAATGTGTGAGAAGAAAATTTTGTTTTAGAAAAATATTTTTTCTATAGAAAAAAAGTAAGATCGTGAAATTCCAGTTTGTTATTCCGAACTTTTTCAAACGTACTCGCAGGCAGACGTATATGTACTAAATCTTACATATATTGAATCTTAAATGGATTGGCATGGAAAGCGGATTGAGCTATAGATCTTTTCTGTTTTGTTATTATTATAAGGGCTTACCATAATCATTAATTCATAACCCATCACTAGTTATATAATATGATTCGGTTCTTGAAATGTTTTTACATTCTAATTATCCAAAATTAAAAAACTTAGAATTATTTAAATTTTGAAGTATAATGTGAAATTTTCAAATGCAAACTAATTTTAATTTTTTGTTTTTTTTTCGAAATATTACAAAACTATTTAACTGTTATACTATTTATAACAGTTAAAAATTTTAAATTTATTTAATAAAATAAAATTGACTTTTCACCCGTTAATCTTTAAATGGGACATATGTATAGTAAAATCCTTCTGATATATGAAATAAATTTTTTTATTATCAAATATTTTGAAACATTAAAAATATAATAACGAAAATATGTATGTATATAATTAAAAATCATTTAAAAGTTTAAAAGAAATTTTCAAAATGAAAAACCAAAACCAATCATTAAAAATTTCTTAATTTCTCCCCCTCCGTATATTAAAATAAAATTTTATTATATTTGAGGTATTTTGGAAGAAATGAAAAGTTTTCAAAAAATTTATTATTAAATTTTTGGTTTTAAATGTGTTATGTATGTATGTACATATATACGAGTATACATGTATTTTAAATTATTGACTTATGTATTTCTTTGTCATAAAAAATAATACAATTAAGTTAATAAAATTTTCTTATTTTCGTATTTGTTTTCCGGTTTTTCAACTTTTTTTGTTAAATTGTATTTTGTTTTTTATGTTGTCTTTTATAAAAAAAAATATGTTTCACCCACAAAAAATATATACATATTTACAAGTTACATATATAAAACACATCAATTTATTTACGACATAACCTCAATTCTTAAAAGGAAAATCAAATATAAAAGGAAAATTTAATTTAGATATTTAATAAAAAAAAAAAGAAGACAAGAAAAAACAAACAAAACAATGAGACATTTCAATATTAAATTTATAATTTTCTTGTTATTGTTTTTTTAGATTCTTGCGTTTTGTTATACAATATAATGTATACAATGTATATGTATATGCAGAGCTAGGGTTGATTTTTATTAGAAATTTATTAAATATTATTATTAAAATTATATTATGATTTATATAAGAATAAATTTAAGTATTAAATTATTTAAAGATTATTAGATTTTTAAATAAAATTTAAAGACTTCCAAATGTTTAACATGAAAGTAAAAAAAAATTTGGAACATAACCGGAAATCTTACTGTATATATATAATATAATAAACGTTATGATAGTGCTATAATATTATATTCTCAATAATTTCTTCTCATGTAATGCGTCATATTCTCTTATATGATCTTTTCATATAGCCAGTGCTAGTGTTTTATAATACCGTGTTGAAGGGATGAGGATGTTGTAATTGCAGTAGATTAGGTTATACCGCATATTTTTTTTGTTATGTATTTTGATTTAAGAAATACTGATCCAACGACGACAATTTAATTTTAAGATTTAGAACTTAAAATACATTAATATTATAAAAATATGAACAATTTTTTTAAATTTTTAACAATTGTATTTATTACAACCACAAAGTAACAATATTAAGTAGGGATTTTTATCCACTCTTACTACTTTAAATTTTATATTATTATTTAAAAAAAATTATATTCCTAATTTTATAAAAATAAAATAAGTTGAGGAAAATCAAAATGCTTTAAATATCAAGAGATTATTTTATTAATATATTTTACATTACATGTATAAGAACATGGTATCTTAGTATTTTATACAATATGGTTATAACATTACTGTTATAAAAATAATATTTATAACTCTATATAAAATCATTATAATGCTCGTACATTACACAATAGAAAAAAAATATAATATACATATCTTTTTTCTTTGCCTTTAGTCTTAAATTATGACAAAAATTTTAATTTATGAGTACATAAGTAATATACAAATTTATGTAATAAACTATACAATAATAATAAAAAATATTAAAGAAATGAAATTTAATTAATTTTCTAATTTTATTAAAATAAAATTTAATATATATGACATATAAATTATGATTTATTAGAGAATTAATAACTGAAATTATTACACAAATAATAAAAAAATTTATGGAAATTATCGAAATTAAAAATTAATTTGAAATTTTTTCTTTAGTCATGTTTGAATAAATTCATTTGCTATTGTTATGTTATAGGTTATATAATTTTTTTCAATAATTTATAATTTTTTGTTTTATTTTTACTACAATTTTATTAAAATATCAATTTTCTATGTTTCCTCCTCATGTGGAATATTTGTAAAACAATTTTTGAAAAACGAGATTCTTAATTTTTCTTTGGGCTCTGGAATCCGCTAATAAATCTTTGTTTAATTAAAGATTCGCTTAAATCCCCTTTGCCATAACATAGTTATATATTTCCCATTTTCATTTCCTTCTACGTCGGCACTTCCGTATGTGATACACTCGTTTTTTTACAAATTTTGTTTAATAACACAATAGTTGAACTTAATTGAACTCCAATACGATTTATTATTAGTTTTTCAGATAGCAATTACTTTAAAACTTAGTTTTTATTCTAGACAGTACATGAACTATAAGGATTTTGGATAATCCCTTTACAAATGTTCAACTATATTTTCTTCCCGATGAAATCCAATTCCATATTTTTTTTTAATTTTTATTCAATATTTTTTTTTTATAATCAAAGAAAATTTAAAAAATATAAAAAAAAGTACATAAAGAAAATTAACTCTCTTATTTTTTTTTTTTCCATTTTTAATGTAATATGACAAAGTAAAAGGAAAAACAGGAAAAATAAGAAAGTCGAAATAAAGCTCTTGATATCCTTAATGCTGTTAGTGTTTCCATTACAACAATACAAAATATTTTAAAAAAAACCTAAAGGACAACGAAACTACTAAAATAATTTTTTTTTTTTAGTTTTTTTTTTCTCTCATAGCTATTCTTTTCATAAAATTTAAGAATGATCAGTGACGCTGGATGAATTTCAAAAAAAAAATTTTTATATAATGGAATTTACTGTGTATCCTGTATTAAAAATTAATATATACATATGTACATACATACATTTTTATCATATATGTACATTAAAAATATGAAAAAAATATAAAAAAATAAACATAGAATTTTTTAAGCCCAAAAAAAAAACTTTACATTACTTCAATATTAAGTGGTTTACGAGAATGAGACATTTTGAATTTTGGGTACAAAAACAAAAAAAAAACAAGTAAAAAACAAATAATAAAAATAATATCCTTATTCGTTTTATTTTTCCGTTTCATACACATCATAAAAGGATACTAAAGAAAAAAACAAAAAAACAGAAAATTAAAACAAAAATCCCAATAAATTTTTATTTCAACTTCATTCTAAATATGTAGTCAAAATTTTGGAAATTATTCTAGTTGTCCTTCTCATCCTCTATTTATTTTTTTTTCTTATTCTCACTTCCACTTTTTCATATCATCCAAACTTTTCTATGGGATGTGCAAAGTATATATATATATAGTTTAATATTATGCACATGTATACGTCACATTAGACAAAATTATACAGTTAAATCTGAAAATGTTAACCACAGTTACTTTTCATTGTCATACTAGCACTTATACATAAGTTGCTTAGAAATTTTTCAATCAATCATTTTTATATTGGATGTCGATGTCATTTTACATACTTGGAATCTATTATGTTTGAATTAGGATTATTCATCTACAATATAAGCTCATTGTTTCGGTGTCAATATTTTATATATGGATTTATACGCAGTTTAGTTTAGAACTCTGCAAGAGCATACACACAAATGTTGGCTAGGAAGTTAATTTCAAATTTACGGTTATAATTACCAAGTAAAATCGATTATTTATTGAGATTTTCAAATTATTTTACAACGTGTTTTTTATGTTTTGTAATTATCATATTGGTTTGTTTATTATAATTTCATGCATTATAGATTTGTTATTAGGAGTTATGTGACATGCTATAGTTAGATAAAACTAAGGCGCCATCGATTACCACTTCATAACAATTGATACCTTAAATTTAAAAATTCATTAGTGTCACAAAAGAGTGAATAAAAGGAAAAATGAGTGAAAGAGACTAGTCGACTCTATGAACAACTGTATCATTAATTTTTTCCAGTGATAATTACCGAATTTTTTCCCATATAAAATTACAATGCACATTGGCAACTATTTTTGATACTTTGTTTTTCAATGCTGACACTAAAAATGAATGATTGGTTCACAAAAATGAGAATGATGACCGGCTCATACATGTACATATATGTAAAAATTTATTCGAATTTATTCAATATTCCTAGAATTTGCTGTAATATTTTAATGGAAGTTTTTCTCTATTTTATTTTTTATCTTTTTATATTTATTGTACATAACCACATATATGACAAACTTAAGTGGTAAAAATATTTTTTATGATTTGTGTGTTTTATCCTTATAAATTGGTATTTCAACATGTTCACGCATAAATGTTAAGTATTTTATGTAAAATATAAAAAAAGAAAATAAAATGAATAAATAAAATAGCACAGTAATAATTTTTTTTTTATTTTCTAAAATAAAATAGAAAATTAAAAACTAAAAATTTGAATAAAAAATACTTATTTCATATTTTCTAAAAGGAAAATTCTCATCATAATTTTTATAATTATTATTTTGGGAAAACTACTTGAATTTTTTTTAGTTTTATATAACTTTTATAATTCTTACATGATGTCATAATGTTATACAAATTATTGTAAAGTTTTAATAATATTTTTAATATGTTAATGTAATTCTAACATTTGTAATGTAAATTCTTACATAACAAGGTTAAAGTTTTAGAACATAATGAAAATTACAAGATTTTTTTTGTTTTTTTGAAACCAATTATTATAAAAGTCAAGTAGTTAAATTTAGTGTATTGTTATACATATTTTTAAAATATTATTTTGGATTAATTAACGTTAGTATAAGTGTTAAAATTATGAAAATTTCAGTTTAATTAAAATTTTTAAAATTTATTTGTGAAAATTAATAATGATCATCGCCAAACCCCAAACCCCATACATCGCCTTTTTACCAATTTCGTTCTAATTGTATTTGGTACCTTTAATTTTAATTTCTCAATTCCTCTTCAACTTTTAACGTTTAATCAGTAATCTTTCAAATTGTTCTTGATCTTTAAAAAAAATATTCTTTTACCTTAAAAAGATTCCACTGAAGAATCAAGACCTTAATAGGTTAATATAGGATAAAATTTGCCGCCTTATAATATGCCTTATGCATTTCCACCTTTATCTCTTTATCTAAGCCCCAGTTTTATTAGTTGTTGTTTTATTATTACGCATAATTCTTCTGAAGCAAAATTCACGACATATTATTCTTAGATACCTATATGTATACTCACAGCAAACTCGTAATTTTTTCATTAAAACTATTAACAATTTTTATAGGATGGCAAAAACTGGACACACAGGCTTTGAGTATTATATTTTTTCAACCTCTATAATTTTTTCAAAATCACTCAAATCATCAAAATACAAACATTTAAAGAAAAATTAAAGTTTTTTACTAAATTTCATAAAAACATTTTTTTTAATATTTTAAGACTTATTGGAATAAGATTAATCTTAAATATTTTTCTTAACTTATATAGATTAAAAAAATCACTCGATCCAGTACCTAAATTCGTATATATATATTTTAAATACCGCAATAAGTTTTCCGAAGTTTCATTTTGGTTTACGTAGCGCAAAGCTATTAAAAATTTCTTTTACTTATCTAATAATTAAATAAATCTTTAAAATTATATACACAAAATAGCAAAAGAAGAATAAAAATATCCCACAGAGTATACAACACAAAAAAAAATATAAAGTGAGAAAATATAGTGTTAATAAAGAAAAATTAAATTTAAATGCATATTAACACTATATATAGAGAGCTTTTCATAAATAATTCAAAATATTATATTTTGTTCTCTTTCTCTATATCTGTATATATTTTAAACACGTTTATACAAATCATAACAAAACAAAACTCGCATTCGTATATCACATGATGATATACAAAATATACGAATAATATTATGTTAATACTTGAAATAATTTTGTTCTCATTCCTTTAAAAAATTTTTCTCTTCTCAACAAATGTTCTTTTAAATGCAGTAACGTACAATACAATCCAACGTTCCAACTTCCAATCCCAACAAACACTTTGAGATGTAAATTTAAACAAAAATAACATTAAAAGTAACTAATATACAACTTTGAATACATACCAAGATTCAAGAGCATCAAATTTATTTTTATCTCTTTTTGTTTTTATTATAATTTTTTATATTTGTTTCTCTTCTTCTTTAAGTCCAATCCTATTTGAATAACTATTATTATTTTTTTTATTTGCTATTTTATTACTATTTTTTATTCATATTCATTCTATCCTTTTCTAGCTTATTTCTTTTTTCGTTATATAATATTTTTCCAGCTAATGGATTTTTATTTGACTTTTGTCGACGACGCACAATGTCATTTAAATTATTTATATATATATATATAAATGTAATGTACATAATAAGAAGAAGAGAAATAAGAAAAAGAAAATATTTAATAAAATTTTTCTTTTATTTGAACTTTATTTGGGTTTTACCAAAAAAATCAATATAAATGCAGTATAAATAAATAATAAATTTGTAAATTTGATATATGTATGAAAACGTGGTCATTTGAACTTCATCTTGTATTATAAGAAAATCAATATTATATGAGAAATTAATATTGGTGTAAATTACGTTTTGATTAAAATATAATGGGATCATTAATGGGAATTTTCGCAAATAGCAGAATTAATATAAAAATATTGTAGGCATTTGAAGAACACTAAAAAGGATCTTTGATATCAATTGAACGCAACTAATTCCGAAATTCATATATTTCGGAACTTACTAAGAACGTAATTATTTCACTTTTAATAATAATTATTAATAAAATATAAGCAAAACAAAATGTTTGCCCTCAATAAGATTTTTGAAAGAAGCAAAAGACCTTCAAAACAAAAAAGAAATTCTTAAAAAATTTCTTTTATTTTAAACATCCCTAATAACCTAATAATCGAAATACATTTTTTTTCTTTCTTTGGTCAATCTTAATTAACTATAAAAACGGCCGAATACATTTTGGGTTGCTCTTTTTATTTTTATTTTTTTTTTGTTTTCACGCGATTTTTTACAAATCTCTTTTCATACTCTCACTCCATCTGGCCTTCACTGCAATGTGAAATTTATTTGTACTCTCTTTTTTTTCCTTGACTTTATTTTTTCTCTTTTTTTTTTTAATTTTAATTGAGAGGAGGAGATAATTAAATATATAATTAGTTTAATTTTTTTTTTTGAAATTCACTTTACTTTTAATTATTTTTAAGGATAAAAAAAAAATTTAGAAAAAAAATTGTCCGTTTAATGCTTTCTCTTTCTTTGTACAAAAACAAAAAATCAATTTGTTAAATAAAAAACAAAAAAAAAATTTAAACAGCAAAAATATTAATTTTAAATTTTGCGAATTTTCAATATTCTTATTTTCTTTTCATTTTATTTTTTGAAATTACTGAGCTTGATTAAAGCAATATTTAAAATAAATGTAGAAAAATTTTATTTTTTAAAATGTGTAGGTAATTTCAAATAAATTATATGGACAAAAAAAATTAAGAAAAAATTGCATACTTTAAGGCTTAATAGTATTTTTAACTTAATAATATTTTTGTAATAAATAATTTTATTTTATTTAAAATAACCTTAAACTACGTCTTTTTGCAATAACAATTTTTACTTGTATCTAAATAATTTATCGTATTGTAAAAAAAAAAAAAACAATAAAAATCAACCCGAAATAGCAATTTAAATCCAAATAACTCAAACCATAATCGGAGGTTATGGTCCTAATCCTACTACTTTCTAAAATATCTCAAAATGAAACATTGAAAATTTCTAAATTTTTATTAGCAGTTTTATTTCTTAAAAATTCGTAAATCTTATTCCTTTTACATGTTGATAATAAAATTGTAATAAAAAATTCTTAAACCAAAAGAAAAAATTCCTTATCTCCTAACTTTTGTAAACATATTGAGTACAAAAAAAAATATTCTAAATTATTTCTCAACACGTACATTTCTCCATTACCTTAGTTAACATGTAGTGAAAGAAAACATATAAAGATACTTTAAGGTCCCCTTTCTTCCATCCCCCATCCCCTCCCTTTTCATCATTAAAAGATTATTAAAACAAAAATTTGACAAATCTTGCATATATTCCTAAAACACAAATATATATACAATTATTAGTGAAAATTAAAAGCAAGTTATTTAAAATAAAAATAAAATATTAAGAAGAAAACAAAAAATCTTGAATTTAATACTCGTATATACCAATAAGTCTCATATTAACAATTGAAATGTTTATATGTGTGTAGAGAATTTTTAATCATACTCAAACATACGTTCATACTATATGTAACCTAATTCTAATCATTAAAATATTAGTATATGCATTACAATTTTATATGCTCTTTACTTTTAATTAAAATAATTATAATACCACCTCAATTACATATTTTGTCTTCATCAGTCTCTCCCTCTTTCTACACAAGCACAGTCATTCTCAAAATACTTAAAAAAAAAACATGAACGCTCAAATACCGAAAACAACAAAAGTAATTCTTAAAGAAGCTCAAAAATTTTTTTCTTTCTCTTCATATTTTTTTTTATTTTCAAAATTTAACATTAAAACCAACTTTTTATATTAGTAAACTTATTAAGACAATTTAAATAATCATTGGAATTTAGGAGCCCCATATAATCTACCGATGAAATTGTTGAAAACAAAAAAAAAAATCACTCCACATTTGCTCCCTCAACAAATGTACTGAAATGAGAAAAATAACAAGAGAAAAATGAGAAGAACAAAAAAATCTGAGAAAAACTGAAAAATACTTTTTATGTTTCTATTAAGTTCATTAATTTTATTATGATAACAACAGCGATTAAAAGCGTAAAAGGAAGTAAAAAAAATAAAATAAGAAACAAAAAAAATTCATTCAAATACTTTAAGTATGAGTAATTAACAAATTCGACTTAAATAGCTATACGTACATAAAGCTATACTATGTCCTTTACAGAGATGGTATTTTAACAAAAATTCGAAGAGTTGAAATTTCGAAAAACAAAAATATTTCCCTGGAATTATATAAAAATGAAACTGATGGCATTAGAATTTGAAGATTTAAGAAATGAAGAAATGTAATCATTTTAATTCTAAAAAGTAACACCAAAGTTTTTTAACTCATTCATTTAGCAATCAAAATTACGATATAGTCTTATTAGATAATTTAAAAAATTCAAAAAATCGGATTCAAAAGTTCAATAATTTTTAATAAATGTTTAACCAAACAATTTTTGATTTTCCATTAATTGATTGTGAATCTCCATAACCATAATCATAGCACAATATTGCTTTTGATTTTCATTACAGTTATGTATACGAATCAACTTTATAACTTGTACAATCAGCATTTAATTTAATACAATCAGCATTAATAATAGAATGATATAAAATCAAACTGAAATAGGAAAAAGTACTTTAAGGCACTATTTACATTATACACCAAAATCAAAGATTTAATCTAAGTCTCATTGAAGTCGTATATATATGAAAACATTATTTGATATCAGACTTTAAAATTTTGATAGGAATAAGACATAGTAATTTTACTTGGAAAAAACTTAATGTATTAGTTTAATGTACTAGTAAACTAGTTATTTAGTAAAAATTTATTTACTTCAAAAAGTAACTAAGCACATTTTAAATCGATTACTTATTCACAATTTTCTTATGTCAAATATTTTAACTTTCGAAATTTTGAATTACAATCGAACAAAATAGACATGGTTTTATATATGTATAAGCCAGCAACAAAAAATACAAAATTTTTTTTGAATTTATAAAAACGAAAATGGTTATATTTGTAAATACAAAAAAAAATCCCCGTTAATGATTATCACTATATGTATGTACGTATATGTCTATATATATGATGTTGATGACAATGTTGTGAATGATGATGTTGTCTTAACATTAAATATTTTCTTAATTTGAAAATTTCTCTCAAGAGATTTACTATGAAAAATGTTTTAGAAATTTATTATGAGTTCAAAAATAAAATGTACTTATATAAAAAAAATATATGTATATACATACGTACTTACAACCTTGTACTCTTACAGGATATATTTTTCTTTCAGATGTACTGTTTCCATTTACGTAGACCAACTGAAACAAAAAATAGCAACAAAGTAGAATTATTAAATTTTTTCTTGTTTTTTTTTTTTTTTTGCGAAAAAATAATAATAAAAAATTTAACTTTTTCAATTTTAGAACAAGATGAAAAAATCTTCAAGAAAATGTCAAAGCTCTTTAAATTTTGACACGTTGAAAAGATTATTAAGAATTTTTTGTGTTTCGAAAAAAAAAAAACAAATTTTGAAAAAATTACCTGAAAATTAAATATTTAATTGAAATTTTTTAAAATAACAGTTTATTAATCATGTTTTAATTATAAAAACATTATTTTTTTCCCATACAATTACAATAATAAATATTTTGTCATTTAAAATAATTACGAGTATAATCGATTCACAATTATGTATCGATTTTTTATAACAGAATAAATTATGAATATTTTTATAACAGAATAAATTATGAAGAGAGAATGCTAAAGGAGAAGGAATGTCTGCATGAAAAATGAATTTTAATAATGCCAGATTTTTAACAGTGTAAAGTTGATAGTGACCTTGAAAAATCACGTACAAAAATATGTAAATTTATACAGATATACATGTACATACATATATACAGATATTTAAATAAAGAATATTTTATAAAATGTAGTAACAGCACGTTGTTTGACTGATGGCGTTTAAAACAATATATTAAACGAATGTACGCAGTATAAGAAAAAAGTTAAAATTAAGGAAATTTTAAATAAAATAATGAGAAAATTGACATAAATAAACGAAATTTTATTTTTGTATGAGAACTTTTGATTTTTTTTTTACAAAATTCAATGTCAGTGATTATATTAACATGAAAATGAGAAATAATTCACAATATACGTAGACAGGACGCATATGCTTAAAATAAAAATGACATGTAGACAACAATGTATACAATATATACCTTTAATAATGCATTCTAGCCTAATTGATAGAGAAAAGAAAAAAATTTAATAATATTCATGGTAATTTTTCCGAAATGTTTTCATAATTTTAAATTTGTTCATGACATTTTGTTGTTTTTTTTCTATTTCAATGAAATTATTCTGATTAAATTTTATTCTTCTTTACAGTACCTACTTTTTAATATACATAATTCAGTAACCAAAACAACATGCTAAGGCTTAAGCTAACAAAACTCAAAACTGTATTAAAACTATACAAATAAAGAGGCAAACATGCGGAAAAAAAATTCATTTTCCAGTTTAAATTGAAAAATATGGAAATTCAAATGGAAATAAAATTGTGCTTTAAAACTAAATAACAAAGAAAAAAGAATATGAGACGAAAAAAAAAAGAAATCGAAAATTCCATTAAAATTTCATAAAAGTCAACTGGAAGGAATGGTAAAATTAGATACAAAAAAAAAAAAGAAACTCAAAAATAAAAAAAAACGAACCCCTGATTTTTCTACTTATAAAAAACAAATATTAATGAATTTCCTAATACAATTTTACGCTTAAATTTCCTTTTAACAAAAAAAAACAATATAAAAAGAAAAAAAAAACCCAAAAAATCGACCAAAGGATAAGAAAAGTTTTTTATCTTGAAATTTTATAACTTGTTATTTGTTTTTTTTTTGACTCTAAGGACATTTCATTCTCTTTAAAACTATATAGAAATTGTATTTTATTTTTGTTTTATAAAAACTAAAATTAAAAATAAAATTTCTAATTTTTCTATACAATTTTGAAAAATTTTAATAGATTCTTTCTTAAAAAGAATTTAAAAAGAACTCATGAAACATTTCTTATAGCAAAAAATAAATTTTAAATGAACAATTAAATAAATTATGCATTTTAAACACGAATTAGCAGTCGTGTAATTACAATTTGTAATATTGAATCACAATTCTATGTGAAATTTGAAATAATTTTTAGGCAACATTTTTGTCTCTTAATATTCTTCAAATTAATCATTGATAACTTTTATGCTAGATTAAGACTCTCTGGCTCTAACTCTCAATTGATTGAAATTTTTTCATAGACGCCTACGAACTTTAATAAAATAAAATCAAAAAAAAAATGTTTGTCTCAAACACAGACAGTCTAATTGTGTTTCGCCTCACTTTTTATCCATTTTTAAATCAGAATTTTAATTTTTTTTCAATACCAAATAATTCTTCTCATTCGAAAATTACATTACACACGTATATGATAGTTATTCACTTTCTTTTCACTTTTCGAGTAAAATATCGAGATAGACTCGAATATAACATTATAAAAATACGTGATATTTACACACTATTTTTTTCTCACTTGACGAGTACGATACCACGATACATTGAATCGGAACAAAAAACACTATTTTTATTATATTTTCAAAAAAATAGCAAGACAAAATTGTATGTTTTGTAAAATAATTACGAAATAAAGTCACTTAATTTATAAAATTTCAAAATTATATAAATATATAAGGGTGACTAATACAATCAAATAATCTACCCATTTGATCTTATATTTATTTCCTTGTGTTACTCATTCCAATAATATTATCTACTCATTTTATTTGTATTTAAAGCTATACAAAAAAAATTTTTTTTTGAGATTAGCTATTTATTTGATTTCCTTTTATTTTTGTTTTTATTTTTAAGGCAATTGTGTCAATTTCAAACATTTATATAATATAAATGTTAAAATTTAAAGAACAGAATTGATACAGAACAGACAAAAACAAGAGAAACAGGAAATTTTTTATTTTTGTTTGTTTCTCTTTTATTTGACTTTTTTTTTTTTTGTAAGTGCCCTTGAAGAGAATTAACCCGTGAAAAATTAGATTATATTTGTTCATTTTTTTTTCTTTTCTTTCTTTTTATGCACAAAAACGCAACCTTTTCCCTTATAACCTAAAGCCCTAAAGAAGACATATTTTTATATTTTATATACATACATTCATACATAAAGACAAAGCATTAAATAATTTTTTATATTAATATATGAGAAAATAAAATTCCTATAATCTTTGTATTATTTTTATTATTATTATTATTATGAAATATAATTTAAGGGAAATCGTTAACTAGAAAAAAAAATGACAATAGCTCATACATTTTTATGTATAAATCACTGTAAGTTTCTCTTTTAGAAATAACTAACCATAGTACTTGAGCAAGGAATCTTACATATGCTTTTAAAAATTTAAAAAAAAAATTCCCTTTTTTCATATTTACATATATGTGAATATGTATGTATGTATATTAAATTATTAATTGTATATTATTTTGTGTATATAGTGGCACTTCAGTTTACTAACGTAAATTTTAATTACATTTAACATACTTTTAGGCTTCTTACAATACCCTACATTAAATGTACATACATATTTTTATTTAACGTACTCACAATATTCTCATAAAACGAAAATACTCGAAATTTTAACAAAACTGTTGATTTCAACAGGCATGCAATGCAATACAGAAGAAAATGTTCTCTTTTTTTTATTATTAAATGTAATTTTGCTTTTTCTTTTTCTGGTTTATTATTTTTTGTGTGCATGTTGTTCGAAAGTTCTATGCCTCATAATTTCTACATTAAATTTTCTTAATATATTTATTGCACAAAAACTGAATATTTCGAAAAATACGAATGAAGAAAGTGCTTTTACATATGGAAAAATAATTCACTTACATACAAGAAAATCTCTAATCTACTTTGTTCAAATATATTAAAAAGTAATACAAGTGAACCTTTGATGAGCCTAAAAACCTAATTATTACCAGAAAACAATACCGTTTGAGTTCAAGAGTTGAACATTTTAAAATAGTTGTATGTCATTCACCATAAATTTTGTATAACAGGAATTTAGATGTCAATTTAGACTTCATTTTATTAACACCAGGTCTGTCTGGTATAAAAAGTTTTTAAAAACCATTTGAATATATGAATTAATTTTTATAAGATCAATTGCTTAATTTAAATTTTATATTAACATTATAAATTTTATTATTCTTTAATTTCAATTTCTATTTCTAATATATTTCTTTTCTTTTCTATATATTTTTTCAGTCTGTGTGGGAGTTGGTGTAGATATTTATGTTCATGGCCACAAAGCTGGAATTTTTATATTGTAAGTTGTAAAATTATAATTGAAACAAATTACTATATTTTATTTTTTTTAGAATCGGATCAATATTAGTACTGTTTTTTGAAGTAAAATGGGTGATTACAGTATTTGTTCAATTACTTTTTGCAAGGTTAGTTGATGCATATGTATGTATGTATATACACATAAAATTATTCCGTGACTTCAAAAATATAAGATTGCTATGATGCTACTACATATTTTAGCAATTTCTACGAGCACGCTGATTATTAAAAATTTTGAAGTCTTGGAATATGTTATTATTGTTACATGAATGTACACATTCATTAAAATTGTATTTAAATTAAATATTTTTTTATGTATGTACACACAAATGTATACATTTTTTTTTTAGCGAAAATTATTCATCTAGTTGTATTCTGTGCTGGAGTATATGTAGAATTGCTGGAGCATGGCGTTTATCACCATTTTATATTGCCTATGGTACAGCTTTAATATTTTGGCCTCATAATTTATGGTTAAGCTATGTAGCTGGTGTATTTCTAATAATTTTAGCTATTTTAAGGCTATGCACAATATTTAAATTTAGTGGTAATTTTAAAGGTGATGAAGGGTTATTACCTCAACGAGATGATTTTATGGATAAGTAAGCCAATTGATATTTGAATACTTTTTATTATATATTTTATAATGTACATTTAAATTTTTTTCTTATTAATAATATTTTAGATCGGAAGCGGGTGTGACAGAAGGAATAGATGATTCATTTCCAGATATATGTCACACATTAGAAGACGAAGAACCAGTAGACGAAGAAACTTAATTATATATACATATACATAATATTAAATACATAAAATAAAATAAATAAAAATATAGAAATTATATAATAAAATAAATAAATTTTCTTTTCTAATTTATTGTATCATTTTTTTTTTTGTAGTATAATTCTCTTCTATTGTAATGTTAGCAATATTTTTTGATACAAAGACAATAAATGATATAATGTTAAGAGTTTTTTTTCTGTGTAAATTATTTAAAAATGTCTAAAATGCCCAATAACTTTTAGTTTCTACTTATTATGAAAAGGAAATTTTATACTATTTTTTATACTAAATTTAAATTAGACAACATTTTTATGCACATACCTACGTACATATATGTATATGTATATTTACCTTTAATGAGTTTAAGATTCCACCTTAATAATGAGTAAGCAATAAGTTTAATGCCATCTATTTAAATGCTGATCTCATTCTTACATCAAAATATTCAAAATTTGCAATGTTTGTTGTTCTGAAAGTACAAGGAGCACGAAATCAGGTCAACCATTATCTTAAAGCCTTCAGTGAATTTAAAAAAACTTTTCTCGAAGTTCATATCATTCTTAGAGCGGATAATAAGGGCGAGTATCATGTCCAATTCCAAACAAAAATTTTACCCATTTTTGATACGCTCTGAATTATGGTGTATGTTAAAGCATTCGTTACTGACTCGCTTTGCATATTATATACTTTGTAAGTGTACACTTGTTCAGATATTTTTCTAATAGACATTATTTTATTTTACATTTATATATCCGACAGTGTTAACGGTACTTCTAATTCAAAACGGCACGCTTCTCGCTATGACTATGATAAAGATGTAATTATCATATTGCCTTTAAAGACTTCCTTGTTCTTTTTTGGGCTTGACAAATTCTCTATTTGAATTTTTTATGATAAAAACTAATAACAATAGAAAATAAGTTTTGCATAGAATAATCTCAATTTGAAATCGCTTTTTAAATTTTGAGAAATTAAAATGGGAACAGTATTGCTTCTCTTTTTCATAAAATTTCTTCCAAAATAAACTTTGTTCACTGGGTATTCACAAACTTCAAAATCGTTGATACTTCACATCCTCACACATTATTTCCCAAAATGTCAAATTTTGACAACATCAAATGGGACTTTGAAATATACTCTTGTCAAGAACATATTGCTTGCACTAGCTTATCGTAATATTTTTATAGTATATATGTGCAAAATTACATACATACATACATATGTTCAATATCTAGTACGTGAAATTTTTCATTTTCATAAGTAGGTTGGTTATTTATTTGGTTCCCACTCGTTTATTATTCACATATTTTAGTCAAAATGAATTCTACAAATGATCCAAGAAGGCGTGAAAAAGTATTGTAAAATGTTCATAAAAAAATTAGTATTACATAGAATTTAATGTTTTTAGGTGGTAAGATATAAAGCACTTGGTCAAGCAAATGGAGGGGCAGGAGAAGATCTGATGCCTGATTATATGAATATATTAGGTAAATAAAAAATTGCACTACTTTTGCTATTTAAAAAAAATCTAGAAATCATAATACCAGCACATTGCATGTGTACACATAGGATTATTTTGGTTTTTGCAACAGGAATAGATATGATGAAGAAGTTTAAATTAATAAAATAAATTAAATTTACTTATACATAATATATAAATATTTTATTAAAATACTTTATAGAAACGATATTCATACATATGTGTATGTAATCATGATATAGGTTGCTTCTAATACTTTAAATTTCATATTGTACAAAACACAAAAAATCATTTTTTTTTTTAAACAAATTGCAGGGATGATATTTTCAATGTGTGGCCTCATGATGAAACTCAAATGGTGCGCTTGGTTTGCTTTATACTGTTCCTGTATAAGTTTTGCAAATTCAAAAATAAATGATGATGCAAAACAGGTAAGTTTCTTAATAAAATTACAAAATGCATTTTAAAAACATCTTTAGCTAAAAACTCTATAATTTGTAGGTTCTTTCATCTTTTATGTTAAGTGTGAGTGCTGTAGTAATGTCATATCTTCAAAACCCTGCGCCAATGACACCACCATGGGCATCATAACATTAATTTTCTTTGTTTTTCATTACAAAAAAAAAAATTTCCAATAATTAAAAATTTTTATTTTCAAAAAATAAATTTCTATTTATTAAAATCGAATTATAATGTCACAAATCAATAGCAGAATATTCTATTCTATTAAATTTTCAGTAAGAGTTTCAGTATAAAATATGGTTATAATTATTTACCAAATTAATTTTATTGTAAGCAATATTTAAAAACATGTACATATTAAATTCTTAAACAAATAAAATTTTGATGCTCAAAAAAATCTGAAATTATTAATTAGAGACTAACATACAATAATAAAATTTTGCAAGTATTTCAATTCAGCTAACAGTTAATTTATATATTGTTTTTAATTCTAAATAAAAAAAAAATAATTGCGGCAAACTATGTCTTTATAAAATGTGTATGATTAAAATTATAGTTTATGAAATAAACCATATAATGAAAAAGTGAAAACTGGTTAAATTACATACATTTTAAATACATAAGTATATATGTGTACAGTATTTTTTGTTTTGAGGTATTAAATGCTTTTATACTTAAGATTATTTCAAACTTCCCCAAAGTTTGTATGACCTGTTGACATTGCATGCTTTTGAGCTTCAGCTTTTCCAACCAGCCTTCAAATAAAATTAAAAATAAAAAAAATGGTTTTTTTCAGAATTGATTGTGGCTTACATTGTGTCACATTGTATACATCTAAGGGAAAATTTATTAATATCTGTAAATTGACGAGATGATTTTGCTTCTTGTGCTATTTGTTCTGCCTGTAAATAAACACCCTCTTCTTCAACTGGAAAAATGGTTTTAGGTGGACCACCCTAAATCCAAAAAATCCTTTCAATTATGGTATTCACAAATTAAAATAAATAAAATTACCGTTAATGATTCCATATATAAAGGGTCATAGTGTATTCCATCAAAGAGAAGGAAAACTCTCATTCCATAATTTTTATCTTCACCAAATCTATTAATAATAGCATTTGTTATATCTACTACATCAATTTCAATTCCATAAAAACTTGATAATATGGATACTTCTATTGCACCACCCCATGAATCAGATTTTTGAATCCATTCACAGTATTCCGAATTTGGTTTTCCTAATATTCCTTCGTTATACGTTTCTTTGTCGTTTTCAACACATTGAGCAATTATTTGACGCATAAAAACATCACTATCAGTATTTATAACGCCATTTAACACAAAACCAATACTTGTGAAGAGGCAAGAATTATCAGCAGGAACTACCTTTTTTAATAATATTCCTTCAAATTCACCACCATTTGAACTATTTGCCAGGCTTTGCAAATGACGACTCTCCTCTTCTTCATTAGCCAAACGACGGGCTAGTTTTTCATCTTCTTCAACGATATTGGGTCGTTCTTCTATGATAAGTGTATCACCGCTATTAATTCCAAAAGATTTTAAACTGTTACCTAAAATTTAATTATTTTAAATATTATTAAAATATTCAATTGAATAGATATTAGTTATACTAGTCCCTTAACAAAAATTAATTAATCAATACTAATTACATACAACAGTAAATGTTCAATAATTTTCTATACTTATTCTTTGATTTCTCTTATATAAGAGCAAATTTTCAATGAAGTTGACGCATTTAATTTAATAAATTTAATAAATATATATACGTTAAATTCAAAAAACTAATTAAAACATATTCTGCGTAATGCATTTTGTTTTTCTTTCTAAAATAAAGTAAATAATATTCATATTGTTTTCACATCCGACAGGAAAAACTTGTATAACGAATTTAAGAGAACAAACCACTAAATTATAATAAATCCAAAATACATACTCACTTTCATTCGATATATCTATAGATTTTGGTGGAAATCCTATTAAAATATTAAATGATGAAAATTTTGTAGCTTCTGTAACTTTGGATTTCAAATCTTGCATTGTAGTTGACTCTTCCAAGTTATTTAAGACATGTTGACCTTGCTTAGTTTTTAATTTCAAGCTATATCGTGTCATTTTTATTTTCTCACCCGAATTCAATTTTAACTTGAAGTTAATATAATATTTCTAACACGTTACCAATTTAAAATCGAATTTTTAATACCTAAAAGAAAATATTTTGTTCTCAATCTTGTTAAGTATATAATAATCAGAAATCAGACATTTCTGAAAAATTGTAATCCTAAACATCAAAGTTCTTGCAAAGTATTAAATGACATTCTTTTTTTCTTTGGCAGGGGTGAACATATTAATTATTGACTACAATGACTTAGTGCATTTTTGAGTAGTTCGAAGTAATCAATACCATATTATGCACTTAAATAGTAATAAATAGTAAATAAAATTATACTAATATTAATATTAAATTTTAAAAAATAATTAATCACTTCAATTTTAATTAAATTGTCGTAAAGAATAAATTACCTAAAAAGATTTTATTGTTTTAGGAAAATTTATATAAGTGCTGCAAAATACGACAAAAATCGATGTTGAATGAATGATACAAAAATGTAATCATAAAATGTTTGACATTCGATATAATTGTGAATTTGAGGTTTTCAATATTACTTCACATATTAGTATAACATAAGGCAACTGCACAAAATTAAAATTTAACATTCTTTAATGTTTACAAATTATAATTCAGTGTACTGGACTTGAATTATGAAATTTGAAATAAAATACATTTTTAAAATAAATAAATAAACATTTTATTATGGCTGAAAATAAAAAAGAAATATTCAAAAAGGCAGAACGCGAAAAACATTTGAAAGATTCTATTTGTAAATCAACTTCAATAGAAGATAATAAACAAAAACAAGGTAGGTAATCATTATTTTTGTTTTGTATATTTTTTCTCTACAAAATTTTTCATATTTTTAGATCCATTAGTTAATCTCTATGAGCTTTCAAAAACCTTAAGTCTTCATGATTTTGAAAATGAAATAATAAAATATCCGGAGGGAGAAATATTTACACAAGCTTCTAATGATTTAAGGTTACGAAGTAGTAACACAACTCAAGACTTTCCTGATGATCAATCAGAAAAACAAGGACTTAATAGAAATAACCTAGATGAAAGAAATTCTAAAAAAATGTCATTAAAATATAAAGCCGCTATTCCGTCTTCCAACACCAAAACGAAACAGCTTGCAAGTAAATTTACTTATCAAATAATAGCTTTTACATTAATTGCTGTTAGCATTATAGCAGTTTGCTTAGTAGCCATTTGTGGATATAACATATATTTATCTGATGAAAAGGTTCGTAAGTTTGAAAAAAAAATATGTCCATTTAATAAATTAATAAATAAATATCCCTTGGAAGAAGAAAGTCTATGAATGACTTTAAAATATGAAATTGAAGATATCATTAATTTTAAAAATTCTGAAAAACCAAATATTTATTTATTTTTGCAAAACCAAAATATGATTTCAAACCATATAATGAAAGATATTTGTGATTTATCGGCTTCTTGTTTCGGTAACATAAAACGAACTATATTATTTTAATGATTCAAAAACGGTTAAATTTTTGTAGAAAAAAACTTAAAACCAATTATTATTGAGGGGAATGACTTAGATTCAAGCCAAACTGTTAATCAAATAGCAAATAGCATTGAAGCAAATGAAATTGTAATAATGTTGATTCACTTAAATGGGGTATAGCGTTTTTTAATACATTTACTGTTAAAAAATTTAATGCAAGACTCTAAATATTTTAGATTTCTGATAAAGCAGCTGAAACTTTGGATTTAGTATTTGAAAATGGACTAGTATCAAAGAAGCTTGTTATATTTCTATCTCTCGTAATCAATCGTGATCTTGAAGGTAGGATAAATCATATTTTTCAATTTAGTTTTTTAATTTTTCATTTTCATTCAATTATAGGACTGTCTACGCAACCAATACAACATGTTGTACGTGATTTTTTTACACCGTTTTTAGCAAAGAAAAAAATTGATATGTTATTATCTCTACTTTCTAAAAAGGTTTTTCATTTGAAATCGTAGAAATTTCAAAAATCCTTTTTGTATGGATTGCACTCATAGAACGAGCGATTGTTTTTTGCACAAGTTTTTCATTTTTTTTGTAGTAATCAATATGTTGAAAATTTTTCACTTATAAAATAGTAAGCAAAAATTTTGAGCATCTTAATTGGAAATTCTTATGACATGAGTTTCAAGGGGTATGTATTCCCCTTTTTCTAACATTAGCAGTGAAAAATTTTGCGTGGTCTTTTAAGGTTTGATGTAAAATCAAAATTAAAGATCTAATTGATAATGAATGACTATCAATGAGATTGACGAAGTGTTTTTGTTTTGTACCTGGTTTCTTTTTATTTTTGTTTAGAAAGATCGCTTGCGTTTTAGCATTCGTTTTTTACTCTTTACAGGCAATTTTTTTTTTTAATCAAAAATCACTTGTTTTATGATTGTGCAAATTTTAATATTAAGAAATTACAAATAATGTTGAAGATTTTTTTAATATTCAATACTTTTTATAATTTGCAAATTCATTTAAAATTTTAGGTTAGATTATTTTATTTTATATATTGTATAAAATGTACATATTTTATAATATATAGCAAATAAAACAAAATATGTATTTTATAATTCCCTTTTTAATCGTAGTTATAATAATCCTAGTTATAATAATATTCACTTAAGAATATTCACGCTATGCATACATATAAGTTCATACAAGCTCCTTTCTTACACATACGGTCGTTATCAGTTAATCCGTATGTATACACTGGTCGTTTTTTTTTCATTACCTGAATTTTCATACTGTGTGCAAACAATAATATAAAATAGAAATTGTTTTTATAATACAAAATTTGATTTTGAAAAGAAGTAAAAAATTTTAAAATCAGTAATACATAGTTCAGAATACATGTTGATTATACCAGTTAAATTTTTTACCTTCTAAACTACGTTAATTTACCAGAAAATTTGTAAAATATCCTTGTAATCCTTATTAATGAACTACAAAAATATTCATTGTTGTATAATCCTTTGGATCAGAATTATTTGTGTAATATAAAAAATATAATAAAAGAAAAAAAAAGATGTATAATAGAATATGTCCAAAGAATCTACTTTTTAATGAATAGTATAAAAATAAAGTAGATTCAAAAATAAAAATTTGAGTGAAAGAAGAAGACCAATTTGGAACTAGCCACTGATGAAAGAGTCATCGTGCTACCATAGCTAACCGTGATCATAAAGCAAAACTAAATTAGTTTATTCACCTGCCATCTCTAATTGATATTGAACAGATGTTTATTCTTTACTTACCCAGCATTTACACGTACAAGTTACTTGCAAGAAAGTTGCAATACATACAAAAATTTTACTAACACATTGAAATATTTCTACTTGCTTGTTTACTTGCAGTTCAACTTGCAAGAAAATTTTGCTGCCAGTAATTTGAGCAAGTAATTTGACATATTGAGAAATTCACAAAAAAAAATTTGTTGTTTTGATTTTTTTTTTTTTTTAATTTAAAATTTTTGAATTTTGTTTTGAAAAAATTAAACTTAGCAAACTTATGGTTTCTAAAATTTATAAACAATTATATATATTGCTAGTTGTTTTCTTCTCAAAGACATTTTCAAAAATTAACTTGCTAAACGCCTACATCATAATAGCAAGTAATTTGACATTTCGAAAAACTAATTGACAATTAATATTATACAAACTTGCATGCAAGTAACTTGTATGTGTAAATGCTGGGTTAGCAATATTTTTTTGACATTTGAATTAGGCGGAATTTGTTTTTGTTATTGTTTATTATTCAAATTGAAAGCAAAGTAATAACGAAAAATAAATAAAAAAATTCATTGAAGAGCATAAATTCATTTTAAAATCAACTGTCTAACAAAACAAATTAAAAGAATGTTTAGCGAATATGAAAAATTTTTGTATGACAATTACAAAGGCGAAATTAATAATTTATTAAACGATCATTCAGAATCAGTTCATGCATCAATAACAGTGAGTTTAAATACTTTGAAAATTCAAAATGCTAAGCTTTATCGAGAAGTTATTAATGACATACATAAAATAGAACGTGAATGGGACATTGCATTATTAAATATTCAAAATAAAATTGCTCAAGAAGATTGTTTTTTAGATTCCGATTATACAATTAAAGAAAACTGTCATGTTCGATTTACAAATCTACCGATTAACGAAGATATTTTATGTGGCATTTTTCCAGATAATGAATGTATAGGACTTTTTGTTCAAGTTAAGGGGAATGTTATCCAAATGTCACAAGAAAAATTATTAGAAATTAAACGTGAAATGGTTTGTTCAAAATGTAATTCCACTTTTATCTTTGAAGCCCAATATGGGAAAATGTATAAATTTGATATTCCAGAGCGTTGTCTTAATATAGGAAATTGCAAAGGTATACTTCGACTAAAAAATAATTTACCTAAACCTGAATATTGCATGGATTTTCAACAAATCAAAATTCAAGAATTTGTTTCCACAGATTGTGGAAATTATCCGACATCTTTAATTATATGCCTTGAAAATGACTTGGTTAATTCTTGTAAACCAGGTGAATGTGTAACAATTTGTGGGGTAGTAGAAGCACGATGGCGAAGCTTAAACGTTGGATCCCGAGGACTACATGTGTTGTCGTTGCGGGCAAACAGTATAGTAAAGGAAAATAATAAACCCAATAACATATGCAAAGATTTTGACGAGCAAATGTTTTGTGCACAAGCTCAATGGCAAGAAAATGTTGATAGCTTAGGTTTAATTAAAGCTCGCAACTTATTAGTAGATTCTATTTGTCCAGAAATAATTGGAATGAGTTACATCAAACTGGGGCTTGCTCTGGCCTTATCGTCTGGATTTCATGCTAAAAGAAAGAAAATAAATGAAAAGCGAGATCAGTCTCATATTTTATTAGTTGGAGATTCAGGGTCAGGAAAATCCAAAATGCTAAATGCAATTTGCCAAATTACTCCAGGAGCAATACATACAAATGGTTTAGGTTGTTCTGTAGCAGGCTTGACGGCTGCAGCCTTCAAAGATGGCAATGATTGGAATTTGCAAGCAGGCGCATTAGTACTTGCTGATGGAGGATTATGTTGCATAGATCAATTCAATTTAATGCATCAACATGACAAAGCTGCTGTACACGAAACAATGGAACAGCAAACGATTAGTATCGCCAAAGCTGGTTTGGTTTGCAAATTACAGACTCAATGTATTATATTAGCATCTGCTAACTTTAAATCATCAACTAGACAAACAACTGAAAAATTTTTGCCTTCCAATTTGGATATTGGAGGTCCACTCTTAAGTCGGTTTGATTTAATTTTTGCAGTAAATGACGACCGAGAAATAGAAATGGATTTGCAAATCACTGATCACTTACTGAAATTGACAAAAAATGCTTGTGAAGCCAGATACTTGCAATTGTTAAGCCAACAAAGATTACAATCTCATTTTGCAGCAATAAGGGAAATCAATCCTAAGTTTCATAATCTAGCCCACATTGTGTTAGGTTCTTATTATAAATATTATCGATCTAATTTTGAGCGTGATCTATCTAGAACAACAGTTAGGATGTTAGACAGTATTAATCGTTTGGCTCAATCGCATGCTCGTCTAATGTTTAGAAATGAAGTACTTGCTTTCGATGCAATTATTGTAATAGAATTATTAGAAGCAACATGGGGGTTTGGAAAAATCATAAAACCACCGCATTTTACAAAGAAAAGTGAACAATTATTAATAGACGACAGCACAATATCAATAATTTTGGATGCTTTAGATCTAAGTGATATAAAAATGAATATTATAGAAGAAAAACAAAAAATTTTTGGTTACAATATAGAAGTTAATAATTTTCAGACGAAAACTGACCTGGAATATGTATCGCGCAATGATGCTCAACAAAATAGTCAAAGCATTTTAAGTGCTGATGAGGAATGCAGAGAATTTCTCGTTGATGATAGACGAAATGTAACAAAAGAATTTAATATAACAAATCGAGAATATTTTCATCAGCATATTGAAAATACTAATTTACGAAAAAATATCTTTTCTAAAGAAGCAAACGCTTTAGAAGAAACGCATAATATATTAATATCTAATAAAACTGAAAATGAACAATCTCTTTGTAAATCTCGAAAATTTTTAAACAAAAATGGAACAAAGAAACTTCCTTCACATTTTATAGATGATTATTTTGACGATGGATTTGAAAATATTTTGTCCCAAGGTAAATTTGTTGGCCTTCCACATAAAATGGTCGAAGAATCAAGAACTAGTTTACATAAAGAAAATACTAAAAAAGGATGTAACAAACCTGATTATCATAGTGATTTCGAAAATATATTCAGGTCAACTAGCAGCAAACAAAAGTTACAAATGAATTCAACTCCCCAAAAATTAAATACTAAATCAATTATCCTTGAAAATGATTACAATTCTAAAAAGAATTTTGTTGAAAAATCTTCGGAAGAACTACTTTCTAATTCAAATTTAAATCGATCATCCAAGTCAATCAAACTCATAGGGGAAAATGAAGGTACAACAGGTTTTTTATTAGAAAGTACAAATGTTTCAGTTGGAGGAAAAAGTACGAATCAAGTAAAAAAATTTTGGAATTTTGCTCAAAATTCTGATTCAGGATATAAATTTATAAATAACAATTTTAAAAAGTTTAATAGTCCTTTAAGCAACACAAACGCCAACAAAAGGCCACATTTATTTGATGACAATGAAATAAATTTTAATTTAGATTTACCAGAATTGAAGAAAATTAAAACAACTACTAGATATGATGATAAAAAAAATCAAAACGAAATTGAAAGTGTAAAGAACAATAAAATAAGGAAAAATCAAAACAATGAACAAGGCAGTATTCCCGGATTTACAGAATGTTTATCTAAAACTGATAACTTAGATTTTTTAGAATTAAATTTTTAATACAAGCAACTTTTATAAGAATCATATAATAATAAGTGTACATTTGCATGTATGTGTTATAGGCACATAATGGTAAATTAATCGTTTACAATGTATGTATGTATGTAAATTTAAATAAACTTATAGAATTTTTACATGATTATTATAAAATATATATTGGATAATATATGAAAGCGTACACATAAAGTTTTTACAACTTTCATTATGCATAAAATATTCAAAATAAATACCATATTTAAATTTGACAAACGAAAAACCAAAACACAATTTTTTCTTATTAGACTTAATCTTATAAATTTTTACTTAATTTAAATTAAAGGTCTATTTCAATTTTTTGGGGTATGAAAGCGTTGTTGTCAGATGTTTCTTCACATTTGAACCAAAAAAAATACAAATTCGCATGCCTAGCAAACAAAGAATGAAAAAAAAATCTTTTGTCAAAATATTTTTGGCTTAAAGTCCATATACATATATAAGATTGGAAGTAAGAATTATAGAAAATTAAACAATTAAATCTAGACAAGAAAAATTTTGTGAAGGTGTGCTTATTTAACTGGCATGCGGATTCCTCCATATAAATTAATTAAACTATTATTGCTTTTGATTATTAGAAAACATCGATTCCTTCGAATTTCACAAAAACATATCAATAATTCAATGAATCGATACTTATTTGAATTTCGATAAAATAAACCACTGCTGTCATTTTTCATGTTTACATTCAAATTGGCTTAAATTTTTTTTGAACGCATAGAATTTTATTGGTTAATAAGTATAATTTTAAGACATGGCAGATAGTTTAAAAAGGAAACCGATTCACGCGAACAACACCGGTAACATACAAGATAAGGAGAAAAATATGTTGCAACAAAAATCAAAAATAATACAAGGCAAGTTTCAAAATAATATGTAATTGCAGAACCAAAACAATAAACAAAAATTTTCAAAAAATTTTTCATACATTGTTAAAAAAACAGATCATCCGAAATCTAAAACAAAAGGAAGTAAAACGAAATTGCCAGAAGATTCGTCTCTGCAAGAAAATGAACCTGTAAATCAAGAAATTGGAGGTGATTACAACAGAGATGAAAGACTGCGAAGTGTATCTCCAGGAGGCAAAAAAGGGAAATCCCCGAAAGAAAATCAAACCATATTGAATGAAGCATCATGTCAGACTATTGATGATCCCCCAAAGCAATGGAAAAACATATTATTATTCTTATTAATAGCAATAGTGATTGGCTTTGTATTTGTTAAAACAGATTATAGCGCACTTTATGGCTATGCCACGAAACCTAGATTAGTTTGCAATTTCAATCGATTAATTAAAAGGTACCCTTCAGAAGATAAAAGCTTATGGGTGGCTTTGAAATATGGAATCGAAGACATTTTAAATCTTGAAAATCCTGAAGGTCCAAGTGTCTATTTGTTTATGCGTGATAATAGTTCAACGGCCGTGAACACGAATTTCGTTGAAGATATAGCATATTTAACCGCATCTTGTTTTGGTAAAATTTAATTTTTTTTTTTTATAAAGAAAAACCTGATAACAAATTTATTAGATAAAGAATTAGAACCAATTACATTTACGAAGGATGATTTTGATTCCGATGACTATGGAATTGCTATTGCAAAATATAAAAAAGATATTCATGATGGTGGTGTTTTGGTTGTCACAGTAAATTTAAATGAGGTAAGTATTTAATACTACCTAGCTAGTACCTAATTTAATGGATTTGAAAAAAAAAAAAAATATAAAATTTTTCATTTACAGGTTCCAGGAGCAGCAGCACGAGCATTACATACTATTTGCGACAAATTTAGCCCTATAGTTAGGAAAGTTGTAATATTCTTATCACTTATAATAGACCCCAAGTCTGAAGGTACATCTTAATTACATACATACTTACGTATGTATATTTGCTAAGATTTTATATACATTGTTTTTTTTTTTCAAGGTTTACCCCTACAAATAGCTGAAGATACACTAAGAACACTTTGGCGATCTTCTCTTACTAGAAATGAATTAGATCCTTTAATTGTTCGTGTTTCAGATTCTGTTTTTCGTTTAAAATCATAAAAAATATATTCATATTTTTCATCAGAACACAAAAAAAAAAGTAGTTTAGCATTTAATCAAGTCTGTTATCATGTAAAGTAAATTTTGATATATTGTAATTAAATTTTTATCTGATTAATAATCATTTTTGTTTTTTGAATTATTTTTTCTATTAGTCTAAATGAAAAGGGAAGTTCCCGTTTTCTATATTTTTATTATGCAATATTGTACAACATATTTATGTAAATACATACATGCACATACATAATATGTATATACATGTATATATGTACGTACATTTAAGTGATATGGTACATGAATCAAATTCAATTAAATTTTATTTGGAAAATTTAGAGAATTTAGAGAAGTAGAAATTTTTGAACAATATCCATATCACATAATCTCAAGTGATTCGTGAAAACAATATGGAAGATGTAAGCATTTACTAAAATACTCTGCAAAAATTGCAGAGTAAACAATTTACGCAAATATGCTCATACTTATATTGAATAAAATAAGTCATACGAAAAATATGTTAGCATGTACATACATACATATACATGTAAGACGTTATTTGTATATTTCATTGGTTCATTTTTCAAAAGGTTCAATTTCTAAGAAGCGAACAAATTATAATATACAATGATTTCAGTTAAATAATGAATGGCAAATATTAGTTTGTATAATTTCAATAGTATTGTAAAAAACAATTTTGCATTTATATACGTTTTCAGACATATTTAAGACATTTAAAAAAGATCGTGATTCTTGAATTTCGGTCAGAAATCAATTTGACATTCTGAAGATGCCCCCTGGGGTCAGTATACAAACGTTATTTGTCACACATAAAAATACAGTAATCCCTCTTATAAAATTACCTCGATATAGAAAAATTTGATAGAAGTCTCTAAAATTTTTAAATAATTTAACACGTAATTTTTGATTAAAGTTAAATTTTGGCTCCAGAAAAAGGCTTTCAGTGGGAGATTTCTTCACATTTCTTAAATGAAAAATTTTTCCAATTTACGTTTTCATTTAATACTTTCTATGATATTAAAGTTGTAAGATTTATAACTATTGTAATTAAAGATAAATTAATAAGTAAAGAAAAAGTAATTATTTTTTTTTAACAATTTAAAAATTAATTTTAAATAAATACAATTTATTCAAGATTCATATAAAATTTATATATTTTATTAAGTTTTGTGTTTAAAAAACAGAATTTTTAACACATTTTCTTTCTTTTTTATTTAATAGTTTTACATATTATTTAGTTAGTTTCTGTTACTTGAAATTTTCAGAAATACCATTACATATTTCTTTATTTATTCTTTAATTTTTTTTTCAAATGAAATGATTTCCTTTTTAAAAATTTAAAATTTTTGTTTTTTTTTTCGGGGAAAATACTAATATATATCAACAATCGATAATATGTGTTAAATATTGCGATAACAAATTAATTAAAATAATAATAAAAAAAAAAAAATTGAATACAAAAATATTAAAAAAATATTTTTAACAAGAGAAATTGCTTTATTTCAAAGTTTTATATTTTGTACCCAATAATAAATTAATAATATAATTAAATACAATGTTTTGAAAATCTTTAAAATTTTATAAATTTAAAGAAAATATTTGGGAAATTTTTCGTTCTTAAATAAAAACAGAATACAATATACATATATATAATTTCTAATTATTGTAAGCGGCTAATTTGATAAGTACTCTGAATACACTTTAATTTCAAAAACAATTTGTGTTGGAAAAGATTGTTATTCCCGCAAAAAAAAAAGGTTCTAAGAACTAATTTTTCCCTTTTTTTTTTCCTTTCAAATGAATAATGAGGTATTTGAGCAATTTTTAACTGATTTTTACTTCTTATTATTTATTTTATTAAATAATATTCCAGATTCTGTTAATTTAATATTATTGGCTCCTATCGCACCAGCAACTTTTACTTTTGCCTTTACCTCTTTACTTTTTAAAAAAGCATTTTTATTTATTGGTATAGTTTATTAGTATTTTGACTCTTAGTTAACTTAGAAACTTTACAAATTTCTCGATTAATTGCTAAAAAAAAAACAAAAGTAAAAAATAGTTGCTGTAATAGGGTCCTGGGTTTTTCTTTTTCTATAGAAACTGTACAATTTTTTTTTTCTATACTTTTTATTAAATTAATTTAAAAAATAAAACTGTTCGTTTACTTTTTAATCAAAAATTAAATGAAAAATCATCAAAATATAAAATTTTGTAAGAAATTTTAATAATTTTATGAAAAACAAAAATACTTATATTTTTTCTTTTAAAACACTGCCTACAATATACAAACTATGTAATAACAAATATTATTAAAGAAAAATAATGAATTGATTTTATTGAAAGTTAAAAAAAATAAAACCTAATTAAATAATTTTTGTTCGATTTTAAGTGTAATGGAAACAAATCAAGTATATAAGTTTCCTTATATATTTAAAAGGTTCGCTTTCTTAAAATTCTCATTAAAAACTTTTTTCAAAATTATCACAAAAAAGATAATTTACACAAAAAAAAAAAATGATTAGTGTTTTTCTTTTTTGGCATTTACAATATAGTACATTTTTTTTTATACAAAGTTAAAATTTTATTCTTTTCAAATTAAAAAAGGAAAACAAGCAAAAATTATAAGCATTTACTAGGGAAAAAGAGCATTTTTGAAAAAATAAAAGTTCAAAGGAACAAAAATATAAAATTTACAATGCAAACCAAAATGCTTGTTCTATAATAAAGTTATTAGCTTTATGTTTTATAAGAAAAAATTTATAGACATTAACTTTGATTTGCGTCTTTTAACAAAAAAGTTAATTTTATTTTTAACATTTTAATGCTGTTTTAATAAATACAGATTAAAAATTTTTTTCATTTAATTTTTTCTTTTTTTTTTATATAATCATTTATGTATTTAATTGAAAAATCAAATGATTCTGTTTTTTCTTTTGTTTTCCTTCCTTTTTTTTTTTAGATCTAATGTTAATGCTATTGTTATCTATTAAAATGTAAATCCTCCACTTGGTGCAGCTGAGTCTGGGTTGAAACTATATTGATTTTTTTCTGTTATTGGTGCAATTCGAGCTTGTTCTTCATCTTCATTACTAAAGAATTGCTCAATTATATAAAAAGATTTATGATATATATCCCTATTTTCATGAGATTGCAAATACTCTATTTTATCTAGACCTTTAAAATAAAAAAAGGTATTAAAATTTTAATACATAATTTTTTATTTTTTTTTTTATTTTTCAAATACATACCTCCACATTCTTCAATAATAATTGCAAAAGGATTTGGTCGAGTTTCAATTTTTTTGCCAGCTTTTAATATATTCTCTAGACCATTTAATGTAACTTGAACAATATCGGAATCATTAACTGTTAGGAAATCACACATTGGCGGAATACATCCCACTTGTACCTATATATATTTTTTGTGTTTATATGTGCATATTATTTATTTTGCCAAAAATGTTTTACATTAAAAAAATATTATTAAAATAGAAAACTATAAGATTTAGTGGAAAGAAAAAAATTTAAGAAAATTGTTTTAATGTTATAATGTTTATTGGAATACACTTATTCCAATTTCAGCAAGTTGAAATTTACATTATCAATATTTGGGAATATAATATATTTAAAGACTGTTAAGAGTAACAACAATTCAAATTTTTTTTTTTTAGCTTTAGTTCTACTGCTCTTAATTTTTTCATATATCTTACATACTTATATAGAAGAAATTAGCACTGAAGAAATATTCTACTAGACTAAGATAAATTTACATTATTAAAACCTTACCAAATACTTAATTTGCGGTATTGTCCCGCTACTTGTGGCATTAGTTACAGCCCAAGCAGCTTCTTTTCTAGTTTTGAAATCAGCAGTTTGAAGTATGTTCATCAATAAAGGGAAAATATTTGCATCTATTACAGCTTGAATTTGTTCTCTATTTCCAGCTGCTATGTTTGATATTGTCCAACATGCTTCTTTTTTAATTGCTTCCATTTGCGAAGTTAATAATTGTCTTATGCATGGTAATGCATTACAATTTAAAATCACTTGAGTTTGAATATCATCTCCTGTTACGATGTTTCCAACAGCTCGTAAAGCTGCTGTTACAACATTATTTTGATGATGTCTAAAAAATTTTATATTTTAAAATAAATTTTAATGAAATCCCGTAAAACATACGTTAATAGTTCTACTAATCGTCTACACACGCCCGCGTCAATGACAGCTTGAATTTTATCATTTGGTCCATCAGACAAGTAACTGATAGCCCAACATGTATCACTTAAAACATCTGGATCAGTATTATTAAGTAGTTGTGCCAAAATAGGCAATCCTTTAACAACTTTTGTGAAATCTGCAGGCGGATTTTTACCTCTACACAAATTTGACAGAGTCCAAACTGCATTACGAGTCATTGTTAATCGTTCCTGGTTACTTAAAACCCTTAAATTTGCAAGAAAGATTTTGAATTTTTGACTTATCAAACACATAACATTCATCAAAACTCACTGTAATAGAGGCATCAAAATTCCCTCATTTAAGAGTAAATCACGGCAGGCCGGGGAATCGCCAGCGATATTACCAAGTGCCCAAACAGCCTGTTCCAAAACATCTTCATGTGGACTTGAGAGCAGTTCAATAAAAACCGGAACAGCTCCAGCTTCAATAACCATACGTGTTTGATGAGGAGTACCAGATGCAATGTTTGTTAAAGCCCACGCTGCTTCAAACTTCACAATTTTACAAAAAAAAATAGAACAATTTCCATTAAATATGGAAGGCATGTAAATTTTTTTTTCATATTTGTATAAGTTAAATGGTTACATAATTAAATGTTAGACATTAAGGGCAGGTTTCTTTATTCAAGTCAAAGTTTTTATATAACCATGCTTTTTCAAATATAGATAATACATATGTGTATCAAAACTCTTTTTGTATATAAGGGCTATAGTTTCAACTGACCTGTAAAGTGCAATTATTATTATTCTTCAAGAAACTAACAAATCGTGGAACTATTCCAGTTTGAATAACTTCTTCAATAGGCGGATTTGGATCTTTTGAAAGAAGCTTCCGAAATTTCTGGGTAGCACTTAACTGCTCGGCTTCAAAATTGCTATATAGCTGCTCAATCATTTCCTTTTTAATAACAGATTGATTTTGCGATGCTTGCATTTCCTCTTCCTTAAAATAAAATTTTACCTAATATAAATTTACTTACAACATAGAAATTTACACATGTATATGCTGAAGTTTTCCAACAAAATATTTGTAAAAATATAATACAACAGAAAATAGTTTAGAATCTTACATGAGACAAGTCGCTATCCATTTCTATTGGAATATCTACATTACGCCGTTTAATTAGTTGCTGTTCACGTTTTTGTTTCCGCAGCTGGATTGCTTCTTCCTCCCTTTTTCTTCGCATTTCGGAATCTAATCCAGCATTTTTATATCGATGTTGATGTGTAGTTGACATTCTGCAAATTTTTAAAAATTTATTTCACATTAAAATCAGACCATGCATTATAAATGTCATCATGAGCTTGAAATATCTTTAAACATTCGTCATTCAATTATTGACATTTCTATATAGATTGTGGCTGAAAATGTGCATTTGAATCTTTTAGAAAAACCCTAACTTTTTTATTTTAAACGCTAATCTACTAAGATTTAGATGCAGGTTTTAATAGTTATATATATAATTATAAAGTAGTTAACCTTTTTCGTTTTCCAAACTTTATTTAATTCCTTATATTTTTCTCGAAAAAAAAACCTATTGAAGCTGTCGTCTTGTCAAAATTTGCTCCAAAAAAAAAAAAGGTATGACACTAAATGTCAAGCTGATAGTTGAACTTTAAATATCTGAACACTCTCTAAAGTTTGACAACGTTTATTTAAAAACAAAAATTGTATAGCAACTGCCAACACAACTAAAAACTTCAATTTTTAAAAGGTTTCAAATATCAATAAATTTCAAAAAGAACCTCAACAAGTAATTTAGTTATTTTGGTTTTATTTTATTTTCGAATTTTGAATTGACAGTTGATAATACCTTGACCATTCAGGACAAACCGCACAAATACTGATTGCCGAAATATTTTCTTTTAGAGCCCAACCAAAAATTTAGGACATAGTTTTAACATTGATGAAAACATAATCTTGTAATAATTTTTTATGTTATGGAAAAATGAAAAATGTTAGATTTCAATAATTATAAAAAAAAATTTTTATTAATTGATATTCTTGAAAATTTACAAAATGAAAAATTGACGATTCCAAAGTAGAAGAAAGTATGTAAACATAGGTCAATATTAAGACTTTTTACTCCGTTTGTTTTATTATATGTAAACTATAAGTTAACGGCAACAAAGATACCGTGAACAAATTTACATTTATTTTGATTTTAGGTTATATTTTAAAATGTCAAGGAGTAATAACACATCTCCATATATTTACATATAGAATTATCTATTTTGTTTTTTAAATATTATCTTAATTTTGTAAAACATTAAACTTTAGCATACAGAATAACATTAAAATGTCTATTAAATATTCATGTGAAGATTTTCTAGGATTTCAGGTAACGAAAACTGTACAAATCATCTTTGATTATAACCTATCAATTGATAGGAGTTTGAAGTATTTTAAGAATAAGAAGCATTGCTTATTTTAGGAAGCGTTAAAGAAAATGAGAGATATTGACGATAAAATTATATACGCATTGAATGTAAGCAAAATAGGAAATAACTGTATAACTGCAATAATATTGAAATCATTATGAAGGCGTAACTAATTATGTATTCTTTTCAGACATCACTTCCAACTGAATCTTTTAAAGGACAATTTAATGGTGAATCCACTTGTAGAGATCTCTATGATAAATTAAACACAAGTCATAAGCAAAGAGAAACTGCTTTAAAACAATGTATATTATTTTCTGCGGATCATGTTAAGGCTTTGAAAGAAAAAAGAGATAACAACAGGGAAGATATTGATCTTGATAAAAAATACAAGTCTGCTCAAAGAAAGGTAGCTCAAAAGTTTAAAATTTCATACACATTAATATTACGTACTCAACTTCATAATTTGTTATTATTTTTTGTAGTTGAGAGTTTTGCAATACGAACTGAATGTAGAAGATATAATTAAAGATAGATCTTATAAAGCTTTTAATGAAAAGTGTAGAATGTACTTCCAAGCGGGAGCTGGTTTATGAAACACAAAATCCATGATGAAAAAATTGTAGTGCATTTTAATTTTTTATAAAATATATAAAAGTAAATTTTACATTTTTTTGAACTATAAATATTGTATATAACATTTACTTAAACAACTAAATATGAAAAGTTATTGCGAATCCACTGGCAAATTATATTTAAGGTGGATTTCTTTTGATGTAACCTGTTCAATATTTGTTAAAGCAGCAAGAATCAGCTGAGTTGCATCTTTAATGTTGTTATACTCATGTAACAATTTAATTATTTCAGTTTGCTTATCATTTTTTTGCTTCTCATTTTCATATTTTTCAATCTCATCCATGAAAAGTAGAAATGCTTCAATATCTGAATTTGGCCCAAATAATTCAAATCAGGTCTCAACAGAAACTATCTTCAAAGCTTTGACAAAACACTTTACATATTTTTGTTACCGTTTTCTTTTATAAAAAAAGAGTACATTTGTGATATGAACAAAAATGTACTTTCGCCTTACTATGTAATTGATTTTCTTGTAACAAATTTGCAGAAACGCTTTTCGTATTCGAAAAAACGGTAAGGTAGCATCATACAAATTGATTGTTGCTACCTTACCATTTTTTCGAATACGAAAACGAAATTACATAGTAATGTCCATATACTAAAGAACCTTAATCGTAACAGGCAGCTTCATTTTCTATACAGATTTTCTCAAAAAGAAGCAAAAAATAAATAAATTATAATTAATTATAATTATTTTTATATTGTCACCTAAAAATTTTGAGTGAATTTTTTACCTTTAAAAGTAAACTGATTAGATTTTGTATCTATGTATAAATATAATATACATCTAAATATAGGAAAAATTGTCCTACGAAACTTCTGCTATTGTATTGTGAAAGCTTTTTTATATGCAATTTTCTGCGAGGAATACCGATTGTATCTGATTATACGGCTATGTGTATAATAGTCAATCACTTTCTTCTCAATCGGTTAGTAAAAACTGAAATATTAGCAAGGTTTCATTATTTGGTTAATTTCATGACAATAAATCACTTCTTCGGCGTTTTAGGTTTCGTTTGCCATATTACGATATCATATTAAAACAAAAAACAGTTAAATTTTAAGTGTCCATTGCAGAAAGAATTTGAATGCTTTTTTTTCTGATATATTTTTAGCAAGAATAAATTGAAGTGGAGTCAAATTAATTTATTTTTTTAATTTAAGTCAAATTTCTAATTATTAAGTCAAATGAAATGTAATTTTTTTAAGAAAATTAGGATGAAAGTAAATATTCTAATCCAACTACGCTGACCATAAATATTATATAACTTATAATGAATAAAAACAAATTAACATGTAATAAAAAATACAAATATGTATATGCTTAATATTTACATGCATATAGACAAAATTTTTCCTGCAAAAAGAATCCCAAGAAAAAAAAAGTTTCTTTTGGCGGCAAAGAGTTTTCAAAATTTATATAATGTAGCTTAATTAATTTTTATTATAATTTTGGTTGTAAAATCTTTTCTCTATCACTTATCACTCTTCTATTACACTATTTAATGAAGGCGAAATATTGTGTTGGAAAACTAAAGTTTCTAGAAAACGTTAACGCGTATTGTCATTAAAAGACAGATGATAAAAGCTTTTGACAAATAATTAAAATAATTTGACAACACAACATAAAAGCGCAGTAAGTGGTGACAGTCCTGAAATGGATGAACAAAACAAGTATCTAGAGGACACTAAATCCTTAATAGAAAAGAAAAATTTTTTTAAGGAGTCCCCAAATTGTGAAGAGCTTATAAAAGATGTAAAAGAAGAGTGCATATTATACGACAGTGCTTCGAACTTTTTAGAAGAAAATCGGGAAGTAAATTATGCTAATTTTAATGATATCAGTAAGCAAAAATTGTCTTTGCTGTTATCCGAAATTTCATCATTGTCATCGAAAGAAAAGTTGCTTTTATATCTTAAAATACCAGGGGGAATAACGGAAACTGATCCTCTGCGGCAGCACCAAAATCCTTTAGGAACCCGGTTAGAAATCAATCGTACAATAAATTGGATCAAGTCACACTTGGAGCATGATCCGGAAGTTTCTATACCCAAGCAAGATGTTTATAACGATTACAGCGTTTTCTGTAGAAATTCAAATATAAAACCTCTTTCAACTGCTGATTTTGGTAAAGTAATGAAACAAGTATTTCCTGACGTTAAGCCACGTCGACTTGGAACTAGAGGAAACTCTCGATATTGCTACGCAGCTATGAGAAAAGTTACTAAATTAGTTCCCCCACTTATATCTGTATTGGATAGTAGCACACAAAAGAGTGAATTTTTAGAAGAAGTTGATAAGGAGTCATGGGATGCAATAAAGAAATGGACTGAAGAAGTTATGCACGTATCTTTTGATAGCATTAAAGATTTAGCATCTCATATAAAAAAGAATAATTTGAATTCTGTAAGTCCATCAAAAATAGTTATACAAAGAAAATATATGCAACGTTATAATAATAAAAAGAAATTTTCTGAATTGAATATTAAACGAAAAAAGAAAAGAAAGAGGAAGAATTCTTCAAATACTGAAGTGATACCCTCCTGCATTTCACCAATTACCTTAAAAGTTGAGGAACTATCAGATTCAAACAATTCCTACAATAGTGCTGCACTATTAACACCTATGAACTTAGCTATAGAAAGCACGGATTTCCAGAAATCTAATCACTCAAGCATTTTTAGAGATTCTGAATCAAATCATAGTACAGAAATGAACAGCTTAAAAAGTGTTGCGTTGTCATGTAAAAATGTGCCCAACATGGTTGATGTTAGTGCATATGAAACAAAAGTAAAAGAAAACTTAAATGAAGGAATACAAATAAACTCCGTAGATTCTGTTGCAGAACTTTTAAATAACAAAACATCTTCAACTATTACAAGTCAACATTTATTACATCGGGCTGAAGATAGCACCCCTATGGGACCACCACAAGTTCAATCCAATGCAGAAGTATATGCTAATAATTTAAACTTAAGAAAACGTTTAATTTTGGATATGAATAGAAACAAAGGGCTGAATTTAAATAATACAAATGAGCCTGATATTACAAATGATGATAAAGATGTTCTGTCGCAGAATTTGGGCCTACCTAGAGAGAGAGTTATAAGTATTTGTAACATGGATAAGCATGAACTTGATGATTACCTTCCAAACATCGAGAATCCAGACGAACAAGATGCTGAATTACTACAATACTTTCAAGCACCAGATCCGGCAGTTTCAAAAACAGAAGAATTAAAACAAATATCTGCTAACAATAAAACTGAGCCTTCAACAACAATTTCTACAATGTATCCTGATGAAAATCTACCTCAACCAAAATTAATGTTACAAGGAATTACTTCTAATAAAAACACTCACTTAAAAAGGGATATGAATATGAAGTTAGGACAGAACGTTTCCTTAAATTTTCCGAATGAGAAGCACCCACAATATGTAATGTATGGACGAGAGAATGAATCAAACCTAAATTTATATACTTCTCCAAATTTGGAACAAAGAACTTTTAAAACCAGTAATTCTTATTGCAATACGAATTTTTCGAAGAATCGTTTTAATTTTGTGCCTATTCAAAGTAAGGGTGTTTCAAATTTAAATATACGGCCTGCAATAAATTTGAATAGTTCTTGCATTGAGTATAATACAAAAGTATATAACCCTACAATAAGTGCTTCAGCTCCAACTAGTCCAAATATTTTAAGGCAAAAAAGTATACCGTGCTATTCATTTGACTGTGAAAAATACATTAATCCACAAACGGAGAACGTTATGGATTCAACATTAAAAATTAACAGCAATGATAATTTAGAGTATCGTTCCAGAAGTGTTCCTTTAAACGGCCCGAAAATTGAAGAATTCGATAGTAACTCTGAGTTTTTGTCAGAATTTAATTCAGTTGCTCAAACACCAATACCACAAGAATTTACTGACTTTAGTGATCAAATTTTAATAAATCCACTTCGCACATCACAAAATATGTACATTCCTCAAATGAACAATGATCTACAAAACATGCCTAAAAAAATGTATGATAACATAGCGCAAAAGTATGCAATAAACAAAAGTACAATTTCCCGTTCAAATCCAACAACCCCTTTACCCGTAATATCCATGCAAAAAAACCCCCCTACAATTAATAATTTTGAGATTAATTCAATCAAACAAAGTAACAAGATGTTTGATTTATCAAAATCAATGCCCACTACGCCTATTGAGTCAGAAATTATGTTTCGATATAGTCCAGAAACGAAAAGTAATAGCCTAATTGGTGCCGGGAGTGGTTTTAATCGTATTGAGTCAAAGAAACGAAGAGATATTTCAACATTTAGTCAATATAAAGATTCTAATCACTTAAGTGGTGGAATAAGTCAAACAACAACTTTAGAGAATAATCTCAGTAGCTTTGATCCAGATGCGACCACCGAAATTTTAAAAAATTTATAGCATTTTTAATTTAAAAAATGAAGAACTAGATTTTTAAGGCCAATATTGAAGTGTATAAAATATTTCTAATAGCTTTATGTATAAAATATATATGTTTTAGTATGAAATTATTCCCAAAAACTGTATCCTTATATAAAACAAAAATCAAATATGTATTGAGAATCTGCTCTAGTAATTTTATAAATTACAATACTATAATAGTTCCATAAAAAAAAACTCGATTTTAATTTAACTTTTATATATAAAATATATCATTTGCAGAACTAAAATGAATAATCTGTGAAAAAACATTGATACATTTTTGGGATTAATCTAAATGTTTATAAAATTGTTGTATTTTTTATTACTATTTGATGTTACATTATAAAACTTAACTAAAATTGTGGCATATTTTTTGAATATCTGCTTGTATTTTTACGCTTTAATAAAAATGTTTTGTTACTTTTTAAAAAAAAGGTTAAATATGTTAATATATTCTTCAACAGTATTCTTTATTATATTTTTCTAAAGATGCGAAAAACATCTTAGTACTTTTTATCTTTTCAATTTATTAAAAAAAATTCGCAGTGGATATTTGCATATTTTCTATTTAAAATATCATTAACTTGCTTTTTGGAAATGGACGTGGTTCTTATAAAACGGCTAAAAACAAAGCATTCTGAATTAAAATTAGAAAAATTTCAACAATAATACCATACATAACGAATATCGTGTTATATAATTGGAAGACTCAGTTTTTATAGCTTTGATCCTTTAATTTGAGGCAGCTTATGTGTAACTAAGTCTGCTGGTATATGACCAGAATCTCCTAAGTTTCTCAAAGTTACTCGACCTGATGGTAAAATAGAAATCCATGTAATAGACCCGTGATTTAAGCTAATTCTTAGCCATGCCTCTGGGGGAAACTGTAAGGCTCTGCAAGAATAAATTTTTACCTAAAGATTTTATAGATGCATATGACTCAATTACCTGCACACAAAATATCTAATAACATTCCCATGTCCTATAATCAAAGTGTATGTATCATGTTGTTCTTTAACATCCGCTCTATGAAAATATCGCCTAAATCCAGCTTCTATTCGGGCACTGTCGCAAAAGAACTGCTACAAGCATTATAAAAAATGAAATTTCAGCATTTTTTTTTATTTGTTTTTATTTTATTATTATACCGATGCTTCTGGTTTCCAATGTCCAACGGGTGGCTCTGGTGGAATAGGAGCCCCTTCTCTAATTAAATTGCAATGATCAGTTATCGGTACTCCTAACGCTTTAGTGACAATTTGTGCAGTTTCTTGTGCTCTTGTCATTGTTGAAGAGATAATACGATCCCACTTAATATTTAAAGATTTCAATCTTTCCCCTGTATATTTCGCTTGCTTCCTGCCAACTTCTGTTAAATGCTTATCCAGGTCCGATTCGCCAATATCGAGATATTCCCCATGTCGAATAAGAAAAATATGACGAGTTATTTTTGGACGAACACTATCCAATTTCTTGTTGTAAGCATTTTCTTCTTCAGGACTTAAGTCAAGAATACTTTTTGGCGGCCGAACAATACTGCGTGGTTCCCGACAGTCCCAATTATGATCCCATTTTGCACAATCAGGAACTAAACGGTCTGTATTTGTCCAAGAATTATGAACATTTCTCTCATCAGATATTTTATTATAAAGATAAGCGGCTAATCCACTAGTAGATCCGATTACAAAAGACAGACGAGGCCATACCACCATTTTCTAATTTTATGTTTTTAACTAAAATACAATTTAAAAAAAATATATATAATTTTTCATAGAACTAAACTGGTTTGATTCACACTGTCTGTCAATCGTCTCTAATCAACTGACATACATACATTAGAATTGTTTCAATCGCTAATCAGCAGTTTTTGACACCGAATTTTACCGATTCTTACTCTTGTGAACCCCTAACGATTTTTCCTAACGATGAAAACAGAACCCAATCGTCGAACGGCAACCGCGAACGAAAAACAAAAGCGGAACGGTAAAATTAATTGAATTATATTTTGCATATTTTGCATTTAATGTCACGCACACATGGAAACAGATAATGTTAAAAAAAAAACGGCCAGCTGTAGAATAAAAATTAAGTTCATTACGTCGCCGGCGGGAATTCACTTGATTCTGAGCAGACCCATTAAAATATGTATATTAGAATATGAATTCTGACATCCGCGGAAAATTGCTTCAGTTCTTTTTTTAACTTAAGTTAATACAAGCAAATCAAACCTTGTCAATCTTTCATGTACCGATGCAAAACTCTCAACCAAAAAAAAAAATATAATCTTTTCTGCATTTATAACACAAAAACTTTTATTTTCAGATATTGTTATATTGAAATTCATTTCCCACAAAAACACTATTGAATACATTAAAATCAAATATTTATCAATGTACCAAAAATTTGATATTCAATTTAATGTCAATGATTTTTACGAATACTTAAAAAATTTTTTCAAATAGTAATTACTTTTATTACATTTTTAGCTTTTCTAATAAAAAATTTAGGAAAAGTTCACATTATTAACTTCCATGTAAAAAGAGGTATCTAAATATGTGTAAAATGACTGCAAGCTGATATGTGTAAACTGACTCTTAAATTTTAGCTTTGATTTTTTTTTAACCAAACTATACCCACTTCGTGTAAACGGTAAATAATAAGAAAATTTCTAGGAACAGATAAATATGTAGATCGTTTTATTATTTTATTATATTTCATTGCTCTGTCCGTTTCATATCAGAATCACTATTTTTTTCCAATGATTTATTGTAGATAAAGACAAAGCAATATACAGATAGGAAAATGCATATAACAGATTAAAAAATTTTGTTTTAATGATCACCAAACATTAGTTTTACTTTAATACAGTTCTAACAGAAAGTTGAGGATTATGTAGACTGTGTTCAGATAACATGATACCTATATAATATTATATATATCAATATCTTTTTACCAAAAGATAAAAAAGTTTAATTTTTTTTTAATACATGCCACATAACAGCTAAATTATCTTCAAAGAAAACTGGAGAAAGCTTTTTTTTTGTTTTCTTTTTATGTTGATATTCGTTTAATCGCTTCTGAATTTATAAAACTAGTTCTGTATGTAATATGTGGCCATTATATGTATTTAAAAATAAAGTCAGTTGTGAAAAGATTGTTGTAAGAATCACTTCATATAACGGAAGATTATAGTATACTATATAGATATAATAATTAATTAAATAGGTAGGAAAGATTTATTTGAAAAAAAAAAAAAATTATTTGTTTTGGATATTTAAAAATGCTTGCGAATACAATTGATTTATTCAAATACCTAATACAAACTATTAATTAAAAATTTAAGTTTTAGTTGATCTATACTTGGATTAAAAGTTAAATTAAATTACATTTTAAATTATAAATTTCTAAATTATTTTTTTCTTAAAATTTGAATTTTGGCGTTGTATTAAAGGTTTACTATATAATTTCAAAAAAATTTTGAATTGCATTTTAATTAACAATTGTACTGCTAATTCAAACAATAATTAAATTACAAAGGAAATTTAAGAACAAAATTTTAACAATTGCTCATTCAAATATGAAATGCAATTTATTTTTTTCTTTTAATTTTGAAAAAAGGAATCAATCGATTTCTTAACTTGTTTATACCGTGACTACTCGACTAAACTAAGCTAATTCGATTTTACTGCAATGTACCTAACGATTTGATTTAAAAATTGTTCTATATATTTTATGCGGCAACTCCTTTATTAACCTACCATTGAAATATATGTACTTATAATTGACTTGACAGCGATTTGTTTTTATTCTTCAGCTATTTGTCGTTTATCAGCTGCTACTATTCTACGAAATAAAAAAATTAAATATTAATATAATTCTTATATTTTCCTAACTAGCTAATTTCTTTACAGTTATCAGATTATAATATTCATAATGTTTGGATTAATTAAAAAAATTGGATCTCAAACAACAATTTTATCAAATAAAAGTATTTCAACTACAAGTTGTTTGAGGGATCAAATTAATCAACATAAGCCGACGTAAGAATTTTTTTTTTTGTGAAATTTTTTTTTATTTTAATATTTTCTTACTTTTTAGTAATTTAGAAAAACGGTTTTTGGTATGGACCAAAAAATACAAGAGTGTAGATGAAGTTCCAAGTCATGTTAGGTAAATATTTTTATTCTTTTAAAATCTACATTATGGGATTATCTACAAATATGCATACATAAATACATAAAAATCATATAAATTTGCAACAATTTAACAAAAAATTATAAGTCAACCGTATAATTGATATTTTCAAGGCCATTATTATCTAACCCTTTTTTTTTGTTTTTTTTTTTTTTGGATTTCTTTAAACAACTTTTTTCGATTTAGAAGAGGAGCTCCTATTTATTAAGAAAAACAGTTAAATATGCATATTTACTGTATCCAGATATATATGTATGTACATTAGGTTTGCTTATGTTATATACATGGACATATACTTACATACATTTTTTCAGATTAAAATTTTCTTAATCATTACCGTTTTTATTACATATATTTTGTCGGTTGCAGTTATTATTGTTATAACCGGATTAATAAAGATCAAACAGAGAACTGAAGTTAATTAAGATTTAAAGTGTTTGCAACTGTAATTATGTATAGGAAAATTTTTAAAATTTAAAGTGTGTTTATAGCTACATAATTCAAACACGTTTACAAAAATTTTATTAAACTAATTTTATAATTTGTGAATCGGTTTTTGTTGTGTTTATTTTAGAAAATTATTGTTATTTATATAAAAAGAAAATCTACCAATTTTAAATATGAATAAAAGTTCATCAATTTTTAAATTGATAAATTTTAGTTTCAACCCACACATTACCGCTAATATCCGAAGATATTTAAATCATAAATTTTACTTTCTAAAACCGTAGATACTACTTACTTGTATAAGACATCGCATACCAAATCATCAAATTTTGATATTTTTTTTAAAATAGGTATACGAGTATAAATCAATGGATTTAATTTAAACAAAAAGTTGTGAGTAATTAAAACCACATTTTAAACAATTTTCAATTTTATTAGATATTGCATCAAAATTTATAATCTTACATACATATACACGTTTTTATATTCGAAAGTTTTAACATTAATCCATTTAAATACCTAATTTATATTAATAAAAAATGAACAAATATGTACATATGTAGATATTTCAATTAATCATTTATATAATTTTTTGTATGTATTTCTACATACATAATGTATCTATAAAATATGGTATCTATACGATTATATAAACAGAAAGCGTGAAAGTTATTTAAGAAAATGAAAAAAAAAAAAATTAAAAATTGTGTACACATGTCCATGGGCAAAAGAAAGAAGAACACAAATTCATTTTTTTCTTTTTACTTTAAATTTTTTTTTTGTTGTGCTCATAAATAATCAAAAAATAATTCATTCTTTTGACAGTTGTTAAATTTTTTACATTTAATATTATCTTCCTATTAAAATGTATGAATCATTTAAATTAAATAAAATGTAGATACTGATAACAAAAAATGTAATGTTTATGAAGCAAATTCAGTTTTATACAAGGGAGACCGAAAATATGCGCTTTTAAATATTGTTAAATGAAAATTTCTGAATAACGGGTTTTAGGTAGTGAAAATATTATGAATTAAATTAGATTACAGGAGTAAACTGTTTTAAAGTTTTAAAATTTTCTAATAAAATTTATTCTTGTTTCCATACTGGTCTCTTCTTAGATTCTTCATTACTTTACGCCCCTCTTTGCAACTAATAAACATTGTGGTTTTTTAATTTCCGAATTTCCGAATCTAATACGACAGAAAATATTTGTGTAAAAATATATTTCATTTATAGTTTATTGATCATTCTATTATTATTATTTATACACACATGAATTTGTGATCATTTATGTATGGATGTATGTATTCAAAAATATTTGATATTCAAAATATAGGTATACATATATTTTTTTTTAAATTGAAAAACTTAAAGGTGTTGTTATTCAATAAAGTTGTAATCTACATAAAATCAATTTTAAAATTTGAAAATGTTTACTGAAAAACAAAACACTTTTCAATAATGAGTCAAGTGATGCGACTATCAAAATATAGGTACTTAGATTTGATTATGCAGTAACCGAATCGTGTACGAATGTAAACAAAAATGTTATGTATAATAAATGTACAAACAAAATAACAAACAAAAATATTGAAGAAAACAAAGAACTAATTGAAATATAATTGAAAATTTTTTAAAATATTTATAATTTAATATTCAAAAATTACCCCAAAAAAAAACGAAAAATCTACAAAAGAAATATAAAAAAAAATATGATATTGGTACACCTACTTAATTTTTTTAATACATACATACATTCATACATAGTATGTACATATTTAATTTTTTATCAAATTTCTAATTAATTGTTATTCAAACGCGTGTAATTTAAATTTCATATTTAATCAAAATATAAGTAAGCATGTTAGATTTTTCAGCATTTTTTTTTTCTAAATTTAAGAATTTGGAAGAAAAATTTCTTAATTTGATATACAAATCTCTTATTATTGAGTACACGTGTAACAAGTCTAATTCTTTCTTTCAACTCACATTATCTTCTTTTATTAATTAATTTTTCTGTTTTCTAGTTTGTCTATTTGTCTTTCCTTCATTCTTTCTCAAAAAAAAAAATGAGACTTTCATTCAACTAGAACGTGAACGCCATGTTATTTTTTTTCTATCTACATATTTTATTAAAATAAATCTAAATTTAAGTAGGTATAGCTCTAGCTCCCTACTAATATAACAATATATTAAGACAAAAAAAAAAAGAGTGGAAGTAAAACTTGAAATAAATAGTTAAAAATAAATTGAATAAAGTTATTTGAATAACAATTTTTTGTTAGGTTTCAGTTAAAATTAAAAAAAAATAATAATAAATATCTAACTGGGTACCTTCTCTCCTATCTTTATATTCTGTTAATTACTTAATTGTTTTAATATTAATTACTCAAATGCAGATCTTATTTAAATCAGTAAAAATTTAAGTTTAAATTTTTCACATACATACGTGACCTACATAACGTTTAAAAAAAATTATTGTACATATTTATTTCAACATAGTATTTTATAAATGTATATGTGTTTAACACTCATACATATTCAATATATTCTGTACTTAAAATATAGAGCGATAAAAATAAAATTTTAATTATTTTTTTGGAGATTGATAACCTTGACTCAATAAGACTGTGTTGTGTTCACAAAAGTTCAAAACAGATACTTCCACTTAAATAGCTTAAATAAGAAAAATATTCATTATTAGATTATTTTTTATAATTACATACTTATTTAGTTTGAATCAGGTTATTAATGTAAAATGTAATTTTGTACATACATACATATAAACATTCACATACATATGAATTTCTTTTAATTCTATGATTAATGATTAAATTGTTTAAAGCTTTTCAGTTAAATGTGATTAAAAAAAAATTGAAATAGTTATTACATGTGAGGCGCTCAGAACATTAGTGGCCCACTTGCATTTTGAAAGTGACATTTCGAGAAAATTGCGATAGAAATATTTAAGCATTTAATTTTTAAGAAAATTTTTTAAAGGCAAAAACGAAATTATGTCAAAATAGAGTGAAGGAAAGCGGAGTAAACTAAGTATTTTGACTATATAAAATAATTCTTTAGGTCTTACAGCTCTATTGAACATACGAGTAATAGCTCATTTTTGCAAAAATGTTGAAAACACCACCAAAGTCCTGAGCGCCTCATGTGACAAAATAACCTTCGAAGCATTTAGTAACAGTTTTTTTTTAAGTATGTATGTATTTAAGGAATTAGAGGCGTTTGGAAAATATTCAGAATTAGAAGACAAAAATTTGTTGGCCTTTTCGATTCCAATAGAGGCCCTTTAAACTTTGTTTATTCACAATTTCGCTTCTCTAATACGCTTGTAAGAAGTTTAAATATACATATAGTAATTAATTTATTTTACAAAATGGTTTGAATTTTAGATCTGTTATTAGAATTCAATTAAAGGTATTACTTAAATGTATACATATATAAATTGTATAAATTTCGTTAATTATCATACATACTTATAAGCTGTTTAAACATAATCTAAAAAAAAAAAATATTGAAAATTTTTTTATTGTACTTTTATACTTTTCCGCTCTGTAAATAATTTTTAATAAAAATAATTTTATTAAAAATAAATGCAAATTTATTTTACGTATTTAAAATTAGAAAATCATATGTAAATTTAAAATGAAAACGAAAACGAAAAAAAGAACAAAAACCAAAGAAAAACCAAGGTCGATATAAAAATTTTCATATTACTTATTCAAAAGTTATTAAATTTGAAAGTTCATTGGCATTTTTACCACTTCTTTTCTTTTTTTATGCATGTGTGTATTTCACTTTTTTCTATTATGATTTCATATTTCTAATTTGTGTGTATACCCAATTATTATATTTAAACTAGCAAGTTTAAATTCTTAAATATTAAAAAAAAAAATAGGGTGTTTGATTTTTTGAATCCATAATATTGTCAATATCTTGCAATAGTAGAATTTTTGTACAAATAAAGAAAATAAGATCAGCTAGACCAACATAATATGAACAATAGAATAAACTTGCCGGTAGATATTGTCTTAGTAAATTACTTTACTTTGCTTATTTTGTACTTAACAAACTGAAGAATTATTTATAGTTACGTTTTAAAAAGACGACTAACAGCTTGATCGTGTATCTCGCCTTTTTATTCACCTTCAAATCATAATTCTCAATATTTTTTAATGGATGTTTTCCAATAAGACTACTCATTTTTTAATTGGATTTTTGCATTTTTTCTCAAATTATCGAATGAACATCTCACTTTCAAAAACAAAATGAATAAATTTTATATGCATTTTAGAAATACACAATACAAAATATTTCTACTCACTTGAAAATTTCATTATACAAGGTATTGGACAGTTACTCACTTCCTTCTCACTTTCTGAGTAAAATAGCGAGATAGACAATCAGAACCTAAATTAATAAATAATGTGTTTAATTTAGATAATGTTCAGTTATTTCTTGACTTTTCATTTTTCACTTATTTTAAAATTAAGACAAATCAATTCAAATAAAAAATTTCAATGTATTTTACTAGACACCTTATCTAAATAAATTTGAGAAGGTCAAATTTTGGGAAAACAAAGAAAATAAAAAATTCATGTTATGTACTTATCAGGCAGGGTACACAAAATTTATATAATTTTATACAAAAAAAAAAAATTATATAATCTCTATGTAGAAAAAAATATTTTCATATCCAACATTGTTCTCCATGAATATTTTTGGCCAGATTTACGTAACATATTGTATGCATGTATGATATGTTTTATACAGTATACATAAATAATTTATGTATGGATGTAGTAAATTGTACATATATACATACATGGTTGTATTTTAGGTAGTACTCGTGTGATAAAAATATTAATAAAAAGCCAACTTATGTCGGGAATTTTAAAATGTCGAAGCTTTATGAAAATATGTACTGTCAAATAAAAAAAAAAAATAATGATCCCCCAACACAGTTGAACCACTCGTTTAGCTTTCTTTAATACAATAGTACAGTACACATTTTAATACATTTTTACTACAGTATTCCCCGGATTAGGGTGTTGAAACAATTAATGCATACTGCATGATATTTAACACAAAAAATCGGAAAAATCAGTTTAATTACACCATCGACTCAATAAACATTATGCCAAATATTTAATGACATATTAAAAAAAAATTTTGGTTTATCATACGAAATACATACAATAACTATAAAACTGTAAAATAATGTTTTTTTTTTACGGTGAGTAAATTGAATTGTAAAAGAAGAAAGAGTGACATATTGATTCGGCAATATTTAAAGCATTTTCATTTCTGTTAAATTTAAATGCTAAAAGCTTGATGTACCAATTTAATGTAGAATTTTTAAATCTATAAATTTAATAATTGAGTTTTTGACAAATACCAACTTATAATAAGTTGTCTTATTATAACTTATAATAAAACATCATGTGCCGTTTCGTGTTCAAGCGTAATTGCTCGGGGATTACTGTATATTAGAAAAAGATTGAGTTTATAAGAAGTAATACGTCTCATTCGTTGGTATAGAGTAAATATATTGAGTTCGTGAGCTCCTTATAAAATAATTTTTTTTTGGTTCTTAGAATTGGTTGTGTACTTAATTTTTTTTGTCTTCTGTTTAATGTTATCATTGTTTTAGTGCTTCATTAGTGTGAACGATACAAACAATTTAAGAAAATTTTTGTCGATGAAGAAATCTAATTTTGAATTTTTTGAACATACATAAATATTTAATAGTGTACGTGTAATGGGTACACATATTCTATATAATATACACAAACTTCATTATATATTCACTTTCATTATTTCTATTTTTATTAGCGCAACTGACTAGCAAGCAAAGCAACCAAGTGTTTAAATTTGTTTAAATATCTTAAGAGAAGATTAAAGAAGGTGGAATAACCAAAAAAAAAAAATTAATGTTTACATAACGTGTTGTAAATATACAAACAACACGTCGTTGTAATATTTTGTTAATATTATTATTATAAGCTTATATCGTTTATTAAAATACGAGCTTAACTCAATACATTAAATTTAATTTTCTATATTTTTGTTATTTTCTAAATGATCCATGCTAATTCTAATTAAATAAATCGGCCAAAAGCCGATAAGCTAACTGAACATTGTATAAACTATCAAATTTTTATTTATTTGTCAAAGTTTAATAAAGGAGTCGGGAGACTAAAAGATTTTGACACTATTTAAATTAAATTGCAAATGGCGTGTTGGATGTATAATAATAATTAAATTCGGTTAGAAGAACATTTCTGGTTAATTTCAATTCATACAATACATATTTCTAATATTCTTTGGAAGAGTTGCATATTAATTTCGTATGCATTTGGGACTTTCATTTATTTTGCTACAGTTGGTTTGTAATTCAAACCATAAAAAACCTGTTTCCACTTGATAGTAGTTCAAAATTTCGATATAAAATTTTTTCAGTTAATACTCGTAAAATTTATTTATATAAGCTATTCATTCCATTGTATTGGTTTCCGATTCTTAAATTGTCGTATATCATGAATGTTTATACTTAAATTGTGTGTATATTGAACAAATATTTTGATATTTTGTTTGTTAAGTTTTGAAATCACATTAATTTTTTTTTTTGTTCTTTCTAATTCAATTTTTTTGGCTTTTAATTGAAAGGGAAACAATAATTGAATTATCAATTAAATGATTATTTTACTCAATTTAATTTTTATAAAGATTGATTGTTCAAGTCGGACCTGATGAAAATAAAGAGAATGACTTAACCTGATTACCTATACATACGTAACTTTTAGTTATAAATTGAAAATTTATTATTTTGTAAATATAGTAATAAAATTGATAGAAATTCAATTTAATTTTTAAAAATGTTGAAAAATTAAATTATAATTTGTAATTTATATATGTATGTAAGTTATGTGCGGTCACAAGTATCATAAATTTTTGTTGATAGATTGGTCATAAAAATTTTTATGGAAAATATAAAAAATTGAATTCATTGTATGTAAACAATGAATTTCTAATAAATTTCAAGAAAATAAATTTATTTGTATTTATAAAAAACTTTCGTTATACATGTTTAATTGTAAATTAACAACTTAAATGCTCGTTGATTTATTACGAGCATTTGGTTAAATTAGGGGATCTGAGTTTGTTTAATATTTTTTTGATAATGTAGAACCATCTTAAAATTTAAATCTGACAATTAAATCACCCCAAACGAGTTCACTATAACTTTCAACTTTCAAGTAAAAAATGAAAAATAAAATGAGGGAATCAAAAGATTTTTTGACAATTATTATACCCGTACGAACGTATGTTCGAAGGGTATACTAAATTTGCCTTACCGTTTGTAACGCTAAGAAATAACGGTGTTAGATATAGACTCAAGTGTATGTTTTTGATCAGCGTCAAATTCTGAGTTGATTTAGCTTTGTCTGTCCGTCCGTCCGTCCGTCCATCCGAACGATAACTCAAAAACTAATTGAGCTAAGTTCACCAAATTTTCACAAATGATTTATTGTAGTAAGTGCCAGAACCCTATTTGAATTGGACGTGATCGGGGTACCGGTTCGGGAAGCTGCCATACAACATCAAAATTTATTTGGCTATATCTCAGAAACTATAAAAGTTGTGGTATTGAAATTTCACACAAACGAATATATTAGTAGGGCCAATGTGTCTCATAAAAGTCGTTGAAATTACTTGGCTCCTTCTGGTACCTGCCATACAACTTCAAAAGTTATTTGACTATATCTCAGAAATTATTAAAGCTATGGTATTGAAATTTCACACAAACGAATACATTAGTAGGGCCAATGTGTCTCATAAAAGTTGTTGAAATTACTTGGCTCCTTCTGGTACCTGCCATACAACTTCAAAAGTTATTTGGCTATATCTCAGAAACTATAAAAGCCGTGATATTGAGATTTCACACAAGTGAATATATTAGTAGGGCCGATGTACTTAATAAAATTCGCTAAAATTTCTTGGCTCTTTCTGGTAGCTGCCATAAAACTTCAATAGTAGTTTGGCACTACCAGTATTTTGAAAAACACATAGTACTGAAGTTTTGCATAAAATAATACGGCAACTTAAAGTCATAGTCTGCCCCATAATTAGTTATGGCACATTAGTTATTCGCACATAGAATAACAAATTCGTAAGGGTATCACAGAGTTGACAAGGTCAACTCTACTTTTTTTCTCGTTTTAGTTGATACTTACTCCGTAGGGGGATTCATATAGGCAAAAGTACTTGAACAGACTTAATATTATAGAGATTTAAAGAATGTTTTGTGTTGTTGAATGATGCTTAGGCCTTTTTTGTATATTTTATGAGTATAACAGTTTAGTTAATTATAAATCATTCTGTTGAATTCTGTTCTTATTTGTTAAAAATTTAAAATTTATTATATAGAGACATTTAATTATATAACAATTAAACTAATATTTCTATACAAATTAATTAATCAAAACTTAAAAAATATAATTAACATTTTTATGTGTTTAATTAATTTTTATCAATTAATTAATTATTAGCGAATATTAAAATTACGTATTGCAAGTTCCTATATATATACATACAATATGTACATTATATAAAAATTAATTTATCAATGTCTAAAAATTTTTTAAATTTAATTATAGGCATTAATAAATTAAAATAATTGGATAAATTTTGATAATATTTACTTTTTTTAAATTACAAAAAAAAAAAATTTACAAAAAAAGAAATTAGTATATTAAATTTTAATTTTCTAAATTAGCTACGAAATTATGGAACGTTGTAAAAGTAAAGTACGTATTCGTTTTACCAACTATTTTATGATAATTGCCTCAGGTAAATAAAAAATTTTTACTTACATATTATAGTAATTAATTAATAATTTTTAAATTTAAAATATAAAATTAATAAAAAAAAATCTTATATTAAAAAAATAAATTTACTAACTAACCCTATATGGTGATTGGTATAATATTTGTGGTGAATGTATAAAAACTTACTAACATTCGAAAATAAGCTGTTCACACATATCAGTTATGTATGTTTGTTATAAAGAAAATTTATTATTATTAAGATTCGTAAAGGACTATTTTAAGTATGTAAAACTGTATTTCAAGTATTTTAGGGGTAATTATAAACAATATTAACAATTTTAATTAGAAAAATATTTTGAAATTGGCCTAAAATATTTTGAATAATTCATTAATAAAAATTTTGAACTTAAGTCTATTAATCGGCATCTTTTCGCGAGGGTAGATCATAAATAATTTTTACTGTTAGTCAATCATGTTTTTATAAGAAAAGAGTTTTTTAAAGAAAATCTAAAAAAAAATGCTTCCGACTCTGTTTTCTCTTAAATATACAGCTCTGAAAACATAAACTTTGATGTTCGGATTGAAGTATACAATCAGTCAAAAATCCAAAAGGCACTTGGATAATTTGGTCAAAAATTATTTTTTTAAAGTTTTTCTAAATATAAATATTTTTTTATTCCGAAAGTTATTTTGGCAAATCCTTGAAAGGAGCCTATATAGTAATTGGAAAATAAATAACAAAGTATTGATCCCTGAACACCTTGTTTTATTTCTTAAATATAGTTTTATTTGATATTGTGTGTTCAGAGCTGATAAACTTAAAGGAAACAAAAATAGTTTAGGAAATTCTTTATAAAACAAAAACAAAATTATTTTCATCCTCGCATTACTATTTTTTTTTTTGTTCATTAATTTATTTTTTTATTAACAAATTATTTCGTAAACTTTATAAAACAAAAAAAAAATTAAAACATTAAAAATAAACGACAAATAGCGTTGAAACAATGGAACGTTGTAGAAATAGAATGCGTATTAAAGTAGCCAATATTATGATGGTTCTAACAGCAGGTAAATTTTTATAATAATTATTATTGACATTTAGCTTTTGTTTGTTTCCAAATAATTTGATGATTTTGTAGTTTTTATGCGTTCTCTTGACGTTTATAAAATTTAAGAGTTTCAAAAAAAAGTAAACAAATTTGCATTATTAAAAATACAAATTAGGAATTATTTTTAATTATTTTAATTATTGGTTTTTTTTGCACAGATTAATAAAATTCTATATTAAATTGCACATTAATTTAAATTTTATTTTATTTTTTTTACTAAAACTTTAGTTTATTTAGTTTGTCGTATAAGAAAAAAACAAACGGAAATTAAATCAAAAATTTTAGTAATTTATTAAAAATTAATTAATTAATTAATTAATTTTTAAAAATTGTAACCATTAATTAAAAAAGTATAGTTTTCAAAATAAATAATTTTTATATATAAATTTAAAATTATTTTGATTTGATTTCTTTAATTAAAAGAAAATTATATTGTATTTTATATAATATATTTAAAATAATTAAAAAATTCAAAATAAATTAATAAATTAAATTTTTCTATTGTCTTTTCTATTTAAAAAATTTATAAATTTAGTTGGTTGCATCGTAATGGTAATTAGTGGCAAAAATGCTATGGGACGTGGTGAAAGTGTAACTAAACAAAATTTAGACTGGCATAAAAAATACAATGAAGATAAAGCCAAAGAAGAAGCAGCAGCTAAAGCAGCACATTAGTAATGAACTACAATATAAAATATTTAAGGGAGAAAAATATTAAATATAAACCGAGTATAAGTTTTAGAAATTCACTTTAAGTGTAAAAAAATTGTAATACCTCTCTCTTTCTGTTACATACAATTTTACTTTGAGCTTTTTGTGAAAATTATGTAAAATTTTTAAATATTTTTGTTAATGCATAATTGAAGTGAAGAATAGATTTATATAAAAAGTTTTTTTTCCTATTTAGTTACAAATATTATAATTTTTAACATTTTATGTTAAATTTTATAATTTTTTAGAAACAGAGAAAAAAATACAATAAAAAAAATGAATAAATTTATTTTTATATGTGAAATTTTTTTTTTTTTTCAATAACAAATTTTAAATTTTCAATTTCTTTTTAGGATTATGAATTTTTTTGTCTTTGTTATAAAATTTCATTAAAAGAGGAAAATATTTGACAGATGAATATTATGAGCGGAAATCGTTATTCATCAGATAAAAATTAAAGAAAAAAAATTATATAACAATTGAATTTATATATGGAAAGCTGATTTGAATTGGTTTGAACGAAAGTTGAACTAATTAATTATAATTAATGAACCACATTTTATAATATAAATCGTTAAATTCTAAAACCACCAATAAAGTTACGAAATTTCTAAAAATTACAAGAATTTTTGAAGCTGTTTTAAAATCAACTTACTATAGATAGCAAACAGTGTCCAACAGGAAATGAAATGAAGCTATGAAATCATTTATATGAACTGCCTTCAATACTTGCTTGATATACTTGCTTAAATTATTCAGAAATGACTACTATAAACGATTTCGTGTAACCGGCATCGAAAAAAAAGACAGAATCTCATTCTTAATTCATATGTTTTACTAGCTGTTTAAAAAGTAAATCGATAAGAATGTTAATAGATTCCTATAAAATAATTTTCGAGCCAGATAATAAGAGTGTTTGCAATAGAATGTAATCTTTTTTTGAAGTACTTTTTTTAAATCAACCAATAATTATTCCATAATCAATTGTTCTGGCTCCTTTAATTTCGCCGAAGCTTTTGCATTATTGTAAATGATAAAGCTAATTTTAATTTTTAAGTATGAACATTATTTTAAGAAGAGTCAAAGTCTGCCAATTGTTTTTACATTTATTTAAAAATTTCTAATTTAGCAAATTTTTAACTACAGTTTCCATAAAATCATTTTTAATTTTATCGTTTTAATTAAAAATTTATCGTTACAGTTATATTTATCGTTTTAATTTTAATATTATTGAAACATTAAAAATGAAACAAAATGAAACTCATATCTAAATTTATTGCATCACTATATATATTTGGAGGAACATTTATATAATTAATGTTCTCCTAAAAATATGCAATTAATTTAAAAATTACGCTATAATGTTTTTATCCTATACAATAAATTGTTAATTCCTATTCATATCTACTCGTATCTAAATCTCAATTCCTATTCATATATAGTAAATTTATGAAAAATTTTTTTGTAGGTATAGTGAAATTCGGAATTATGATCTTCTTTCAGAGGATACATACATATATAAACGTAAACCTGTCCATATTAGTTTTAATTACTAAGCTTGTTATAAATTTATTTCATAGGTATATTTTAATATTATGTATTGTATTATACGTATGGTGTTATTGTTATGTTATTTTAAAAAATTAAACATTCGAATTGTTAAAATTATAACAAGAAAAAGACAAACAGTTCGATAATGTATATTTGTTTGGAATAAATTAAAAGCAATAGGGATAAAATTTGTTTTAAGCGTAGGTTTAACCTTTAGAATAATTTTAATTGATATACTCTTATTTTTTATTACATATGTATACGATTTTATTAAGTTTTATTTTAATTTGAATTTACGACAGTTTTTAGAATCTTACCATTTATTTATTTTTTTATGTCTTTTTGAATATAACAAGGTGATTTTCTTAAAAAAAAAAATTTTTTAAGAGTCACGCAATTTTTTTTATGTACAAAGCAAATACATATGTGTCTAGATACATATTGTAGTAAAAGCGAATTTGAACTGGGTATTTGTTAACGGAGCCTCTATATAGTTTGTAAGACGCATATAGGAGTCTTTTGATTTTTAGTTAAAGTAATTGGATCAGAAAGCTGTAATATTTAAAAGGATTGTTGCCAAAATACAACCCATATAACAGTTGTGATAATGCCTTATAATTTTATAATAAGGATTTAAAATTTTCATTACAATTGTTCATGAATTTCATTCAATTAAATCAAAATTTATTAAAAGTTTGATATATATGTAAATAACATAAAAAATATTTGATGCCGTCTAAAGTCTGTTTTACTATACACAAGTTTTCATTTCAAAGTTTAAAAGAGAAATTTTCATACCTTACGTTTCAATGTCGCGGAATTTTAATGAAATTTGTGTAATTTGTGAAATTTCAATATTTTTTCAATTTTCCGGTAGCGTATTTAATTTAATGCACGTTTTTGATTTAAAAATTATCGAATCGAATCTTTAAGAATTTTATAATAAAATACAAAAATAAAATGAGAGTTTTCAATTGAATTAAAATAAGACATAAAAAATAAATAAATAAGACTGCAGTGAATTAAAAATTAAAAAAAAAAACGTGCTTTTGATGCTTTTTCATATTATACAGTAAAATTTTTCTGAACATATTAAAATAACTCTAGATTTTATAGATATGAGGGTAAAGGTGTAAAAAGGTAGCATCACAAAATTTTTATATACTTAGTTGCATTATTGGTAATTTTATTGCAATTTTGGTAGAGTCCAAAAATACTTCAACATATAAAATTGAGTTGGTTACTTTTTTCAATTCCATTCTTAAATTGTAATAAAGTGGAAGCATCACTTTAATTTAATGTGGAAACTTAAATGTTTATCAGAAGAGTATGACTTACTTCATTTTGAATTCAAATTGAAAATTATGTAATAATTCGGTGATTTTATAATAAATAAATTGAAATTTTATAAAAACATGTTATTTAACCCTAATAAATATGCAATAATATGGTTTAAACTCATACGTAATAGTAGAAATGCATAGCTACTAAATCTTTTTATAAATGTATTAACAGATGTTGCAAATCCATTGTTTTCATAAATATTTCTAATTTATTTAAATATTTTTTAATTTAAATTAGCGCGCAGTTAAATCATGTTTGATCTGATTGAAAATGAATTAATAATAAGAAAATATAATTGTAATAAGATTCATTAGTGTATTTTTAAAAATTTGTTAAAATTATTTTACTTTAGAGAATAATTACTGGTAAGCGAAATTTACGAAATACAAGAAAACAGAAATTTATAGACCATGCAGTCTTTGCTTATAAACAGTTATTATGTAGCTGTCAAAAATATACTACACAATATGTATTAAATTGTTGTTTGTCAGAATACCGTTTATGAAAATGTCTACTATATGATCGTTTGTCAAAGTAAAATACATTATGTTAGATCTGCGTTTAGGTATTTAGCAATTCCCAATTTTGAAGTTGACTTCAAAATTGCAGTAATACGGTATACAAATTTCAATTAATGAGTACAATTACATGTTTAAATTTTTTTCGGCTTAAAATGTCAATTTATATTATATAGGTATGTACACTTCAAATATTTGAAATTATTTTAATTTTAAATTTATTTTTTGGGCAAATAAAGTGTGTGCATATCTTAAAAAACACGTTCCTAAATAAATATTAAAATAAAAATGAAAAAATAAAAAAATTGAATTTCTTCTTATATAAATATAATGTTAATTGTCTAGTGTTGGCAAAAGATTGTTTTTTTTTTATATTTATTGAGTTTAAAAAAAAAAATATTAAAGAAAGAAAAACATAGTTTAACGCTTTCCAATAATAAACTCTGACACTCTTTAGCTTCTTAATGAATACAATTTTTTTTGTCTTCTTTTCGTGTTTCTACTTTTCACTGATGTTTTTCGGTATTAATTTATATTTTCTTTGTTTTATTTTAGATTTAAAATCAACACGTATTGATTTTTTTTTTAAGTATAATAAATTGAAAGTAAAAATAACATGAACGAGAAGAAATTCATATATAAAATTTAGCCAATAGCCATAATATTAGAAAAAAAAAACTTAAATAAATATTACATTTATTCTAAATCATAATTCTATACTATGTGCTTATAGAATAACAAATAAAGGCATATATAACAAACATATTGCAGGGATGTACCAATCAAACTGTTTATACGTAATGATAGCAATCTATGCGGTACATGTGGGGAATGGAGAAGATTCCTGCAGGATTAAAGATTGCCTTTCAATTGATTCGGTCCAAATTTTCGGAAAAATATAGAAAATGTTTTTCACAATATCTCAGATAATGCCTGGCTGTAAGTATCTGGAGCCAGAATTATCATAAATTAATCCGAACATGGAGGTACTAAATAATGTATCAAAATTTAAACTTCCAAATGGTAACAATTAACAATTAATTCAATGACCATAACGATTTTGAAAGATTGTGGGGTACAATTAAAACATTAAAATTGTGTCTATTATCGAATGAAATTATGGTTAATTTACTAACAATTGTAAAGTAGACCAATTTTGATACATCAAACAAATTCAGCTGAACAACGGACAACGAAAAATTTCCAAGAACACTTTTCCTGTATAATTTTTATAATTCCTTTTTTCTCTTTGAATTCATATGACATCTGCAAAACTTCCCATATAATCCTGTATTGCTCTAATTATTTTATTCCGGATCATGTTGTACAGTCTTCTCTTATTTCTTTTTGACTTACACCACGTTTCTTTGTGTCTACTCACTCTTCTTTTACCTTACCCATTCCAATCAAAGGCCGAACTATTTCTAATTTTATGATATTTAATGGTCATCCCTATAGCATAATACTGTAGAATTTTCATTTTGAATACTGTAATTTTGCGGGATGTTTTTTAACTTATATATGATGTGCATATTTTTATTAACCATTTATGTTTATTTTAATAAAAATTTTTCCAATATTCCAATTTTTATTTTTTTTATTTCTTAAAATAATAAAAATTTTTTTAACATATCCTATGCACATACCTGTGATAATTACATAAAAAAATTTATATTTTGTTTTTTTTTTCTATAAAATGCAATAAATGTAGGCAATACTTACAATGCACAATATATTATGTATTTGGGTAGATATGTATATATAAAACCATTATAAATGAACATAGAAATAAACATAAATTTGCTCTTTTATAAATATACAGGTACCATAAGCTCAATATAATATAAGGGTATATAAGGAGTGTATAACATAAATGGTATATAAATGCAATCAATGAAAGAAGAAAATATTACAATTAATAAAAACCTATAGATCTCCTTAAGAGGATCACGAAAAAAATAACGATGCTGCATGGCTGTCGCTTGAACATAAGTATGAGAAAAGTAACAACGTAACGTAAGACCAAACAGCAAAATTGAAAGTCATCCTCTTATAGTTTTTCTTATTATTTTTAGTTTTTGTTTTCTTTTTTTTTTTTCTTCTTGGTTTTTTAAAGATATTGTAGATGCTGAGACGTTTGTCTCAACTTAATTCAAACTTTTTAAAATATATTAATGTATCTAGAGTTTATAATGTTATTTTTTTGCCCAGCAACAAAAGCTAATATTTTCAACCTTCTCTGTATACTCTATACGTAATAGTTTGGTATATATTAAAGGTATATATGTATATAGTTTATATGAATAAATGTGTTTGTATAATTATATTCATAAATATATTTTGTGTAGTTATAAATTATGTACGTGAATATTGTAACGAGTCGATCGTACTCTCAACTTGTAATTTTGAACTTTAATACTTTTTTTTTTGTGTGATGTCTTTAAATTATATTGATGTTCTTATACGAGTGTATATGATACAAAATTAGAGTAACCAGATTTTATATAAATTTAACACAAATATTTAGTGTGATATTTTCGAATGAAGGAGAAAGGAAATACTAGCGGGCTCTGCTCTCACGTCTGTCATGAGGTCTTCATAAGGTGCTGGAGTTCATCAGGAGGGTAGGTTTCTGTTGTACTAATCTGCCAGTCCGTATTGAAATGCAAACGATGTTTAAATTTATACTGAATTTACTCCTTCATATGACAAGATTTATTCATTATTTCAATACACTCAAATTTTTTCGGGTTAATAATTTGGAGTAAATGGTAAATCGATCGTTGTTTAGTATGGATCTTCCGCTTTCACTCTATGTATAGCTGGTAATCCAACACAAAATACTTAAGATCAGATATATAATTTATATATTTTATAACGAGACAAAATCTTCTTTTACATATACTCTTCTTGTCGTTTCTTCACATCATCATGCTTTTATATATAATTTTAGTCTTTCATTATTTATATATACACTTGTATTTATGTACATATGTACATATATATTTATTGGTATAGGTAAATATAGTAAAGAGCCTTTAAGGAATTTTTAAAGCCTGTAAGGTTATTATTTTTTTTTTGGTTTCTGTTGTTTCTTCATTTCATTGTAATGTTTTGTACCTTAAAATAAATTTTTTCAAAAAGGTTTTTGAATACAACCAAAAAAAAAATTGAAAAAAAAAGAAAGACAAGATTTTTTTTTATGTTCATAAATGCCACGAATCCATTTATTTTATGTACACGTTGTTATTCAAGTAATTCCAGCTAGAGGTGCGGGTATATATTTTGCTTAATTGTATATGTACATATATCTACTACATGAATATTGTTGTGTTACTAAATATGTTCGAAAATTTTTAAAAATTATTTTTTTCATGCATAGGTATGGGACAAATGTACTCCCGCAAGCTACAAATTAAAAAAAACTCCTCATTCTTTTTCAGTTGGGGACTAGGGTCCCTAGTCCTGAAAATTGCAGTTTAGCAGCCACTTCAAACTGCCCTCTTCCATTGGGGTAACAAAGCCCCTTCCGAAGCATCTCAGTTGTATGCGAGCCACCGCCTGCATGCACATAAGTACTCCATCGTTTTTTTTTGTCTTTTAGGGAGAGACGGCAGACCTCGTCCTTTGCATTACCCATTTTCTTCAGATGAACTATCGGGAGAGAATGGAGACGTGCCCATAACAATCTATTAAGATTGTTATGGGCACGTCCTTGGAGGATCCGTTATATCAAGACACTCTACGTGCTGCAGATTCGTTTTTCACTACATGACAGAGGAATATGTTACAATTGGTCGAACAATGGTGGTGCAGGTAAAATGGACTATATCAGGTCTAAGACTAATTGCTCCCAGTTTCCATAACAGCTTCTTGACACGTTGAAAATGGAAAGTGTTTAATACTGCAGCTGTAAGTAAGCACTGCACCTATAGTTTAAGAAGAACGTTGGATTTTAACTAACTATTCAACTACATATAACTACCATGCTTACCTTCTTTCTACAGCAATTAACATTGAACTGCCAAAAATGTCAAAATAACCATTGGGTCTGCATTTTGGTAAAACGGATTGTCGCTATTGCTTTAACTCAGTTGCGTGAAGGCAAATATTAATTTTTGGCTGAAGTTTACGAGTAAAAAGAAATATATTTTGTAATATGAAAACTCGTAAAACTTATTTTACCTGCTTTTTACCTGTTCTTGTAACAGGTAAAGGTTACACTTTGAATTGCATTCGGAGTACAGATTTCTCTTTTATTTTTATTTTTTTGAATTTTTAATTTTTTTTTCCTTTTTAACTTTTAAATCGATCAGTTAAGCAGCATCATAAGTAAAATACAGGTAAATTCATTCTACTCTTTTTGTACTTCAATAAACATCCTTCTTTTCAAGATTTTTTTATTCTTTTTTTTTCTTTTTGCTGTTGTTCTTTGTTTTGTAATGTTTTTTTTCTCTTTTTAGTTTCATATTATGTTTTTCATTATTATTTTTTTTTAAATTCCAATTTATGTACATAAGTATATCGGCTTGTATATATATATGTAGACATGTAAAAAAAGAAGAGTTTTGACCGTTGCGTTTTTGTACCTTTTATACCTGTCGTAATTGTAATTTATTATCCTGTTGAGCATACCCTTGGACATTTTACTTCGTCGTTATAATTCTTTTGCATCTAAATTTTTATGTAAACGTTATAAAAGGTATATAACATATTATGTATATACCATATTTGTTATGGCCATATTATTTAAAATTATCATATATATGTGCGTACAGTGTGTTCCAAAAATTGCAACATATTTTTGATGCGTTGCTTTTACCGAAAAACAATATTTCAAGCTACCCAGGAGTAACTGCTTGAGAGTTTAAATTTTAATGTGTTTATACTCGTATTGAAACAAAGGTCCGTCCCTTTGAACTAATAATCCTTTCTATTGGCAGATGGTCATACTTATAGGTTCAAGTTGGATTTACTGGTTAGTCGCTTTAAAGCTGAACTGTGCCAAGCCCAGCTCCTTTTTCTCTTAATGGTTTATCCGTTAGTTATAACTGTTTTTCTCCTTCGCTTTTTTATTGTGCTGGAATTTCGATACCTCTTTAATTGGATACCCTACGCACACATGATACGCCGCCTGACTGATGCCGTTAAATCTCATCAGATTCATCTTTGTTACGTTTTTTTCTTTGAGATCTACTCTTTCTTCTTTTTCTTCCAGCCTATTTATGATATACGTTGCATGCCTTCGGACGAGTAAGTCAGTAGAACTCCGCACTAAATAAATTTAGAAAAATTTGATTTTATTAAAGTTTACTGAAGTTAATCGTATAAAATCGCCATTTTCTTTACATTCAATCAGCTGTAAAAGTTCGCTCTTTCAGTGGCCAGACCTGTATTTACATCAGGTTAGAAAAATAAATGCTAGATTTGCTCACAAATTGCATGAAAACTTGTGTTACTATTAAAATGGAATACTTTGTATAAATTTTTTCCGATTTTTATATTTTTAGTTTATTTTTTTTTAATATTTTTAATATTAAAGTGAAATATATTATTATGTTACATATATTATATATTATATAGGCATAAATCTTTGCTATACACATGTATAATGTGCATAAAATAAAAAAATATGTAAAAGAAGAATAACGAAAATTAATAATAAAAAGTTACTGATGCTGTTTTTCATGATAATCCTGTTGCTGTTACCACCATATTATTTTAGTAATATCGATCATTTTCAATACCCTGTTGTTGTTTTTGTCGTATTATTCTTATTTTTGCTTTTTTTTTAAATATAATTCGTATTTACTTTAATCTTTTTGCTTTTAAAATTTTATTTTATGTTATATGGTTGTTATAATGATTAAAAAATCCTTTTATGTATGTACATACATATATGTACTTTTATCCCAACATTATATTTTTAAATTTCAGGTGGCTAAAAATATATTCAATTTTAATAATATTATAAAGGGTCGGGTTTTATTATACATCAATATTATGTGTATATCAGGTCTGCTCAACTTTTTTGTGCAAGTCGAGTTTTTGGATCCAACTGTCGAGATAGTTTTACTTACCCATTTTAAAAAATTTTATACTTTCAATTAAGTCAACTTCAATATTTGCAAAGAAAACATATACAAACAATTTTTATTAAAATAAAGAAATAAATAAATGAAATGCCAAAAAAAAAAAAAAATAATATCAAGTTAGCGAAATTTTTACCATTGTTGGGGAAGAAATAAATTGAAATTACATACTTATTCCAAAACAAATAAATAAACTAAAATTTGACAACACATTGTGAGTGATTAAGTTTTAACTGTTGCTCAAAGAAAACAACAATGAATTTTATATGTGGCCTCAGTACAGCGAACACTGTACGTGTAATACAAAACATTTGAATTTTCATCTTTCGGCCATTTGTAGCTTTTCACCGATTCTCAGAAAGTTTTTGGTTATAGGTTGACTGAGGTTCGTGTCGAAAAAGAATTTTAGATTGCGATCACCTGCATGGGCAGACCTTGTATAATATAACCTGCTTTTAAAGTTGTCTTTCTTCGTATACGCGCACAACATGTTATATTTGTGCTGTATGTAATATTAAATTATAAAAAATACCTATGTAGATATTATTGAATTAAGGATCAAAGGGAAAATGCAAAAAAATTATTGAAAATTATGTTAGGAAACAGAAAAAAAAATTTCATATAAATAAAGTATTCTTTTTTAAGTATAAGAGTTTCAAAGTGTACCTACATGTACCAAATTTAAGGGATACAAAAACTATGTTTAAAAACCGATAAGTAAAAAAAATCACACTAAACAGGAAATAAGATTTTTTCTTCCTTTTTTTTGGTTTAGTTTGATTGTATTGAGAAATTTCGGTAATTATCAATTAAATTTTAAGGTCCTATTTACGTTTACATGTATAATATATACTATAAGTGTATGTATATAAGAGTAATATACTTTATACTATATAGATTCGTAATTTTTTACATATACGTATATTTGGGATGACTAATCATAATATAATGTTACGATTTCCTATTAAAAATTTTTCAAAACACGTCAAATATTTTTTTTTCAAATAGTGAGCAATATACAGCACTTTTAATTGATTTTTAAAAATTTCACTAAGAAATCCCCTGTCTTTTATATTTTTGTGTAAAAAAATTAGTTTAAAAATTTAATAAAATTTCTTACATAAGATTTAAAAAAATTCTATTAAAGTAAAAACTTCTTTATTTCTAATAAGTAAGACAGAAAACCCTTTTGAATATTTTTTAGTTTAGCCTGAAAGAATGTTTACGTTTACAAAAAAAATCTACGTTTTATTCTGAACCTGATGAAAATCGTATAAGACGTAATTGAAATCCCTGTTTGACATCAGAATTTATTTGACAGCATATAATAGAAATTTAAAAATTATTCTTATTCTCATCAGATTTTCTGACAGAAAATAAAATAGATTTTTAAAAGTACGCCATCAGATAATTTCAGTTTGATGTGTAAACAGCCATCAAATTTTATCGTAGATTTTGTCACATATGATATACATATGTAAATATTATCTGAAGATTTTAAAAAATTCTTTTAAATATTCAATTTATTATAGTTTCTTCAGTTAAGTTTATAAAAATTTATCAAAAAATATAGGGGTTTTCTTTTATAATTTATTGAATTATTTAGGTAATATTTTATAAAATCGCTTACCTGCAGTGTCGTGTAATCATGATATATTTTAAAGTATGACCTTTCAAAAAAATTCTTTGACATACATTTCCTATTTTTTTTTTTTCAAAATGTCATTGAGTCATTTTGCGTAGTATGCATATAGAGTTGAGTCATTTTGTTACAGAACAATACTAAAAACTATCAACAATTTTTTTTTTATAAATTTTATCATTGAAATATAATAATGTCAAAATTTTAATTTAATGCGTAATAACATTATATTTTAAATATATTTATACAAATACAATATACACGTGAAGTCAAAGAATCAAGGATTTTATGTGAAAATTTATTCCTTTTTAAAGAATTTCAGACATAAAATATAACAAAAAACAGAAATAAAAGCAAAAGAAATCAATGAAGACCTTCGATCAAACTCATAAGTTTGCCCTCTATGCTATAGTGCGGCCGATTATTTACAACCTTACAAAACGCAATAAAATATATAGGAAAAAATAAAATAAAACGAGTATGCATTATCACATGGGACAATTTTTTTTACTCTCTGTTTTCTTTCTTATATTTTTTTTTTGATATCGTTGTTAAGAGTGTTAGTCACACGGTTTTTTTAGTTGTTTCAATTTCATTAAACTGGAAATTCTGATATGTATATAAAAAAATTATATTTCCAAAAAATATAATTAAAAGAAAAAAAAAGTATGATAAAAAAAAGTTTTTTTTTTGAAAGATTTATAATTAAACTCAAGATATGCTATTTTTAGAAAAAGAAGAAAAACTTACCACAATTGGTCAAAATATTCATAAGATATTGAACATAAAGTGAATCGATTTACAAAATTCGATACTATTTTTCGTGCCTTCTTTCGAAACTTCTCTACATAAAATTGAAAACCAAACAAGAACGATTTTCTACGGCGAAATGTCAAAATTCATATAAAATACATATATCGTCGGCTTATCTAATAGCAAATAACTCATTTTGCTCTACTTTACAGGAGACAAAAAAAAAACTATTTTGTGACAATATTTTATATGGTTGCTTGTGAATGTTTTTAGTTAATTTAATGTTTAAAAAGAATTTTAATTAGAATATAACCTTTATTTACCTTTCATTGATATATTTACCTAGAACAATGAGTTACAGGAAGTTATGAAAAAATTTATGACAAAAATGAGTTATTTGCTATTAGAATTAAGTCGACGATATGCAAATGTGACTTTCCAGAATAAAATAATTTATTATTTTATAAATTCACTTCAATATCAAGTCGCTTATTTTATTTAAAATCTTATTTTACCTTCGGCAGCTTTTTTTGAAGTTATCTGTTTCCATTTTCAAATTTTATTCAAAATACTGAACAGTTGATTTTGCCTTTCTGGTTTTGTTCTGTGTTAAAACCGGAAATCGTTTGCTTTTGCCGTTCACTGGCAACAACGTTCGAAAGGAATTGATTTTAAACATAAAAGAAATGATTATGAACGGAACGCGTGATTAATAAAAATTTCTAGTGTCAAGTTAAATAAAATTTTCAAAAATCAAACAAGGAAATGGTGTTTTTTTTTACAATAATTTTCGTTTTTTTTTGTATAAAATACAAGTATGCATTAAAATGCAAATATGATACGTTCATAATTTTTAATGCTACAATACCTAATTCTTGGAAACTTGTCCAACAATATTTGTGGCGTAATCATATCGGTTTATATTCGAGTTTTATGTGTATAAAAATATTAAAATTTTTAAATTCTTTTTTCTTTAGTTTAAGTTAATGTGGTATTTTTGTTAGCTTGTTTTTATTAATGCAATATCATTAAATATTTTTATAATTTTGTCAAGTTTTTTTTATTTTATTTTCTCTTTTTAGGATCGATTACATTCATAAGTTATTATTTGATTTTTAGTGAAATTCAAAAAAATTTTAGCAAGTTTTTTTGGGAAAATTTAAATTTTATTATTTAAATCATTTAATTTAGAATCATCATTATTTTGGAAAACAGGTGTAGCTTCAAAATTACTTCATAAATACACCTCCTTTAGGAAACACGGAAAGCTAGTTGTCAGTTGAGTGGAAAAACAAATACATATGTATTTATCATAATGTGATATTGAATACGAGAAAGTAACAAAATTCCGGCAGAAAAAATTAAAATAATAAAATTGCTATAACTCCAAATGCGAAAATGTGAAATACCCAAACAGAGCAGGGAAAGGAATTTGAGTTCGTACATATAATTGATTGCTAATAATAGGTGGTGGTACAAAGAAATACATAGAGCACGAAATAGACAAGTCCAGAAGTATATTTGGAATGAAATTTCAAGGCGAATATGAGGACAAAAGCGATTGTAACGTTTAAAAAAGAATGAGCATATCAACTCATTTGTCAAATATGTATTGTTTTACGGCAGAAAAACATGGGTTTCGAAAATAATAAATGATGAACTGTGACTAAGAACGAAACAAGATCGAACATATGGTCGAATATGAAAAACAGGGTGAAGATTGATAGATAATATTCAAAGTGGCCCAGAACATTAATAACGAGTCAAGTTCAGAATGGGACACTTCTGATAAAAGAAAGGTTGTAAGATCAATATATCTTGGAGAAAACGGGCAGACAAAATATACTTATAAATTAAGCGACTAGTACAAAGTAGAGAAAACTGGAGAGGATATATTGAAGTTTTATGTCCCCTAGACGATTGGTATAAGTAAGAAACAAAAAAAATAGTAAAATTCTTAATATGATGTTTTTTAAAAAAATAAAAAAAGTAATAAAAAGTTGCATTAGCTCAGCTTCCGATTCGAATATTTTGTAGTTATGAAGTTAAGCAAAAGTTGTTGTAACACCATATAATTTCATCGAAAATATCTTAAAGTGATTACGAAATTTTATGAAATAGTATAAAAACAAAATTATTAACTTAAAAAAAAGATTCCATATTTTTTTAGACGCAATATAAACGTAAAGTTCTCCACTTAAGTCTTTCGTTCAATAGTTATTATTTTTTACAGAAACTGGAGAATGAATGATTACTTTTAAAATTAAATTGAAAGGATAAAAGCGATGATAACACAAATATTTGAATACTTTTTAAAATTAATAATTTAAATATAAATTTAAAAAATTTAAAAATTCTTGAAAAAACCTTAAATGTTTTTATTTATTAAGCATTTTGTGTGCCACAGTTTAAATTAAATAATCAAAAATTAACTTTTCCTCAGTATAGTAACTTTATTTAAAGTTTTTAACAATTTTTTAAATTAATTACTGCTATAATATAATTGGGAAGTACATTCAATATTTAACCTCAACGAACAATTGTTATTTTATAAGATTTTTGCATAAAAATAAAAGTAATTAAATATAAAAGCAAAAATTATTAATTTATTGGCAATGAATGAATGGAGGACGACATGCTGGTTGTTCTGGTTTTTGTTTTTTCTTGAATAATTTTAAATTATTAATATTGCCTGTATTTCAAGTTCAAATTGCACTAGAATTAATAATAATGCGCATACAATTTAATACGATATGTCTGACTAAATATTTACAAGTGTGTATGTGTGCCGTGTGTAATAATCGTGTATAATACCCAATATGGATTTATTATAATGATTATGGTAGACTTCCTATAATCGTTCACTTTTTTTTTTTTAAATATTCCTGAATTTTTCATTCATTTCTTTTGATGTTTCATGTACAAAATGATAAAACTTCCGGATTTTTATATTTTGAAATGTTAAATTTAACTAATTAACGATGAAAAAATAAGAACGAATCAAGTTATTTTAAACAATTAAATAAAAATGTTTTTTAATATTTAAACACAGTAAAATTTCTATATAATAAACACCATTCGTGAACCGGTCAATATTGTTAGCATTAGAGAGGAATATAAAGAGTATTCGAAAAAATAACACCAAATTCAAGCTTGTGTTTAAACGGATAAAAGATAAAGTTCCACACAAATTAAAAGGATCCCTATACTTTAGCGTTCACTCAGCTATAACGTACGCCATTCATATTTCGAGGATTGTATGCAATAAAAATATCAAATTAATTCTAACAGCACAAAATAATGCAATTAAGAACTCATTTGGATATAAAGCCAGAACGGCCACACAGAAAACTCATACTAACAACAAATTGTTACTCATCAATTTGCTAATTAATTGATGGTCAGGTTTGTGAACAATTCAGGCACATCCAATGTGTATTAAATATGATAAACAGTGAGCTCTATTCATACAAAACGAGAAAAGCTGATGAAATACATCTAAAGTCGTTGAAGGTTAGATTCAACTATCAACATATTGTATACAACAAATCTTTTACCATATACAATGATAAATATTGAATAAAAAATAAAAGAATAAAATAGTTGGAGAGTTCGTTATATGGGGATTCTAATGTATTTGAATGGAACTTATTATACAATAATAAGGTTGATTAATCAAATAAAATATGCAAGTATACCAACTTTTTTTCAATACAAATGTTTGGAGTGCACTTATTTGAAGGTGATTAATTGTGAAAGACAGGAAAATGAATTTTAGAAATGATAATTTTTAAGTGTTTTTTTCGATATTTTAAAATTCTTGATAACCTTTATACAATAAAAAATTATAAACGGATTTTCAGGTCCGATTTTTTTAATACCAAAACGTGCTGAGATTTGTGACGTGAAATTCCTGAGTTTGCAATAATTATTTTTGTATAAAATTTTAATCTATATATATATATATATATATTTATTGTATAATTTTATTATAATTTATTATAAAGTAAAATCATAGATTAATGAATAAAACATAATTGCATTTTTAGTTATAAAATTTAAATGTGTCTGTTGATTGTATGAAATTGGATTTGAAAATTTGATTTGAGATTTACGGTTCATTTATGTGTATATTATTCCCAAAATTTCTTATTTTCCTAAGTAGCGTGCGGTACCGGTTATTAATCAATAATAATCTATTCGTTAGTTCTGCTTTTGAAGTACCAAATAGAATCTCCAGCACTTAGTATACATATGTAAAATTTTAATTTCTAATTAATAATTATGGTAGTTGCTCAAAAATTTTCCTCAAATAGATATAAGGGGTAAAATAAGAAAATATTTATTGTAAATGATAAGAAGGAACTAAGAAATAGTAGTTACTAAGAAAGAGTACGTGATTCATTTTTCATTAAGAATTTCACATGCGCATAATACAATTTTTCGTGTTGTTATTATAAAAATTAATTCATTCACTATAAAGATGATAAAATTGTGAACTATACAACGGAATTTTTGTGTTAATGTGGAATTTGACAAATTATAATTTTTAAACCAAAAACATTATAATAAAGGATGGAAGTTGAATCTAGCAACCTTAAATTTTGGTTATCTGCGTTAAATGTGCAAAAAGCGGAATTTAATATAAATTTTTGATCATCAAGAAATTTTTCAAAATTTTATTCCGGAAATTAAGTAGTAACCTTATATACTTTTAAATTTTATATAAATTAGAGAAATATTGAAGACTATTGTGAATAGTTTCACACCTTAATGAAAGCATTTAATTTGATAATGGCACTAATAGGATCTCTTTAAACGGATGAAATTTAAAACTTTGCCTACATAAAGAGAATATTTTCATTATCAACTAATTTCTTAATTTTATAATTAAATAACAATATTTTATTGTTTCCAACAAATTTCAAATTGTTCTTATTTTAAAGGAAATTCATAATTTTTATATTATTAACTTACCCTTTAAAAAAATTAATTTAATTTTTTCAATACAAAACAATTTATTTTTTCACAATAATTACAAAAGAATTTTATAATTTGCAAATCTAACAGTAAATGTTGCACTATTATAATTTTAATTAATATTATTTACAAATTGTGTATAAATTAATTTACACAAATTATAATTGCGGTTTTATTCAATTATACTTACAAATTTTTTTTTACAATTATTTTTACCACCATTATATTTGCATAGTTTATATACAAGAAATGCATTTTCTACAAATGTATGTGTATAAATTTTTTCTAACGTGAATTTGCAAATGTATTAAAATAAAAGTATAATAAAAAATAATTTTTATTAATAGAAAATGTAATAGAAAATAATTTTCATAAATAATTTGTTGTAACAACGCCAACATTAACTTCGGTAAACTAGCTTTATGACGTTAATTCTCACTCATACAGCTAGATAACCAAAGACAACTTTAGCGCCAATTTAATAATTAATTTGTTTTTTTTTTTTACTTTCTTATTCACTGTTTTTCATTTTTATTTATTAATAATTTTTACTTTTCTATATGGCAATACATAATATACTTACCTGCATAAATAATAAATAATTTTTAAATAGCAAATTTCATTTTTATTTAATAGTGTGCAGTAAAACTTGCATGTATACAGCACACATGTATGTTATGTAATGATAATATTATGTTTTATACTTACATAAAAGATAATGTTACTGTTATAGAAATTTTTCTATCAATAGGTAGGGGACCCTTTATTAAAAATATGTGTAAAACTCAAATAAAAAAAAAATTCGGAAAATTTACAAACATTTTTTTAAGAATGCAAATAAATAAGAAAATTTGCAAAATACCGGTTTAATGTTTTTTTTTTAAAAATGTGATTGAACAAAAGGAATTTAAAAAAGAAATGAAAATTAAATATTAATTTATGAATCATCCTGTTTGTACATGAGTAAGTAAGTCGGAAAATGAAACCGCTCATATACTCTTAATAAAATTTAAAAAAATTAATATGAACAATATTGTACACCCCTGTCTTGTTGCAAAATCACTTAATAATAAAAAACAACAAAAAAATAATAAAAACACGAACCAAAAATTTAAAATTCAAATCCTTCTGATTGAACCCACACATCTAAACAATTTTAAACTTAAAATGAGTAACAATGACAAAATAACACGAAAAATAAAATCGATTTTTAATAACAGTCAAATAAATCGATTCTTTGTTATGTGTCATTCATTGGAATGCCATTTTATGTTTTTTTGTTTTTTGGTAAATTTTATCGGATTACAGTAATTTTTAAAACTAATTTAATTTTGCATAATAAAATATTTATGTTAGGTGAATTAATTGCATGTTTTCATTAATCTTAATTATACATAGTGTACAAATAGCTTAAAGTCATACATTATATAAGAAAATAATGATAAAAATCTTGACATACTTGTATGACAATCCTATATATAACAATTTTATTTTAATAGTTTATTTATCAGAATTGGTGTTTAAAATTTATGTATTTTAATTAACTTATCATATTCAAAAATAAATTTAAAAATTTCATTTGCATATTAAATTTTAAAATAATACTGGATTAAAAATAAAAATTTTACATATAATAAAAATTTAAGAATAACTTTTTGTATACAATTATGTAGTTGCTAAGATATACGCACGGGGTTTTCGATCTATATTTCGTAACGTATTTAAAGTGTAATATTCATTAAAAATTTGATAATATTTTTGAATTTTTTAAGTAAAATTGAGAAAGTATGACATCTGTATTGAATATTCAAGCAGAGATGACAAGATACAGCAATTACATATATGCAATTGAATATTTAGAGTAACATTTGATATAATTTGACATTATTGATAAAATATTGTTAATAGAGTTGTTATATCTTGTCATATTGCTTATGAAACAAAGTGAATTCAAGACCAAAAATTTGAAAATAGCCTGTAAACTTTTGGATTAGCTCACATTTTAAATGTTTAACTCAATATTTAATTAAATAACAAAATAGTTTTAATAATTACACCGGAGTGTATGAAGTTTGTCAAACATGGGTATATGCATATTTACATGTATGTCTGTTTACACGATAAATCTTGTATCTTTTCCAATAAAGCTTGTCGTTGAGTGGAATGGAATAAAATGTATATCAATCATTGATACAAAATTACCTTATAAACACAGGTTATTACTGACCCAAAAAATATTGTAAAATTTTAAAATTATTTTTATATATATTCATTAAACATTTCCTATAATAAATTTAATATTTAATTAAATAAAATTTAAAATTAATAATTATTGCAATTTATTTCCTTGTATTTCAATTAAGAAAAATTGCAACTCAATTAAAAATCAATGTTAATAACATTTTAAAAATATTAAATATAATTGCAAATTATTGTTTTTTTTTTTTTTTCTTATAAATTCAATCAGTTTGTTGTTTTATTTTATTCAACTTAGTATTACAACTTAACAATATTGTACAAAAATTATTTATGTGTAATATTAAAATGTAAATTTGTTTTTGTAAAATAAGTCAATTAGAAAAATATTACAACAATGTTATTTCAATTATTAATTATTTATATTAATAAATATTAATAAAATGAATAAACTACAAAAAAAAATTATTTAATTTAACACTTTTGTTCATTTTATGTTCGGAATTCATTTGATTTCAATTTTCCTTGCATCATTTTCACAATTGTACATGAAAAATGCAACAAAACAACAAAATAAATTTAAGCTTCAAAGATTACTCACCTTTCAATTTTTTGTTTTATTATTTTTTTCTCTTTTATTATAATTTTATTTAACCATATACAATTTATATATTTATACATATTTCATTTTAAATATAGAAAAAAAAAATAAATAAAGAATTTCATCATTGTTAATAATCGTGTAAAAAAATTTTATTATGTCTGCAACAAGAGAGCGCAGTCATTGATCGCTAATGATTGTGAATTGCATTATTTTTGTATTTTTTTATTTTTGATTTTAGATTTTAGTTTCCGATAAACTATTATAAAAAATAAATGTTCTTTGTTAAAATATTAGAAAAGCATAACAAATATGCATATTTTGTGTAATTGTGAATGAGTGTGCAAAAAAATTTTTTTTTGTAAAAGAATTTTTGATTAATGCTTTTTTGTTTGGTTTTTCCAACATTTTTTTTATATGGAAATTAATAACACTATTTTTGGGAAATAGTTAAAATAGGTTAATGTACTAGTATATTATAATGATGCTCTTTGCAACTGATTCATTGAAAAATATTGGATTATTTATAGATGAGTCATAATATATCCCCTCTTGGAAGAAGTGATGTACATGTTGTCAAAGTTTTGGAAAATTTATTTTGTGAATAGTTACCTTAAACAATAATTCATGGAATACATTTGTAATTGTTCGTAAATTGGTATACTATTTGAGATATGAATATAACAGGTTTAAATTTTAACTTAAGAATAAAATAAATAAAATAGATAAATAAAATGAATGAATTTAAATAAATTATTTTTTAAAAGTTATTTCAAATTCATAACTTTAACAATTTGAGACTGTATAGTCCAATAACTTAAGTAAGTAAGTTACTTATGTAAGTCTTATAAGTAACAAGTTTTATTAATATTAATTTTTAAAATATTTAAAAAGCACATACATACATGTGTACACATTTACATATGTACATACATATATGGCCCTGTATAACAAGTATAATATGATTAACCTTTATAGAAAATTGATGAAAAGCAGTTATTTTGACACAAACTTCAAATTCTGAGAAAATTAAAAATTTGATATAAAATTAAATTATTAAAAATTGGGCAAACAAAATAAGTCATAATTTTAAAATTCTAATAAGTAATTAATTGGGAAAGATTTATATATTTCTTTGTATAACAGTATTAGTGACTTCAAAGTGATATATTATTATAACTAAGATGTTATAACTTGTTAAAACATGTTTAATATTAATGTATATTATTAATGTATATATAATGTATGTATATAAAATGCTTGTTATGTATATATATAATTTTTTTTTATAATAATTAAGAAAACTTGAAATTTATAATCGTAATTCGTTCATTGAATCTATAACATTCATTTCGTACAAGTTTTGTGTGTTTTTTGTTAACTTCTATGTTGTTTATATATTTACATAATATGTACTATGGATCTCATATATGTATGTATATTGTGTATGTATATAGGTATAATATCACTTTTTATCTCACTATATAGAGTTATATTTATAAATGTACATATACTTTTTGTTGAATTACATTATAAAAGTAAAAATAAAAAAATGACGTAAATACCACAATATAAGACAGAAAAAAATTATAAAATTTATTATTGTAGTTGTCATCGTCGCGGTCGTCGTCGTCGTCAATAGAAAATAAAAAAAAATCTTAATAGCATTTAAAAAATTAATCTATTGAAAAAAAAATAAAGAGAAATGAAAAAAATTATAGAAAATATCTTTGAAATCCGGATAAAAAAAATGTTATTTAATATTCATATATATCTACTAGCTATATATATATATATACCTTATATACCATAAATACATTTTATCATATACATAGGTACACATAGGAAAGTAGTTTTTATATTTGTAAATATGTATTGGTAAGGTTGTTAACAGGCATTTATTTGAAATGAAATCACAAGATAAAATACCGGTTAATTATACGCGCCTACGAATTCCCAAGAAAAACCAAAAAGAGAATAAGAAAATAAAGAAAAAAGGCAATAAAAGACAAGCATAAATTTTATTATTAAGAACAAAAACCCATAATATGGCCTACCATAATATGCAAACAAAATAAATTGTGAAAGAAAGAAAATTATGATTCAACTATTAATAGAGTTTTACATAATATCTATTATGTAAATTGTATATTAAGCTATTTACATATACATACAAATAAAAACTGATTTTTCGTTATGTACGTATAGGGTTTATGTATTTAGAATCTATTGTCTATCATGTCTATATAATGTAGCCCTAATACAAATAATCACATTAATTTACCCGTATGTATATTATATAATATTATATAATGCATACATATAGGCGCAATAAATTTAAGAAAAATGAAGTCTATAACATTTATTGTTTAACTTTTTAATTTTAATTCAATAAAACAATTAAGTAATTTTTAATATTAAATCATTTTTAAAAATATTTCTATTTCATATCATTGCATTTTATGTTATAGTTGCATTTAAATGGAAATTATAATTAGTTTCTGAGTTTAATATGGAAAATAATTAGTTGAACCTAAGGGAAATTCATAAAAATTTCCGAAATATATAAAAAAAAAATAAGATTATTAAAATTTTTGCAAAAAAAAAATATTTAAAGTTATGAATTTCCGGTGAAATTGTCAAAAATAATAAAAAAAAAATTCATTCGCTGAATGGAATTCATTCAAATTGTACATTCACCTTTATGTACAAAATTATTGTGAATTATTTTAGCAAATAATATTGTGTATAAACATGTATAACAGTTATCACAAATAAAAAAAAAATATATTAATTTTATTTATTTATTTATTCTATTTATAATATATTGATAAATTTTCTTTATAGTTTACTACCAAATCAATGAACGAAAAATGAACGAATAAACGAATCAAAAAAATTAATGAATCAATGAATTATAAGAATTTTATTTAAATAAAATTTGCTTTCCATTATTTTTACTTTAATATTTAAAAAAAAATGATTAAACTCGAAAATTTTTGAAAATTGTAGATCATACACCGACTGATACGACTCTATATACTTAAAATTGTAGTAAATATACTCTTTATAGGCTCTCTATACTTTATATAATATTAATGTTATAAAGTAAATATTGAAAACTATATTTTTCATTGTTATTTTTCACATACATTTTTAGTCTTAACTAAAAGCAATTTATTTTTATTTAAATCAAATTTTATTTTTCTATATACATATGTATGTAGCTATACTTAATGAAGCAAATACAATCGATTAAAAATATACCGTAAAAAAAAAACAAATTAAGTATATGTGTTTATAACTAAAACCCGTAATTTAAAACACATGCAATGCTACAGGTTAGAATAAAAATAATTTATGTAATTCACTTATAGAATCATTATAGAAAATTATTATATTGCATATAATTAATTTATATCTATTATATTACATAAAAGTATAACAGATCATAGTATATATATAAATGTATGTATTACAATAAACGTGTACAAAATATTCATAAAATTTATGATTTAAACAATTTTATTCATTTTATTATTATGCGACATTATAGGTGGATCTACATGTACTACTCTAGAGATACATATAAAAATAAAATTAGTATTCAATGTGCTTAGAAAGTTTTTTAGAACGTAATTTTTTTTTTTGAATAATCTATGTAATTTAAATGCATGTTTTTTTTTTTTATAATTTTTCATAATGAACGAGTTTTTTATTATATTGAAATAAATATTAATTTTTATGTAGTTATGAAAAAATTAACAATTATGATTAAATTAAAACACAACTTTCTATTTACGATATTACAGTGTAATAAAATAAATAGAGTTTATTAGATGTGTTTATGATTTTCTGTTCATGCACTGATTTTCAAAATGCTTGCATATTTTTAGGGATCAAATAATTACATTTTGTTATTGAGATAAAACAAAAATAGAAAAGTAATTGATTACAAAAAAATTTCAAAATTTTACGTCACATAGAAATTTGAAAGTTAATCATTTAAATTACAGGCATTTCGCCACCTAATGAAAAATTTTCAAAACTTTTATGGTACAAAAATATAAAAGCTAATAATTTTTGTAATACATGGTAGGCCATTTTATTTTTTTTAACTTTTTTGGGACTCTTTATTGAGACCGAAATCAAAAGTTTTATTTAAAGTGCACACTCCGTAAACGTCAATTAAAATTCTAAAACATTTGTTATAATAATCAATATATTTTAATAGGAATATATTTTATTACATTTTTTATATATATATGTATGTACATATAGGCACCCACAAACTTCCTGACAAAAAAATACAATTTAAATGCGGTTTTAACATTCACAATTAAAATAAACTCATTATATTCTACTACTTATTGTATAATTTTCAGAAAATGGATTTTGTATATAAAAAATCAAGACAATCAACTCTTAAAATATGTTATATACATATCGTAAATTGAAAGAAATAAAATGTCTTTATGTAATTTATTATATATACATATATGAACTATGAAGATTTTCTGATGAAAATGTATAAGAACAGGTGCTCTTATACTAAATAATATAAAGAGGGTAATGAAGAACATTGTAAAAATGGAATAAAACGATGAGAAAGTTATTGTGACTGGGTGTGTGTGCTGTTGTGTATGACTGCCTTCAAGTACAAACGCATATTATATGATTTTTCCCTTTATTATGTAAGTAAACTTTGTAATATGGTTCAATAAATTTTTAATCTTCTTAACTTGTTCTACTTTAATTTACTATTGTTATCGTATAATAAAAAAAGAAACAGAAGAACAAGAAAAGAAGTGGAAGAAATTTATATGCATATACAATAAAATGGGTAAAGGTGAACCATTTATGGTTAATAAATCTGTTTATTGTTTTTAACATTATTTTGTATAAAATAATAAAAACAAAAAATAACTTGAATATTGACCCTATGAGAAAAACAAAATTTTTTTTTTATTTCTATTATAAAAATTAAAATTAACTATTTTGTATATAACCTGTATATATACCATTATATCACCTATATATACATATACATATAATAAAATATAAAATTTTAATATAACAATGATTATACCACCCGTTCCAGTCACTTGACCAACCGAAACAATGAAAATTCAAAAGAATGCGGATAAAGTAAGACAAAACACAAAAAAAGCAAGAAAAGATTGTGTGAACTATTTTAAAAAGAATAAATGTATGTATAAAGACGATGAAATTCCAAAAAAAAAAAAAACCCAAAAACTTATTCAGTTTAAAAAATAATTTTAAAATTAATGGGTCTGATATTTGTATTACAATATATACATACAAATATACAGTAATAATATTTATAACGTGTTTTGAATATTTTAATGAAATCTAAAACAATAAAATAGTGCTCTAGCGTTAAATGAAAATATTTCATATATCGTTATGTATGTTTGTATGTACAAATGCTGTTTGTGTATATATGCTTTTATTAAAATGTTAACTATATCTCCACTTCATTTATTTGCTACGACGATTCATTTTAGGTAATTAAATTTTTGTTACAGTGTTACCATAATTTCATATTTAGCATGCAAAATAGTATCAAATGTGTATGTAAATTAGTTTAAAATAAATTAATTTTTAAAAGTGCCACTTAGAAATTTATGGAATTTAACAGTGTAATGTTAAATCAGGGAATTTGAGAAAAATTAGGGTTTTTTTCTTAGGTACTTTAGTACTGAAGTCAATTTATGAACAAATTTTATTGAATAAAATTTGTGAATCTTTTCTCTAATATGACGTTTCATAATGTTATATTAATTTTTTTGGGGAATATTCTTGTTAAATATTTTTATAGCATCATTTGTAGTTCTAATAATTTTCAGGCACAAATCTTTGATAACAGTTTCTTTACAGTCACATTTTCAAATTTTCAAGTATTACGCCGGATTGTGTAAATTTCAAGTGAAGTGATCACTTTTAAAGCAAAATTTTCATAAATATCTCTAAAAAGATCTTAAATATAATTCAAAATCGAAAGCCTACTGCAATTTATTGTATTGCACATACATATATTATCGTATTTAAACTAGACATACAATTATTTAAAAATATTTTTGGAAAACGAATATAAGAGTTAAAAATTTTCTAACTTGACACAAATTAAAAATTAATTTTTTTCTACTAATCAAAATTTTTCTATATAACAAAATTATTTGTATACATGATGGCAACACTTTTAAATGTATAAGATTTCATATTATTTTGAAGAAATAACAAAAAAAAAACATGTCAATTTAAACAGAATCCAAATTATTTATGCATGTTTGTATGTAAGAATGAAAGAGAAAAGAATACAAAAAAAAATTTGAAATTCTAATAAAAATTTTTTAACCGTATATTCTTGTATTATTTAAAATTCATAAGAGAATTGAATATTTTTAGTAGGTAGGTATTCGATTTTTTTTTATGTTTAAATTTAAATCGATACATTCAATGTATGAAACCGAAAAACTAAAAATATGTGAATCGATTCATCAAATTCAACAAAATTGTTTTAAAGTCAAAAACGTATTACAAAATTTTTTCCCTTCTTTTTTGAAATTCTGAACATTAAGAATTTCGTTTTGGTTTTTTTTTTTGTTTTCTTATAATTTTTTTACATCTACCTTAATTTTGATTTTATATTAACAGGTGATAAAGGTGTATTCATGTTCTTTTTTAACGATTTATTCATACAATTCATATGAATTGAAAATCGAAACATGTCTTGAAATAACTTGATTAATGGCGTCATTAAAATGCAATATTTTTTTCTTTTATTTATTTTATAATGCAAGTAATTTTATTTAAATTAATTTTTTTGAGAAATTATTGCCAGAATAAAAAATAATTCTGTTTAAATATTTCGGCATTGTATTTACACATGTCTATTGTTCGATATTTTAAAATTCTCATAATAAAATCATAAACAAGAAAGTTTATTACACAATGAATCGTTCATTTTTGTATATAGGAGTACGTAATTAATAATGATTTTAATTTACGCCTATTTTTATGCAATTTAGTTTTCATGTCACGCACTACTTCTGATGCACATGTCATCTTTTTCAATTTAATTTTTTCAAATGAAAATTTAAAAATTTTATTCAATTTGTTAAGTAGCAAATTATTAATTAATCTTGTTTGTTTTTACAAAATAATTAAATTAAATTTCAAATTTCGTTTATTATTAGCTATGTGATATCCAGTTCATATATACTTTACTATAAATATATTTAATCGTACTATTGGAATTAAATTTTGTGTGCTATAAAACTAGTAATTTATTATCTAGTACATATGTATATAATTAATATTTGTAATGTAGTACTAAATAATTAGCTGTGAAATATTTAAGTTTCAGTAGAAAAATTTATTGTATACTGTTATATTTTTTGATATTTATAAGTATAAGTAGAAATATGCGATAATTTTATTATAGACGGTATTCGTGACAAAATTCTGTGAACTGTAAAACTTGTTTGACATACATATATGAAATATTTTGATTTTAAAAAGTTTATATTTTGCGTATGGCTAATTAATATCAAGATGTATACCTTGGTATCAAAATCGCAGCAACCTCATGCTACTATACAATTCAGCTTATAAGTTCTAATTGCTGAATTGTATAATAATACAATTCTAATATACTTAAATTCTAATTTAAGTGATTAAGTCAGAGTGAAGAATTTGGCAATATCAAATTTTTTCTTTTTATCAGAAATTCATTTGCCCTGAAATTCATTCGCCCTACCACTAAAATCGTATTCTTCGCTGAATTGAAGAAATAAGAAATTTCTATGACTTATTCAACAAATATCTCAGCCCTGTTGAATGTTTTTTACCATAGTTCAACTGTATTTTTAATTATATACTTTAACAAAATATTAATTTTACTCAATTAGTACAAAAAATTGCAAAGTAATAGAAATTTTCGCAAATGCAAAAATTTTTTCAATTTTTTTTAATATTTTAATATTTTTTTTCTAAAACCATTATTTTAGAATACAAAAAAAAATATAAACTTTAATTTTTATTTTTCTAAATTAAAAAACTAGTTTTTTTTTTGAATTTAATTTTTATTATATTGTATGTTGCATAAAGGTATCGTTGTTATGAATTTTTATTATCATTATTAGTAACTAATTAACACATAGAAAAGTGTTAATTCGTAGAAATTTTAACAATTTTTATAAAAATGTGCTAATATATTTAAACGTTATATGTACAGTAATATACACATACACGTACAAGTTTATGTACATGTGTGTATACAAAATTAAAGTATAAAATAGAAAATTCGTAGAAGATGTCAAAAAAAAATAATAAATAAATAAATAAAATTTGTTTGTTGGAAAAGTACGCATTTTCAAGATAATTTTTTTTTAACTTAATTGAATTTTAATTAAATTTTAAATAACGAAAAGAAAAAAATGCTTTTTTTAATTGAATGAGAATTGTAATTATTTGTTTTATCACAGAAGAATCAATTCTCACTGCTCTCCAAGTTTTTGAAAATTATTGTTTTAGAACTTTTGATCAACATCTACTTCTCTTCGAAAATAGTAAAAAATTTTGATGTATGCTCCCAATTTTGACCAGAAGATTTCTTCAAATACAATTTGACAAGTATTTAGACAAACAATAAATAACAGTTTATATGGATATATACATGAAAATGATGCAGTCATTGCCATAATATTAAATAAAATTAATTCATACATACATACACATAATGACAACAAATTAAATTATTAAATAAGTTGATTTTCTTGAATAATTAAATATAAGATGTTTATATATCAGGGTGTACAAGTACATATACCTAATTTCTTGGAATAACCCCTTATAACTTTTTAATTACCCACCTTTCATTTATAATAATATTTTAAATTATTAAGTAGTATATATGTACATATATTTTTGTATGTATTTTAAAAAAAATTGTATTTTATTACGAAAGATTTATAAAAAAAAAATATAAAGAAAAAGTAAGGAAAAGAAAAAAATCTAACAAAATTAAATAATTCATAAGCTTGTTTTTTTTCCTCTTCTCATTTTAAGAAAAATATAAAATAATTAAGCAATTCTTTAGAATTCATAAACTTTAAGTTTATATTTTTTTTTATTTATACATATAACTTAATATATATATATATAGAAATAGAGGATCATTGAACCGGATATAGAATATTGTAAAATTATAATAAGAATGATAACATTTATAAAATGTTGATAAGAATTCGAATTTTAATAAAATATCGAATTCTTTAAACTATATACACTATATGAGTATTAAGAAATTCTGATATTAATAAAATATGAGAACGCATATTTAGAGAATGTTATACAAACGTCATTTAAATTGCTTAAAAATTTCGTTATATAAAATAATGTCTTAATAAAATCGTATATAAAACAGAAGAATAGTCGTTCTCTAAGTAGACGCTTTAAAAATCAAGTCACTTCGCAGATATAAAACAATTCCTGACGATTTGTTCTATAAAATAATATGTATATAATACATAATTGAATTACTATATATACAGTTGGTATATATGGTCGAACATACTATGTTTGCAACAAAAATATTATTAGAAAAACTCTTGGCAATGCATTTCTTGCCCATTATACATGTAATTTTTCTAATCAAATAAGAAATAATAGATAACTGCACAATATGAATACAATACAGCAAATAAAATTTGACCGAAAGTGTTTTTGACTGTATATTGCTTTCTCCTCACAGAAATTATACAAATTTTCCTAAACTGAAAATATAAGCAAGCTTTATATTTTAATTGAAGAAATTCTAATATAAAATGAACAAAATGCATAAATAATAATTAATTTATTAAATAATTTTTGTGTATTAAAACCTGTAAATTTAAATAGAAAAAAAAACTTATAAAATAAATAATAAAGAGATACAAAAATATTCAAAAAAGTGAAAAAATTTGTATTAAAAAATTATTTATGTATTTGTACAAAAAATTAATTTAACAGTTATTTTTTAAATTAGTTTTTGTTTGCGGCCACCATTACAATTCGTACAATTTGAAATGCAGTATAAAATTACAAAATTACAAATAATTTTAGTTTTAGGCCACCATGTGCGTATTTCGTATATAATTTGTGAATAGTATACAATTATAATTACATATTATAAGATGTAATGAGAATGCCTACATCCAAAATTGAAGATCAAAATTAAATTTTTAATTGTATTTAAATCAATTAATTACATATGAGTAAAAGTGGCAATTCCACCCGAGCACAAATGTCATCCAACATTTTTCAAATTTTTCTTCCATCATTCCCAAAATCAAAATTCTCAATTTGCTATTACTTAGTTAATAAAATTCTATTTGAAATTTCCGAATAATAAAAAAAATTACAATAAAATTGAGAATTTTAATTATTTTTAATCAAAATTTACAATATTGCGACCTCTGCTTTTTAATGACAGAAATTATTGAGAAATTATAATAAACTCATTTGTATATAGTTTAACTTTTTCCCACGAAAGCGTTGTTAAATAATTTGTATTAAGAATTATTATTTAATTAAAAAAAAATTCAATTTTCAAATATTATTCAATTATATAACATAATAATATATTTTATATACATATAATACATAATATATTATGTATATATATATATATATAGGTTATAGCTTACCATCAAAAATTATATTTTTAATTTTTTTTTCTCCAAATATTTTCTTTCATAAATCCATTGGAATACTAATAATTATACTAAAATATATTTTAATATTTTTTGTTTCAATTTTTTATTTTATTAAAAATTTATTTTAAATTTAAAAATTTTTGAAATTTTGTTCTTATATTTGTGAAAAAAAATTTTGAAATTTAAAAAAAAAATTTTTTATATAAAAAAAATGTTAAAATAATTTTTTTCTTACTTAATTTTTATAAAACTTTTAATTGCATTAAAATTTAAATTAAAAATGAATGCAAAAAATACTTATAACATGCGGAACTTACATAAATTAAAAAATATGAAAAAAATATTAGAAAAGTTCCCACGACGAAAGCCGGCTTTTATTGAAATAATTTTCTATATTTTTATTAATTTTTTTATTTAATTTTTTTTTTTTTTTAATTCTTTTTGTTCGTTTTCATGAGTTTTATGTGTTTCTGTATAATTTTTAGAATTAATTATTAGATTTTATAATATTTAGAGTACCTGAGTTGAAAAATTTATAAAAAATTTAATTTTTTGTCCTTTAAAAATTTTAATGTTTTAAGTATATCTAGGTAGTGCGGAATGTGAGAAAATTAAAATTAATTTAAAAAAAAAACTTTATTTAATTTAAAAGGTGAAAACTTTGTTTCTTTTTCATTATTTTAATAATTTTTGTTCCAAAACATTAAATGTTAAAATTTTTTTAAATAATTTAAATTTATTTTGTTACTTTTTTTTTCTCTTAAAATTTTTTTTTTTGCTTTTATAAAACTATAATATATTTTTTAGGAGCGAATCTGCACTTTAACTAAATTTGGTATTTTCTCCAACGCCAAGCACACTAGACTAATTTTACTGTTGTGATTCAATGTGAATTCAAGTAAGTATATGTACCGCGCATCAAGATGATTTTTTCTGTTTTCTTGATTTTTTTTGCTTTTTATTTCAAATACATACCTGCCGCGTTATCGCCTTACCAATATATTTACCACCACAATAAAAATTTTACTTATACTATATACCATAGGTGTACACTGTCTAGTACAGGTAGATTGAAATTATTTCTGTTATTTTTTTTTCTTCTTATTTTTTATATTCTCTTACTTATATATTATCTTTATATATATAGATTTTCTTATTATATACTTACTATAATTTACTTATACTTTATATTTCACTTGTTATATTTTTTTTCTACATTTTATATTTAATTTTTTAATCTTAACACGAATACATTTAAAATAAAATAAAATGAAAAAAAAATTTTTTTTTAATGTTGGCTTTTTTTTATTTAGTAGGTATCTTTTTAATATAATACATAAATTGTGTATATAGTATGTATATATATAAGGTATACAATATATTCATTCGATCATGTATGCAAACATACTAACATAAGTATGTAGTTTTAAAAATGATTTTATTAAGAAAATGCGGGAGTCAAAGGAACACAAAAGCCCAATATGTATAAAGCGAAAATTGTAAAGAAATCAGAAAAAAAAAATATAATAATAAAGAAAAAAAAAACAGGTTTCGAATAATAAAAATGAAGAAAAATACCTAATATAAAATCAAAATTAGAAAGAGACAACGATACCAGAGAAAAAAGGCAAAAAAAAAATAAAAAATACCTTTAAAGATTTCAAAATTCATACATAAAATTCTTCTTAAATTTTTAGTATGCTTTCATATTAAATGGTTTTTTTTTTTAATATGATACAGAGTGTTATAAAATTTGTATAATAATTTTGAATAACACTGTTAAATTTTTATATTGATTAAAAATTGTTTTATTTCCATTATTTGAAAAAAAAAATATACAAAATCAAAGGGAAAATAACTTTGACTTCAAAAATGCATTAATACCGTATTAATACTCAATTCAGCAATTCATACTTATAAGCTGAATTGTGTATTTAGAAGTCAAAGTTACTAAATATAATTATAATGCGTTTTAAACTTATTCAGCATTAAAAAATTGCTTCGCTGAAAAAGTTATTCGATCTTTAGAAACTTATTCAGCAGCAAATTACGACTTATAATATTTATTGAAGAAGTATAATACTTATTTGGCGAGTTAAAATCTAATATTTTAATATGAGTAAAAAGAATATATTACAAATTAGATTGCATTTTGGTAAATTGCCTTTTTTTATGCAAGATCTGAATTTACAAAAAGAAGTAGGTATAACTTTGACCTTTTGAGGTTGAAGAATGAGTTTAAGAATTTGAGTATTAAATTTATGAGTTTTATAACTAAAAAAAGGACCAATTTTTTCAATTTTTATATTAATCATACTACACATATATGTATATGAACTTATAAGTATTTTTTTCTTCTTTCTATTCTTCACATAAAATGTAATTAAAGAATTTTATGATTTACTTCCGGAAGAAAAATAAAAATTTAACATTTATTACTCTTTAGTGTTTACGACAAATATCAAAAGAAGAAAGATCTCTTACTTTGGGTATTGTGATGAGAAACGACAAATATAAAGTTCTTTAACTCATTGTTCAAGGCAAAATCGAAGGTAGAAGAGTAGTTGGCAGAAAATAATTATCACAGCTCCGTAATATAAAAAATTGCACTGGTAAATCAACTGATCGCTGCTCAAAATTTTCACAAAAACTTCATTATCATAACAAAATACTTATGAGAGCAAATCTGATGAGAATAGAGTAATTTTTATTGTCGTGCAAAGTCTGACGTCAAACAGAGTTGACAAATGTACGACTTTCATCAGACTCAAATTTAATCGTAGATTTTGGCATGTATGTGAACACTACCTTAAACAATTTGAAATATAAAAATGGAATTACCAGATTATTTTTTTAAGAAAAAATTTAAAATAGTTATGTGATTAAATTAAATAGATTTTTTTGAAACACTTTGTTAAATTAAATTTACATTTTTATATTAAATAAATAAATTTAAAATAAAAATTTTTTACATATACATATAAATATATGTACAGATGCATATATATATACGAAATTTTACATTAAAATTTATACAAGTACAATTGTATGTGAAATGTGCAAATATTTTAGTACATTTCTAGTGTACATTTTATATATGAGTAAATTTTATTTAGTTTTCAAAAGAGATTCAGTCTCTTTTTGTTTTGATCAATTGTAAAACATTATATATGTATGTGCATATATATTCTTATATATTGCATATATTATATATAAACAGATGTACATATAAAATATTTTTTGCTATATAATTTGAAAATGCAATATTTTTAGTCCCGCATTTTATAATATCCCGCAATATTATATTTTTACAACTTATGAAATGAGCTACATATTACATACATATATAAGAATATTGCTTTTTATTGCAGCATATTATAATATACGTTAAATAATATTTTTTTATTTAATAATTATGATTTGAAATTAATTTCAAGCTAAAACTTTAATTATATTATATAGAGACGAGTTATACGAATATAGGAAATAACAAAAAGAAAAGGTTTGCAAATCAATTGAAACAGATATAAAATTAACAGTGATAAAACATTAATTTTGATTTGCTTTTATTTAATTAATAATAATTATATGTATGTGTGTATATAATTCAAAAATATTAAAATTACAATCAAGTAAAAGTATAATTAAAATGCAATAAAAAGTAGATATGTATATGTAACAATTTTTTAAGGTTAAGTTTCGATTCGCATTTCATTTTAATTATAATAATTGAAAATTTAGAAATGGAACATGAAAATTTTAAAATAGAATTGACAATTTAAAACAAATAATTACAACATATTAATTTTTTACAGTTTGACATCTAAATGCTCTTATTTATACATATAAGTCAAAAATAAAACAAGAGAAAACAGCATATTATTCTGACGCATCTATTGATGAATATTGACAACTTCTCGCTGTCGAATTTTGATGTTAGTTTCGCTCTGCTACAACCGAACTGAATTTTCACAGGACCGGAATAGTCTTAGTTTACTCGCTCTGGATATCTGGTTGCTTTTCCATATCAGTTGTTGTGTGGCAAACGTTCGCTCTTGTTTTCCTCAGTCTGTTGTCTTCTTCTACCAAAACACCGCCATCGGGTGTTATCAATTGTAATAGGATTGGCGATATCTATTTGTTGGCTATTTAGTTTCAGACTATAACTGTACAAGTGGAGTTTATTTTCATCGCCTTAGTTTTGTCTATGTCAATTCATACTATTTAATTATAATTATTATAAAAGAAATATTTAAAGAAGATTAATCATTTCCGATTTTCAGTCGCAGATTACAGAAAATTTATCAAAATCCTTGAATTAAATATGATCAAATTTTATGAACAAATTTTTATGAAGCAGAAATTCCACATCAAATTTGGCTTCGATCAAATAATATTTTTCTTTTTCTAATAAATTTAATTAATCATTTCTGCATGACTAAACTAAAAAAAAAATATAACAGCTTACAATATAAGACATTCTTGTGAATTTTGCAACATTTTATTTTACGCAGAAAATTACTCTATGGTGTTTACAAATTTTCAATGATTCATATTGCGGAATATTAACTGTGAATAATTATTTATAATAAATTAGTCGCATATAAAAAATATCAGCATTATTGTAGTATAAGATCCTATTGAGAAAGAAGAAAAACGAAATTATAATTAATAATGTGATTATTAAATTAAAAGTAAAACGGAAAACCACAAATCTGATCATAGAGAGTACTTTGACCTTATTGAATAATTAATGAATCACAAAAAAAACAAGAAAATTTTCATATTATTTTTATAAACTAATTATGCTTATAAACAATTATAAATAAGTAAATTTAAATTTTATATGTTATAATCTTTTTATTACTTAAATGGTAATAAGTAATTTGAATATTTGCTTTTTAGAAAATAATTATTTTATTTAGGAGTAATTATAGAGAAGAAATATTTGTAGAAGATTTAAGACGAATTGAAATTGCGCAAAAATATGAAACGAAATAAAAATAATTGAGTAATTGAGTAATTATGCACATAAATAAATGCACTAAATAAAACAAGACAGCAAATTTGGAAACGTAGTTTTTCGGCACCTCAAAGGTGACATGGTAACAAAATAGTGCGGCATACATAAACGAAATAAGCGAATTGATATCTGAAAATAATAAAAACATTGTTTTTGGTGACATAAATAATAGTATTTATATTTTGTTAAAAAAAGATGCAATTGAATATATTACTGGTTACGTGGGTAGATCAAGTTTCAGAACGGGGACTAAAAAAGTTTAAGCGCTACGTTTTGTGATAAACTAAAAGAATGTGAGAAATTATTTGTAAGTATAAAAACTTCTGATAGTTAAGATACAAAAAAAATATTTTTAGATGTTACAGACAGCTGTCAATAATTTTATATATTGCCATGTTTTTGTATGGATTCGGGGGAAAATGAATAGTTGACAATGTCAAATGAAAAATTCCGACCTGAAGTTATATTAAAAAACTATAAGTGGTAAAATTTCCTGATTTTCATTTGATCTTCTTTGAGTACTATCTCATGTTTATTAGCCTATTATTATTATAAATATTTTAAGAATTTTTACTCAACGCATCCATTCATATACAATATAATATGTATAATAGAAAAACTATTAAAATTTACTATTCTTTAATCATAATTACCAGAAAAGGAAAATTAATTTGATTTCTTTCAGAAATTCATTCTTATAACAATTTTATAATATTATGTGTATGTTAAATACTGTGGGTATATGCAGGGTATCTGAAATTGTCCAATTGTTAGACCTCAAATATGGACTATTTTTTCCACTTAAGTATTCAATTACGTAAAATCTAGAAGTCTTAAATTTTAACAACAAATATTGATAGTAATCAAATATCTTGAACTTCAAAATGAGTTTATAAACTAGCTCCATACATATGAACTAGCTCTCAAAACATTTCCAATAAAATATAATGAAAATATAAAAGAGAGGATATTTTTCAAGAAAATCAATATTGACGTTTAAAAAATCAAAAAGAAAGACAGGAAAATAATCACTACTATTATTTGTTCGATTGGGTTGATTTTGTTCGGTTTAATCGATTATACTCCTATAGAGTCTTAAACACCCTATTTTTATGTGCATATCTATGTATTTAGTAAATTTGTATACCATATAAAAATCTTAAAAAGGGGGTAAAATCATTTCAATAAAATTAAACTTCGAAATTGTATTATACTTAAAGAAATAAAAAGGAGAGAGAGAAAAAGAGATTATGTATATTAAATGACTAACTATTTAATATAAATATCAAAGCACAAGATATTATGATATGTATATATATTATGTATATATATGCATATACATATCTATATCGTAATTAATAACTTTTTAATAAAGTATATAAGAGTACAAATTGCTAAAAGAGTACATATTATATGTGTACATAATGTTATATACAACTGTTATATATGTGTATATAATGTTTATATACAACTTTATTTTCGCGCTCAAAACTTTATTATGTACTTAGTGTTCATTTACCTTTTAGTATAAAAAATAACAAAGAAGAAAGAAAAAATCATTTTTTTTTATTTTTTATTGTGATCTGCAAAAAAATCCCATTTTCTTTTCATTCTTGTATATTAATTTGTGATTTTGTGTTTTTTTACTCTTTTTTTTTTGCAAAATTTGCACCAAACCAAGAAAAATGTTAAGCTATAACGAAAAGATAAAATTTAAAACCCAAAAACCAAAAAAAAAAATAAAACATTTTTATTTCTTTTTGTTAAACATTAACGCTGAGTAACGATATCACATATACACACAAATATAACTGGTATATTTAATACTACTATGTGAAGGTATGTATGTGTTCTTGTACATTCATCCATACTTATACTTAGAGTCTAAAAAATTTTGTATGTGTGTATATATTTTAAAGATTTGCCACGCGGCAACTTAAATGTGAAATTTTTGAAAGAAAATAAGAAAAAACTGAAAAGAAAAAGTAATGCTACCCAGAAGAAGTAATGAAGAAAAAAATTCATCTTAAATGTGGACGAACAACTAGCGCAGCACACTGTATATATATACAATTCAAATGGCAACAATACAAAAACAACAACAACAAAAGCAAAAAACAGAAATACTTAAAAGAATTTTTTGCTTTTTCAACAACAAGAAAAAAAAAAATTCAAATATTTACCAATCGTGGTCGTTGGTCAGATAAAATTTAACCATACAAAAAAAAAATGGTAAAAATTGAAAAAGATATAAAAAGAAATGATAAATGTAAAAAGGCGGCAGGGTCGCGAAAAATAATAATAAAAATAGAAAATAATTTTCAAAAGAAAATCAAAATATAATCAAATAAAAAAAAATCGAAAAAAATTAAAAAAATCGGAATTGAAATGAACATTTTTCACGTCATTACATTCAATAGTGTTACCGCAGTTAATTTTAGAAGAGAAAAAATTATTTCTGAATTCCATGTACGTCACTAAATTTTTCTGAATAACTAACTGTCAGTTTAAATTGTAATTCTCTGTCAAAATTGTCCCTTTGTACATTTGTATTCTGTTGGCGTTGTTACTTTCTATTTCTCTTCCTTTGTGCAACATTTCATCTACAAATTAGAAATTTTTTTGACGTAAAAGTTTTACTTGTTGTTAAACGAAGAATCACAAAATCTGTTGTTTTCTCTGTCGTTATAAATGAAATATACCATTTCCATCTACCGCACTAACACATAAGTATTACCATCATAAAGACACAGACTGAGATACCAGCATGACTAAGATGAAAATGTTAGTTCTTGAAATGTAAGGTCAATCGGAATCACCAAAATTTTTTATGTTTCATCTTATTTTATCTTATTCTTTTTGAATATGTTTGTAAAATGTTATTTTTCATTTTGTTCTCTTTCTCTTTCTCTTGAAGAGAGATTACATGGCAAAATTTTTAATTTAAAATATGCAGGCTTTTCCTTCTCTATATAAATATATAGATATTAGTTGTTGTTTTTTTTTATTTTTGCAATTTTGTAATTAATTTTCCATTTAAAAAAGAAATTTAAGTGAAAAAAAAATCCAACAAGAGCAAAAAAAAAACATAAAAAATTTTTAAAATAAATGGCGAATTTTTACAAAAAAATGAATTTTCATGTTCTTCGCTTGAATCTTTTGATAATGATAATTAGAAAGAGAGATGAAAAGAAAATGTGAAAATGGCGGGTGCGTTACTTATATAGGGAGAATAAATTGGATTTTTGTAATTTTTTTTTATTATTTGGTTTCTTTTTGTTGTTTTTATTAAAAAATAATGATGATGAGAAAATGGTATGGTATAAAAATGGTATATGGTATGCAAAGATTTAAAAAAAAGAAAAATTCTAATTATTTATTGCAAGGTACAATTGGAATTATGAAATTTTTTTAAATAGGAGTAAAAATTTCATTTATCTTTGTATTTATTTTAATTTTTCCAATCCATTTGCTCAATTACGTTTACTAATAACATTGGGCAATACTGAACATTGTCTTGTACAAGGAAGTTATAGATTTAAAACTATCGGACTCCTTCCCACTCTCATTTTGTATTACAGGCTAAAAATTTGACGCACAGATGATGCAGTAACGTTATTGCTTCAAAAAATGTGTAAAGAAACATCAAAGCAGAATTTTATAGTTGGGCAGCAAGTTATTACAACCTTTAATTAACTTATAAGAGCCAATTTATTTTTTGCAAGTTAAATTTTCAAATTAATAATTTTGTTATTTATTTTACAGAGTTCTCAAAGCAATATCGTATATATATATTTTTTATTTCTTATAATAGGTTTACATACTTTTTTAACCACATATAACAGATTTCATATAATATTTTCATAAACCTTCTCATTTGAATTAGAAACAATTCTGTTCGGATATTCATTGAAAATATTCTCATATAAATATTAAATTCACTATATATTTATATATATATTATATATGATAACGCGCGTATTTATGTATTCGACAATGATCTAAAATTTATTGTATACCCTTCCAATTTCGAATATATAAAATTAGTAAAGTAATAAAAGGAGAAGATTAGATTTGGATGAAAAAATTAAGATGAACTATTCAATTGTATTCAGTAAATTAAATGAGATAATATTAAAATTGACAGGATAAAGGAAATTCTTAATGATAGCAATTATGACAATTGAATTCTTTTCTCTTTTGATTTTAAATTCACAATGATCACAATGTTGTATATTTTTTTTTTGAAAATAGAAACAAAAATAATTGATAAATTACGTAAAATTATAAGTATTGTGAATAAATTTTAACTATTTTTAATTAATGCAATTTTAAAAGAGGAAATCATTTAGAATTGCAAAAATTACTGATGAATCTCATTTTTAAAACGTATGAAATTTCGAAAAAGTTTTGTCAATTCGAGTTTTTGTTTTCGTTTATTTTGATCACGGCGGACAGAAATGCTCGTTTTTTTTTTTGTGTAAGCCGTCATGATAATGATAACAAAAGTATTGATTTTTTGTAATGTCAAGATTTTGATTATCAAAATTATTTGCCAAAATATAAAAATTTATATGTTTTAATGAGAGAGAAATATTAAGTGAGAATGATAACACAATTTATTTAAATTAAATTAAAATTATTAGAGATTTTGATTTGATTTTGAATTTGATATTATTCGAGTTATTTTCTCTTATGATAAATACTAAATTTCCCCATTTCTAAATGAAACATAAAATAAAATCAATTTTGAATAAAAAAAAAAATTACTAATTTACATATACATATGTATGTATGTCATAAACTTATCTAGTTTTATATTTAGATCCTGTTTTCTTTATATAAGTATGATTGGTAATCATAAAACAAAAGTAATAAAATTTTAAACTAATTTAAAATTTAATTGTATGTATAATTGTATGTATAGTATATACATATGTGTATTATATAATTAAAAAAACATTTCACCACAATTATTTATATATGTGCACATATTATAATATATATTTAAAAATTTGATATCAATAATTAAATATATCATTTAATTATAATGACAATGACATTAAAAAAATTAAAAAACGTGCGCCATCTATATTTAGTGATATATTAATTTTAAAATAAATGAAATTCTAGTTTTCGAATTCTATATAGTTAGTGATAAAATTGTTTTTTTTTTTTTATAATTATATATATATATATATAGTTATCAGTTATTTGAAAACAATAAACGGTATGGTGGTGGCGCCTAGTACGGAATACATATGAATTATTTTTTTATTACAATATTATGATAAATTTTTTTTTTAAATATAAGCTGTCATATAGCTTAATATCATTTTGTTCTATATACAGTAAATTCTTGTTAGAACAGATAACAGATAACAGATGAGTAGATGTGATAACATGACATTACTCAATTGTTTCCTGACCAAATTTTTAATGTCATTGATTTATTCTCATAAACCATTCTGATTGGGCTTTTGCAGGAAGATCGCAGCTTTTAATTAATCTTTCGATAAAAATTTTGATTAGAATTTTTTGTTTCTTTCTTGTAAATTTTAAATTCTTTTATACTAATATAACAAAAACTCACTTTTTCAGAATATTAAATGAATAAATTATGTCACAAAAAATATGAATAGAACCCAAATAATTTAAAATATTTTTTATAGAATTTTTATGAATATTTATATAATTTACATATATACTTAATATACATATATATATATATATATATATATATGTATATATATATATATATGTATATATATATATGTATATACGATATTATTAATGATTTTTTCAGTTCCTTAAACGGCAAACTTTCGATATATTTATGAAAAAGTCAAAAAAAAAATACTGTTTATGTGTTTGAATATTGTGTTTTAAAAAAATTAATATATACACGAATATACGCATAGAAAATTTAGCGGTTAAAAGTTATGTAACAATATATTGAAAATATTCTTATATATACAATGAATTTTTATATATACAAAGTTTAAATAAGGCGTTTATATAGTTTGAATGTTCAATAGTTAAAAAGCAAAATCGAGAAAAAAAAATTATTAACTTGAAAATTTAAATAAATTTCAAATTATTTATTTCAAATATATAGCGAAATATACTATATTCAATATTAAAATTTTAGAACCTTGAATTATTAATGATTATAATAAATTTAGAGGAAAAAACATAATAATATGAAATTGAAAGCTTTCACACTTTCTAACAATATTATACAATTTAATAAAAGAAAATGAAATTTTTTTTTGGAAAACAGGAATTGATTTGGAAATGGGAGTAGATTTTCAATTCATTGACAGCAGACAACAGACATAGAGATAGAGACGTCATTTGCTTTGTCCATGCTTTTCAGATGAACCATCGAGAGGCAATGTCCAGTGAGTACCCCTACCAATAGCCGTAAATCTGGACGACCAAGTGTGGCATATTCTACTATTCCTCAGGTTCTTCTATATTACACTCCAGAACGTACAAATTCAAGGCATAGTGTGATGTTCACGTTCTTGTTGTATACATCTTTGCTTTATTGGTTTTTGATTTACCTGGGTAGAAATTCACAGCTCCGTGACCGAGCTGCTAGCCCTTCTCGATCCAGATTTGTCTTTCAAGTTGGTCCATAACGTTATGGCCTCAATGTGTAAAGTGCTACTTTACAAACCATTTATTTACTCTAAATTTGTTATTTAAAATGATGAAAAATAACCCAGTTTTATATTTCCAATTAATTAAAAATTTAATTATTTCTTCAAAAAGCTTACCTTAAATAACAGATTATTCGGTCACTTGATTTGAACCGTCAATTCAATTATAATCAAAAATCCCATTTATGTCTATTAAAATCTATATCACATTATTTTCATATATATATATACAAAAAATTTATATAACATAACATACTTATTCTCGTATAACATTTTCCCCTTTTGTTGACCCTTTTCAACTTTTTTTTGTTTTTTGAAAATTAAAAAAAAAGTAAATCATTAATTCTGTCCTATAACCTGACAATTGTAAAAAAAAAAAATTTTCTTTTTGAACGCAACCCACGTAATTGACATTAAAATATGACATTCTCCAATTATATTTTAATTCATTGCTTTTATATACACTTTTACAGTTTAATGCACCTATTGGAGTATTCGTGAATTAATTTACTAATGATCAAATAAATATAATAAATTATAATAAATTAATAAACAACGTTATATTAACATTATAATAGTTAAAAATTAAAAAAACCAGAAACCAGAAACAAATTTATTTTACTCGATTTTGGGAATATTTATGAGAAAAAAATTTTTTTTACATGTTTTCTCATTCTTTTCGCTATTTGACATACAAACTATAAAAGTATTTGCAAAATTGATTTTTTTTAGAATTTCATAAAATAAAAATTTACAATATACATTTAGTTTATGGATTCGATATTATGTAATCTATCCTCTTATATAAGTTTTCAAATCTGATTTTTTGTTCTTCTAAAAAATTTTACACATTATTTTGCATTTAAAGTTCGATTTTATTAGAAAAGATTTCTACTTAAATCTGTAAAAAATAACATGGCATAATTGAATTAGGTTAATTGACTCCAGCTTTTTGGTTAAGATCTCTTGTCTTCACATTTACTAGATTAATTGTTCGCAACAAGAATCTTCAAGACCACTTATGTCAAAGAGACTTGTCAAATAGCTCAAATGTCAAACAGATTAAAAAATTTTATGTGATCAGCGCATAACCGACTGCAAAATGTGTTTTCTAGTTTCGTGAAAATGCTGTCCAAGATTATGAAAAGTTCCTTTAAACACTTCTTTCAATAAGAACGTCTCCTCAAAAATAATGTATTTATTCTAGTGTGAAGAACTACTTGATAGTTGTAGTAGTTGCGGTTGAACTACTTGATAGTTGTAGTAGTTGATACTAGTAGTTGCGGTCGGTAAAAATAGACTGGTAAATTAATCGCAATCAATAATTACAATTAACAAATATTTAAGTAGTTTAAATACGTATACCTAGATAATTAATAAAATAGTAATTAACTGAGAACAAATATAGAAATTTTACGAAGAAAAATTATAACAAATAAGAATTAAAAATTCATAACGGAAAGAAAAAATAAAATCTTGTCAACTCCATTAATTAAATAAAAACGATAAAATAATAAAAACAAGCAAAGAACAGAAATAGAGTAATTAAGAAAGAAATAGAGTGATAAAAAGAACACAATTAATTGAAGTTGAAGTAATAAAAGTAATCAATCATTTCATACGAGTATGACAAACTAGCTATAAATGTTGAGAATAAAAAAAAATTGAGACTATATTTTTCTCTTTTTATATTTTTAAAATATTTAATTGCAATTATTAAAATGCACTCATATCTACACTCAAAATTTAATTTTGCTTTTCATCTCCTTTCATTACTAGAGATTCAAAAATTTCAAAATTTCAAGTGAGTTTATGGAATATCAGAGAATGACTGCAATTCTTTTTAGTTGAATAGTATTTTTTGAGAATTATGTTCTCTGAAAAGGAGTAAATAATTTATGTATTAACACTTGAACCTTTTATTATTCAAGTTAACATGCTATTTCTGTTAAAAAATGTTAAAATATCGTTTTTATATGCCAAAATACAAAAATGACAATATACAAATATTTCGTGATCGCATAGTCAACACAAATACTAAGCATGTGCATACGATGTACAAAAGTCAAAAATATGTCACAAAAATTTTTTTGTTTTTGGTTTGGGAATGTCAAAAAACTTTTTTTAATTTCTAATTTCTAGTGTAAGTAAAAGAACTTTCTACAAAATCGTGTATAAATTAATTTTAAAATTCTTTTCTATTTATAGAAAATATTTTTTATATAGAAGGCAAGAAAGAGAAAAAAATTAATAAATAAAATAAGCAAAATCGTTTTTTTTTTTTTGTTTTTTGCTTTTTGTCTTAAAAAGATCAATTTTTTTTCTCATAGTTTCCTTTAAAAGTCATCTCACCTTAAACTACGTTAACTCTTTTATATGATGTGTGTATATGTAGAGATTTAGTTTAAGGTTCATGTTTTCTCCGCTTCTTTTGAAGATGTCAATCAGGTTCTATTTTTTTTTCTCTTTTATTCTTGTACTCCTTTTATTGATTTGGCGCGCAAAAAAACTGCCTTTTTTTTTTACAATCTACACATTTATTTTGTGTTCAATATAATTATGTATATTAAATTGTATATATATATATGTATGTATGTATGTATGTATAAAATATAACGTGTATAGTATGTCGACCTACACATTTTTTCTTCTTTATTTTTATACTGGCTGTTTTTTGTGCTGTTTTTACATACATGTATAATTTTCTTTAAATTTTATAAATACTTACTAACATTTTTAAGTCTCTTTTCTCACGACTAAAAATAAAGATAAAAAAAAACATAAAAAAACTTCTTTTTATTGTTAGTGTGTCGTTTTCATGTCGCGTATTTTTTTATTTATATACAAAAAAAAAATAAAATAAAAATGTACAAGAAAATTAGATAAAAAAAAAACTAAACTAAAGAATCTGAAATCTTATTAAATTTACTTACGTGGACATATATTGTTTAAACATAAATATACATACTTACATTTTTATACATTATGTATATAATTGTTATATATTCTACATATAACATATACTATAAGGTATACTCTTGCAGTAGAGTGGCAGAATGTCGCTAGACGGACAAAGAAACACCCAGGTTTATATTTTGCATTTTGGACTCTCCTCTTCGAATTATACTAGGCCTCAGAATAAGACATATAAAGTCAACATCATATATTCATTTCAAACGTCATGCTTGAATTCAAATTCCACTTCTAATGTTGTATCAATGGTGTTTAAGGGTCTTTTAGTTTCAGAGATAATTGATTCGAAAATCAAAATTTTTAAAAACATTTTTCAATAAATTTTCTTTTAATTTCATAATTACAATTCATTTACTTAAGGTTTTTTTTAAAGAAAACGGAAGCCTTTTATATTCTGATCTTAATTTTGATATAACATAATGTTGAAAAACTGTGAGACACTCTGTATATTATTACACATTTCATTTATAACTTTAAATTTGTTATGTGCATATACGCAATTTTTTTTTTGTGAATTTGTGAATTTGAACAATACCTTGCTAATTTATTGTAAAATAGCTAAAAGAGATATAACAGAAGAAGTGTAAGATTTTTAGATAATAAAAATTTTATTTAAATATTTTTTAATTATTAATAATAGTGTTAAAGGAATAAACTATGTAATTATTATAATGAATTTTATACTGCTTTCTCGAAAGTATAATAATTAAAATAAAACAATGTGAGAGAAAAATTCTGATTGATATGCTGCTAAAAATTACAGCATATTTTGAAGAGAACAACAAAAATGAAAATTTGACAGCTTTCTTATATACTAACCACAATTACTCAATAATATTAAACAAATTGTTTATAAAAAAAGAGAGATAATTACGTCATACCTTTAATTTTTTGACAAATTATTTTAAATTAATTTTAAAAAAGGACAAACGTTCTATAATACAAAAGAGAATAACCACATCTTTCTGTATATTGGTTTTTTTGTATAACTCCCCTAATATTTATTAATATTTAATTACTATTTTCGAAATTAATCGAATTATTGTCAAAATATTCAATTAATCGAATTTCATATCTCAAAAACTTAATATCGAAATTTTTTTAATCGAACTCATATTAAGGTTTATAAATTACGGATGAATTTTTGAGCGCCTAATGACATGCAATTTTTTTCTCCCTTAATTTTAACAACAAAATTTTATTGGTACTAAATAAAAACTTTACTATAAATTGGTAAAAAACTGTATATTTATTTATTTTTATATATATTTTTATTGATATATTATAATATTTATATAATATGTATGTATATTGAATTTACTAACAGAAAAATGCTCTTAATTTTACTTCATTTTATTTTTGTCTTTCTTTTTAAATCAATTTAAAGTTTTTTCTTCTGTCCGACATCTTTTTTCTTGTGTTATTATTTTCTTCTTATTTTTCGTTATTTTAATTCTTCTGTTTTTTAATGGCTTTTAGTTGATCCCAGAAAGCCTTACATAAAATATATACATTTGAAATTAAAATATTCGTGCTCTGATATTTGACAGTGTCATCATTGAAAGTAATGACGAAACTCTCAAATTCTAAAAGTATAAATTTCAATGGGAGTGATAGATTAATGTTTTAGTTATGCTTTTTGCGCCTAATACGAGTAATATTAGCATGTAGTCAGACCTGCCTACTATTTCGATAAAAAAAATCAACACTTGGGGTATTGCCAAAATAATTTTATAGTTTGTATTTTATATTTTCAGAAAATTTATTCGATTTTTTTGTTGCTTGGGATCATAAAATTGTACTTGTATAAGAAGCGTTCATTAAATAACAAAGAAGCATAACCGTCATTTCATTATCGTTATACTATTATTTCTGACTTTATTTATTATACAATTTTTTTATTTTTCTTTTGTTTTGTTTTTTAGTATTCTTAGTGTGTCTTTAAAAAAGTTCATCCAGAATTTTAAAAATGAATGACTTTAAATGTAGCATAAATTGACACATGTTAAGAATTATTTTTGTTCATTTTTACCATAGTATAGAATTTTTTAATAATATTAAAAAAAAAATGTTTTTTTTTTTTGAGTAAAATTCAAGAAGAATACAAAATTGGTCTTTATGACTAAAATGTAATATAAGTATGAATGTATGTATGTATATGCGAATAAGCTATTTAATAAGAACAAATAATTAAATTAAAGTAAAGGCAGAATGTCATTTTTCCTGTCAACTCTAAAATTTTTACATTTTGCAGCATAAAATGGGTAAATTTTACTGAAATATTTTATTGAATACTCTGAAAAATTCCTATTATGGTAGGTGAAAATCATAAATTATTTTAGTATTTCTTAAATATCGAAATTCCAATTGAATAATTTTAATTATAATTTTGAGTAAAAAAAAAATTTATGTTGAAACAGAAAATTAATAAGATCAGCTGTCAAATCATAATTATAAACACCGTCAACAATTAGTTAAAACTAGTTAAAATTTCACCAAGTTGACAGTTGAATAATTATCATATTATACAAAAACAGAAATATCATTTCTGGCGTTCAAACTTTAAAATTGTAGCAAAAAATCACATTTAAATTTAATTCACCTCATGAGTTGTATTTGTTAAATTCTATTGTCATAATATAATATCGTAGTGTTATACTTGATATATTGTAATCGAATATTGAAAATTATAATTAAATTCATACACATAATATTTTTCTTGTTAACATTTAATAATTATTATTCTACAATTAATATTATTTATTTAAAAAAAAAAAATAAAAATTATTTCATATAGTGTGGTAAAACAATAATTTAAAAATTCGCCTCTTGTTTTTTGTTGTTGTGTTTTTTTTTAATTATTTATTTCTCTTGTCTATATTCTCTCATTATTTATTCAACATAAATGAACATATTATGTATAATAGATTTTTATTGTTCGAAATATATATATATATATATATATATATATATAATTTTGTGTATATAACTTTTAAATGTACATACATGTATGTATTTTAAATAAATGAAAATCAAATAATATTTAAAATGTTAAAACTGTTATATGGTATAAGAAGAAAAAAAAATTGGAAAAATCAAAAAATAAAATATTCTAAAAAAAAATTTTTAAATTGCTGATGACGTCATAACTATTTTATGTTTCTATTTTCCTGTTTTAATTTTTCTTATTTTTTTTCAGTTATACATTAATGTATGTATGCATGTATATTCACATATATAATCATGTGAATTTTATACATGGTATTATTATTTATTCATAAATATAGTCAGTCATCGTCATAATAGAAGGCCATCTATATATATTATTGAAAATGCGACAAAAATTCTACAGAATCACCTTGAAGTTGATCACAACCTGCAAATAAATTAAAAAAAAAAAAATAGAAAAATAAAAAATAAAAGGAAATATGACTAAATGCGGTATTTTGCTTGCTTATATTATTAACATCAAGGAATCATATTAAATATTCTGCCTATATTGTATACATTTATATATATATATAAATACGTATATAATACATACTATATTAATATATTTTATGTACATACTTGATTTTATTTATAATACTTAAATAATAACTTAAATTTTTAACTGAACTTAAACTATAAGTACCTGAGCAAGATCTTAAATTTATGACTCTAAAGTGTTATACAAAATTTTTGTTTTTTGATTTCTTATTATATTTATTTAATTCTTTTCTTTTAAACATATTATAGCATATATATGCATATATGTATGTATAAAAATATGTATAACAATTAAATATAAAAAATATATGTATGTATAACATATAAATGTGAAAAATATATTCATTCTGTCAACGTTTTGTTCAATTACACGAGAATTTTGCGAAAATAAAAAAAAAGAAAAAACAAGGAGAAGTAAAATGGTAAATTTCGAATCACATATCATGTGTAAATGCTCATTATGTATATAAGACCGCATATATATACAAGCGTACATGTATAACACTTTAAATGCAATGTATATGTAATATAATAAATTATTTACCAATAATTACAATATGTACAATAAAAAAAATCCTTATCTTCACTTTTATGTTATAAACTTCGCTTCAAAAAACACAATGCATGATATTTATTGTAAGTCAGCTACTCTTGTGTATACTCATGTAACAATGTATACATATATAAATTGAGTATTATAAGCTTTGGGGGGGGGGGGACTTATTTTCTTGTCTTTTTAATGAATATCATTATTATTTTGTATTTTAACTTTTTAAACTGTTATTAAGTGTATTTAAAGTGATTTATGAGTTTAAAATATATGGAAAAAGACTTAAAGACATGGTATATATAACATTATTGTAATATATGTATATAAGTTATTTTAAACATAATAATGAATAATTATCTGTGGAGGACAAGAGGAAAGCTAAATTTTAGCCATTTAAGCTAAATTTTGCAATTCTTTATTTTGTACAAAAATAATCAGAAATTTCATAACTTTGTCTTTATTGAGTTGAAATCATAATTGTTGTATCTCAATTAGTTCCCGAATTATATTTAAGAATTACATTTTTTTCCTAAAATTATGTTTAAAATTCTGAATTTTTTTAAGCTCAAAACACGCTTTTTCTCAAATAAACAGATATATTATTTACAATATCCAATAAGGATTAGCAATTACACAATACAAAATATTAATGACAATAATGATTACAGTCATATACAAAATATTATGCATAAGTAATCATTATTGTCATTATTAATTAAAAGAGAACACGTATAATGGCATGACATTATATTACACACGTAATTGATATTTTTGCAAGAACAATGCAAAAATGTAATTTTTTAATACCAAGCGGCAAGAAAACGAAACTACTATAATTTGATAGAACAGGAAAATTATTTGACAGATAATTTTATATTTTACAATTATTAGTACAATTGTTAGGAAAATTATTTTAAATTTTTTTTTCTATAATAGTTTAATTCATTTAATATTTTAATATTCGTAAATTTTCTTATTTTATACTGGTTGACAATTGCTTACTAATGAAAATTTATTTCACAAAAAAATTCTTAAAATTTCTGTCATTATTTAGTGTCATAGAAGTAGCACTTTGTTGTAATTGTAGAATCATTTAAAATACTGAATATACATTTTATCAGAGTGATAATGCCGGTGATTATATTTTACAATAAATTTACATTTAAACCAAAAACAAAAATAAAAAAAAGAGTCAATATTTCAAGTATATTGTTATATTAAAAATTTCTATTGTCTTTATGTTATACTTATATGCTACATCATTGTCATGTATAACAAAATATATAATATGTATAACAATAAAAAATATAATAATATGGTATTTAACAATGTACAAACCTATGAACCACTATAAATATGTAATTCTTGTATGTATGTATATTCATATTATAAAAAGAAATAATTTGCATTCAAAAGGCAATCTTGTATCTAGTACTCTACTTATTTTCTTAGAGTACATTTTTGAGTACAGATCCAAAACATAAATATTTTTTTGTATGTATTTATTTTTAAATTAAATATTTTGCATAATGAACTTTAAACACTTTTTGGAAAAATAATTTAAAACTGAATTGATTTTTATTTTTAATTTTTTTTAATTTTATAGTTACAATGGATAAAATACAAAGCAGATTTACAAAAAAAAACAATTTGAAAATAGCATTTTGAGTTTTATTACCAAATTTTGTATATACATGATTTCCTACAATTTTAATGTGGCTTTTGAGAGAAATGAGAATGAGCAGAGTTGATTGTGTCAACTATAGAGTTGACACTCTCAACTCTTCTTATTCTCATTTCTCTTATTTATTTCTCTTATTTATTTATTTCTCTATTATAGAAAAGCGGTATGAATTATTGATTTTAAGAGTTGTATGATAATTAGCAAACATTTTCATACGACCACTTCATTTTGATAGTTTAAATGTATATTACTATTTTATGCATATGCAGCAGCTATCAGAAAAACTCATACCAACTGAAATATTTTTACAGAAAATAATGACACTATTCGTTAATGTAAAAATTTCAGCACTATAGTTTCAATAGTTTCCAAGTACAATTCCAAATTGTATGGCAGCTATCCAAACCACTACTACGATCACATATAATTTTCAACTTCGATCATACCAGTTTGAACATTTCTAATAAATATGACTAGATCAACTCAAAATTTGACGCTGATCAAAAACATATACTTCAGTCTATATCTCAGACTGTTATTTCTTAGTATTTCAAACGAAACGGCAAATTTATAGCACACTTTCGAACATACGAGTACATTACGTATGGGTATTAAAAATCCTTCTGCAATCCCATTAAATTTTACTTTCATACAATTCAAATAAATTTAAACATAAAATAATAAGAAAACAAAAACATAGGAAATGAATGAACAATTCCAAAAAAAAAATCGGTGTTAAATCACTTTTCAAGGAAATTATTGTCTTCCTTAACCAAAAAGAAAAGGTACAATCTTTTTATTTATTTTTGATTTATTCAATAAGAGAATAAAATATATTTTTTGATTTCGTTGTTTAAAGCAAGAAACTATTTCTGGTCATAAATTTCCAATTAACATGAATAATTTATTTATTTTACATGAAAATTGTGTTTGTTTTATGCAATTATATTACGAGTATAGAAAGAGCAGACTATAAATGAATTTTAGCATTATTATAATAGAATAATTAATTTATTAGTTAAAATAAGTCATAATTTTTATAGTTAATTAAGAACTTTATTTAATTATATCACCTTTATAGTATAAATAGGTAAGTTATATTAAATTTATTATAAAGTTTCTCACTTAAGTTTTTCGTATTTCAGAGAGATAACATTTTTCAGCTTTATTTAAAATTGCTAACTTTCATATTATATAAATCGAATTTTCTGTTTAACACTTAGAAAACTGACAATGAAAAATTTGAAATTTGCAATCCTTTAATTAAATTTAATTGAAAATAATTTAACAGAGAGCCAAAATACATAAACAAAAGGAGTGTAAATTCAACCTACAAAAATCACTTACATATAAAAAGAAAATTTTTAAATATTTTTTCTATTATAAATTACAGCCTTTTACAATCCTATAATATTAAATGCAAATAAAAAACAATTAAAATAAATAAACGGATTAAATTAATTAATTAATTATTATTATTACATATTTTTTTTTTCTTATTACTATCTTCTAAATTAAAATCAATTAAAAAAATATCAAATGAATTGTAAATCAAATTTTATTTGTTATAATATGATTATACTTATATATTAATATTTGTTATACATAATATATGTATATACCAGTTTAATATAACAATTAAAATTCTTTCTTTATTTCATTCCTTCTTTCTTCTCTATACGTAATTATTTGTACATAATATGTCGGAATTTATTATGTTAAAATGGAAATATTTTAATGTGTACGTACGAATGTGTGTACAAAAAAATTTTCTTTTTTAATTGTAATCAATATTTTCTATTTGAAATATATATAAATATGTATATATTAGAGGAACACTAACAAATCAAAGCATTTAAAGTCAATTCTTAAATATACTGTAATGCCTGCATATTTTAAGAGGAAAAATTAAATAATCTCAATAGCACTACAAAATAAACTACAAAATAATAGTATTAGAAATAGTAGTAGTAATAGGTGCAGCAGCAGCAGCAACAGCATCCATTTCTCATAACTATACTATAAAGAGTAAATTCTTTTTCTTATATTCTGTATATGAATAACGTATCATAGTTTTAAAATTATTAGTAGGTATAGATAGAAAAAAAAAATATAAAAAAATGAAACATCCGCATGGCAACTTTTATTTTATTTTGTTGTGATTTTCTGTGTATTTTGTTTTTTCTCTCTTTTTTACTCTTTTTACTTTTGTTTTAATAGATAAAGTTCATATGTATAATATTGAGAGCAATATAATAAATATAGATAATAGTATAAATTTCTACAAGAAATTTTTTGTTTTACTTATACGGCAACACATACATATATGTACATAATATAATATGAGTTCTAATTATAGCAATAAAATAAAAATAAACTTTTATACAAAACTAGATTTTTTAACTATTTATTTATTATAGTTTTTTTTTTTTTTTAGAAAAAACAAGGCATAAAAATATTTAAAAATTAAGATGAAATTAAAATAAATTTTTTTTGTAAAAATTATGCTCTATAATATACGAAATTAATAAAATCAAAAATATTTGCGACATGAAAATCTCTGACTTTCAGAATTCCTGACTTTATGATTATGGAAAAAAATATTTAAAGAGGAAGCATTCCGTTCAATATTGTTTAACAATTTTCCTAAATTACAAACACATTCTTTTTTATAAACTTGAGCAGAAACACAGTGGCAACAAGAATATAATTTTATATTTGTTTCAGCAATAAATTTGTTTTTGTTCAATTTTGACTTGTTTTACTATTTTTTTTTATGTAAAAATTAATAATAAAGTAAGTCAATTTGAGTAAAATTGATTATTTAACTGTCAAACTTTTAAAATAATAGAAATTTTCAAAAATTCATTGCGGCAAAACAATAAATACGAAATGCAATACTGCAAAAACAATAACTACAAAACGCAATACTGCAAAAACAATAACTGCAAAACGCAATATTGCAAATATTGCAAAAACAATAACTGCGCTGTAGTTTATACAATTTAACTGCGCTATTTATACCAAATTCCGTTATATTGCAAAAAAATGTAGCAGATGTTTATGAACAAACTATATAGATTAGCAACATTTGTTTATGAACATAAGTATAGCGCTGTATAGAATTTAATATGGCAATATATTGTGTTTATGAATAAGGTCTGATATAAAAATGACAAAACCTAAAACTTTGTTTTAACAACATAAATTTCGAATATATGTGACATAATGGAAATACATAGGTACAATATACATAAATTTAAATAAAATTAACGTTAAATTTAACGAAATTATTGAAAGTTTATTTAAAAATTTTAATTTGAAAATCAAGAAATACTACACATGAGAATAGATCTAATTACAATTAGAAATAATTCAAATCTAATGCATATATACGTGTATATTATATATAATTTAATATACATAAATAATATTAAAAAATTAGAAATTTATTTTTGAAATAATAAAAAATAAGAATTTCAAAATTTAAACGAATTTATAATGTGTGTAACGACGATATAAACAACAAACGCCCACTTTATAAAATTTATTATTTCGAATAAATATACACATATGCATATACATATATATATATATGTAGAGAAAATAGCAAACAAATGAATATATATATATTTATAGGGAAATAATCGAACAAACAAGCAAGCAAGCAAAAATATATAAAAACTGGCAAGGAAAGCCAGTTTGAATTTCAAAAAAAAAAAAAACAAATTTTTTAAATCTTTATCAGCATCATCATCATCATCATCATCATCTTCATCATCATCGTCATCATCATTATATTCTTATAATAAAAAAAGTCAAATGAAGAAAAAATCACACATTCATATGTACATATAAAAAAGCTGTACAAGAATCAAAAGAGATCAAAACAAAAATTAACTTAAAAAAAAACAAAAAACAAGAAAAAAAAAATATTATGTTAATTTGTATCATAAAAAATCTTCAACGTTTTTTTCAGTTAAAAAAATGGAAGAATGGATAAAAAGAGAAAAAAGCTGCAAAAAAAAAAAAGCATCCATCGCGTTTTATAGTTGCATTCGCATTGCAGCATAAAATCACGAACAAAAGAGCGCGTTGTTTTGTTGTCTCGATCCTCCTCAAAGAATATCTCGATTCTTGCCATTCTTTTCTTCTTATTTTTATAAAATCTATTTATATGCACACAATTTCTTCCTCATGTTATTTTTTGTTATTTAAAATCCAAAATAAAAAAAAAAAAGTACATAAATATTTTTCAAGTTACAAAAATAAAATTAAAAATAAAACAGGAAAAAAAGGATAATAAATTTCCAAAACAATATAAAAGAAAAAGAAAAGTCGAAAATATTCTTGTATACGAAAATAAAGACTGTAAAGATAGAGAGTCGAGAACAAGGTGTCCCAGAATTAATTGTCTTTTTGAAAAATTCGCATATGTTTTGTTTTTTTATTATTATTGTTAGAATTGAATTGATTTACATTAATGACGTATTAGAACGATTAAAATTGATTCAGTAATTAAAACTGTTATACTGAATAAGTCAAGTTTACATGAAATCTGAATTTTGATAAACGCCTGAAGTCTTTATTTTAATTTTCCCAAAAAAGAAAATAATATTAAATTCTAATTTTGAAAATTTTAATTATAGCATATATTTAAAATTATCTTAATCTCTTATATTAAAAAATCTCTCTTAAATAATCTTTTATACAGTATAAGAGTTTAATAATAATAATACTGAATTTTAATATTTGCCTGGGTGAAAGAAACTATACGTATTGGATGATTTGATTTGAAAGTGACCTAAATCCAAAACTCTTTTCTCACAACCCCTTTTTTCACTAACGCAGCTCATGGCAGCATTCGGTCCATTCAATCTTCCATCAACTGCGGCCCATCATTCTGCTTACATGAAAAAAAATATATTCGATTGTGACTATTAAAATTTTTTAAAAAAATTTTAAAAACTTAATCATAGATTAATAGACATAGGTGCAAAAAATTTCATACAAATTTATTATTTGTCAAAACAAAACAATCAATAAAGTCAGTTGAAAATATCTTTTTGTAATTAGACAATGTAAGAAACTCCAAACGGCTCACACTCATACTCACATAGTGAATATTTGGCCACAATCCATAAAAGTTTGATTACTTTAATTAAATTTTTGATTACTTTAAACCTAGACGGAGCAATCCGAAAAAAAAACCTAGCATGCAATGCTCACAACTTATTGATTTTTTTATTAATTCTCTAAAATTGCATTTAGTTCCTAGTCTACAAGTAAAGTCAAAGAAAAAAAAACTGCGAAAAAAAAAATATTCAACTTAAAAAAACCAATTGAACAGCATTTGAAGTTGAACTTGAAGTTTTTAAAAGAATAAAATGTTTAATTTAATTTTTATGTTACAAAAGAAAAAAAGCCAAAAAAAAAAAAAAGAATGAAAAATAAAAAAGTAGAAATGAACTCTAATTAATATTAAAACTATGATAAATGGTATTAGAAATTTGTTAATGCTTTTATAATTTTAATTTTATTAGATTTTGCAAAATTAAATGGTGGCCCCGTTACGGGCCGAATTTTCCTGTAATGTAAAGGATTAATGAAAAACTCATACATTATTAATTGTTAAAATTGAATTTCTGTAAACTGTAACAGTTATTCTTTGCATTTATAAAGATATTCATATTCGAATTAAAAAAAAAATTGCATACTTTTAGGTTCTTACTTAATACATAGCTTCATAGTAATAAGAAGGCTTCCTAATTCAAAATCGGAATGCAATTGTTATAGAACTTCTATCGTAACCTAGTAAAATTTTGATTTATTCTAAATGGGAGGGGGGAGGGGCGATTTCATCGCATACAGGTGGTTCTAGATAATGGCTCAATATACTTTATGTTTATGATGATACAAGAAATATTTTGTACTATCACTTTCGGAAAAAAATGTTCTGAACAGACGATAGTCATCTTCAAAGATAAAAATTTAAAAAATTTTTGAATGCCACATTCGAATACCTTTCTCTATACATATGAGATTTTTTAATTCAATTAGCTTCAATATTACAAGTCATTAGAGTTAATCTAGACGATTAACAGCCTACCGCATTTTTCTCTTTATAATTAAAGTATTGAGGCTTCTTAATACATTTATTCCTTATTGTTTATTTCTGTTGGTGTTCAATATCGAATATTACAGATATGTGCCCAAATTACTTTTATATTAAAATTTATTTATAGTGTTCTCATCAGGGTTTAAACCTCAGACCCTATTGAAGATTGGTACCTTGCGACTACTGCATCTAATTTAACATATAAATTAAAAAAAAGAACGCCATTTCTAATTCTAATAAAATATCAAATTCAAGAACAGTTTTTAATATCTTCGAACCTTGAACATCATAGTTCTGAAGTATAACTACAATATTTATTTTATTTCAAAGAAAACAATAAAAAAAAAAAAAGATAAATGTTTGATTTTCTTTGTCATTTTTTGCTTTTTTTTGTTTTAAATAAATTTCAATGAAAGAAAACCAATAACCTTTCTTCTGATTAATTTTAAAACATTTTAAGAGTTTTGACTCTCTTTTTTTTTTCTTATAGATTCTTATTACATACATAATATATGAGTAGATGTATATATATATATATATATATGGAGAATATGTGGTGAATAATTGAAGAACATTTTAATAGATTTAGTATAATGGTTGTCTTATACATACAAATTTATATATGAGAATAAGTCATTCAATATATTTGTGTACTTATAACGAATATAATCAAATAAATATATATATATATATTACATAAATATAGGGTGTATATAGGCATATAAGCATATATAAAATAAAAGCATTTTTTTTAAGCGTTTTTTTTGTGACCATTTATTTTTTTTTTTTTTATTTGAAAAAATTTATAATCGAAACAGGTTTAGGATAAGTTCTTAAGTTAAGAGTTTTACATATAATATGCTTGAGGCCAAAAATATTATGTGTATGCATACATATATATGTACAGTATCATAAATACATAATATAACATTCATATATATATATATGAAAAAAAAAATTATATTGAGTCGCGCACAATCATGGAATTCATTTTTTTTCTCTTTCTTATTTTGTTCTTCTTGTCCTCTTATTTTTTTGATAATAATGCCTATAGCTACAACTCGTTGATAATAGTAGTTTTTTTTCCTTACAAATATTCATATATATACATACGATACGAGTATATATATATTTCTGTCAATATACTTAAATTCGTAAATAAGCACATATACATCCATATTAAAAAGAGTTGAACGAGTTGGACAAGTCGCATTGCTATAATATATTGCTGCGAGAATTATGTGTATAGATACAGATAAATATACGTACACATGTGTATTTCAATCTTACATACATACATATTTTTCCTTTTTTTTTAAATTCTATTATATTATTATTCTTTCTTGTTTCCCCAAAAAATAAATAAGAAAAAAATAAGAAATTTTTTTTTTGTTTTTTAACGGATGCTGGGGTGAAACTTGTTTAAATGTGGTGATGTGGTGGTATTTTAAAAATAAATTTTTTATGTTATAATAGTTTCCGAATAATATTTTCGTTTTACATACAAACATACATATATACATATAGAAATTTAAATTTAATTTTTTTGAAAAATTAATAATTATATTATAAAAATAAAATTTTAACAATTTAATGTAAAAAATTTTGAATTTTAAAGAAGCAAAAATTAAATTGTTTTAACACATTTCAGAATTTGATGTATGTATATTTAAAAATTTTATATCTACGAGAGAGAGAGAGAAAGATCCAAAGCTTAAAAAATACTATAATGTCGTATTGTCAAAAGCAAAATTTTGAACCCGCCTTCAATTCATATTTAATGACTATGAACAAGACAATGATAAAACTAGATAAAAAGATTTTTTGAAATTAATATTTTTTTGTAAAATTGAAATTAAAAATAATATTGTAATTATTACTCGTATTAGCATTTTCCTCAAAATTTGCAGCTACTTGCAAATTTTCTAAGCTAAAATTAATGCAAAAATTGAACAATTTACAAAAAGCATTTGGAATTCTTTTGGTTTTCTCTCTGCGTTTTAAAAACGCACTTTTATTACGATTCGTATTAAAATAAATCCATTTCAAAATTTTAATAATAAATTTTAATAAAATAAATCCATTTTAACTGGTTTTTCTTTGAAAATATATGCGTTTGCCTAAAATGTAGGAACAAACTATACATTTTATATACCAAGTTGATTGTAGCATTCTATGGAATGAGTACCAAAAAAATTTTTTCCGTGCCATCTATGAAATATAAACAAATATTAATAATTTCATTTTATGTAAAACCTTTATGAGAGGCAAATAAAAAACATTTAGCTACATGCCCAAATTAATAATTATAAATTCAAAAATGTTGAAAATGTTGAGAAAAAAATTGCATACATTAAGGGGTGCAAAAGAATTTTTTTTGTAAAGAATCTAAAAATCTTTGAATTTCTTTATTCTAACTCTATTTAATGTTATTCAAAATAATTAAATAAAATGTGCGTATATATATATATTTATATACACATATGTACATATAATGCTATTACTTAAATATCTTGCATAATAAAGGAATGCGTATATAGCCTTTTTTTTATAATTTTTTTTTGATTTCTATAAAATAACGCTGCCCATTAATGTAAATAATCTTCATTCTTTTTATTTTATGTTTTGTTTTTTTTTTTTTTTTTGATCAAATACATTGTATGTGAGTATATTTATTTAAAAATCCATTTAATGACTGCGCTTTTTTTTTTTTTGGACATCAAAATGCATAATTAAATTTCCTGTCTTTTGTATTTTTTTTTCACTCTTTTTCTATAGTTTAAAATATACCAAAATCGTGTATATATATATATAAACATATATGAATTTTGCAATAAATACATAGTTTCATTTTAAATTCCAGTAAATAACACCATATATATACATAATTACATACGCATATACAATTTTAAAAATATACTTAAAAGAAAGTTAAATTAAATCAATATGGTTTGTAAAGTAGCACTTTTCCTTTGAACAAATGAAAATATTGCTATTATATAGTACTGAAGAAAACAGTTACTTAAATTACTTTCATTCATATATACAAAAAATATTTATATCTAATTATTACATACATTTAGGATGAAAGAATTGAAATTAGTGTCTTGAAAAAAAAAAAACGATATTAAAAAATTTTCAGCTTTCTATCAACAAAGGGTGTAAAAGTTTTGTAAACTAACACACGGACAGACAGACGAACGGAGTGTAAGGACTAATGAGTACATTTTCTTTCAATTTTTTTTTTTTGGCAAAAGTATTAAAAAGAAACGAACAAAATAAAATAAAATTTAATATATTTTTTCCTTATATCAACAATCATAAATCTCTTTATAATCATCTAAGTTTGTTGAAGCTGTGGTTAAGTTGCTTATAGTTTTTTATTCTCTTTTTTTTTCTTTATTTTTTTCATAACTAATAATTGGATTTTATTTATTTTATAATAAATTTATGTACACTCATATATATATTAAAATATTTGATTCTTTTTTTCTCTGTTACGAAAAAACTAAAATTTATAATGTTACTAAAAGGAAGAAAAACGAAAAAATCAAATATGCAGGAATGAATGAAGGTTTGGAGTCATTAAATTTGACAGCATTTTAATTTTTCTGCATACAGGTATTTAATGATAAATAAAGAGTAAGAAAAAGAGATGGAGAAAGAATACAAAAATCAAAAATAATGAAATTATTATAATTTTAAAGTCCAATAAATTTTTAATATTATAGAGATGTAGAGATGGGTTATGAATTTACGTTCTATTAAAAATTTTTAATATACATACTTTATATTTTATATTAAAATTAAATTTTTATAATAAACTATATTAAAATATGTATATTGAAATTAAATACATTATATAGGTTTACATATAAGAATTATAAGTCACTATTATTGATTGGTGTCACATAGCCGAACCGATATTTTAGTATTTATAAGAGAATAATCAATGTAAGAGAATTTATAAAATAAGAACTTACCATAATAATTTTTACAAATCATATTAAAAGCATCAGATTAAAGTAGAGGAATTTTGCAATTTAATTTTATGAAATAAAAGTAAATAATTTTATCCGTATCACTACTAAAAAAATTACCACTAAAATAAATTTAAAAATATTTTAAATAAAATTCTGCTTATATTCTGTCCAAAAGGACACCTTTCCAAAAATATTTTTGTTAAAAATTTATTTGTTTTACAATTAAATTTCATTAGTATAGACTGGTATAGATTAATTGAATACAAAAAATAAAAAAATAATGTATGAAAAAATAAATAAATTTGATGGCAACTACCTCTAACGAGAAAATTATAGAATAGAATTTTATTTAAATTTCAAAAAATTTTTAAATAAAATATGCTGTATAAATATGTATGTATGTATATAATGAATATTCATCCCTTAAAATCATATTTTTTTAAAAGATTTTTAAAATATTGGAACAGTCCCATACGTCCATAATTATGTACAGCATTCTATCGGTATTTAATGCTTTATTAGGTGTGACGCGTAATGTGACATGAACAAAATGAAAATATTTAACCATCAAAATTAAATTGAATTTGACAATATGTCAACGACTGCCAACATCTCTGAAACACAATAACACTTGTATTCGGGTGTTCATGAAAAATTACCTATGTAAGTACATAATTAATTTTTTTTTAAGAAAATATTTTCTTGCAGATTTCTAACATAATATTTTATTTAATATTTTTTAAATTATTTCAAGATTAACATTTGGAAAATTTTTAAGATAACAATAGCAATGATGGATAAAAATATATGTATGTGACAATATGATAAAAATAAAAAAACACTTCTATAGCGCACTCTTTTTTCTTAACATAAGGTGAACTCTTTACGCATAATTCCAGGTTTTTTGTACTTAAAAATTTTGCAAAAGAAAAAAAAACTTCGCCGTAGGGAGTTTTCCAATTAAAAAAAAATTAAAAGAAAGAAAGGAAAGAACCACCAAAAACCATTTTTTTTTTTTCTGAATTGATCAAATATAAAAATTTTGATTTTGGCATGTGCGAAGAAATAAGACAACTTAGAATAAAAAAAAAAAAAATTTCGAGATGCAAACTAAAAGAAAAAAAACCAAAAGAAAAAAAAGAATACAAGACGCAAAAACATGATACTTGAAATAAAACCAGTTTAGAAAAATAAAAATAATTTCTTTTCTCAATTTCTGACTCTTCAAAAACAAACAAACAAAAAACAAAAAAGACCCATTTCAAAAGGTGAACCACAGAAAATGTTCATTTTATTTCGGTGATAAAAAAAAAAAAGCGATCAAAATTAAAGGTACCTACATAATAAAAAATTGAACGTTGAAAAAAGCGAATAAAAAGCACAAAAAAATTCAAAAGTAACAATACTTTTATCTCCGTTTCTATTTTATCGCTCGTTTTACCATTGCTCTGAACTCCAATATTCTTATTTTTTTTTTTTATAATAACTGGTATGTAATCTTTTTTTCTTTAACTCGTTGCTAAAAAAAAAAAATTGTACATATATTTTTAAAGTTTGGATGCTGATAAATTAGGCTGATTCAGAATGTAAAATATAAAACTTTCTTTTTTACACTGGAATATTTCGATGGTTTATTTTGCAAGTGGCCTAAAACGATTTCAAATAAAAATGAATCATTTGACCTCCGTTTGCATTTAAAGTATTTAAACATTCGATAAACTTGTTATTTGCTTTGTAAGTACTTTATTTTCTTATTTAACTACACAAGTCTAAATTCTAACAATATTTTCATTGTCATTGCTTTGGAAACAAAAGAGGTTTTGAAATTGCAAATGGCCTTAGGTCACTTTTAAAATACACAATTCAGTTAGTCTTGTACGTATAGGATTGAAATTAAAATTTTTTGTAAAGGCACGAAATTGATCCCATTAATGTAAATTAATAGATCCCATTCATGTAAAGACCATAAAAATTCTCATAGCTTAACTATTTATAATTCCAAATTAATTGCAATGAAACATCACGCAGTTGTAAGACTCGCAGTTGATCCGAAATATCATTTGAATCTCACTATTTTAACATAAATAAGCCCGATTACCTTATATGTACCTTTTCCATATGGAAATATCTAAAATTTATTAAAATTTAAAGAATGCTTTAATATATTTCAACATATTAATTATAAATTAATAATTATTGTTCTGTGTATAATTACTTATATTGGAACTGTTATTACTTAGGACTAGAACTATAAGACTGTAGGAGTAGGCTGAATAGAATATGTGATTATTAAATAAAATATCTTTAAATTTTTATATTAAAGCAAGAAAATTAATACATACATATTTAATTTTTTAGTATAATCATTTTAGAAATCTTAAATCATTCTAATTGGAGAAAATTCAAACGAAAATATTAAATCTATTAATTCAGTTATTTTCAACCTACCCTTTTCTTTTTAAATACATACATTTTGGAGGATGGAGATTCAACAAATACTTTTAATATATTCCTTTTTTTTTTCGTTTTTTGTTTTTATTTTTGTAACAGAAAAAACGCGATTTATTTTAAAAAATCAACGTTACGATTTGATCTAGAGTTCGCGGTTCCCTATAATGTATGTTATACATATATAAACATTTATTACATTTTATATTCAACATAAAATGATAAAAAAAAGGAATAACTTAGTGTTATTTATATCTTCAATCGCCCGTCTTATTTTTAGAATTTTTCTCAACCAGAATGCAATAAAAAGGGTACAGTTGTGCGCATAAAAAAACTGCATTCCAGTAAAAATTCTCCTCCTCAAAACTCTTTTTAAAGATACATACTTTAAAAAGGTTAAATTTTCCATATAAGTTCATATACATACATGTATACAATATAAGATGTACAATAAAGGATGCATTAAGAGAATAAGAAAATCAAAAACAAATTTTTGCTTTTTCATTTTGTCTTAAATGCAATTTTGCGAATTAGCTATGTTTTATATATTGATAAGCAAATATATTATTGTGTATATTTATAATCAACAATATTTTATGCTTTTGTATGGATATAAGACGATTTAAAATTTATATATCCTTTGGATAAATTTCAACGATTTAAATTTAATTGCAGTTTAATTCTTATTATATGTAGCTTAAGCTTACTTCTTAATAAGCTTAAAGTGAATTAATTTACAAAATAGAACTAATTAATTTATATTTAACATAGCAATAGAATAATGCCCATATCTTTTATCTACTATGAAAATAGATAGGAAATATGAGCAGTACTAATTGAACTATTAATTATACGAAAACAATTTTTCAAAATTAAACATTAAAATAAATTTATTTCTTTTTTTTTTTAAATACATTTCTTTAAAGAATATTTCATTAATTCGTTTAAAAACTTAAAAAAATTGTATTCGTTCTACAGAATACCATTTCGAATATTTACTTTTTTGAACACGATTTTTTCTTTCAACTAAATTATATAAAGACGATGCAACATTTTGTAATTCAAGTATCTCACTTCTAAATTTTAATATAATTTCATTCCATTTCATTAATAATTCAATTAATTCAATGTCACGTGAAAGTGATAATTTTTGAAAATGTGTATTTAATATAATTCCAAACCATTGTAAAATTTTAGAATCTTCATCGAATTCTATACTTGTATCAGCCCTTTCTTCTAAACAAATTTCTTTTGATTTAATTAAATTATATAAATGTTGCATAAGAATTAATGCTTCCTCTAATTCAATTTCAGATCGAATATATTTTGAAATTAAATCAACATCAAAAGAACATGAAAGTACAACATTAAGTAAGTCGAATGGTTTCGATACTGCTATTATATTAGGTTTACCTAAACTTATATCAACATTAGGAAAATCATCATTAGGACATGAATATTCTTTCAAAATAAACCCATTTTCAGAATTTGTTTTAGAATTATCAGTTATATCAGGTAAGTTTTTCAATGTTATTCCTTGTAATGAAAACTTTAGTACACTTACGATAATCCGTTCATAAATGTTTGTATATGTTCTTAAGCATATAGCAATATCTTCAATTAAGTTTGCTCGTATTGCTAATATAATAAGTTTTTCAGAAATTTCCTGTTCACTTGCTCCATATTTCTTTAGATTTTTCGCGAAAATTTCAAATTCTTCGCGTGTAAATCTATCAGCATTCATGTTGGACATTAAATTAACAGAAAATATATCATCATTAGTATCTTTTGTTGAAAACATTTCAACATGTATATTTTGTTTGCATAAGCTTTTATACTGTTCATCAAAAGTTTGAAAAGGTCGAAAAGCTACGTCTTTACCATCTGCCTTTTCACCTTCTTCACATTTTTTTATATCATCAATTTTAGAGGGTGTTGTTCTTACTGGTTTTTTTGCGTTTTCAGCGTAAAATATATTCTCTTCAAGATAACACTCCTCATTCAATTCTTCTATTAGTTCATCAATAGCAACCGGTTGATTATGATTCGAAAATTGTGAGCCCACCATGTCACAAAGTAATTCTTGACGTACATCAAAAGTAATAACAGATAAATTTTGTCCCATTGCTAATAATATATAATTATTGATTACCCAAAGTTTTGAAAAATTAAAATAAATTTTAAAAAATTGTTTTGCTTTAACTACATTGTATTGCGTATTGAAAAGAACAAGGGAACCACCTTCTTGAGAAGTGTTCGCCCCATAAATTACAATGCAGTGTTTCGAAAGCCCAATTATTGACAATGGCTGTGTAGTATTCAGGGCATTTAACATTGCAACAAAACTGCCCGGTGAATCTTCTGGAGATGATTTTTTATCTAATGGTAATATGAATATTCTTTTATCCGACCCTAAAATTAATTATTATTAACTTTCTTATGTCACATTTCAATAATACATCACTTACAAATTGTAAGGAGACAAGGTGAAAATTGATTTTCGACAATAGTGTAACCAGCTAATTTTAAACTTTCATCATGTCGAATTAAACAATAAGAGACTGGCTCCCCTACTGTGCTAAGTTCTTTATCTAGTAAAATAGTTACAAGCTCAATTTTCTTATCTCTTTTAAGAAAATAAGTTAAAAGTTTATAAGGTGAATTAGGAATATTGAAAAGCTTGCTTTGAAATATTTCCATATTTTCACGAAATTCTCCTTCAGTTTCTTCACATAATTTTCTGTTTTCAATAGCAGAAGGCAAAGGTTCGCATGTTCCATTCGAATAAAGAACTAATACACTATCGGTGTCATTCGGTATTAAGTCTAATATTTTTCTTTTAAACTACAAAAAAAATTTTACTAAATTTAAAGTACAATTGCACAATATCTAATACATACCTTTAATTTTTTAACATTATTTAAATCTGTTGTTTCACTATTCCAACACCGGATGCTAGAATTGCCAAATACGCCAACGTACGATCTGCTTGCTTTATCGTACACAACTTTACTCGATAACTTATCCAAAACCGTCCAGCTACAAATTTCTTTTTGACTTGCAATCTAAAGAAAAAAAATTTAGTTTCCATTAAGAATTTTATGTTGCAAACTTACATTTGTGATGCTGACAACATTTCTTCCAATGGTTGCTATAATATTTGAATTACTACTGTCTTCAGAAATTCCTATGAAGTCTTTTATATCATGTATTGGCCTTAAATGGTAATAAGCTAAAAATTTGGTCATTTTTTTGAAAAGCAAATTAAAAAATTAAAACCACTTCTACAAAAATAAAAGTTTGCTCAAACTCGCTTCACATGAAAATATTAAAAAACACGTGTTTTTATTTGTTTATTTTCTCTTTGTTTTGATTAATTAACTTCAAAATAAAACGAACTATACTGCCATTTTAATGAAAATATAGTAAATTACTATATCAAAATTGACAGCAAATGTTACACTAAAATGCAACGCAAAAAAGTTTTTTAATATTTTTATTAAAATAGTTTTATCAAAGATTATGTTTAATTCAAACTTATAAAGAAAAATTATGTTACATGTTATGTAATAGTAGGAAGCGGTATTTTTTATTAATTTAATAATATTTGAAAAACAACGATCACACTTTCCACATATTATTAACGATAATTTTGAAATGTCATTGTCACATTTATCGTTTCATTTTTTTACTTATTTGTATTTTGACTACGGGTGAAAGGTATACTTGACATAAATGAGGATGTCATAAACTAAAAAAGCTATGTTGGAATAAAACTATTAAATATGTATTTAGTATTATAGTGATGGGACCATATTTAACTTGACAAATGGCGATGCCCAAAACACTGCAAATCACATCTAAAATTTGTCCAGAATAAATAAATCATTAATTGAGTAAATAATAACATCATTTTTCTCTCATCTCAGAAGAAAAAATAAAAAAAAATTTGATTCAAAAGGCATGAGTAAAGCACACACGTAATCAATTTAAACTTTTCAGTCAATCTAGAGAAAATTTTTTATTGAGTTCTAACTTTAAAAACAGCTATTAGTTGATTAATAAACATCAGTGCCTTTGACAAGTAAGAAACGTCATCTCGTAATTCATAAAACTATTTGCGTGGATCGTCCAATTTTGAGGAATAAATAAAACCAAATTAAATAAAAAATTGCAAAACAATTATCCAGTTTAAATATTTTGACATTATGGGTGGAAAAACTAAACAAGCTCCGAGAACCAAAAATAATGCCCGAGTAAGTTTATTAAAATTCAAAATGAATTGATTAAAATTGTGAAATTGAATTTTGTAGCCATCTAACAGTGGAAGAAGTGCGGAACTTCTAGGAAGCACCGTTCCAACTTTTGTTGGATTTACAGCTCATTCTGATCTTGGAATGATTCCTCTTGCACCTGGTTTCTCAACTGTAGATTCCTTGCCGGAGACATTTGATTCTAATATATCACCGGAGATTCAAGTTACATTACGCAAACTTTCCAAAAAAGATCCTGTAACTAAAGCAAAAGCTCTTCAAGAATTAAATATTCAAATAATGGAATCAGATATAGAAATGACAAAAAGCATTTTACCACTATGGCCAAAATTCTATCATAATTTATCTAACGATGTTGAGCATCGCGTGAGAGAAGCAACACAATTAGTACAAAGTAGTATTAGTCAAAAAGCTGGAAAATTTATTGCACCTTATATTAAACAATTAGCGCCAGTTTGGATAACAAGCCAATTTGATAGTTATGGCCCTGCTAGTAGTGCAGCTATATCGTCATTTAAAACATCATTTCCTCCACATAAAGTTCAAGAAGTTTTATTATATTGCCAAAATGAGATAATGGACTATTTAACAAAAAATATAAGTTTTCATACAGCATCAACGTTATCAAATATGAAAAGTGTTACACCCCAAGAAGCTGAAAGCAAATATCAACGAGTGATTATTAGTAGTATGAAAACGTTTTCCTTTTTTATAGAGAAAACCTCATCAAAATCCAATTTGGATGTTGACGAGAAATGTAAAACATTATTACAACATCAAAAGTTTTGGTCTTTCTCCAAAAACAAAATTTCTAAAATTAGGTAAAATTCTAAAGAAGTTTTGCATTGAATAATTTTCATAGTATTTTTCCAATACAGGTCAGCCTTCTTTGAACTGCTCTCTGCTGTATTACAATATGCGCCACGTTTAATAGAAGCTAATAAAAGTCAAATAATACAAGTATGTTTTCAAAATTTAGATGACCTAGATCCCCTTACTTCTCCGCACGTTTGGGAATGCGTGTTGTTAATTCAAAGCTTATTTATTGATTGGCATGAACAAATTACATTTAAAAAAGTTATACAGCCAAAATTTGCAACTATATTTAAAGCAATTTCAAATGGTGGTGCATCATGTATTGCTCGAAATTTCCTTCCATTTTTGTGTAAGCTTTCTGAAAATAGTGTTAAAGATCTGCGCCTTTATGAATTTTATATAGAATTTTTTGATAATGTGAAATCTACAATCCAATTGAGCTCAAATTTAACTAATGTTAATATTAGCAAAGCAGACGTAATTTCTTTAGTCATCGCTTATTTTGAATGTTTACGTTTCGTATTTAAAAAAATTAGCAATGATGTTAAAGAAAATATTGCTCTAAATCAAGTTTATCAAGAATATTTACAAAAATATGTTATAGATTTTTTAAAATGGAATTTGGAAATTGAAAACCAAATGAACAAACATATTTATAAGCATTGTTCGGCATTGATTGCATATTGGTCAAGTAACAGTCAAACTCAATGCTATTCAGAATTGCTATCTTTGTTTTGGTCAAGTTTATTAAGTGTTATTACAAACAGTATTTCTGTGAATAATTTATCAGAAATATCTGTAAAAAATATTGTTGAATTAATTAAGAATCTATATTCTGCCTCACCAGCTCTTCATGATAGTAAAGTTAAGTTTGGAGATAACTCAAAAGAAAATGTTACTAAAAAAGACAGTGACACTAAAATTAAGTGCTCAAAATATGTTTCAAAGGATCTAAAAGAAATCGTCATTAAAATTGTTAAAATATATTTGGAAAACACTACTAAAAATGAGACCTGCAAATACGCTTGTCAATTGAAAACTCTCTGTCAGATGTTTGGGGACATTGACTTTTACAAAAGATTATCTTCTGATGCAAATTTATTGACAACAATTACAAGAATCATCAACATTATAAGTGATTCTGAAATTATTTCCGACGATTTGTTGGATGTACTCTTTGGAATTTTACATCTGCTTAATGAAAGCGAAAAAACGGAACAGTTAAAAATTTTAGTAAAAGTAAATTTCAATTTTATTGTTTTTTTAAATTTGAAAATTAAATTTTATCATATAACTAAAAATTTTAGATTCGGAATCCAAAACTGCAGTTGTTAATTTTGCAAAGGATTTTGTCATATCCTTTGTGTGTTGAGCCAGCAATAAGAGATATTTTAACGGAGAAGGATGTAGTAAATATTATTATACAAACATCAAAAGAAGCAGTCAACGAAGATTCATCAGAAAAATTTAATATTTTAAAAAAGTGCTTTTTCCAACCAGATTGTGATAAAATCTTAATTAATAATAATGTAATGGAGAATATTGTAAACACTGTTATTGAACCATTAAATACACCTGGGAAAGAAAAAATTATAGATACGTGCGCCAGTTTTGTTGCTCAAATAATGCCTATAATATGTATGGATGAGAATTCTACAAACGAATTCAGAAATAAAGTTTTTTTGGAATTATTTAAATTTAGTATTAATTCGAGTGTTAACGAGAATTTATCTGAAGATTCCTTATGGGAAGTAACAACTTGTTGGCAAGATTCATTATCTTGTAAAGATATATCATTGGATGAATCACTCTTGTTCGATTGCAAAAATATTTTAGAGAACAGAATAACAAGTAGTAATGAATTGTCAATAGAAAACATGAATAATATATCAAATATGGTTGCAAAATTAATTTTATGTTTAAAAGATTTGAACGAAAAAAATCAAAACAATAAAGAAAACGTTGAATTTATAGATATCTTATTAAAATTTTCGGATTTGCATACAAAAGTTTTAACTGATCTTAATAACATTTGTAAGTTTCATGAAGCTCTAGAAAAAGTTATAACCGTCGATAATTTAACAAATGATTATAGTCGAAGTATTTCTATTGATACGATCCGAAATTTTTATAGGAGAGTATATTACTCATATTCTGTTATATTTAAATTATTTTGCGAAGTTACTTTGGATAAAAAGAAAAATAGTGAAGCAGAAAGCGATGATGAAACTTCTTTAAACGAAGAAGAACTTGAAAACCCCGAAAAACGAAAAAATGAAGATGGTGAACTATCAGAGAATTGGTCCTCAGAAACATGTGAATTTATTGCTGTTTGTACTAATATGAGCGCTCTTGGTGAATCGTTACTCAAAAATTCTACATTGGTAAAATTAAATTGATTTATGATATTTTTTAACAAAAAGTAAATTCTTTCAGCTGAATGAGGAAGTTGAAACAATTATTCTAAATTTATCTGAAAAAATAACTATTTTATTGCAAAATTCTTCAGAAGATAATGTAAATATATTAAAAGAAAAAATCATCCAAAAAGCCTTAAATGGTGATTTACTGTGGATGAGGTCATTACCATACTTATTACATACAAAATATTATCAACAGTATAACGAAAGTGGTCCTATAGTTTTAATGGAGGAAGTAGCAGATTTATTGTTGAGAAACGGAAAATTTGAAATTTACAATAATTTAGCGGAAGTAATTACAAATATTGAGGAAATCTGTTCATTATAATATATTTTATTATTTCTTTTTTTTATTGAAGATCTTTTTACCTCACTTAACACCATGTTCTTTAATTTTCAATGAAGATATTTTGTCCAATGTCAATAATATAAAATTTCTTTCGTCTTTGTTAAGAAACTTATTAGAAAATCACATGTCAAATCGAACTTATAATAATTTAGAGGACAAAAATTTAGTAAAAAGTTGTATTAAATTTGTTAGCCAGATAGGAGAACAACAAGCAGTTAATAAAGAAAAATTTTTGTATAATGTGTAAGTAAATTTTAAAGATACTCGCATATGCACATAAGAAAATTTTAAAATTCATTGTTTTGATATTTCAGTGATATTGGAATCCAACCATTCAATAGTTTTATTGAAGTAAATGAATTTATCAAATTGCTAACAGAAACATTGAATCGTTTTCCAAGTGAACTTAATATTAAAAATTGGGATAGCATAAGGATTGGTTTATGCTCTTGGGTTTTGACTATTTCAAAAAGTATTGGGAAAATTTATGATCCTAAGGTTTTATTAATATTATTTTTCTTTAAAATATACAAAAAAAAAATTATTAAAATTAATCGACTGGTGATTATAATATTTATTTTTTAGGTTTCATTATTTACGGTATCAGTTTATGAGCTTTTTGAATCATTATCAAAATTTATCAAAGCTGAAAAATCTAAAAGTTCAACACAATTTCTTTTGAATATTATAGATGAATGGGAAAATGTTTTTTCTAAAGAGGTTAATTTAGTATTATTTAAAAACTTTCATTTCTTGGTAAATATGAAAGGTAAGAAGTTTTAAACAGAAAAAAAAAAGAAAAACATTGATAAATTATGTTTAGAAGGAAAAGATAATGTGAGCTTTGCCTTAATATTAGAGAAGATTGCTTCATGTGTTATTCACTTGGACTACAATATTATTTACAATGTAATAATACTGAAAACTTGTTTTTTATTTTAATAAAAAATAATAAATTTATTTTTTTCTTAGGCATGTCAACATGGTTTCAAAATGAATGTAAATGATCTTATAGAATTCTCGCTAGAAAATCTATCTTATTTGAAAAATGTACGAAAGTCTTGTGCAAACATCCTGAAAGGTATTTCAGTCTATGTAATGAAAGATGATTTAAAAGAATTAGAAAGGAATAACGAAAGTTTCAATGCTGTTAAGAAATCAAATGAGGATTATCATTTTCTAAAAAGATTTGAACCTTTTGTTGAAAAGTATGGACAACGTGTAGAAAAATATATAAACGAGTTTAGGTATTGTTTTTGCAAACTTAATTGATTTTGGTTTTTAATAATAAAATTTTTTAATTTTAAGTTTTAAATTGACTGAACTTCAGGACTTAAAACCAATCGAAAAAGATTCCGCGTTGACATATTTTTACCTCTGGGATTGTATAATTTATATATTTTCAAAAGCACCTGTTGAATTGAAATCTTTATATGCTACATGGATCACAAATAATAAATATGAGGAAGTAGGTTCCTTATAACTATTTTTACTTGATTTACAAAACTAAAACTTATTAATTTATTATTTTAGCTTTTGCTGAACTTTATATTTAGAGCTATGCCAATAGAAATATTAAAAAATCATGATCAAAAAACTGTGAATAATGAAATTTTTAAAATAAACATTTGGCAATCACAATTTGAAGGTAAGGACAAATTTGTATTTTATAATTTTACTTTAATTTTTCTTACAAATTCGTTTTAATTTTCATTCATTGCAACAATGATTTATTAAAAAATTAATTATTTTTCTTCAGAAAGTATATTTTCACTTTTTGCAGAATCCATGGCTCCTTCACACACTTTATTAGATAGCACATCTTCATAATCAGAAATTGATGGTTCGGATAAAGCTATATAGTCGTCAATTGGCAAATAGATAGATCCGTTTCCATCCCTAAAGTCATCAATTGTTTTTGTCTTTAATTCTTTGCAAACGTCGGGGTATTTTGTAAATTCATTTGTATCTTTTGAATATTTTTTGATTTCTATAAGGAATTTACGTTTTGGTAACGAACCTTCTTTAATTAATGGATTGAAACCAAAACTTGTTGTAAATTTTTCTAGCCATATAGTTAAATTATCTGCCAAATCTATAATAAATTTGTCAATGAACTCTTGTGAATTACAAGATGGAATTTCAAAACCTAAAAATATTAATGTTGAAATTTATTCATGAATAATTCATTTTATTTATTTACCAGCGAACTCTGCTATATTATGAACAATAAAATTTGATAATAAGCGCATTTCGCTTTTTAAATTTACTGCGTGTTCCGTGATTAAATATTCTTTCATTACTTCAAATAGTGACCAAACTATTTGTTGAATTTGTTTCAAACGTTTCGATTTTATTATGTCTTGCATAGCTTTAATTTCTTCTTTTAATTTTCTATTGACTAATTGTTTTTGATCTCTTTCTTGTTGTATCAACGTAAGTGCTTTGTCAACGGTTACAATTTTTTCGAAATGTCGACCGGTTATAATATATGTTAAATTTTCTAATTGTCTTGCTTTTAAATAATGAGAAAAATTTTTCATAGTGTTTTCCATTAATCTTAGATTTGGAGTAGCTAATTTTTCTATTCTTGCTGTTGAATTTGGTAGGAATATTTTTTTATAATAAACTTTAACATACTCCTCCCTCATAGGATATTTAATACATTTTGGAAAAGATAAGAAATTAATGTGTTCATCTCTTGTCAAAATTGAGCGATCTATAATAAAATTACCACAATGATTACAGATTTCTGGATATATAGGTTTCATTCTATCTACAATTTGACGATAGACAGCTCGTCTGTTACTCTTCAAATTTTTCAAATCTTTTTCAAAAAGTGGTCGAATTTCTGGACATTTTTCTTTTTTCCAATACTTTCTTTCTTCACTAAGACGTTGACCTCTTTCTATTTCTTCATTTACATTTGTGAAATTTTCGCTTTCAATTGAATCTAAAGATATTATGTCCGGATCTTCAAAAGTTTTTACATTGTCCGTATATTCAAACATTTTTCTCGAAAGATTCACTGTCGAATTTTTACAAAAAATATAATATTCATAAAAAATATATAAAAAAAAAATAATAAAAAATTTAAATTGATCTGATTGACATCAACAAGAATTTCAAATTTTAAATTTAAAATTAATTTTATTTTATAATTTATTAGATGGAACTTTGTCAGTTGAAAAATGTGCTTGCTATATGTATACACAAATGCTACGAAATTTACCAGTTCTTGTAAGAAAATGGTGGAATAGTGCACATTCACGACAAAAGAATTTTGTTGATAAGCTTACAACAAACTATGTATCAAATTTAATATGGCAAGAGGATTTACAAGCAATAAATAAAACCGAAAAACAAGAAAATATGCAGGTAAATTAATTTTGTTTTAAGTAAAAACGAAATTTTCTAAATCTTATTGTCATCTTTTTAGATCACAGTACATCAGTCAACTCGTGAGGTAATAGCTTTTTATGCAATAGATGAAGCTAGAATGGAGTTAGTTATAACGTTACCACAAAATCATCCCTTAGGTGTTATAAAAGTTGAAATGGGTAAACAAATTGGTGGTAAAGCATCATCACGTAATATAGGAATGCAATTAACTATTTTTCTTACTCATCAGGTATTTGAAATATTTCTATTAACTTTAACTATTTTCAGTATCTAATTTTTTTTACATATAAGTATGTAGATATATGATCATCTAAGCTAAATTTTAATTTAAAAATTTTAGAATGGATGTATATTTGATGGACTGTCACTATGGAAAAAGAATTTGGATAAAAAATTTTCTGGAGTGGAAGAATGTTATGTTTGTTATACAGTTATACATCAAGATACATGTCAATTACCTAAATTAACATGTAAAACCTGTAAGAAAAAATTCCATGGACCATGCCTTGTAAGTTTTTATATCAAATCCGACATTTCAAGCTTTTTTAAATGCATATGAAAATTGAATAATCATATATTTTTTTTTTTTGTTTTAGTATAAATGGTTTACGACAAGCAGCAAATCAACATGTCCATTATGTAGAAATGTTTTTTAAATTATATGAGAAGAGAAAATCAAAGCAAAAAATAAATTTGTTTAAATACTAAAAAAAAAAACAATTTAAATGTAAATTAATATAAAATTTTTAATGGCAAGAATAAAAATATTTTCTGTTCTAGAATAAAAAATTATAAACATTTGATTTTATTTATTCATAAAAGCTTTAACTAAACTGGTAAAAAAAAATTATTTTGAATCGCTGGTGGATCTTTTTTTTAGATTTTATTTTTTATTTAATTTATTTGTAATTATTACGATAGAAAATGGGATTAATTTTAAATTATAAGATTTCCAGTTTATAATGCAATAAAATCTAAATCTAATTTGAAATTTAAAGAAATCACCATTTACTAATCTTTATATTTGTTAAAAATAGTAAACGAAGCTTTTGAGAGAAACTGATTTTGAATAAAATTGAAAATATTGATAGTTTAATTTTTTTAAAATTACCATCACTACTAGTACGATTTCTATCTTTACAAAATATTTAACATAAATTAAATACATTTTAAATTAAAGTATGCATATTTAAATTAAGAAGTAAATATTCAATTTTTTTGGTAAGTAACTATTCTAAGGATCATTACTTTTATTTTATTATATTATACTTTTATTTAAAGAAATAGAAAATTGTCTATACAAAATGACCGGATAAGAACGATCTCAAACAAAGACAAAGGGTGTATCGAAAATAAAAACTGAATTTAAATTTTTTTCATCATATATTTCCAAATTTTTATTTAAATAATATATATGTATTTCATTATACGTTTAAAATCATATTTATGACATAAATCTACCAGTGAAAAAGTTTTTTTTTTTTTTTTTTGTATGTATTAATTATATTAATATAGAATTGATATCTAATTTTAAATTACAATATTGATTACACAAGGAAATTACTAAAGAAATGAAAAAAATACATAAGGAAAGAAAAAAAAAACACTATAATAGATAATTTCAATAACCAATAAAAAAGATTAAATTAAATTACATACATACATATAACAAAATCTATAATAAAAATTGAACTATAATTTCATATAATTTTTCTTTTTAACAAAAAAAAAATTTTGTAGGTCATTTTTTGAATTTTTATTTAATTTTTTCGAAATTTACTTTTACTTTTTTTTTCTTTTTTCTTCGATTTTAGGAAAAATTTCTTGCAGTAATATCGCATTTTAGAATTTAAAAAAAACGAATGGGATGGAATGAAATTTATACTATAATTATTACATTAAAAAAAAAAAATATGATTTAAATTTAACAATTAAACACAATACTTATTAAAATTAATTTAGAATTTAATTAAATTACAATATAAGACAAATATAAACTAAAATTTATTTTTATTTTTTTAAATTATTATTAATAAGAGTGATAAGACACTGATAAAAGAAACTTGTATGGAAAATTGTAATAAGACAAAATTTATAATCTGTTTTTTTTTTTATATTTTAATGATTATATTTAATTAATGAACGTTGATTAGAGTATATAATATTATTTTATTTATATCAGAAAATTTTATTCTTGTAAAATTTAGTTTAATTATGTTCTTAATTTATTTTGAAAATCTGAAAATTTTATTGTCTTTTTATTTTATTTTTATAAAAACTTTTCGGAGGTATATTTCATATTTTCCATTCAAATTCTGTTAGTCACATCATTTTGACCCATCATGTCGGATTGTTCCATTCAATCAATTACAAAACTTGAAATTCAATAATGAAAATCAAAATATTATTCAATAATATTACATTGCTTCCAGTTATGCGATTAACAGAATATTGGTATTTATATTTATGTTTTTTTTTGAGAATTTATTTAAAAAATTTCAACTTTTTCAAAATAATTTTCCATTCCAAAATAATAATAATATATCATAGTAGATTAAAATAATGTAATTAAGTATTTTATAACTTTTACCTTTTATTTTTTTAACGTTTTTCTATTTTTTAATAAAAACGTATAATTTATATTAAATTTTTAACTTATATAAAGAAAATATGCATCTTAAATTCTTAAATATTATGCATATTAAATTATAATTATTTTGCTGCAAGATTATTTTCCTTTATAAAAAAAAAAAAAATACCGAACAACTATTTTAAATTAAAAATTTTTATATAAAAAAAAAAAAAATTTTAAACTTTTTACAACCAGCACCATTTAATATTTAATTATTAAAATACAAGAATTAAGATTCTTGTTAAATAATGTGTATTTAAAAGTATAATAAAATTAAAAAAAAATATTGTTTATACACTTTTGTTTAAAAAAAAAAAATTATTTAAAATTTACTACAATTTCAATGGAAATTTTTCGCGGGATAAGATTTTTATTAAATTTATTTTTTTAATTATTTTTTTTTTTTTATATTAATGAGGTTTTACCAAAAAGACAGATCTAACATCAATTTAACCTAATCAGTAATTACTGTTTTGATTACTGAATAAGTAAATTTGACGTCTTTTGATCTGCATTTTCATAGGCAACCAATGTGTTATGTCAAAAATGACATTACAAATAATAAAATTTTTAATTTATCAAAACAAAAAGCTATAGGAAAAATAATAAATAAAGAAAATTAATAAAAAAAAAAATAAAAAATCAAATTTATAGAATTACACTATTTTTCACGTTTATATTTTTTTTTATTATTTTGTGCTATGGCATCCTTTTCTTAATTACTTTTGAAAAATTTCTGTTTTTTTTTTGTTTTTTCCATTTGAATAAAAAATATTTTTAATTTTTATATTTTTACTTCTTTAGTTTAATTTTCATGTTATAATGATTTAAAAACAGTATAAATATCTATATGCATTAATTAAATGTAATGTAAAAATGTATACATATTTTTAAGTATTATTATATAATATTATAAAATGTGTGCTGTTTTCTAGTTGTTGTCTTGTTTTTTACTTAAAAAAATTTACAAAAAAAAACATTTGTTTTTTTTTTTTTTAATTGTACATTATATGAGTTTTCGTACTACATACTACATATTTCATTGTCAATAATATTTACCCTTCGATTTCTAATTTTAAAAATCATAAATACTACACAAAAAAAGAATTTTTATATTTTTTTTTTAATTTTTCTCTCAATTTTTTTTTTTATTTTTTCGTTTCCGTAAATAATATATTGTCTATCCAGTTTGTGTGTATTTCAGGCCGTTCACATAATGTACAATATATTTTTTATTTTATTACAAATAAGATTAAATAATAAAATTTTAAGTGATTTATTGTAATGAAATTTAGTAATTTTATAAATATTTCTGTTACAAATATTATTATAATTATAATATTTATCATTATTATTATTATTATCATTATTATTATTATTGTTATTTCGGTATTTTGAATTTATAATAACACGTCAAAGTAAACTGCACCTAGATAACCAGCTATCTGTTTTTTTAGGAGGATCAGTTTTACTTAACTGACGACCACCTTTTGGTGGATTAATTGCTTCCTAAAATAAAAAAAAATTATATTAATTAAAAACAAACAAAATAAATTTTTAAAATAATAATTATTATACCATTCGTTTTTCCATTTTAGCTTTAATGTCAGTAGCAAGAATTAAAAAGGCTTCTTCAACGTTAATACTTGATTTTGCAGATGTCTCTAAAAATTTTATACCATATTCACATGCAAGCTGTTCACCTCGTTCTTTTGAAACCTTTTTTTTTTTTTTTTTTTTTTTTATGTAAAACAAATAAAAGAAAAGAAAGAAAGAAAAAAATTTAATCATTTAAATTGTAAATAATAATAAATGAAATAATATTTTTATTATTATTATTTATTGAATTTACTTGTCGTCTCTGATTAAAATCACATTTATTTCCTATTAGCATTTTTTCAACATCTTCTGCTGAATTCTCTTCAATATTTCTAATCCAATTTTTAATATTTTCAAATGATTTCTCTTGTGTAATATCATATACGAGCATTATACCCATTGAACCTCTGTAATATGCTGTTGTTATAGTTCTGAAACGTTCTTGTCCAGCTGTATCCCTAAAATAATAATTAAAAATATATTAATTATTTCTTATAATTATTAACAAATTCATAATATGTAAATAAATATCGTGTTGTAATTAATTACCATATTTGCAATTTAATTTTCTTTCCATCAAGTTCTATTGTACGAATTTTAAAATCGATGCCTAAAATTAAAAAAAAAATACATAATTAAAAATTTTAAAATAATAAGATATTTTCTATATAATATATAAATATACATGTATGTGGATACTATGAATGTACACTTATCTATTTAAAATAATTATTATTATAAGAATTAATTATAAATTTTTTTGTCAACCATCTAGAAAAGAAATTTTTATTTCAATTTCATAATAATTTGAATATTTTTTTTTTTCAAGAAAATTGTAACATAAGAGGCAATAATTAGAATTTAAATTTGCTTCTCTTCTTTTGTTTTTAGGGAAAATGTGAAGGTCAATCACATTCAATTAAAATATTATAAAAATATACAAAAAAAAAAGAAAATAATATTTTTAACATCTGTTTTGAATTTATTTTAGACAACATACACACATTATAACAAATTTATAATTATCATCACTGTTCAAAATTATTATTAAATTTTATTTTCGAAAAAAATGTTTTTGTTCAATATTTAAAAATTTATAGAATAAAATAAATATGTTTGTATGTATTCTGTTTTTATGTAATATTGCGTGCCAATTTATCATTTTTAATATTTTCTAATGGTTTAATTTAGAATATTATAAATTTTCTTGAGGAAGATTTTCTTAATATAATAAAATTTATGTATATATGTATGTATGTAAATCATTTTATTAATTCGAATTTAGCATATAAAGGAAATTTTATTTTTTTCTATTTTATTGGCGTTAATATTTTTTAATGAATATTGTAAATCATCCATATTCTCTTAGATGCTTCACTAGAAATGATGGAATTGTTTTGAATTAGAATTTCTATTTTATATTTATAGAGGGCCCCAATATACTTAAGTGATGTGTCTATTATAAAATATGGAGTAAATATGAAAAATTTCATTTCAATTTTCGAAAAATTGAAATTGAATTGCATTACTCTCCCATATTCATTATGTAGAGTCGATTTCGTAAAATTTTAAAATAATAAAATTTCTGTTCTGCACAAAAATTCAAAAAACTAATGAACTACATATATTGTACTAATATACTCGTAATAATAAGGCACTTTTTTAAAAATGATAAAGTAGTATCAAAACTTTAAGGGGTTGGTGTAATAGAGTCCTGGTTTGTAAAATTGCAGTTTAGAATTTTTGATTTTGATAAAATCTGTATTTGCAATTTAATCTACATATTTATATACATACATACATACATATGTATATGAAATTAATTACGCTCAATATGCTCAAATCTATGCTTAATAAATGAAATAATTAAAAAATACGGAAATTTAACAATAGACATATTATTGTACATTATGTTCCAAGTTTTCGGATTGTTTAAAAAAAAATGCAATGCAATTATGCATTAAATAAAATTTAATTATAATAATTAAATTATTTTCTTTGTTTAATTACTGCATATTGAAAAAAAAAAAATTAAATTACTAATAAAAATAATAATGTAAATGCGTTTGAAAAAGCATTTTACCACAATGAAAAATTATCTGATTCAATTAGATGCAAAATATTTAGAAAAAAATATTTTTCCTAAAAGATCAAATTTCAGAATTTCTAAATTTAATTCTTAATACAAAGGAAATAATAAAAGCTGTAAATTGTTGGATTATTATTTTTTTTTTGTGCTTTTAAATATTCAATATAACAGAATTCATAAGATGTATTAATTGCAATATAAAAAAAAATAAAACAAATTCGCAGGGAAAATTAGAATTTTTTAAATGAAAAACAGTTTAATATAAAAATTATCATTTAATATAATTAGAGACTTTATTGCTTTATGCATGTTTGATAATTATAAATTGTATATAAAGCTGATAATTCAGATTCTTACCGGTCATTAGAATGGAAAAGGTGAAGTGTAAACTGTAACGTTTCGGCTTGGAAGTGAGTGAGACCGTAGAGCATATATTGTGCGAATATGAGGCTATGGTCCGTTTAAAAATAAGAAATTTCGGGTGAAATTTTGTAACTCCTTCGGGAGCTTGACAACTGCCAGCGGACGTAATACTGAGATTTGCTACGGGTCTAAAAATAGTGCTCATGCAAGTGAATTGCGATTCATAAAAAATCTTATGGGTAAAAATAAAATATAAGGAAAAATGTGTACATAACATGCATTTATTTCAAACTAAATGACGATTTTCTCGAAAATTTAAAAATCCTTAATTAAAAGATTTGTTTTACCTTCTCTTTCAATATTTTTAAATATTTTCCAAAAATTTATTATTTTTAATCTTAAATTTATTATGACGAATAAAATAAATAACTGCATACATATGCATATATTTAAATTTTTCCAAGAAAATTATGTTAAGTCATTAACACCATTTTTATTTTATTTTTTTTTTATAATCGAAAATCTGAAAAACAATATTCATTTTGTATTACTTATGTTACTCATTATACTATATACTTGCATAGATCTTCCCGTACCTTTAATATTATAATAAATGGCTACATACCTACATCTCTATTCATCCATATACATTTTATATTGTTCATTATAATAAAAAATACATACATACATACATAATATAATGAACAATTATTATATATCCAGTATTCATCTATGATATACAACAGATACAAAAATAATAACAAAGAAAAAAAAATCATAAAATAGAATAACTACAATATACTTTTTGTTAAATTTCTAAGATACGATGTAGATGTATACAAGATACAGCCATATCATTATTAGGTAAAATAATTTTAATTCTCTTTCTTTTTTCTAAATTAAAATACAAAACAAAAACAAAAAAGTAGTTGCGCTGCAAAGGTAAAAAAAAATATTGAAAACAAAAACCATCGCAAGTACCAATGTTAATTTTAACCCAATTTACTTTAAAAAAAAAATAGATATTTTTCTCTTCTTTTTATTTTCATCATAACAGCTGTAAAAATTGTTCGAAGACATACATATATGTATATACATGTAGGTATATAATGGAGTATAAGTGCATTCATAAAATCTAAATATAAATTTTTTCTTAAAATCTTCAAACAGTAGAAAAGACCTGTAACAATTCTACCCATAAACAAAACCACCTATACAAAATTTTGTCTCATTTCATTTTCGTATACCTACATCCATCCATATACTAACTAACATACTGTTGTTTGGAATAACATTTTTTATTATGAAAGATGGCTAAGCTAAAAACCGGTTTTAAGTCCCGAGAAAAAAATCCTTATTTTATTTACCTTTAACTTTTTTTTTTTTTGTTATTATATTTTTTGTTTTGTTTCGTGAAACCAAAAAGAGTACGAGAAAAAAATGATCAGATCAGGTCAAAAGAATTATAAATTTTAGGTAGATCTCATTATATTAAAGGAAATTTTTTGGAAAAAATCTACCAAATTACCAGAAGACAAAAAAAAACAGAAAAACTGATAGCATTATAGGCTTCAAAAATTAAGTAATTTTTAATTTTGATTTCCTTACATAAAACTTCAACACTTATACAATAACATTAAAATTCAAATACAACAATCATGCAATCAAAATTTGACGAAACAAAGATCTTAAAATAAGGAATCGTTACTTTGTTTAAAATTTAGAATTCATTTCTGCTTTTATTGAAAAAAAAAAATTATACTTGTATATAAAATAAATAAAAAAATAAAACAACAAACGTGGAAATCAAAATAAGAAACTGAAAAATTAATTGAAATTGAAAAATTAAATGCATTAATCATTTTAAACACAAAAACACATACACAGTCTAGGCATTCTCAATAATGTTTGTCTTTGAGAATTTTTAAAAGAAAGAAATATCTTCCCGTTCTTTTGTTATTTTTTCACTCACTATTTTTAAAATATTTTTAATAAAATTTTTAATATTCAAGGGTGTAAATACATAGAAAAATTTTTTTAATTTAATAACAAAATATATGAAAATTAATAAAAATTAAATTAAATGCAAAAAAAAATAGCATAAATCTTAAAAAAATTAGGCGCAAGCGTTTCTAATTTATGCAAGCTGGCAAAATTTAAATTTCTAATTTCAAAAACTTCAGCTATGTATTTTATATTTGCCTTCGAATTCTGAAGCTTAATAAATACAAATTCCACGATAGAACGAAAAAATTTATTCTAGATGTCTGCGCAACATTTCTGACATTCCTTTATTACAGAATAAATTTGCGAAAGTACTTTACAACAGCAAAAAATTTCCAAACGATCTATATTTATAGTGTGTGCAGCGTACAATTTTCGAACGTGTTACAAACCTTCGCAATTATTTTTGTGTACAAATTATGCGCTTAATGTCCTTTGTTTTTCTAAATGTACATACATACATTTAAAAATAAACAAGGAAGATATAATATTTTTATTTTTGAAATTCTATATTTGTATGAAACGTTTTTAAAATTATAACAAAATCATACAAGGTAAAATAATTATTATACTATTGAAATTGTAAAATTCATACAAATAAAATACAATAAATTTTGAAAAATAAAAAAAAAAATTATAAAAAATTTCATTGAGAAAATAAGAAATAAGAAAGAAAAACCCCCGTCACTCAGTCAGTCAGCCAGTCAGGTCTGTGTCCTCCAAAAAAAAAAAAAATAATAAAAAAAATATAATTTATTTAAGTTAATAATAAAAACGTACAAAAGAAAAGAACAACGTAGTAAATAAAGTGTACTAGATAGGCTGACCCATCGGCATGTCATCTCCCCCTGCTGCCCACTCTTTACTCTTAAAAGTTCATTGTACTCATTGTTTAAAATAAAATATACATTTTTTTTTTTCATTTTTTAATGAATTGTTGTTATTCATACTCATACATAATTTTCCTTTTTTCTTGTGTTTCTTATGTTTTTTTTTTTTAATTGGAAATGTTTTTCAAGAAAAGTGTGTATAAAAAAAATTACTTTCAAAATATTCAAACTTTTCATATATATATATATGTATACATATGTATAATTTTAAGTGAATTTTTGAAAAAATTTCTTCTAAAGATATTCTCGCGTTATTGAAAATATTTTTGTATATACTTTATGTACATACATACTTAAAAATAAATATTGAGAATATTTTCAATTAAATTTCTTTTCTTTTTTATTATAACATAGGTCATGTACAAAAATTCATTTACTACATTTTTTAAAGTATATAAAATAAAATCAATTATAAAAAAAATATTATAGTTATTTAATTGTTTCTAATTTCATTGAAAGTAGGTGCCTGTTTTTGTTTGGTCTACTTAGAAAAAAAAAAAATAAAACATTAAAATATTATTTACAAAAGTATTTAATTAGATTCATTTATATTGCGTTATTGTTTATGATTTACGGAAGAAAAGCGCTAATAACAGGATTATTTAGTAAAAGAAAGGCTAAAATACTCTTTTAATTCTCGTAAAATTTTTAGATAAACGGCGAACAGTCAAAGCTATACTCACAGACCACTAATTTCGGTAATTTATATTTCTTGCTTTTAGGTAATCAGGTCAATTTTTTATCCAATAAAATTTTGTTTGTAATAATCTTTTATGATAAATATTTTATGTGCACGATCTTATTTACTTCGAAAAAAAAGTAAGTACCTAATTGTTTCAAAAAGCAAACTAATCTATTTTTAATTTAGAATTTATTACAAGATACAAAAATATAGTAGAAAATCTATTTAAAAACTATGTATATATTCCGTGTCCGTGAATATCGCAGATCTATCGCGTCACCTGCTATAAAACTGTACCTATGTATACCTACTTATATTTTTTTTATAATTTAAATGTTTGCTAAATGCTAAAAATTAATTAAATTGCAGGGTTATGGAAGACATTGTTCTATAAAATGTTTTTTTTTTTTTTTTGGTTCTGAATAAATAAAGAAAATAATAATATTTGTTTTTGTAAATAGGTTTTTTTTTATTTTAATGCCGAATAAAAAAAAAAAAAATCTTGAATATTGAATCTGCTTCTCTAAAAAAAATTAAAAAGAGGAATTAAGAAACATTTTTCATATTCTGAGTATTTTTTTTTCTTTTTTTTGACCATTATTATTATTTTTTTCCGTACATTCTTAATATTTTTTGTTTTTTTTTTTTTTTTTTTAAATTTTTTTCATTTTTTTTTTTTATAATTTTTTGGATTTCCTTATTATTTAAACTCACAAATCAGGTCGTTACAAAATCAAGTTTAAATCTGAATTATATTTATTTATATATATATATAATTTTGTAGGTATTTTATTATCAATTATTATTTAATTTTTTAATATATTACAAGTCTTTCTTATTACAAGAAAAAAAGCTATTTCTAAGTTTTACAATTAATATTAAAATTGATGCTGGTAAAGTCCTTCCTATCAGACTAGCATATTAACTAATTAATTTTAATTTTTTGTCAAATTAAATTTTAATTTTATTTTATTGAAATATTTTTAATTTTTTTTTTTTTTTTGTTTTTAAATGTATTTAATTTTGTAATAATTATAGTAGTTTTCAATAAAGAGAGTACCTTAAATTTTGTATTAATTTTTTTTTTGTTTTTGTTCAAATTAACTTAATCAGATTAATTTTATATTATAATTTTTTTTTTAATATTTTGCATTTTTGTTCTTAAATTTTAAAGACACAATGATGTATTTTTTTTTTTTGAAATTAATTTGAAATATATAGATATAATCATATATATTATAGATATACATATGAAAATATAATTGTTTCATATATATACATTAATATATATATATATATATATATGAACGTCTTTATAAGTCATATACATATAATGTGAATGTATATTAACATATCAATATATATTTACATACATTTATGTATTTGATTGATATCTTTAAGTTCTAAAAATTGTTAGTAAAATTATATCTAAAATGTTAATAAAAATTAAAAATATTATCCAGATCTTTTTATATGGTTTTTTTTCTTTTTGTTTATTTTTGCTTTGTTTTTTGTTTAGGCAGCTGTAGCCTCGTTTTGTCGTCATTCCCATTGATGAGGTGAGGGTGGCAGTTCAGATGGATGGGCAACAGTTGAGCTTGCAAAACTCTTAAATGCAGCACTCTGAGGATTTATACAAAGTGGTACACGTCCAGTTTGTAATTGTTCAGCTATAAATTTATGCATTTCTTCTTTAACTTGCTGTAATGATGTTAATTTCTTTTCCCATAAATCATCAAAGAATTGACCAGCTGATGGTTCAAATTCACCAGTATATTGTCTCATACCAGATGATGTTGTAAAACAACATTTACACATACATGAATGATATCTTAAACGTCCTTCATCTAAATATGGATGTGCTAATGCATCAATAACTGATATCCTTTTATCTGGATCAAAAACTAACATTTGGCAAAGTAAATGTACAGCTTCATGTGTAGCATGTGAACTTAATGCATATAATGCAGAAAATGATGGTGGCTTTGGAGCTCTACGTAACATATGAGATCTAGCTCCCTCACAAGCATGTCGCATATCTTCCATTGATGGTGTACCTAACAATTCTGTTATTAACTCCAATTGTTGTACTGGACTTTGAGCTTGAAATAAAATTCGACGGCCTAATAACTCACCAAAAATACAACCAACTGACCATACATCAACAGCTGCAGAATAGTGTTTTGCACCCATTAAAATTTCTGGTGCCCTATAATATTGTGTAACAACTTCTTGTGTCATATGCTTTAAATGATCTGGTTCTTCAACTCTTGCTAATCCAAAATCACATATCTTAAGAACACAATTGCTATTAACCAATAGATTACCTGGCTTAATATCACGATGTAAAATTCGAGCAGAATGTAAATATTTTAGACCGCGTAAAATTTGATAAAGAAATACTTTTATGTGATCTGCAGATAAATGTTGTGGTGATACAATTATTTTGTGGAGATCGGATTGCAATAATTCTGTTATCACATATATTTCCTGGAAGAAATCTAAATGTGGTGGTTGTAATATATCCAAGGCCGATAAAACATTTTCATGTTTAAAAAAGCATAACATTTTTAATTCACGAAAAACTCGTTTTGATGATACCAATGATTGAAAAACATTTGGCAACTTTTTTAATGCAACACGACGCCCATCCCTAGGATCGGTTACAGCCCAAACAACACCAAATGCTCCATAACCTATTGGCCGATCTGGTTGTACATCTTGTGGTATGGCTGGCTGTTGATAATATGGAGAAGCAGCTGCTAATATTGCACCTTGAGGTGCACCACTTGCAGCACCACCTTGAACTAACGACATAGAGATGCTCATAGAAACTCTCGATTGCCTAGTTGGGCCATCCACTGCAGCCATTCGACAAATGCAGACCTTTGATATTTTTTTAGTTTTTCGCTAAATATTTGCCACGACTTATTCCATCTTTATTAAATTTTTGTTCTAAAATCAAATTTCAGTCATATGTAAAGAAGGTAGAGTAAGATCTAGTAGGTACACTTTTTTTTCTTTCAACAAAGAGAACAAAATGTCCAATACCAAAATGTCACTTTAATAAATTTCATTTCATTTTTTTTTTCTTTTATTCCGTCATTTTTCACAATTATTTGCACTTCTTCCGGAAAGCTTTTTATTTTATATTATTGTAATATTGTATATTTTTCTTTTATTATTCTAAGCTAATATTCTCAAAAGAATATTCCAAAAATTTATGTTGATTTTTTTTTTATTATTATCGAAAATTTATGTAAGTCGAAAGAAACAACACCATTTCAACAAAATACAAATACCCAGCGCACTTCAAAGTCTTTCAATATTTTTACTTTCTATATTACGAATTCTATTTAAACTACACTTGCCATTCCAACAAATATTAAATTTTTTTTTATATTTAATTTAAATTTATATCCGATTCATTCAGAATATTATTGAAATATTTTATATTAAATATTTTTAATTTTTACGACACTGGCTTGGCTTTTTTCAGGCTGAGGAGAGCAAGTGAAAAAAGTACCGAGTGAAGTTAGCTGCACTAATGGTAGAAAAGAAATGGCGATATTGTTTGATTTTTCAATATGTCAAGTCAATTCTGAGTTGTTACCGGGAAAAATAATGACGTATATCCATTTTCTTTTATTTCAAAGAAACGTATTTTAAGTTTTGAAGTACTTTTTTTTGAAGGTTTCTTTTCTTTTAATTGGTTTTCAAATAATGACAAATTAAATTTTTTCAATATTTTTATGCAAAAATATAAACAAAAGCATTTTTATTTCAATTTTTTATTTTTCAATCTTTAGTTAAAACGTTTTAAATATTGAGTAATTATATAGTACTTTTTTAGAAATGACAGAATTATAGATTTAACGAAAAAAGGAATGAACAGCAAATTATTAAATTTTTTAAATAGATAATACGAATAATTATTTTTGAAAAAGAAAAACTTTTCTTTTTTTCAAAAAAAAATTTTCTTTGTTAAAAATAAATATTAATTATACTTAGTAAGTATAGAAACAAATTAAAAAACAATATAAATATAAAATAAATAAGAAAATGTATTTTGACATGTAAATAAATAATATTTTACAGGTTAGGTAAACTATAACCGAAATTTCTACTACAACCAAAATTATAGGGAGAAAACAAAAACGACTTGATGGAGAAATAAATGATTTTTCATATTATGTAGGTAGGTGTTTCCCACTATAATATTGTATTTTTTAAAATCCATATCAAAGATATTGAATGATTTTTTTTATTGAGTTTTTTATTATAAATTGTAAAAATGTTTATATGAAAAAACCGTCATCATTTCTATTCTATAACAGGCAAAATAACTTTAAATACCTACTTAACAATAATATAAGGATGTAAATTCTAAAAATTGGTGCAACTCCAGCAGTACACACGACCAATACATATTTATTTAGTTTTTATTATAATCGTAGTAATTTTTGCTAGGCACCCACCATTAAAATTCCAATTTTACTATAGTACGTACCTACAGGTCGGCGCTTATTTATATATTATGTATTTTATAACACAAAATTTATTTAGTATATTTGGAATTGCGAAATTTAAATGCAATGTTTACAAAACAAATATTATTTTGTATGATAACGTAGTTGATACAAAAATAAATCCGAAAATATTAGCTGCCAACATGAGCATACTACCAAAACAAAACACAAATTATTTTGACGAACTTTTATTTTTCTCTATATTTAGCAGATACCCATATCTAAACCACTACTTACTTTTACTTGATTTTCTTTCACAATATAGAAAAAAAAATAACTTTGCATTATTTTAACGTAGAAAGTCCATGCATACATAGATGTGTACATATACAAATATGCACCTATATATGAATTTGTTTATTAATAGGAACTTATTTTATAAAAAGAAATTATAAAAGAAAAATATCATCGATATTATAAAATAAATGCAATTCCCATATGCAAGTAGGTATATACAAGGATTTCAGTTATGAAATTATAACGTTAAGAGTCTCCTTTTCTAAAAACTCTAAATTTATAAATTTCTATGGAGTCTCATTTTTTAAAATAATAAATTTTAGTATAAGTACATTTGCTTGAAATATTCCAATGCATAGCACATTTTGAGTACAATAACATAAATTCAAAATAAAAATCTCGAATTATATTATGATTTTGATAAAATCATAAATCATAACATCATATTGATATGTTATCAATGTAAATCTTGTCTTTAATATAACACTATAAGTTAATCGAATAATTTCTTTCTTCTTTCCAATTAAGACGTAAGAATAATTATGAATCATTCATTTATCTAAAGATAATACAACACCGTTTCTTTTTTCTTTTTTATGATTAGTTGTAGCAAAAAAGTGCGCCTTACACATGTTAAAAGTCCTATGTTATATGATTATGTTTGAAACTAACTTTCGAAAAGGTATATAGTGTGAATAAACCAATAGGAATACAAAAATTTATTAAAGTAGGTACTTACCTATTGTCGAGATAAAGCTAGATGAGAAACTGTCTTCGGAGAACCGAAATAGAATGCAAGTTTTCCCAACACCAGAATCTCCAATTAATAATAATTTAAATAAATAATCATAAGTTTTAGCCATGATTTTTTGAATATTTTTTAAATTATTTAATAATTAAAACACAATTTTTAAAATTGGAAATTTATAAAAAAATTTTTTACTTTTCCTTTTGTATATTGATGACACAAGTTTTAGTTGTCAAAGTTGGAACATGGATGAAAATTTTGATTATTTAAAATTATTATAAGAGGATTAGGGGTGAATTGAATAAGAATATATTAAAAATCAATTTCCAGGATTGCCAAGTAGTTATTATACACTATTAAAGGTAATTATTATAAAAAAATAAAAGTATTACTCTTATACTTGTGTATTAATATTAAATACAATTTGTTATTAGCAAAATTGTTATTTTATGGTTTGAGAACATAATTGAACATTTTGAATCTTAATTATCAATGGCTATCTGCTATCTTAGAATAAATTACCTATATTATTTTTCTTTAATGAACAAATCATCTTTAACATTTGATCTTGCAGAAAACAACATTATATAAAAATATTAAATTTAAAATAAAGAAAAAAAAAAGATATTAAATTATAAAGCATACAAAGTATTAAAACTTAAATTTATAATTAATCTTTGATGTTTTTATTTTTTGTTATTTAAATTCTGCATTATCCAAGATTTAATGAGACATAAATAGTTAATAAATTACCCTGCATATATTGCAATATAATGCATTCAACATAGCTGTCCTATATGTCTAGATATAGCGAAATTTTTCTGTTATATAAAATTAATAATATTACAAAACAAATAATATGTATTTAAAATAGAATTGGCGCACCTTATCCTTGAAACAAAGAAACATTGTATTGATTAAAATAAAGAATTTTTTCGAGAATGCAATAATTCCACAATTATGATAATTCTTTGAAGAAAAAATATTTTGAATGTTTTAGCAGTTTAATGGTTAAAACTAAATTTTTCAATTGTATAAGTTAGAATTTCAATATTTATGTATGTATTTATTTTTAATAATAAAAAACGCTAAAAGAATTATGACAGATGGGTAACACTGTTTTATTTTAATATTGAAAGTAGACGTAAAGTGAAGACTTGTTTTTAAAAATAAAGAAAAAGTTATTAGGAAAAAATTTTTTTTTGTAAATATTAAAATAATAATTTGCAGTGAGATGTTTTTACAAAAATGATAATGAATTTTTGGTTTATATTTTATTGCTTGTAAAATGGGTGCAAAGGAATCAAAGCCCCCTTGTATTATTAATTACGAAGAAGCTTTAAAGAGGGGTAAGATTCAATAAAAAAATTAATATAAAATTTTATTTGAAATACCAAAAATTCAAATATGCATTAAATTTTCAATATTTTCAAATAATTTTCAAAACCAATTTGTGCTTAAAATACAAATATTTTCAAAATATAAAATTTTTATCAAAATATTTTTCATCATTATAATATTTGGTATCAGAGACTATTGTTTGCACACAAGTGTATGTATGTAATTATATTGAAAATTTTTTTTTTGCGTCACATATTAGAAAATTTTTCTAAATACACATTAGTAGACTTTAATTATATATCTACATATATGACTGTAATTTTTTCATGAAAAGTATTTCGACAATCGAAACATTTTTAATTAAAAGTAATTTCAATATTTAAATTACATAATACAAAATCATAAATAATTTCGCAAGGGAATGTGAAAGAATTTCACTTTAAAGTGTATCAAATGAATAATCAATGCACCTGACTTCTATGAATTTTTTGTATTTTTCTTTAGTTTTTGTTTGTTTTTCTTTCAGAAATTCAAGGCTAAAATCAATTAAGTCAAAAAGAGATATAAATACGAAAAAATAAAAACAATTTCAGATTATATTAATCTCTTATCAAATTAATGTGCTTAAGTTTTCCAAAATTATAATACCCATAATAATTTATAAAATTTTTTTTTTAATAATTTTCTTTATAGTATCTGATGCAGAAGCGAAAAGAATTAAAGAGGCGTTTATTAAATCAACAGGACCCGGTATTCAATATTTAAGCCAAAGTGCCTTTAAACAAGATGTTTTATGCGAGAAAGTTCCTCCTCTTGTAGCTGAATGGATTTATATAGGATGTGGTGGAACGTCAAAAGGAATTTTATTTAAAGACTTATTTTGTGCCCTAGTTTTATTAACTCGAGGAAAAGATGAAGAAAAAATTAGGTATATTGATATAAAACATTAAGTATTACTAGGTATATACGTACCTAATTAATATTTAAGGTTTTTGTTTCAAATAAAACTTAAAAACTTTTCACAACAAAATTCAATTATATTATTTAATTTTAATGGATTTTTCAATATCATTTTCAATTTTAGATTTTTGTGGAATTTGTATAGTAATGAAGCTGGAAGTTATATTTTGAAATCAGATTATACAAAGTATTTGAATTTAGAATTGAATGCGCATTCAAAAGATTTACAGAAATTAACAAATACAAAAGATGTATTATCATTGTTTTCACAATCGGAACGAGTTACTTTTGATCAATTCAAAGAATGGATTGTATCCCATAAAAATTCGACTGTATTATCAAAATGGTTGTTATCTCAACAATGTCTTTGTTTGACTTCGGAATTAGAAACTCCTACATTTTATCAGAGTTTAGCTGGTGTCACACATTTGGAAGAACAAGTAAAAGCGATTTATATTTAAAATTACATATGTGACAATATTATTGCTTTTCTCCCTTTTTTCTTTTAGGATATTGGCCATTTAGAGAAAGAGTTTTGGCGTTTAAAAAGCTCATCGTTAAATAACCAACTAGATTTGGATTTACTAGGTCCATTATTAAGCCCACCAATTCCAAAGACGGCTTTAAGAGGGTTTTTTAATGCGTTTGATGAAAATTGTGATGGTCATATTGATTTTAAAGAACTTTGTTGTGGAGTAAGCGCCGCTTGTCGAGGTCCAAATGTTGAAAGAAGCAAATGTAAGTTTATTAAATAGTTATTTTGAGAAGGAAATAACCTAAGAAATAAACTATGTACTATACGAAGAAATAATCTAAGTATAAACTATGTATTTTCATGTTTTAGTTTGTTTTAAAATATTTGATTTGGATCGCGACTCTCTCCTAAATTTCAATGAAGTTAATCAGATGATAGATATTTTGATGTTTGTTGCCCGTGAAAGCTCTTCAGCAAATGACTATGAAAGAATAACTAAAAACAATGTATTGAACGATCTAATACGTTTTGTTAGAAAAAAAGATTCAAATCAAGTATCCGAGCATGCAGAAGATTTGAGTTCCTCATTAACTCTTACTCAAGAAGATTTTATGATGTGGAATGTTGAAAGCTCACTGAATTTAGTTCGACCTTTTTTGGATTTAACTTTTGAAATTTGTCATATAATTTTTGGCATTCCACCACAATGCAGGCATATGGAATATGAAATCGGTAATAATAACTTTTTTAAATATCTTATAGCAGACAGTAAAAAAAATTTTTTTTTAGTTAGAGGATGGCTTAATCGTGAAGATCGGCGTGGCCATAGAGTAGGTCAATTTTGGTATTTAATATCTAAAGACTGGTGGAATTCTTGGGTGCAATATACACAAACATTTACAATAGTGCCTTGTATATACTGCAAAGCATCAAGCAATTTGCAACCAAAAAATATAAGCATTTCGTCAGGTTGTGTTGGAACAAGCGTTGATGAGGCATTAGTATGCGACGAAAGTTTTTCTTCTAATGTATCAGAATCTGTAGGAGATTTGTTGACTAATACTGATAATTCAAGCTTAGGTAAAACAAATTTAAATAAAATGTAAACATACAGACTAAAACTTTTTTATTTTACTGGTAAGGATCTGGAAGTAGTGGTATATCATATGGCAAGTACACTAAACAGCCAGGACCTATCGATAACACAAATTTAATTATTCCGAATCCATTCAAAAGTATACATACTTTAACTGGTGAAGGAGGCCATTTGAAAAAGGATACACCGTTGATTCAAGGACATGATTTTGAATTAGTTCCGAAATCTTTATGGGATGCTCTAGCTCGATGGTACACGGCTATCGTTCCACTGCCTAGACAAGTAATTCAACCGCCCAATTCTCCTGATGTAGAGCTCGAATTGTATCCCTTAAATTTAAGAATTTTGCTTCATCAAATTGTTCCTATGACATCTCAAACAATTCCGACATGGAATGCAATGTCAGGTAAAAACATTTTTTTTATTATAATTACCATTTTTTACATTTTTATTTTAGGTGGATACGGTGCTATTGCTTCAGGAGGTGCATTTGTGTCGATGAATTCTGCATCGAATTTGCAACCACCTAAAAGATATTTAGCTTACACAGCTGCCTTCAGTCGTTTAGCTACCGTTAAATTAATTGGTGAATTTCTTTGCGATAACCTTAAACTTAAATATGAAGATATAAGGTTATGGCATATATCCAATTCACAAAATGCCTGCGATGATATTCCTGTTTTATTGGATGAAGAAACAATGACTTTAGAGGATCTTTATATAACAGATAAGGGTCAACTACTTTTAGAAATTCGAAATAAAGATCTTACGTGGCCAGAAGAATTAGGTTCTTTGGCTCAAAGCGCAAGTATTGGAAGTCATGTCCAAGATCGAAGAATGACACGGGCTTCAATTCATTCAATGCATGTGCCAGGTGCAACAGGATTACATAATTTGGGTAATACATGTTTTATGAACGCAGCTCTCCAGGTTTTATTCAATACAGCCCCACTAAGCATGTATTTTAAAAAAAATATGCATGTTTATGAATTAAATACAGCGAATAAACTTGGAACAAAAGGTCAATTGGCAACTCGTTATGCAGAATTATTAAAAGAGATTTGGACGTCAACAACACGTTCTGTTGCACCCTTGAAATTAAGATTTTGTGTAACTAAATTCGCACCACAGTTTGCGGGGGGTGGTCAACATGATTCTCAAGAATTATTAGAATGGATGCTTGATGGGCTGCATGAGGATTTAAATAGAGTAACCGAAAAGCCATATACGGAATTAAAAGATTCAAATGGTCGTCCTGACGAAGAAGTTGCTCATGAAGCCTGGACACTCCATCATTCCAGAAACCAAAGTATTGTTATAGATTTGTTTTATGGTCAGTTGAAATCGAAAGTTAGTTGTTTAAGATGTGGAAAAGAATCTGTTCGTTTTGATCCATTTAGTCTGTTAAGTTTACCATTACCGGTTGAAAATTACATATATTTTGAAATATTAGGTGATTTACTTGAAAACATTTTTTAAATGAAATCGAATAAAAATTTTAATTTTAGTAATATTTCTTGATGGTGGTGTTCCTACAAAATACGGAATACGTCTTAATTCTGATTCTACCTATTATGATATTAAAAAAGAAGTTTCGAATTTATGTCATCTTAATCCGAATTTAATGTTATTATGTCAAGTTGCCAATTCACAAATTAAAATTATATTTCATGATGAGCAAAAATTTAAATCAACTACACCTACAGAACTTCATATATATCAACTACCTGAAGATAACGACGATAATCGGTCAAGGACAAGTTCAATTTTAGGTGTTAATATCGAAAAAGGATTAAAAGACATCCAAAGAAGTCCAGGTAAAACTAAATTTGTTATTTTTTTTTTTCAATTTTCAAATAATATTGAATTATTAAAAAAAAAGATTTTTTAGCTCTACTTATAGCATCAGATAATCAGCAAACTTCTCACCAGCAAAATAATCAATTACAAACACAATCCTCAACAACAATTGCACATTTTAACAATCAATCAATACCACAAAATTCATATTCATCGAACACCACTGACGAAACTACTGCTATTGATAATTCATTTCCAGCTACATTTATTGAGCAAACTGAAATAAAAAAATCTTCGAAGGTAAGACGGTGCTTTGGAAACACCACTATGTGCATGCCCCAGACCCTGTTGTGCTTCAAGGTATGGTTTTGTAGTTAGCCATTGTATTTAGTTAGAAAGTGATATAGAAGAAAAGTATTTTAAAGTAAAATGAAATGAAAATTTTCTCTTTTTTTTTTTAAAAAGTTTTAATTTAATGGCGAAAGAGTTATTGAAATAAGTCACAATCGAGATAGATTCCCAAATAAACAAAATATATTCACAGTGCAATTTAATTTTTGTTTTTAAACAATTTCATTTACATATTTATTTAATTTTCTGTAACTCATTCATTCATTTCAATTTAATTTAAAATAAAAACAAAATTTATGAGAGAAGCAGTGTATGTATATGTAATACTAGTAATCTAGTATTCTACTAAATTCTTTTGTTCTTTCATACAAAATTTTATTTTATAAAGTAATAAACTTTCTTGAATAATACATTGATTGATGAGTTTCGAAATTTAAGTATAGAAATTAATGTTAAAGAAAGTTATTCTTTATAAGGTGAAATTTTTAAAAGTTCAAAAGCAAATGTTACAATAACGAAGAAACCGCTTTTTAAAAAGTACATATTAAAATATTCTTCGTTTATACGAAAGTGCTAAATACAATTTTAATATTATTCACTTTTTAATTCACATCATCTTTTTATGCTAATTTTATTTACCTTTTAATTAAAATATTATGTAATATGGCTTTTTTTAGTTATTTATATAAAATCACTTTGAAGCAGCAATTCCTATTAAAAATTTTTGTTGCAAATAATTTTTTTAATTTTTAAATAATTAAAAATTTTCCGTTGGTCGACATTTTATTTATCTAACGTAATGGTCAATTGGAGCAATTATTTGTATTAAAGTATATATATGTAAATATATATATATATATATATATTGTTGGTTTTGGTAATTTTATAAATGCGAATTTGTAAAAATAAATAATTTTGTATTGTAGCTAAATTTATTCTAATACAAATAAAATAGATTGGTAATTTAAATACATAATAAATATATTCTATTAAATTAATTTCAATTTTTATAAATAATGCACAGAGTAGTAAAAACAAGTCAGTTTTATTTTTTTTTATTTTAGAATTTGAATTGATTTTCAATTTGAAGTAACTGGATACCGCTTTTCTTATAAACTGTATAATGCTAATATTTATGAAATCTTGAAAAAGGTTTTTTTAAATAAATTCTTGGATAATATTAAAGATGCAAAAGTATTTTCACAAAAAATAACGAAGTACATAATTTTTTGTTAATTAAATATTTCATTATGACATATTTACTGATTTTACATTAAACAAACATGAAACTAACCAGATTATGGAATAATAATTATAGAAGCAAAGTAACTTGTTTTCAAATAAGTGTCTTTTAAATATGTGTTTATATTTCTTATTCATTTTAAGTAATAATTCAGTAGGTTGATTATTGAAATTAAAAATTTTGACCACATTAATTTCTGTTAAATGCTTGTTGTGTTTAATTCGTAATTTTAATAACATATTTTAAATTTAAAACGTTTGAAATAAATAAATATTATATAACTAAATGTATATTTAAATATTTAAGTTGCATTTCCTTTAACAATTGAAAATTGTTACGAAAATATTTTAGAGAACATAATATTACAATGTTCGGCCATTGAACTACCATAATTAATTCAATAATTTATTTTTTTAAATTAATACTGTTTTTAGTAATATTTGTTACGTTTGTTTTTAAAATTGTTAAGTCGTTTTAATTTTTTGTGTTTTTTCTTTGTTTTTACCCTTAATGTTTTATATTATCCAAGAATTCGTTTTTTTTTATTAATTTTTCCTGGTATTATTTAAATGAAAAAGCAAAAATTAAATCAGATAATTTGTTATGTTAATAAGAATTTATGTTTTTTAATATTAATTACAGCAATCAATTGATATAAGTACTAGCCCTGAGAGCTCATTTGTTCATAATTTACGGCGTAAAAGGATTTCAACCACAAATTTACTTTCTGATAATACTCAAATGTTTAGTTACAGTTCAGATGAAGGTACAACCAGTAGTATCGAAAAAGGGCCAACATTAAGTCGTTTATCTCATTTAAATAACGTAGATTTAGAACAGGAAAATGGTGTTCGTCAAAATACTTTCGTAGAACAAAATCCTTTACGTAATGAAAATATAATAATAACACGTTCAAATTGTAAACGTATTTCAAATAATAGTGATAGTGATGATAGTAACCATTCAATTAATTCAGAAAAATCAAATAAAAATCTAAGAATGAACTATATAAAAAATGAAACAAATAGCTTTGATGAAAACGAAACTGATGTGCAATATAGAAATATAGTGTTGGAACGAAATTTACATTATTCACATGCTAAAATTGGAAAATATTTAGTTGCAGTACATAGAAAATTGAATAGGCAAGATGCATATTTCTTATCATATCATAAAACACGTCCAAATTTATTTGGTGTGCCACTTTTAATACCATGCTATGAAAATGCAACAAATAAAGATTTATATTGTGCTGTATGGGTGCAAGTAAATCGCTTACTAACTCCGTTACCACCTACCCCAGATCAATCTAATCATGCTGCTGACTGGTGAATATAATTTTAAAAAAATTAAACTTTTCATTTATTATTTCTTTTTCAGTGATGATAGCTTGGGATACGATTTTCCATTTACGTTAAGTGTGTGTACTTATGACGGAAAAACGTGTGCTCTTTGTCCTTGGTCAAATTTTTGTCATGGTTGTGAAATTCCTTGCAATGATGATTTTATATTACAAGGACAACTGCAAGCATCAAGTGCATGTTCAAGTTAGTTTAATTTTTCATTTTTTATTAATTTTATATTAATAAAACAAATATAAAATAAAATTTAAGCAATAAAAAACTTTTAGGTAACTCTTCTACGCCAAAGTTATCCCACAAAGTAACTTCAATTCCTAGTTTCGATCCCAATCGTTTATCCCCGGTCGAGAGCAATAGTATAAATTTAAGTGCCAATAATATTTATATTGCAATTGATTGGGATCCTACAGCATTACATTTACGATATCAAAGCACAAGAGAAAAGGTATAAATAATGCATATAGTATAACAAATAAATTGTAAATTATACAACCAGTTAAAAATAAACATTTATAAATAAAATTTAGATATGGGTTGATCATGAATCCATTGATATATGCAAACGAGAGCAATCGCAACCTGTTGATCTAGATCATTGTTTAAGAGCATTTACTTCAGAGGAAAAATTAGAACAGTGGTACCATTGTAGTCATTGCAAAGCTAAAACTCCTGCAACTAAAAAATTACAAATATGGAGATTACCTCCTATTTTGGTATAAGTTTAAATTTAAATTAATATTTTTTTATATTAATTTTATACTTTTAATTTAGATAATTCATTTAAAACGTTTTAATTTTGTAAACAATAAATGGGTGAAATCACACGCTAATGTTAGCTTTCCCTTTGATAATTTCGATCCAACGCCATATTTGGCATCTGTGCCACAAGAGACCATTTTGCGTCATAATGACTTAAAAATCTTTAATTATAATGATTTAAGAAACTCTACGTGCAATGAAGATGATAACGAAAATGATGATGATAGTATTGATATTCGTATTGAAAAAAATTTAGAAAATGATTTAAATGAATTCAATAATATTGATAGTGTTAATAGTCAAATAAAAAAATCTATAATATTAAGTAATAAAAATGATGAAAATGTAATTACAAATGAAAAAGATGCTACAATAAATAAAATTACACAAAATATTGATGATAATATTATACAAAAAACAGCCAAAGATGAAATTCAACAAAAAATTAATTCATATATAGAAAAACAATTAATAAAAAATAAATCAATAACAGTTGAAAATAAAAAAAGTGAAAATAATTCAGAAGAAAGTTTTAGAAAAAATAATAATAAAAATAATAATGATAATAATAAAAGCAATAACAATAATAATAATAATAATAATAACAATAAAAATAATACAATAAATCGTAAACGCTTAATATCAACTAGTTTAGTTAAAACACCTGTAATTGATGGCCAATTTAAAGATTATCATCATCATAAATTAAAGGAGGGTGCAGATGCACTTGATTTAAAATATAAATTATATGCAGTTGTTGTAAGTACATTATTATATTTATATAAATTATTATTCATACATTTAAAATCCAATTTTTTTTTTTATTTAATTTTGTATAGTCACATTCCGGCATGTTAAATGGTGGGCATTATGTATCATATGCTGCAAATCCAAATGGTAATTGGTATTGTTTTAATGATAGCTCATGTAGAGAAATACCAAAAAGACCAGATATAGATCCAAGCTCATCTTATCTATTATTTTATGAACGTAAGCATTTAGAATACGAACCATATTTACCAAATTGTGAAGGACGTATCATTCCAAATGGTAATGTAAATGCTATCGAATTAGATGATAGTGAAAATGATTTGAAAAAAATGTGTATTTTATCTTGAAAAAATTTTTTTGAAATTAACCATTAAAATGAAAATTCGTAATTTCTATTGTGGTATAAAATATTTGGTGATATAAATTAAAATATTATACATATACATATACATTTTTTTTTTAAATATTACAAAAAAAAATTTTTTAAAAAATAATTACTTAATATTTTATTAATTTTTTCTAAAAAAGAAAAAAATTGTGTATTATGTGTGTGTATGTAGGTATATGACTGGTTTTAAGGCTTAAAAAACTTTAATTTCAAATCACACAAACTCAAAATTTGAATCTTTTTTTCGAATACTCTTCCCAAAAGCGCATAGAGTATAAGCATAAATATTTTAATTTTGGTTAATTATCAGGTTTCATCAAAGCATTGGAAAAATATTTAAAATATTCAAGAGCAGCAAACCATTCTGAAAAATAGCGAACGATTCATTCTAAATTATCACAAAAAAATAATGATTTAAATACCCTCATGAAACAACACTACTCTGTTAGTTTCTAATTAAACTAATAATCATTTCGGATGGTTCATTCCATATCGTAATAAAAAAACAAATTCAAATTTTGATCAAATACCATTTTTGTGTGATTAAATTTCAAAATCAAAAAAAATCAATTATTCAATGAATATCAAAAAAATTTGGAAACTTTTTAAGCTTTATTTACCAATCTTCAATTACATATGCATAAATATATTTAAGTAATAGATTTATTATAATTAATATATTCGTTTTTTTTTTTTAACTTAATCTCATCATTCATCAAATCGCGATAGTAATCATTCAATGGTATATAGTAAATACTTTTAACTCTATTCCTTTATAAAAATACATTCGTCGAGTAATTTTTGCTTCGAAACTCAATAACTTAGTTATTAAAACCTTTGGATAAAATATTTCATTAAGGAAAAGTTCTAACATTTTCATAAAATTCTCTTAAAGAATTTGTAAATCGAAAAAAAAAAAAACAATTTAGTTACAAATGAAGAGTCTTGCATGATTCTTTCCTTTTTTAAAGTTTTCAGCAAAGTTTGTAATGCTTTACTTCTAATTTAAAATTTTTCTTCAAAAGTAATCATATAATTGCTTTTACAGCTTTTCATCTATTCTGAGTCAGTTGTCACGTTCAAATCTACTGAATTTCTTACTTATTATAGTGCCATTTATGGTGATATTGTAAAATTCGGAAATTATGAAATTGTTTCCAATTATTATTTTCTGCAATATTTTTTCAAATCTATACAAAACTATTAGTTTTAATCTATTTTATCTTTACCAATTCGATAACTGTCGGTAATTATTGATAATTATTAGTTGTTCAATTAAATTTTAGCCGAAGATTATGATGGTATAACAAATAAGTTAAACCACCGCTAAATTTTGAAACGAGAAGCTTCACAAAGAGGATTTTAGGCAGTTTTGCCCTTAACAGTATCCAATCTATATTTCACTAGATTTAAGATGGTTTCTTTTCAAAAAAAAAAATTTGTGAGTCTTAAAACAAACTTTTATTTTATAAGTCAAGTAGCAGTACCTTGCTACATCACTACTTTAATAACGTCATCAATATACGTTTGTGTTTGATAATTATTCATTTTTCTCACCGAATTCATATATGATTCTAAGTCGGAAAATTAAAGTATCCCATAATGATATTTTTATCCATGATTATTCATATTTAATATAATTATAAATTAATAAGATATACGTATAAATATTAATAAATTAATAAACAAAAAAAAAACAAAACAAATCGCTTTAAATGTTTTTACAAAATAAATTAAATAAAAATTTAATAAAATTAAAAAAATAAAAATTATTATAAAAAATGTAAAATGTGCAAAACAAATTTTTTTTTGAAAATCATAATTAAATCGATCTAATCATAATTATTATATTATTTTTGTATGTAAATTATATAATTATTTACATTTATATTAATAATTATATTACTGCAATAATAATTTAAATCATTTTTCCATTTTTTGTTTTTTTTTATGTTACAATTTATTGTTAATCGTTATAAAAAAAAATTTATTTTAGTTTCAATGAAATGTTTTTCTCTTGTTTTTTTTTTTTTACCTTGTTTATAAAATTTGTTATTATGTATTTAAGCGAACAATACAATTTAATAGAAAAAAAAATTAAAATTTTGAGGCCTGTCATCATTGTCTCTATCACTTACATTTTAGTGAAGTTATATCATTCATTTTTAGTGTCATCATTAAAAAACTGAAATGTCAAAAATATTTGTCATTGTGTATTGTAATTTTATATTGAAAAAAAATATTGGTGTGTTGCCATTGAAAAAAAATTAATGATACCAGATGTTTAACATTAATTCCCTTTTTTGTGACAATTGATGACATGGTCCTTTGAAATTAAAAAACAGAATAATTATAAAAATTAGTCTTTAATTATTAATTATTGTATTTTAATTGTAATTTCGGAAATTTTGTGCTATATAGTAATATAAATAAATAGAAAAAAAAAACACACATACACAATATTTCAAAATTTTTAGACTGTAGAGAATAAAAGATATTAAAACAAAAAAAAAAATACTTACTTTTTAAATATTAAAATAAAATAAAACAAAAAACAACTGAAATGAATTAGATAAATTCAAAACCTTTCCTTTTTTTTCTTTCCTATTTTTGTTTTTCTAATTCTAAAACATAGCAAAAATTTTAAAAATATACAAAAATTCTCTTTTCTACAAAATACAAGTTCAAAAAAAAAAAAAAACAAAACTGTTATACTAAGTATAAATTATAATTTTAAAATTAAATTATTATTCGTATATTTTGACTTTATTACGAAAACTTATTACAAAATATTATTTTATTTTTGTTGTTATAAACTAAAAAAAAAAAATTAAAAATTAAAACTAAAACAAAAAAAAAAAGCCAAATAAAATAAATAAAAGAGATGGTATTACTAAGCTTAAAAAAAATTCACTTTTATTTATTTGCAATTCTCTATCCTTGCTAATAAAACCCGTGCCATTTGTTAGTCTATAGCCTGGGTTCTTATCCGGTAGGACCGACCTCGCTTTAGGAGGCCAAGTAGTTTTTTAGGGAAGGTTAACCAAGCTACTCACTTAAAAATATATTTTTTTTGTAAATAATAAAGAAATTTCAGAAAAGTCAGAGCAAAATGTTAAAATGAATATAAAATCATTATTATTTTTCTTATAATATTTTACTTTTAAGATTGAAAAATTTTTAGGTCGGATGCCTCTAATTATATGAGGGTGTCTCTCTCAGCTATTCCAAAACTGAATCTAGATTTGATTCATTATATGTGATGAAAAGAAATAAGAAATATCTCTTTAGGTTTTTTAAATATGTAAGTTCTATTAAATTAAAACAGTGTTATTTTAAATCTGATATGAGATTTAGAAGGTTAAAAAACAACTTTTTAATATTTTTAAATAGAGAAAGGGGGTCACTTACATCCGACTACATACTTATCTTCAAAAAAAATATAATAAATGAATCAAGCTTATTAATTTTTTAAACAATTTTATTGTTTAATTGTATAAGATATATTTTATATATATATTTATTATATATGTATTTTTTTCTTTATATTTGTAAATGTACATAAATTATATAAAATTGATATTATTTTTTTTTTCAAATTAAATTGCAAATTTTTTTTTTTAATTAATTTATTTTATTTTTTTTTTGCTTTACGTAATTTAATTTAATAAAATATCTAAATAAAAAATTTCTTGATACAGTTATTAAAATTTTAATTTTTAAATAGATGAATAGATAAGATATGAATTGACGAACAATTTTTTATTGACGAAAAACAAAAGCCATAATTATTGACTCCCAATAAATTTTTTAAAATTATTTTCAAATTTATTTAATAAAAGGACACTGATTCTTCCTAAATGATATTTTAAAAAATTAAGAGCTAGCTCTAAATTAGACCTATATACTAAATGCAAACATTACTTATTCGCTTTATTCTTTATAAATTCAAATAAAAAAAAAAGGGAAATCTATTTCTATTCATAAATGTAGAACAGAACAAGTGTACCATGAGTTGTACATAATAAAATTCATTCTATTTATTTATTCTATCCGGTTCTAAAATCAAACAAACTAATGTTATCACTAAAACATTGTAGAAATTTTGATATTAAGATTTCTTTACCGAACTATTAAAAATTAAAATTTTATATATACATAATAGAAAGGAACTAATGATCTTAATTGGCACTAAAATTTAATATCAAATTTCATAGTTTAGACATAGGATTTTTATTGACATATTTTTTTGTAATTTGTCGCAGATTTTTAACATAAATGATTGTCTTGTGTAAAAAAAAAAAAAATATTTTGAGAAAATTTGTAATTATGAAAATTCGCAAATGCATACATTTATTCCTTATCATAATGAAATATTCTCAGAAACATTAATAAAAACAAAACATTTCTCTAGTTTTTATTATACTGAAAATAGTTTCAAATTAGAAATATAACTTCTATTTATTCTATACAATCTTTCAACTATTATAATTAAAAAAATGAAAAACCAAATAACAGAAATAATTTTAAAGATCAGAAAAATTTTATTTTTAATTTCAAAGTTTACTTCTATTGCAAAGCCCCCGTTGACTACATTACTAATAATTTGCTGATGGAAGATTTAATTTTGCAAAAAACGAATTTTAAACATATTTTATTGGTTCATATTTCTGTATTACTAAGATTATTATTATATAAAAATTTATATTTTTGCTATTTTTGAGTTTTTACATTAAATTTTTATTTTCTTCTATTGTGCTTCTATTTTTGATTCATATGCAGCTGTGTAAATTGCCCTTTATTTATCTCGCGTTTTCTAAATCTTAGCATTTTAATTCTACTTCTTCTTCTTTTTTCACTATAATTTGTATTTGAATTAGATTAGAAAGGAAAATCTAGGGCTTCTTGCCAAATATTAATTTATCCTTCAATATTGTTACTATTATGATTTAAGAAAAAAAAATTATTTTTATTGTTTTTTCGTTTTTAAATATCATATTACAGAACAGAACATTACAAATTTAAAATAAAAATGTTAACATTGTTTAAAAGCAATAAAAAAAATGAATTTACATTATTTTATATATATATTTATCCTACATATAACCAATGTAATCATTAAAATATGTGTAAAAAGTTAAAGATATTAAATTAATTTTTTATCTTAAATACAATTTTGTTTTTTCAATATAACACATACTTCTTTTATTAAAATAAAATAATGAACTCAGTAAAAAAAAAAATATAAGATTCAATCCTAATCACTGAAAGGATAATTTGTCTATAACAAAAAAACTTTATACAATTCTTAATTCCTTTGTAGCAAAAAAAAAAATTAATTAATTAATTACATACTTCAATTAAATTGGTTCATTTAACAATTACATTTTACTAAATTTAAATTATAATATTTAATAAACATAATATTATATTTGTTTACTATACATTATGTATTAAAAAAAAAAAACAAAAAAAAAAATTAAAATACATTTTTTAATCAGTTGTTAATGATTGATAATATTTTGATAAAATTTGCCAAGCTTTCGGTTCCATAAATCCATCTGGTGGATTTCCACCATTTCTTGCTATAGTACGCATTTTAGTACCAGATATAAATTCAAAATCTTGTTTACGTGTTGGATCAAAGAATGACATTTTTGATTGAGTTTTATCATATGCCGCCACTCGGAATGGAAGAATCTACAAAACAAAAAAAATTTAATTTTATAATTTTTAATATTCTAATATTTAGAATTAAAAGTGTATAATTTACACTTACTTCAATATTATCTAAACCAGGTGCCATTTTTAAAACTAAGGAACCATCAGCTGCATCATATAAATTTCCATCTGGATACATTTCTTTATCTGGATGTGGCATACCAGCTGGATCACGACCAACAATATAAAAACTGGCACCAGCGTTCATTCCTTAAATTAAAATAAATACGTATACATATAGTTTAACAAAATTTTAATAATATTGCTAGTATCTAAATGTTGTACAAATGAACATAGTATTATTTATGTACATGTAAATATAAATTAAATAAAATATATTTAAATATGTATAAAAAAAACTTTATACACAATGACCTCGTTTGTATTTATAAATAAAAAAAGTAGAATATTATTTACTAGCTTTTGCATGCCACTGAACTTCTGTTGGACCAGCATACATCATAGGTGATGGGAATATTGCTAAAACTGTTTCTTCACGATTTAATATTCCAGCATCTAAAACGGCTTGATGTTGTGCCATACGAATTGGTAATGGAACATCATCATCTTTAGTCCAACCACCTAATAATTATAGTAATAAAATTTATATACTTATATAACAGTTTAATTAAAATAATAATTTATTAAATTATACCTAAAGGATGTAAAAGTAAAACTGGTCTTTTATAACCTCTTTCTAATAATTGCCTTCTACAATCTTGCATCAATAATGCATGTCCATTGTGAATTGGATTACGTAACTAAAAAAAAAAATAATAAAATAATTTTTAAAACATTTTTTTTTTTTTTAATTTTTTTATATTGCACATATACCTGGAATGCAAACACTGCATCAGCACCCATTTCAATAAATTTTCTTCTTAATTCATTTGGTGTTAATCTATATTGATCTAATCCATCATTCCATTTGATTCGTTCAAAAACTTCTAAATCACCACCAACATAGTACTCTCCAGATTCTTGAATCATCTATACAATTTTAAAAAGAGAAATTGTTAAGTATTTAGCTTGAATTTAGATTATTTTGTTTCAAACAACAACACTAACATTAATATAAGGATGGGACGGATTACTTGTACCAAATTGTCTAGAACATCTTTCTTCTTTTCTATTATAGAAGAATTCAGGTTTTCTTAATATCGCTACAGGATTATCATTGTAGGTCAATGTTAAGGCACTAGCATCTAGAAAAATAACAAACAAAAAAAAAATTTTTTATCAAATTGAAAACTCAATTTTCTCAAAATAAATTTTAATAAATATTTTTCAATTACCCTCATATTCTACTTTTCGATCTTCATCGACAGATAATACAATAGGCACAGACTGATTATCCCTAAAAACTCCATCTTCTGCTATTATACAATCAAAATGTATTGTTTGTAAATATTCATGTTTTCTCATGAAACCCCTTAGTGGAAATGCCCAACCCTCGGACAATATTTGTAACCATTGTAATTCAACTGTTGTTATTGGAATTTTCGGTAATGATTTTGATTCATGTATAGCTGCTAATTTTCTTGTTGGTGCAACAAATAATTCTGGTATCTAAAACATAATAAAATTGGAGTTTTAAGAAAAAAACCGTTGAAAAGAAAAAAAGAAAAAAAATTACATTTTCAATATCCCTTAAAGTTTTTGGAATAATTCCTTCATCTTCTAACATTTTTATAACTAAATTAGTACTTTCTCTAATTGTGAAACCTTCAGTATTAACTATTAAATCGGGGCATTCAGGTTTTTCATATTCCTGTGTTACACCAGTAAATCCTTGAATTTTACCTTCACGAGCTTTTTTATATAATCCTTTAACATCACGAGATTCACATACTGATAATGGTGTATCAACAAATATTTCATAGAATCTATGTATTTTTTTTGGTAAATTTAAAAAATAACTTTTATTATTGCATATGAATTTCATTTTAAGATTTTTAAAAAATTATTTGATATTTTTTTATAGCTTACTTTAAGTCACCATCTTTATGTATTTTTCTAGCCATTGCACGATCATCAGCAAATGGTGATACAAAACTACATATTGCAACAACACCACTATCTGCAAATAATTTTGCTACTTCAGCTACTCTACGAATATTTTCTTCACGATCTTGTGGTGTAAAACCCAAATTTTTATTTAAACCCGTTCTAATATTATCACCATCTAAACCATAAGCTGGTATACCTCTTGAAACTAAATATGCTTCAAGTTCAAAACCTATTGATGTTTTACCAGCTCCACTTAAACCAGTTAACCATACTGTACAACCACGAAAACCACGGCAAACACCTAAATTTTTACCACGTATTTCACGTGTGATATGATGTTTTTGTTCTGTTACGTTTGTAGCAACTTGAAGACACTAAAAAATAAAAAAAAAAATTAAATTTCTCAATAAGTTTCTTTTAATTCGATGCAATTTATTAGAAAAAGAATTGTCACCAAAAATACTAAAAAAACTAAATTAGTTTGTCAAATTATTAAAAAATCATATATAATATTAATGACCCTGCATTCACAGGGTTATATAACTATGTATCCAGTTTTTGATACCCCAATATGAAGCTAATTAAATTTAAAATTAATTTTATTCTGTTATACAGGACTAGATAAGAGATATTGTTTGTTTGTACAATAAATTTCTTACAACTACTCAACATGTTGAGTGTCATTTATGTAAGTATGTATATCCAATTTAAAATAGCTAGTACATTACATATGTACATGTACAGTGTGTATCAAAATTTAAAAGCAATCTTATATAATATTTTACTAATTTTGGAAAATTTTATATATAATAATATTATTGTTTCTTTTTCACTAAAAATTATATACATACATACATACATACATAATAATTCCGACTACCAATTTCAATAATAATAAACTTGAAAAGAGGAAGAGAAAATCAAGAAAAAAAAAAAAAACAAAAAAAAAGAAAGTTTTCCCTGATCACACCAAAAACATATTTAAATATTTTATATAAGTAAGTATTTATGTACATATAAACAGATGTAGAGAAGAGGTTGATAATAAAATTTCATTTCTTTTTCACTATATTTAAAACATTTTTAATTTATGTAGTAAAAATGTAGACAATTTTGCATTAAGATGAATGAAAAACTTTTTTTTTTTTAAATGACAAAAAATAAAAATATGCACGAGTATTAAAATTATTGCAGCTTCCTGACAATTGTTAATAATATAAGCATTTCATGTACATGATAGGGTGTTTAATAGTTAAATTTAAACAAAAAAAATTTGAAAATTCCAAATAAGCGCATAAGTATGTACTATTTTTCGACTGGTGACAATTTACAGTCAAATTTTCTCGCACATTACAATTGTATTAAAAATGTTTGATATTGTTCTACAAGAATGCGATTGATTTTTGATGGTTTGACAGAAATAAGAAATTTTCATAAATAAATTATACTTGGAAAAATATAACGTGTTGAATATGCAATATCTTTTTTACTATTCTATAAAATCAAAACAGTTCATACAATTTAACTGTCCTACTAATATTTATTTTGGTATAGGTATGTAAAAATTTCGAATATTAGATTTTTTCTTCTAATTCGAAAATTTACACATTAGATTAGCAAAACTTGTTTATAAACATAAATATAACGCAGTCTTTCCTGTATATCGTAATATCGCGTTTAATTTCATAACATAATTTGTATACAAACAACAATTTAAATGATTTCGTCGTCATCACTGTAGTTTGAGGAATTGGAAGACTAATAATTATTAAAATATTATAGTTAATTTTAAAAGCGTCATTTTCCAGCTTAAGTCTGTATTTTGGTTATAAAAGTGACAAAACCCAAACCAAATCAAATTGACATTAAAAATCACACTGAATCAATGCGTAAATTACCCCAAAACAAAAACCAGATATACTAAGTAAATAGTAAGCAATTCATCATTTATAGCTACTTACTATTTATAATTGCAAATATGTATGTTTAATGGAAAATTATTAAATTAATAATTTTAATGGTCCCTGTGCCATTAAATATTTTTATTTAATGCTCTTTTTCTATACACAATATACACACTTACTCTTCTTTTCGGCAAATAATAATATCCACTTGAATAAATAGGCATGTTTCTTTTTAATTAATAAATAGCGTATATGTAGTGTTTACTACTTCTCTTTTAACAATAATTATTTTTATATATTATTATGGTGTTTTAAGTACTTTTATTAATAAAATTAACTACAATAGTAGCATAAACGAAATTAATTTAGGATTATGAATAATTTTGAATAAAATAAGAGTGTTGTGATATATGACTCTGTGCGATTCGCGTAATATTACTGTTGCGGCTTATTGTAAGACGGATTAAGAAGGAAACCCAAAAAAAAAAAAAAGCAAAACAAACAAAAAAAAAAATTTAAAAAACTTATGTTTTTACGTCGCGTTTCAATGTACATATATGCAATTTGAGGACGTTAATAATATTGAGTTGCGATTGATTCGAATGTTTAAGTTAAACTGCTAAAAACTGACCTCAACGGTAAACGAAAATTTTTATATTTTGTATATATAAAAAAAAAAATATTGTTTTTTTTTCTTTTTTAAATTATTTTTTGCTTGTTCATTTTTTTTTTCTTGTTATTATCATGAATTTTTTTTTTTCTTTTTAGAAATGAAAAAAAAAGGCAGCAATTTAAAGACATAAGAGTTTTTACGCATCATCATCATTTTCTTTACAAAGTTAACCTATAATTCATAATATACACATATATTCATATTATGTGAGTATGTATGTATTTACACCAAAACACATATTTTATAACTTTTAACAAGCGAAAAAAAAAATTAAATAAAAGGTGGCCAAATGAAAGAAAAAAAAAAAAATTTTTTTTTTTTCGTCTAAAAATTTTAAGGTCAAATTTTAAAAATATTTCCATAAATACATGTATGTATATTATATATATACATATATGTACATATTTACATATTTTATAATATTACAAACAACATATTGTTTAGTTTTGTCAAAGAGTTCATTGACAGAAAAGAATTCAATTTTTAATTATAAAATATAAGAAAAAAAAAAAAAAACATAAAAATGTTTAGATTCATAAAATAATATTAGAGTATAAAATGATCATACAGGCATACTTCGATATATGGGAGTCCACAAAATTCATACATTCATTTATATACTTCAAAATATCCAAAAAACGTCCGTCATACAAAATTTGAATCAATACGTGCAATCTTGTTTTTATTTATTCAATAAAATTATTGAGATACCTATTTTAGTGACTAAGAATGCCTAAATTTATTGAATAGGAAACATTATAATAAATAATAATTTCAAAAAATTCTTTTCATAATGTACGTGTGTACATTGGTGCATAAAAAGTTCGATTTTCCAAATTTTATTTGATTTAAAATAACAATTATGGTAAAGGTCAACTTGACCAGTGTAGTGCATTGGTGGTTATTGCACTGGTTTTTTAACAGAAAGATCTCGGGTTCATAGCCAAGTCAGATCACTATAAAAATTATATTCAATATTATATAGCTTTACAAACACATTTCATATAAAAATAAAAAATTAATACATATTAACAAATTGTCATATTTTAATAATATCCAGTATTAAAAATAAAATTGCAGCAAAATAAAATTGTAAATATCATTAACCTTAAATATTTAATATAGAAAGTACGATAGGCTCGTCATCTATCTATAGTAAACTCAATGACATAAGAAATTGGCTCATGGTTATTTGCATTTATCGTGTCCCAGCCCTATGCTTATCCCAGGAGTGGTAAAGGCAACCAAAACATATAAAGGCGGCATATTATAATTTAAATATTTGTTTAAATACTACAACACATACATATAATTACTTTGAAATTGTGTTCGTTTATACGAGATTTTGCTGTATCAAAAATTAATTAGGTTAGTCACTGTAGAATTCAGAAAATCATTTTTCAATTTTTTTTTCAAATATTTAATTAGAATTTAAAATACTTGAAATATTAATTACCCAATATGATTTCTATTAAGTATTTCAATAATTTTAAATAAATTTTTTAATTATTTTTATTTAATAAAAAATAATTTTTGGAAAGAAAACGCCTAATACTTTTAAAATTCATGTTCACCACTATTCTGTTAATAGTATCCAATTTGAGGTAATTGGATATTATTGAAAAATAGTTTTCAGTAGGTACTTATAGAATTTTCAAATTATAAAATTGATTTGATTCAGAAAATTACAAAATTTTTGTATAACAACCCATTCGTAACCATTTTGTGTAACAACGTCAATTATGATTGGAGTAAAAGAATCCAGAGGGTGAATATTTTGTATCTTATTTGTTTTCGTAACTCAACTCTAACAATAAACTATTTTCTACACATATAACTAATATAGATAGAAGAATAAAATATTGAAGAATCTACTTATAATAAAAAAAAAAAAAACATTTTTTAAAAATTAATTCAAATCGTTTTATTTATTTTTTTTTTATTTGAATCATTTAAAAAATTTTTTTTGCATATAATTAATTATAAAAGAGCAAAAACCTTTCATTTCACCCAAACAAAAAAAAAATAAAATTAAGTAGTACGTATTTGTAGACAAGTTATAAGTATAAATATGGTAAATATTTGCGATTTAACCGTTAAGTGCTATTTAGTAAATCACTAACCTGAGTTCTGTTCGATATTAGCATTTATGTAAATTTGAATTGTATAATCAGAAATTGATTAAGTACGAGTATATATAAAGAATTTTATAAAAAAAAACTGGTTATAAGATTTTTGTTCTATGAAAATTTTTAGAGTAATAGTTTAAGCAAGAGTTCATTCTTTATTCTTAAATAATGTGATTATGAATATATTTTAGAAAATAAATTAATTTTGTCAACAGATTTCGAATTTTATTATGATTTAGACTGTAGACAAATTTAATGTTAACTTTATCTTAATTTTATATATGTAAATAGCTACAACCATTCTATTTGTGCTTTGTGATTAAATTTATTCATTATTATATATGTATGTATGTATGTATGTAAATAAATACTTAAACTATTAATCAAAATCAATATAATTTTTGGGGTTATTAAAAAAAAAGTATGTATTCTTAAGAATTTTCTAAACGTGCTTAAAATTAAATCTGGTTAAAACGGACATGCTTTCCAAATAAAAATATTAATTAGCTTATTTAATTGTTTTTTTTAATATATTATTACAATTAATATTCAAATTACATAAAATTAAATAAAAAATATTGAAAATTGTTTTCTGTAAAAGTTAAGATTTTCAAGATAAAAGTGTTTGAAAGAAATTTGAAAAGCTGCCTTACTAATTTTTCAGCTAGAATGGTCCTAGAGTAATATAACAAATCAACTATTAATTGTTCAACTAATATATCGAAGGTTTATAGTGAGTTTAGAATTAGAAACATTTAGAGAATTTAAACATTTTGCAAATAATTTTAAGAACCTGAACCAAATTTATATTACTAGACATTTTGACTGCAATATTTTGGAAAACAAATCGTTTTTCATTTAATTTACAATCTACATATTATGTTTTTGTAACAAGTAGTAGGGAAGTATGGTATTTTAAGAATTTTGTTCTAAATTATTTCGAAAATTTTTATAATATGTAGAAGTTTTTCCATATAAGCCCTTGATATATTCATATTGTTTCAATTATTTGTTGTTAAACATTTTCTAGAACCTACTCACTTTTTGCTCCCGTTCATTATAAATTTTCTTTAATTATATATTTTTTCTAAATAATTAAAATGTCAGATGAAAATTAATTATTAATAATTAAGAATACATATACTAGCATTTATGTATTTTACATTTCAATGCATAGAGGAGTAAACGTTTCATGTATTACAGAGGAGCAAAACTAAGTATAATTAATTTCAAATTATAGTTTCTTATATGGGTTTTATGAATTGCTTAAAATATTATGATGATTGTACATAAATATTATTTAGTAATATAATTTTTGCTATCAATAATTATTATTTATAGTTTATAATAGCTTATAGAAAAACTCATAATTCTTTAATAAAAATAACTTCAATTTAAAATTTTTTGTGTATATAGAAATATTCAAAGCATGTAATTTATAAAATCATAATTATTAAATAAGCATAATAAAATAAAAACGTGACCTACTTAGCAAATTCTTTTATATACATATACATACATATATGTATACTATATATATATTTATTATTATGTTTGTGTGTATGATTAGTTATGAGGGATTTTTTTGCTAAACAAAAATGTTTTTGCTAATACACAATAAATTAAAATAATAAAAAAATTTATAACTAATATACATACATATGTATGTATGTATGTATATACATCTAATGAAATATTAAAGAAGAATGTATTCATTTAAGGTAATATAATCTCTTCATTCTGATCTGAGTATTAAATCATATATGTATGTACATACACGCTAAAGTATATCTAAAAAGGGTGGACCATTTATATGTCGCCTTTTTTGACAAATTAATTAAAATTAACCAATTTGGTACAATGTAACGGTAAGATTTACATTTTCGAAATAAAATTCTGTTTTCGTTCTTTATTTAAATTTTATTATAACAAAATTGTTATTATAATAAGATAACTGTTTTTAATTGATTTCTGTTTCGGTATAGCATAATGGGGACCCAATATAGCGTAAATGGGGACACAAACATTATTTTTTCAATCTTCCTTTAAACTATGGCATCATTTTATTTCTTTTAGAGAAATTTGTTTGAATTTCAAGGCAGGTATTACAATATTGAGCCAAGGCAAGTATTATAATATTGCGGGATTTTTCCCATATTACTTATGGGAATTTGAACAAAAAAATTTGAAAAAGGGTAACTTTTTTATTAAATTTTATAAAAAATTTATTGGTATGGGAATTTTTATAAATTACAATAGTTTTCACCATTTACAATACTGATCTACATATAACAGATTTTTAGAATTGAATAAATTTACAAAACAAAATTTGTAAGAGTTTCCCACAATTTGTTTTATTGGTGAATATTTAAGTATGTATATATAAAATTTTTCTACCGTTATATACATACATATAACATTATTCATTATAATATTCATATAAAAGCCTATTCATTTGTCATATTTCATTTTATTGTTATACTATCGGATTTTTTGGTGTTTTTTGATGTTTTATGAATGTGTTGAAATATTTGAGGGAAAATTTTAAATTGTTTTATGGGAAAATCTTAATTCAATATTCTATTTCGTGAGAAATTCAGTACCTATAATCTAATCTAAATATCCGTCAACATTTTGTCCGAAAGACGAAATTAACAAATAAATAAATTAAATTGCAAAACAACAAAAAATTAAATATTTAAAAAATAATAATTACCTCTTCACCTTCATTATTATTATTATTATAAATGCTCATATTTTTAAAATATAAATCATTATTATAAAATAAATTTCTTCTACGTATCGCTCCGTACATTATTATAGATTATTTAATTTTACAATATAAACAATAAAATACACAAAGAAAAGATTTTAAAATTGGCGCCTTTTTTGTTTTTAATTTATCTGTTTTATATAATAAACAAGAAGGAAAAAAAATATATATGTATAAATAATTTTATAGTATTTTTTTTTTTATTTGTATTTTTTCAAAAATCTATAATCAAAATAAAATGCACACAATTTTATTATCTGCTTTTCTTCTTTCTTCTTTTTTGTATTTTTTCATTTAATGTTTACAATATTTTTCATTTTCTTTTTTGCTTACAAAATTCAGATTAGTAGCTTTGATTACTTGCGATTATTTTTTGTTTTAGTTATAGACAAGAGTAAGAAAGTAATCATCAATCGAGTACAACAATAACAGTAATTTTAATAAGAGAGTTTTTTTTTTTGTCAATTTGAATTGAAAAAGTTTTTTAAACTTAAAAACAAAAATTGGACATGAAAAAAAACTCGATCGGACTACACACACAAGTTACAATTATAAAATTTGATTTTTTTTTTTTCTCTTTTATTTTAATTGTACTTTTTGATGTTATTCAATATTATTATTACCCGGTATTACGATATTTACTGTTGTAATAACATAACAACAAAACTTGATTTTACAAAAAAGGAAAAAAATTTTAAATAATAAAAAAAAATTAACAATAGCAAAAAGAAAATTTAAATTTATTGAATTTAAGAGAGTACAAGTACAACAGGTAAATGTATATATTATGCATATACACACATCACTAATTTTACTGCAACACTGAAATAACTTAAAATTTGCAATATTCGAGAAAATTTAATTTTAAAATTTTTGAGATTTAATATAATTTTCTTCTTATAACAAGAATTATTTTATTATTATTATTATTGCAAGTGACAATTTGTAAGTTAGAGAAATGGCTAAAAAATTTAATGTTTCAATTACTGCTTATTTTTTTTATAAATAATTGTGTTAAAACAGATTGAAAGTGGTGAACGGTAACGGCGGACAAATTCTGTTGCTAATCCAGAACTAATTGCTGTTAAACCAGAATAGATTTTAGGCTATTTGTTACCTAACCGACAGTGGGTACGTTAAAATTGGTGGCGGTAATTTCGTGGCAGTAATTTCGTGTATTCTATATGAATTTTGACATTTCGCCACAAAAGCGGAAAATCGCTCTTGTTTTGTTTTCAACTCAATTCAAAAATTGTATTTTTTAAGTTTATGCCACTGTTGCAGCAATTCAGCGCGGATTGTAAAATGAAAAGTAGTGATATATAAATAAGAGTAAAAAAAAAAACAAAAAAAGAAAATTTTGTTTCTGATTTTTTTTTTTTCGTATGCACGTTAAATTGTCGTCGTCGTCGTACGTCAATAAATTTTTGTGTATTTTTTAAAGAAGGAAAGTCTCTTACTCTTTGTAGTGCAATTTTTTTTTAACTTTTTTTTTTTTGTTTTAAAAAGTTATTTTTTTTTTTAATAAATGTAATCAAAAATAAAACTAAAAATTAAAAATAAACATTTAAAAAAAAAATACAAAAAGCAGAAAGAAAATATTTTTTTATTTTTATTTTGCGTATTTCCGTTTTATTTTTTTCACTTTATTATTGTAATTTTACTTGTTTTATTAAAATTTTTTAATTTTTGTTTAATTTTCTTTTATATTTTGTATAATAGTTTGACTCTTTTCTGATACGGAATATGTAAGTATTTAATAATGAAAAAGAAAGTAGTTTTCTGTATGCAATTCGCACTTAAACTGATCAATTTAATAAATTCCTCTTATGGTATCGTTATTATTTTATTTTTTATTTTTTTCGAAATTTTTATGTTACACCGTACGCGGCTCACACCGATAGATAGACGAATTTGAACAACAACACGTAAATGGTTAAATTTTTGTAGTACTTTTTATTTTTTATTTTTGGAAAAAAAAAATTTTTTTTTTTTTTTGTTTTAAATTAATAACGTTATATGGTGTTGTTGAAATTTTGTTATTAGAAAAAAAAAAATTTTTTTAAAAATTATTTACTTAATTTTACTTGTTTTTTTTTTAAATATAATCAAAAATCTTAAATAAAGACAAGTGTTTCTTATTTTTTTATTTAAATTTTTTTTTTTTCTTAAAAATAAAGAAAATAAAATAATATTTATGAAATTTATGTGGTGTACACGTAGGTACAAGTAAAAGAATAAATCGAACCTCTCATCATTCTTAAAATGAAAGTGTTTTAAATTTAGAAAATGTAATTTTTCAGATTCAATTTAGTATAGGAATAAAAATTCACAAAACTTTTCCATAATGTATAGATAAAAAGTGCTGTCAACGGTAGGGTAATTAAAATTGCATTATTGAAAACAGCTGACTATTGTACAAATTGTAAAACTATTGTGCAAATGGTCAAATAATTTAAAGTCTGTTTAGACTCAAGAGATTTAGAATTCAATGCAAGCAACTCGACTAAGTAATAAATCAGGATTGTAAAGAGCCCCAATTAATAAACTGAAAAAAAAAACAGGTCGTATAAATAATGCTGCAATTATTTGTCCTAATGTTCAAATTTTATCAATTTTATTCCTTAAAAATTAAAATAATATTAAAAAAATTTATATTGCATCTAAATATAATTACAGAAATGTATAAATGTCAATATTCTATATACAAAAGTATGTATGTATACAAAAACTTTTAAGATACCCAAATTAAGATGTAAAATTGATATTACCAGAATATAGGAACATATGGTTATCCATTGGGTTTGATGTTCATTGATTTTTAACTATACAGGTGACTAGTCAGTCGAAGAAAGAAGTTTTTCCGTAATTTTTTCGAAATTAATTTTTTTTTTGAGTTAATACATTTTTATATTAGGCGTTCAAAGTATACGTATCAAATACGCAATAAATAATTTTAAAAATTAAAAATATTAAAATAATAATTAAAAAATTAATAAAAATTATTATTAATATTTATTTAACTATATTAACATTTGTATACATACATATGTACACAATATATATACATATTTATATTGTATATTGTTTATATGTTTATTATATTAAAGTTAGTTTCAATCTTATTGAAAATCTTGTGTTGTTTAAGTACAAGCGTCCTTGAACCCTAAATCAAATTGAACTATTATTAATTACTTATGTGCCAACGCTTATTTATTCATACTTATTTATCACATATATTAATAATATGTATAAGTATATATGTATACATATTTTAAAATCGATTAACTAAAAATAAAAATGTTAAAGAATCGAGGTCAAATAATTAATTACAAAATCATAAAATATTATAATATTTAATTTATAAGAGCAGAAAATTTATTAATTGAGAATGATTAGACTATACTCTTTTCGTTTAGAATCTATATTAAAACTGAAAAATTTATAATGTTTATGTAAAAAATAAAATTTTAATTAAAAAATATAACATTGAAATATTTAAAAATATATACATGAAATTGCATTATAAGAATAAATAGCAATCGAAATAACTATAGAATAATAATTTGTTACTTATTAACTTCAATATTTCTATATTAATTTTGACATTGTATTCGATCAAACTCATGATTTGTAAAAGAGCACATTTCAAAATTTAAGTCTAAAACTGGTATTTATTTAAGCTTGTTAATAGTTGACAGAAATTGATTTTAGATATTGACATTAGAAAATTTTCAGAAATTGAAGACACCTACTTTACCTATACGAGACTAAGTTATGTTTCATCTAATACACATTGCGATTAACAATTCCCTCATATAAAATAAGAGCATTAAAAACACTTAATTCAAACAGACGGACGAAAATGAAACAAAAAAATTAATTAAAATCTTTTTTTAAATATATTTTTCAAATTATTTTTTAAAACGGTCACATACATATGTTACCAATAATATGGTAACATGTGTGGTATGTGGCAGGAAAAACAAATATTGCATCATAAAATTAAAATTCAAATTAAAAACATCTAAATAATTATTTAATGTTAATAATATTTTCAAAAAAAAATAAGTAAATATAAGTATAGAACAAAAAAATATTAAAAATTTTCGAAAAAATATTTGTATTAAATATTTTTATATTATATTATTTTATTCGTTAATATTTACAAATTAAGTACTTATATAATATGAGTTAGTAACTATTTTATATAATAAAAATTTTGTTGCCAATAAACTAAAAAAAATTCATTTTAATTATACGATTTTTTCATATTTCAGTTATTAACAAAGAGCCCAATTGTGATATCGTATGTTAAAGATCGTAATAAATTTTTGAAGGCAAAATTTATGAGAATGAATTATACAAACTTATATATGAGGATATAGGAAAATATGGAAAAGAATCCAAAATTCAACATTAGATTTGCAAATAAGATACACAAATAAGTAGGTACATAAAATTCAAACGGTTAATCAATTAAACACGTAAGGCATACGTATACATAAATTATTACGATATAATTTACGTTGACGAATTGTCAAATACCTTTTCTTATATTAGGATTAAGATGTGGATATTGGATATAGACCACGGAAAATATTAAATTTAAAAAATTAATATGAATTAATTTTTACATTATTACATACATATGTACGTATTATGAATATTATACATATTATACATACATATTTATGCATGTAATTTATGCTTAAATTTAAATACTTTGAAAAAGGATGCCCCTAATCTATTTGTCACTTTTAATTGGAAAATTTTTTTAATAAAACGTCATTACTTAAATATTAACAGATTTTACGTGACACGTTATTGTTTTTAAAAAATAAAACAAAAAATACAAAAAATAAAAATATTAAAAATTTTTTTTTAATTCTTTATGAATTTAAGCTGTTTTTATCCAAATATTGAATTTTTTTTTTTTTGTTTTTAATTGGTTTTTAATTCGAAAAAATAATATTGTGAAATACGTAGGAAAAAAATAAAACACCTGTTTCAATTTATTGATGATGCAAAGCTTATTTTGTTTGTCTAAAATGAAAAATTAAAATAAGTGCCTAAATAATGTACTCGTGTTATATGTACATATATACATAAGTACAGCCCACATAATTATGTAGATAAAAGGCAAATGACATATAAACAGAAATCCTATAACCTATTGGTAAGGTAGGTAAGCCAAAACTACTGACATATAATTTGTAAACTAAATACATAATAATTTAGAAACTGAAATTTCTCGAATTTTCCAAATTCTTATCCATTTAGCAATAGAAAATTGGCGGCTTTAAACAACCCTCTTCTTTACATAATTAAACTAAAACTTTATGATAAGTACTTAATTTCAGATTTCAGTAAAGTTGGTAAGACTTAATGCATAATTACAATAATATTAAGATTACCACACATTATTTACATCTATTTCATTGCACTGCTACTGACGTTAATACGCAGTGAACAAGTACGTATACAGAAGTACGTGAAATTTATATAATATGTTTGTAAGTACATTAAGATATAAATAAGTTTATTTTTTTCGAAAAATAAAAAAAAATTATTAAATACCTTCTTAAACAAAGAAAAAATCTCGATAATTAATTCATGATATTATGCACTTACATATGTATGTACCTATAAATGTTATAAATATTGGAATTAAGTAAGTAATTTTGTACAAAATAAATCAAAAATTTCTTCATGAGCATTCATTTGTGTAGATATCCAAACGTTTACACTTAAAATGTTAAAACTTTTTTTAAATTACATACAAAATATTTATACCTACACACAACAATAGAGTTACATACGTTTTAACGTTTTACTTACTTAAATATATATGTACATACATATATGCGTATGCATTTTAATGAGGTAAATTTTTTATGAGAACCCTTTCAAAAAAAGGTCAAAATTCGCAATTATACACAAAAAATGTCAAAAATTTTAAGTGCACAAAATCTTAAAGCTTTCTATAAAAGTACAAAACAAAGTTAAAAGATTAAAGTGTCTCGATTTGTGACAAAAAATTTTTACATAACACAAAATCAATTATAGCTATAAAAATCATAAATTTCATACACACTACATACATACACGCATTATTTAAAATTTTGTATGACATTTAGTTTTTTAATCTCAAATATATTTTACAAAAAAAATTTTTGATTACAATTCAATCATAAAAATTAATCCTCACTCTGTGCAGTCATTGGTATTTAAAATCCTCTTGCAATCAAAAATTTTATTATATTTTTTAATATACTATGCTTTTTATTTTGTAAGTGGTCTCTCTCTGTCTCTCTCTCTCCCTGCTAGCAAGTTTTTGAACACTTTCTTTTACAGCGCCCATTGAGCATTGCAACAAAATGTGCTCAAAAGAAAAACTGCTTAACAGTTTTGTAATTTTTGAATTTTTTATACAAATTTTGTATGTCAGTTCACCTTAAATAGAATGACAATAAAATTTTTATTAATTCTTGAAAAAAAATTATGTAATTCTTGAAATAAATATGTACATATATGCATAGCTTACGCATTAAATGTTTTCCCGCTAAAAAAATTAAATTAAAATAGAACTAATTTATTATGTTATTGCTTATCAACAATTTTTATTTACTATAAAAGAATATTGCATTAAATTTAGGTAATTACATACATTCATATATGCATAGATAGATTCGTATACACATACAATTTTTAATTTAATGACAAATTTTGTTTTATAGTAACCATTAATAAAATTAAAATTATTCCTTACATACATACATACATAAATTTTTGTCCTATAAATAATATAAATTTTTGTGCTGGTTTAAACTCTATGAGTTCCGAAAATTAATTTCTCATTTGATTCGATTTTTTAAATTTGAAGCAATTTCTCAAATGTGCTCATTTTCTTCAATACAAACATACATAAATATTCCCAGTACGCATTTTAATTGAAATAAATTTAGTGTATAAATTTTAAGAATTTTTCCACAAAATTATCAATAAATGCTAATTACGTATGCATAATGTATGTATGTATACTTATGTATGTGCATATAGGTACATAATATGAAACACCTTTAAATACATAGAATAATTTGGTTTTGATTCTGATTGAAATATTACAAAAAAAAAAAAATTGTATTCTTTTTAATATGAATGAAAAATATTTTGTTTACATTTCTTAATTTTCATTTATTTTTCCTGTTCTTTTTATTGTTTTTAGTAAATTTCCAAGAAAAATTTCGGAAAAATATGCTTTCTAATTTCAATTTGTTCTGCTTATTTGTTCGTCGGGTCGGCTTATATATGAGCCATATATGTACTCCTACAGATAGAAAATAAAAATTTAATGAATTTGTTTTGAGATTTTTGTAAATATAAAATTCTTTAACTGAATTTATTATAGTCTAACAAGATCGAAAAGTAGAAAGATTGAGAATTAATAATAAATACCCGAGGAAAAATATATAATAAATTCTTAAATAAATTCTAAAAGATTTAGAAAATTTCTGTCAATTCCATTCGAGTAATTTTTTCGTAATGTTTTCTCAGCAAATAAAAATATTCTTGTGCTTATATATATACAAATATATATGTATAAATAAATATGCAATTTTAATAATCTTAAAGTAAACATGAAATGTGCTACTTTTCCAACCATTAATTTTCGTATACTTACAAGCATGTACAATAATTTTTTTTTTTTACGAAACGCAAACATTTTGTTTACTTTTTCTATACATAACACTAAAACATGTATATATATATAATATGTATGTACTTAATCATGTTATGGATTAAGTGTATTTAAAAGGTTAAAAAAATTTTTTTTTGACCACAAACCAGATCTTTATTTAAAATAACTACATAATTCATAAAAAAAAAAAAAACAAGCAAGTTAATAAGAAGAGCAATTTTTTATTTAATTGAACATGTGTACACACAATCTAAAATTGCAAAACAAAAAAAAAATAAACTTTCATTATAATTATCTCATCAACATAAAATTGTACGCTTATTTACAATTATAAGTGTACATAATATGTAATATTATACAAATGCTTATATACATTATTGCTGAGTGTATATATACATTATTATGTAGGTAAAAAAATCAAATAATACGAGTGTAATTTGAAAAATTATTTAAGAGAAGTAGTACATACAATAGTATGTATGTATGTATTTTTAATTCACTTTTGTTAAGGACACAAGTTTTAATCATTTAATAAAGAAATAAGATTTCAGCAGAGCAAATATTTATTCCATATTTTGACGTAACTTCTGAGCACCATCAGAAAATTTCTGTCTGAAATGTAAATGAAACGATCTCATCAGACTTTATCGTATATTTAATCTAAGATTTTGTCGAATATGTAAAGTATACCTTAAAATTGTTTTCACGTAGAATGTGCTCGTATTTCTCTTACAAAAAATTCCTTCTCTATTTTTAAACTGTTTGTTATCTCTTTAATCAATTTTGTCATCCTTTAAGAAAATGAAGTGTAAAAATTAAGCAAGAAGATAGATTTTAGTACGTTGACCAGTGTAAATCGGTGATTTTTTAATGACTTTTCATTCATAATTTCGAAGCTTGTTAATTTTAATATTCTACTTTTGACATATTCGATTTTAATGCATATTCTCTTTACTACACCATAGGAGTATTCAGATTATGTAAATCTCATATGATTTCAAATATAACGCATTTAAACGCGAAAACTTTACCGAGTATCGTACGTAAATAAATATTATATTAACAAATATGTATACAAACATTATGTGCATACATATGTATATATGTTGCCCATTATTATTTATTTAATGAAATATTTTTCACTTTCAATTATTATAATAAAGGAAAACAGTGAGTTAGAAAGAGAAAATAAATCAAGGATTTTGTTTTGCGTTTTTTTTTATATTATTTTCTGCACAGCACAACTGATGATTACTACTGATTTTCCGGTTGCCTATCGCTACTTGTTAACTTCATTGTATAAGTTTATGTACATACTTACATATATACGTACGTAATACAATAGAAATCAAAATTTGCAAACTAAAAAAATTCGCATGCTAATATTTATGAATACAAATTGTACCCTAAATTTTGATAAAATAATTATCAAAAACTCTTAGTTTATAATTTTGAATGAGAATTTGCAATTTCATCCATTTTATTCAGTAGAAAATTTTAAGTATGTGAGAATGTACATATGTATGTATGTATATGGAAATGAACTAAATATAAATGACATAATTTTAAGAATAAATACATTATGACATTTAATATTATTTAATAGTATACATGTATGTAAGAGCACTTATATTTAATATCGTAAACTATAAGGGAATAAGTAATAATAAAATAAAAACTTGTAGTAAGTACATTAAATAATCTATATTAATTGTAAAGACTAGTTGTACCGGCCGTCTTTTTCCATAGCTGCATTTTCCATTTCGAGGACCCTGGACTTAAGGCTAATAGAATGTTCATGCACTTTTTCCTGTGCGCATTTCAATTAAAAATATTTAGTATATTTTATGTTATTTATAGGTACATGCTATTAAATTGCTATTTAGATAAATTTACAAAGCCCTGGATAGCACAGGCCTATATAGTGTATATTTGCAACTATCCCAAATCTTCAAACAATTTACATCAAAAGAAATAGTAAATAACATACTCATATAATATTATAAAGAAATCAATAATTTAATTTAATTATTTCGCCTATTTTTTCGGCTCTTTCAATTGGTTAAGTAATTTTTTTAGTTGAGAAATTGAGATACAATTAATTTTTATTAATCTTATTATAAATAACAGATTTATAAAAAACGATTACTTCGTTACAATAATAAAATTGTTTTAACAAAAAAACGTATGCAGTAAAGTAATCATATTTTAGTAATCAATAAGTACTTACATTGAAATTATCAATTTAAAAACTAAAATTATCAATTAAAAAATAGATAAGTAACTAAAATAAATAATTATATAACACAGTAATTTCTTTATAAGTAAGTAAATTTAAGAATAGAAGTTATTTATAGGTACTACTATAATAGGTAGGTAATATAACTTTAATTTTCAACTCGTGTAAGTTCCGGATTTAAATATTTCTTAATTTTTTTTCTAATCACTTATTAGTTAAATATTACTGCTTGTGTATGTACCTTGAAAAAATCTTATAAATTATTAATAAAGTAAGAAAAAAAAAATTAAAGAAAATTTTATTCACCATCATATTTAAAGCTTTTTTTTTAAGTAATTGAAAAAAATTTTTTAAAATAATTAAAAACACTAAGTACTTTTATATATAGTTATAATAAATTTCCGTCGATAATTATTGAATTCTAAAATTATACTAAATAGAAATACATAATCAAATCCAAAATACTGTTTAGTAATTAAATTTTGTGGGTGCACATACAAACTTCATTAAATCTTTTGTTTTCTTTTTTGCTTTTTCTTCTTGTTATCACGAATATAAAAAAATATCATTAATTAAGTAGACATTGTTATGTGAATAGTTAACAAGAACACAAATAAACATTTAAATTTCTAATTACTTGAAAAGTGTATTCGATTAGTTTTCGGTTTCAGATTTACATACACAAAATTGAAATTAAATTGAGAAATTACCGGCGTGAAAAATAAATTGAAAAAAAATTAGATTTAGGTAAGCAGAATTTTGATTACTTTATCAAGTGATTACTTGTATATGTACTTATTATGTATTTTATAGTTAAAAAAAGAGAAATAATATTCAATTTCTTTTTACAAATATAATTTGAATGTCATACACATACATACGCACATATTAAACAATATTCCTAGCATGATACAACTGATTGATTCTATAGTTTCTTAGAAATTTTAAAATTCGAGAATTTGATTCTGTCTTCATAAGTTTACAATATAACAAACTTAACTAAACAAAAAAAAAAAAACAAAAAAATTAATCTCATTAGTTTAATCAGCGATTTTAAACATTTCTTAGAATTTGGAATACATAGTTAGTAAGTAATAATTTTTAAACATTGCGAGAAATCTTTGATACTCGTATAATTATATTAAAATAGAGACATTGAAACCGAAAAATAAAAAAAGCCAATAATGTTGTATCATTCAAATCGCAAAATTTAAAACTTCGAAAATATAGTCAAAAATGAAGTTTTGCATTGTATTAGCATGAACACATGCATATTTTAATTAAATGCCAAAACAACTCAGAAAACATATGATCGATCTGTTGTAAATCAGAAATACTATTTCCATCTACCTGAAAAAAAGTAACGTTACCACCACACAAATCATCTACTCATTTGTTCGAGTTAATGCAGTGGTTCTCAGTTCTCCCTACTCTTGAGTAATTTGAATATATTTTATACACATACTCGTATGTGAATCGAAATAATGCAAGTAATTGTAAATAGTTAGTAAATTATTAAATAAAATATCTAATGCTTATTTATAAGACCGTAACTTTTAGAAATGAAGGTCATGGCATTGAAGCTGAAGAGCATTTTATTTTATAACCATGACTTACCATAAATTCTGTACAAATATATATGTACAACAAATTCAGTAACTATTGTAATCGACAAAAGTAATTCCAAATTTTCTCCAATATTTTTTGAAAATCTACAACATTTTACATAATAGTCTACATAATAAACTCTTTAAAATTGATAGAAATCGCTTCTTATCAATAATACATAACTTAAAAGTATAACACTTTTACAATACAATTAATAATCAACTTTTAATATAAAAATTAATCCGGTTATACTTAATCTATCTGATCAATTTTAAATTATGGACACCTAATATTTATAATCCAAATAACGTATACAATGCTATAGTACATATATATGTATATATTATTTTTCTAAAAGATTAATAAAAATCTATTCGAATAAAATAGAGATAAAGCAATTAAAACAAAAAAAAAATTAAATTTTCTTTTGAATGAAAAAGGGTCAATAGACGAGAGTGTAAGTAATTAAATATATAAAAAAAAATAAATAAAAAAAAAAAATTTGAAAAGCTTCCTCATACTTAAGTCTTATCTTAAATCTAAGTACGTACGTGTAAGTATGTGCATATCTTCGTATACGTTTGATTATAAGTGATGCTTGAAACCAACCAGTTTTATGATTGTCAGTATTTTTTAAGAGAGTCATAAACTCATAACATAAGAGAGATAGCGATAACAGAACAAAAACAAATAAACATAAAATTACTTAAGTATGTGCTCCTGTCTGTTTGTATACTAACCAAACTAATTGTAATAGGTATATACAATTATAAAAATTGTTGATTAATTTAATCAATGCTAAAAAATTCAAAACCATGTATGTAACAAATAATTAAAAATAGTAATTATATAAGTGTGTATGTGTATGCATGTCATAAATATTTCAAACTTTAAATGTCTACCTAAAATTATTCATTTAAACGTCATTCATAAGCGTATAAGAATGAAAAAACTTTTCATTTAAAAGACGTGACTAAATAATAAGTAAATAAATAAGATATTTAATTAAAAAAAAATTTTCATATCTCGAATTTGGTGAATTTTGTTTTATAATTTACTTATTTCTTGAATAGATGAAGGTATGTGATGTTTGAATGTAAGATTAAGTTAGGAGTTTTAAGAAGATTTATATTTCCAAACTCAATTTTATTTTGAATCTACAGATAGGTATGATGATAGGAGCAAGTAACTAAAATTAAGGAATAATTAAGTAATAATTATAATAAGAATGTTCCACGATCAACAACATCTCCTAGTCTACACGCAGGGAGTCATCAATCATATTTTTTACGATAACATACATTTTAAACGTAAAAACAAAAAAATCAAGACAATTTATTTACGCAGTTTGACTCTTAAAACTGATTGAAGAATTTTAACAAGCAAGTTTTAGAAGATGCTCTGTTATAGCCCAAATTAATATTAGTATGCGTATGCTAAGAAAGATTGCATTAATTCGGGAGAAAGAGGTAGAATTCAGGGCAAATGCAAAAAAAAAAAAGTAAACAAGAAAGTAAAGTTAAGGTCAATACAATCAAGATAAAGTAGATACTACAAACAAGAGTACATACAAAACAAAAACTATCAATTGGCATTTTGTAACAACAAGTAAGTGCTGCTTTAATAGCAGTTTTTACATTTTAAATTGCTTTTTTTGATAATATTATTATACCGTTATCATATTAATATTTTAACATACTTAATCTACACTATTTTAACGGTAAATAACCTGTTTTGTTTCCTACATTTAAGTAATGTAAAAATTTAATTATACCATCATATTTCAAATAATATATTATTGAATTTCCTTAATTAATTAGAATTAATAAAATATGATTAATTTCAGTGATTAATTCATAAACAAAATATTTTATTCTTTATATTGAATTTATATTTAAATATTTTCTTTACTACACTTTTATGAATAATTATTAATAGAATTTAAAAAAATATTGTAATTTAGTTCCATTTCATTAATATTAATTTATTATTATTGGAATGAAATAGAAAAAACTGTGATAAAACAGCACAATTCGCAATCACTTAGAAAACTTTAACTAATAAGTAATTCTAATTAGATTAAAGCTGCAAATTTTTCGGTAATTAGATACTTAGTACTACTGCAGATTAGATACTTCTAAATATTAAAATTTAAATATTTATTTGCATTGTAATTAACAATTTTAATTAAATTGAAGTTATTATAAATCACAGGAATTTGTGAACATTAAATTTAAAATTTAAAAATTTAATATTAATGCTTCTTTTTATTTTAAAATACAATTTTTCTTTGACAAATTAAACACAAAAGCCTTTTTTTACTTACAATGCAAAATAATACTTTTATCTCTTTAACTAATAAATCTTAAAAGCAAATCTTTCTTTTTCATTTCTAGTAGATATGTACATGAGTAGTTTGTCTTCCTATATACATACTTTTATAATTACGTTGTAAAGGTGAATGAACAATGAAGAGGTGAGAGTAGGTAAGTATTATGGTATATCTACCAATTTTACAAGAATAAACAATTTTTTCTTTTTTTTTTTTTTGTCTTTTTGTGTACGTAGCCTGTAATCTTTTATATAATTTCACGTGGCATCACATATGTACAACGAAATATCTTTGTAGATATAGAGAATATTAATATTCAAGCAATTAAGAAAAAAATGATGAATTTATCTAACAAGAAATTGTCAAAAATGTTTGATATAAGACACTGATACACCTATATTAATGCTTGGTTAAATAATAACAAAAAGGACATTTGAAATATTAGAACAAAAATTTTCTGTTTTCTGTAGCTCATAAGGTAGGTTACAATTTTTATTTCATAATTCAGTCCCAAAATGCTCTACATTTCTGTAATGTTTCTGTATGAAATAATTTGTTCGGTACTGAATATTTTTTATTTTAATCAAACGATTTTCATTTTCAATTAAACTTTTATACTTCTCTTAATTATAAAAACAAACAAAAATTATATAAGAAGGAAAAAAAAAAATTAGCATAAATAATATTGTTGACCCAATTATCATACATAGAAGTGCCTTTATAATTATGATTGACAACATATTATTCGCATTTCCAATTGAAAGAAATGTGTTCTTCTGGATATAAATATATATTATTTCTTTGGATAGTAGTGTAGGAACATGGGTATGAAAGCAGGCAGGTACCAACTTGGAAAGATCAAACTTTTAAATTGTAAAGTACATATAGATGGTGGTACCCGAATATATCTGTACATACTTAAGTATAGCTTAAAAAAATATTATTGAATGAAAAATTTCAATGATCCACATTGACCAAATTTAGGTCTTAATAATTACTAAAAGTAAATTTTAATATACTATTTTTAAAATTTATTATATTAAATGAATGAATTAAACTTACAGTTTTTTGTTTTTTAGTGCTAGTTCCAGCTCCATCATTTATTGACTTACTACTCATTTTATAAATAATTATATGTAGTTTTTTTTTTTTTTTTTAAATTAGGCTAATTTTTTGTATTAATAAATAAATATTATGTAGTTTTCCTAAATAGTTTGTTTTTTTTTGTAAAAAAAAAATAAATATTATACTTATGTATATGCACTTGTTTCTTAATTTTATTTTTATGAAAAATAGTGTGTTCTACTTGTGTTTTTCACTGGGTTAAAAAAAAAAAAAATTTCACTTTATTTTCTTTTTTTTCCTATTCTTCTTTTAATACACTAAAAAATACATACTCATAGGTATTTATTGCTATTATAAAAAGTGAAAATTGTATGTACCTACTTACTATCAGACCGACAATAAATAATAAACTAAAATTAATGTTACAAATTTCTAGTCACTAGTGTAATATGCAAATTTTTTTTTTGATTTTTCTTATATTCTTATTATTTATATAGGTAGGTACATAGCTCTACTTGTATAGTACTTGAATAATGTGTAATTTTCTTCTTTTCGTTTCGTTTTTTTTTCTGCTAATTTTTTTTTTTCAATTTTGTTTCTAACTCGAATTTAATTTAAAATTTAATCATATTTTTATACAATAATTTATAAATTTTTTCTACTTAAATTATTCTATTAATAATACTTTTAACGGTATAATTGAATAACAGGTATTTTCCTTTCAATTATCAAATTTTTTCTTAATTTATTTCTAATTTGCAACACACACTCTTTTTTTTTCTTTCCTTAACCAAAATATCGTACATCCCCACCTGAACAGATTTATTTGACATTTGCAATAATTAAAAAACAAAAAAAAAAACATAAACAAAAATATTTGATTGCATATTTTTGAGATTTTGCAGGGATGGGTTTGGTTATATAAAATACTTGAGTCATATTTCATAATGACACAATTAATTGAGAAAATTTTTGATTTTTTGTACACTACCATTTGCTTTGATAATTGAAAAAAGTGGATTTTTTTTTTACAATAAGTGTACAACAATTAAATAAAATTGAATAAATAAAATAAATAAATAAAGTTTTTTCAGATTGCTTAGAAATAAATTTTGGGAAAATATAAACAATTTTTTAATAAAAAATAAAACATTATAATTTTCAGGCAAAAAATATTGTTTAACGTTCAATAAAACAAAATATTGAAAAATTACATAGTCTGCGAAAAAAAATTGAAAAAAAAAATATAGGTAATTTTTTAAAAAACTATTTTCTTTACTGATACTGTAATATTTGTGTTCCTTTTACATATTCAAATTATTATGGGCTATGCGCAGTTTTTCATTTTTGGCTACTCATGAGTAAGTGAAACACAAATAATATTGCAATGTAAAATATTATTGTTATCAAAATCGTATAAATAATTCAAACTCTTGCATTAAACTATAGGTCTATATATTATAAATATTGTCAAAAAATGTTTATTGGGTAAGTTTATATCTAGGGTTGAATATAAACATCTGCATCTTGCTGTCAATATATTGAGTGAAAATTTTTATAAGAAAAGTTTTACATTTATGTAGGTGTGTTGTATTTTCATTAAAAAAAAAATTGTGATCAATAATCTTTTATTTTTTTTTTTTTAATTAAAATGTTAATTTTATAAGTTACATATAGATTTAAAAGAAAAAAACTTTTTTAATCGAAATGCTAACATTATTGCAAGAAAAAAGGCCATTAAAAAGGCCAAGATTGGGACCTCCCGATATATATCCACAAGAAGCTAAACAAAAAGAAGATGAACTTACCTCACTTAATGTTAAACATGGATTTGCCACAATGCCTCAACTTTCTGATGAATTTGGTACTGCCCATAATTCAAATGTTACCGCAAATAAAGTTGCTGCCTTTTTTAATTTAATTCTATCAAAAAAAGAAGAATTAATGACATTACCCGATACTGGGAGAAAAAAACAACAAATTAATGTAAAAGATAATTTTTGGCCTGTTTCTCCAAGAACAAAAACTACTTTAGATCAATGGTTTAAAGATTTAGCTGGAAACAAGCCATTATTGAGTTTAGCAAAAAAAGCACCATCATTTAATAAAAAAGAAGATATATTTAGTATGCTATGTGAAAATCAAGTTAGTATGCAAAGAGCAACTTGGTTTATTAAGTTAAGTTCTGCTTATACCGTAGCGGTTTCTGAGGCAAAAATTAAAAAACGACAAATACCAGATCCAACAACAGAATGGACAGGGACATTAGTAAAATACATGAAAGATTTACTTCCCAAATTACAAGAAAGCTATAATCCTGAGAAACCTGCTTCAAATGTGTCTCATAATACAAATCCTTTATATGGTCATGTTCCAATGTTAACGCAATCTATAACAAGCCCTGCTCCTATTCACGGTTCTGGAAGTATGGCTTTAAACAATTTAATAAGTACAAATTTTATTAAAGTTTAATATAAATCGAATTTCAAATTTGTTATTTTTTAGGTTCTGGTGATGAAAATAAAAATGTTGTTAAACACTGGAACTATTGTACCCAATTAAGTAAATTTATGTATGAAGAAGGGCTTCTTGATAGGCAAGAATTTTTAAATTGGTTGTTGGAATTGCTAGAAAAAATGAAATTTCAGTTAAATGATGACGGTTTTTATAAGCTAATTTTACCATTTTGCTTACAATATTTGCCTGATTTTGTTCAATCTGAAAGACTCAGTAGAAAATTAGCTCATGTTGTTGGAAAAAAAATTTCTAATTTACTAAATAATGCAGTAGAAAATTATAATTTGATCAATATGCAAAACGAGATGAGTCCGGGGCCTGATCCATTAGAACGTGCATTACATGAATACATGAATTGCCCTCATCACAAAGAAATACTTTTATATTTAAGTTCAATTATACAGGTAGTTACAATTGAGTGTCCAACAGCTTTAGTGTGGTGTGGATTAGGTGAAAGTCGAGCTTTATCACCTTTAGCAGGGAGTCCATTAGATCAACTACCAATTCCACCATCAGCGCTCCCCATGCCATCACGATATGCCCTCACGAATGATAATATCCGAATGTTGTTGCGAGATATAGAGGAAAAAATCAAAACTCGCTCAAAGCAAGCTGAAAATAAGTGGTGTGCTGAACAATGGCAAAAAGACAGCGTTAATTGTTTTTCTAAAGTTTTGAAAATTTTAGATGCTTTAGATGGTCATTGTTTTGATAGAATGGATACTCAAAATTCAATTGAAACACTGTATCCAAAAATTTTTGAACCATTTACGACTATACGTCAGGAAGTTGGGAATAATGGCGAAACTAAAGATGTCAAAGTTGAATATACTCCTGAATCCGACGCTCCAACAGTAAAAATTTTGTGTGAATGGGCAGTTTCGTGTCAACGTTGGGGAGAGCATCGGGCGATGGCAGTAGCTTACTTGCTTGATAAAAGACAAACCGAAGTCACAAGTCCAATATACAACGAATATATGGCAAACAGTAATGGTAAATATCAAATGTGAACCAATCAATGATGATTATTATTACATAAAAATTGTGTTCCTTTTAGGTAATGATGATAAGGATTCCGTTGGTTCAGGACTTGGGTTAATTGGGGGTGTACCTGTATTTCAACAAGTCCTTATGAACTTTCTAGATCATGATGCTCCTGTATTAGAAGAAAATGGTAATCAGCAAAATCGCGCTCAATTTATAAATTTAGTTCACCTTTTTAGTGAATTAATACGGCATGATGTTTTTTCTCACAATGCTTACTTATGCACTTTAATATCACGTGGTGATTTACTGACTGGAAGTGCCAACGCAGTTAAACCCACTTCAATCACGGGGACTGGTCCAGTTTCAAATAAAGCATCACCACCGAATAATAATACGTTTGATGACGATGGCTTTCCCACTGGAATGGATTTTAAACAGAATATTGAAGAATTCGATGATTCAAATGTTGATGACGATCTGGATAAACTTCTACAACATATAAAGGAAAAAGATCAGCAGGGAGCAATGGAAGCACCAGATAGCCCAAAAGATCCAGATCATGTTGGAACAGGAACAACTTCAGCGAATAATGAATCTCATATTTCAAGACACTTTATATATACAAAACATTTCCCGATATATCAAGATGATCCCTCCTCGCCCTATAGTAGTGAGAGTAATCAAAGATATGTATTATTATTTGGTGTTGGAAAAGAGCGTGATGAAAAGAAACATGCTGTTAAGAAAATGTCGAAAGAAATCTGTAAATTATTTTCTAAAAAATTCAGTATTGACGTTGCTGAAGGAGGGAAAGTTAAAAAACATTCCAGAAATGAATTTAATTTTGAAGCAACCACTAACAAATGCCAGAACATGGCATATTTTGATCAGCACATTGTTACCAGCCAATGTGCTGTAACCGTTTTAGAAATGCTTAATAGTTTTGCAGCAGGAAATGGAAATTATTTACCGGTACAGGAACATGTAGCATTTTTATTCGATTTAATGGAAATGGCATTAAATATATATGGTTTGATTGATATTTGTAATCAAATTTTAAAAGAACTACCGGAAGTTGAAAATCAATTGATGATTAAAAAATCCAATCTTATTAAAAGCTACACAACGTCTTTAGGATTATATATTGTTGGCATTTTAAGAAGATATCATAATTGTTTACTTTTATCACCAGAACAAACGATTTCAGTTTTCGAAGGGCTTTGTAGAACTGTTAAACATGTTTATAATCCTTGTGATTGCAGTTCTGCAGAAAGGTGTATTTTGGCATATTTAGGTGATTTATATTCCTCTTGTTGTATCTTAAAAACTAAGCCACAGTATGCTGAACATTTCTACTTAATTTATCCAAAAATAAGGCAAGCCTTGGTATTAGGTTATCAAATAAGTGCCTCACCACGCTCTTATAACCCGCATTTTTTTATGGACATTCTGTCTTCCCCAAGAAGATTTGGTAAAATCGATTCGCTTTGGGGTCGACAAATAAATGAATCTCCATCAAATATTTTTAGCTTCGTTTGTAATGCAGTAATTGTTATTTGCCGCGAACGCGATAATGAAAAACTGAATGATATAGCAATATCTTGTGCTGAATTTACTGCATGTTGCAATGCTCTATCCGCAGAATGGTTATCAGTTCTCGAGGCATTGTGCGGCTCCAGTAATGAAACAAAATATCGAGATCTTGTAGGACAAATAGATATTCAAAATCATAACGTACACAATTCTTTAGCTGTATTTACATGCATATTAGTGGCAAGGCATGGATTTTCCTTGGAAAATTTTGTAATGAAAGTAGCTCTACCTGCCCTAGGTATTATACTGTTTGTTTTCTTAATTTCTTTATGAGTTTATTTTTCTATGTTTTTTTTTAGGAAACACGTGCAATAACGGAAGAGAACTGTCTCCAGATACAGAAGCTAGTGCTCGTATATCATGCCATTTGCTTTTAATGCTTTTCAAAACAATAGAAATACCACAGCCTGGATTATATTCTGTCAGCACTTCGCCAAACCCGATAAATGCCAACAGCTCGACATGTAACATTAAACTTAGTTGTGATCGTCATTTACTTGTCGCTGCGCATAAGAACATTCAAGTTGAAGCAGTTTTAACAGTATTAAAAGCAATTTTAGTAGTTGCCGATTCAACCGCCCCTCCAAAACCTCCACCCTCTATGTTTACTGGAGGTAAACGTAGTGGATTTAATACTCCTGTACATCCTGGTAGTACACCAAAAAATATAGATCGGCCTGCAGATTTGAGTCATATTTTGGGAACAAGTGAACACAATGTTCTAAATGAAAATGATGACATGATGTTTGATTTACATCATCCAAATCATCATAATGCAAATGTACATGAACAACATGCATCTCTGTCAGATTTCGCACAACATGTTTTGAAACAAATTTGCTCACAGGAATGGGTTTTAGAGCGATGCCTCCAGGCTTCCGATAAATTATGTAGTTTATTAATAGAAGATATTATGACACCAAAACAAGTACAACGATTATTTCAAATGATCTGTTATCCTGAAAATGAATATACGATAATAGCTGATATGGACCAAAAATCAGTAATAATTAGAATTTTAGAAAATTTAGAACAATGGACATTAAGAATATCTTGGCTTCAATTACAATTAATGTATAAACAAAGCGAGCACAGTCATTCAGAATCGGCTCATTGGTTAGACACAGTAGCAAGAGCATCAATCGACGTCTTCCAAACTGAAGAAATTGAAAAACAAAAGAAGGGGCAGAGTTCGAAACAAACTAAGAGCAAATCATCAACTTATTTAGTAGAGCCTTTAATAGCTAAATTGCCAAATGCTGTACAAGGAAGAATATTACGGGTTGCTGGACATGTTTTGGAAACAACAAATTTCTTTTCAAAATACAATCATAAAGAGAGTTATAAAGATGGGTATAAGGATGGCTATAGGGAAAATTATAATCATAATTATAGAGATAACTATAGGGACAACTACAAGGATAACTACAAAGATAATACCAATTATGAGGAAAAGGAAAAACCAACAACAAAAAAGAAGACAATGGACAATCAACCATTCCTATCTCTAATTTTAGCTTGCTTGAAAGGACAAGATGAACAAAAAGAGTGTCTTTTGACTTCATTGCATAACCAGCTTTCACAATTTGTGCAATGTGTACATGAAGTAATTTTTTAAATTTTATACAAAACATTAAACTACCTTTTAACGTTTGGAAAAATTAATAATTTTAGTTCGAAAATATTGGTGGAATTGATTCAACTGCAATGGATGAGATGTTAGAAGCATTACAACTTCGTTTCTCTTTATTAGGAGGAATGTTTGAATCTATTCAAAAAAATGGATCCTCGACTATTGATTGGACTATACTCTTAGCGCAATTAGTTTGCTATGGTGTAATAGATCTCTGTACAAATAGGTAAATTGAATTAATAGTTAAATTACCAAATTGTTTTTGTTTTCTTTTAATCCAAAAATTAAATAATTCGTTCTAAAGTGAACTTTTTACCACCGTCCTTGACATGATGGCAACTCTCGTACATTCAACACTAGTTACTGAAAATGAAACTGGACGTGATGACAATAAGAAACTGTACAACAATTTAATGAAAAAATTAAAAAAAGAAATTGGTGAAAAAAATAATGGATCAATCAAGTATATTCGACAATTATTACCATTAACTAAGTTGAATCACGAGGTGATAAGTTGTGAACCTGCTGGTGGTGATTCGAGAGGTTGTAGATTTAACTTTTTTGATTTAGATAAGAAGCAAGTAAGTATCTTTTTGATCTAGTGCGAAAAATTGCTGAAAATTAATCAAATTAATATTATAGCTTCGAATTGCTGATAAACAACGAGTAAGTGTCTGGGATGTACTTGAGGGTCATAAGAATCCAGCTCCTTTATCATGGGCTTGGTTTGGAGCAGTCAAATTGGAAAGAAAACCTCTAGCATACGAAGAAAACCATAGATTACTAAGGTATCATACACATAGTTTAGTAAAACCGAGTAGTTATTATTATGAGCCACTGCCTTTGCCGCCTGAAGATGTAGACCAAGTACCTGAAAAAATATTGGTTCGATATTTTAAATATTTTTGAATTTGTTTAGTTTTTAATTTGCGATGATTTTTTTTTCTTGTAGAAGGATGATATGAAAGCTGATACTCCTTCTTCGGTTGATCAATCACCTAGTGCTCCAGCAACAGGTCGCGGAAGAGGTAAAGGAACTAGAAAGCCTAGAAAACCTAAAGCTCCGAAAACTCCTCCAGTAAATCAGCAACATTTGCAAATACAGCAACAGTCGCAACAATTGCCGCAAGAGGGACAATCTCAAATACAACAAACAATGCAAAATCAAATGAATCAAATGCAAATGAATATGCAGGTATATTTTAATAATATTTTTCATTCGCATGTGAGTTAATGTTTACTCATTTTTTAAGAATCAAATGAATCCTAACATGCAACAATATCAACCTAATCAAATAATGCAACAAGGTCCAAATCAAATGATAAATCAACAAATGGCTCAAGGAAATATGCAACAAACGATGATTGGTAATCAACCTCAAAATAACACAATGGGATTTGTTTCTGGCCCTAGTGTTCCAGGAATGATGCAAAACAATCAACAAACACAACAAGCGCAGCAATGGGCTAATAATTATAATCCAATGCAAGCACAACAAACGCAGCAATTTTATAATCCCCAAGGAATGCAGAATAGTACGCAATGTTTTATTTTATCTCTAATATTGTTTTATAATTTTGCAATTTTTAGTGCAACGCATGTCGATGAATCCATCATCTAAACAAGCTTTGTCAAATATGCTAAGACAAAAAAATACATTTATGGGAGGTCAACAGCAAACAAATCCGGGAGCGCTAAGCATGCAACAACAGCAACGACAACAACAATTACAAATGCAACAACAACAGCAACAACAAATGATGATGCGTAATAATATGCGAGGCATGGCACCTAACCAAATGGGTGGACAACAAAATAGTATTCCAAATCAAATGAATCAAATGAACAATCTTGCACAAATTCCACAACAACAAAATAATATAAATCAGGTATTAAATTCTAATTCGATGATGGCTCAGCAATCCCAAATGCAACAGCAGAATGTTGGGATGAGTGGCGGACAAAATGCTCCACAAATGATGAACACAAATGCAGGTATGATGACCAATGCAAATACTGGTTCAAGTGGTAATCCTAATATAATGTCACAACAAAATACCGGTATGGTACAAGGGGCTGGAATGGCAGGCCAAGCTACAGCAATGCAAAGTCAAAATACCGGGCTAGCAAATCAGGGTGGTGCCATGACCGGACAAGCAAATAATATGATGAATCAACAAAATGTGAATCCGGTGGCAATGGTTAATCAGCAGGCAGCACAACAATTTCAGCAATTCGGTACCTATAATAATCAGAATATGAATCAACAAAGTGGACCACAAATGATGAATCCTGGGTTTAGTCAAATGGCTGCGCCTCAAAGAAATACTCAGGCAGAATATATAGCACAACAGCGCGCAATGCAGCAAGCTAATAGGGGACAGTATATGAATCAAGCTCCAAATGTTACAATGAATAATATGATGGGTGGTGGGCAGGGTGCTGCACCTCCCTACCGACAACAAGCTGGTGTAGGACACGCTCAACAACAGCAACAGCAGCAATTCCAACAACAGCAAAGATTGAGGCAACAAATGTTGATGCAGCAGCAACAACAGCAGCAAGGCAAAATATTCGAAAACCAAATCAAAAATGTATTTTAATTTTTTTTTTTCTTGGAACTGCTATAGGTGGAATGAATATGGGACAAGGTGGTGCACCAGGTATGGTTTCACAACAAAATCCAACTGTAGGTCAACAAACTCCGAATTTGGTAGCACAACTTCAAAGACCTCAGAATATGATGGGACAACAGTATCCGCATCAACCACCACCATATTAATACGAGATTAATTATTAAGTACTATACAAAAGTAAATATCAAAATAGATAGGCTTAAGTTAAATATCCACAGACTCATATAAATAAAATTAATTTTATTAAAATATGTTTAATTTTAATATATGGTAGTTTTAATCATAAATGGTGTCATGATCAAAAGGGTAAAATTTACTCAAGATCATCATCTTCTTGGTTCCATCCATCATCGTCTGACAAAAAACGTCTTTTAACAGCTGTATTCATATAAGGCCTAAGTATCCATTCTGTATCTGCGGCATCTAATTCATCTAACGCTCCTAATTTAATTTTGTATAATTTCATCTGGAAACGCGGTCCAACTTCTGTTAATTTTAGTTGTTTCTCTTCATATACATACGTATGATGACGGAAACTGATATAATCATCATGATTAGCAAAAGTTAATACACGTTTTGAATCACTTTTTGGGACAGGAAATAAGTGTTTCAAAATAGTTTTTGTACGTATACCCAATTTTGTTTTAAAATTATGAAAAATTAAATGAGGTTTCTGTTCACTCATTGGGCCAACATCTGTTACATCATGTCTCATTACAACATCAGATATACTAAAGAAAGCTGTAGGACCATAAGGTAGATGTGTTATAACAATATTATTTGGTACACCACGATTCTCATGTATGATGATAAAATCAGTTACATCATTAGCTCTGCATGCTTGCATCAATTGTTTCATTTCATGATTTCCTCTGTTAATACGTTGAGCGTTCGGAAATATCAATCTCATTTCTTTAGCAAACATTTTTAGACGGGCCGAAGGATTGTGTGACGTTGTAATCATTACTTTTGGATCTTCGCAACCTGCAAAACGATACTCATCATCTAGTTCCTCGTTATTAATATTAGAAATTGATGAATCCCATTTCAGTTTGTCTTGTAAGACAAGGGCATTTTTCTGCAAATCTGTTTCGATCTGATGATTATTTTCTAAACTGTCTTTAATTTTATTTTTTTTCTCTTGAATTTTGGAATGCTTAATTTCTGCTGATTTCCTATATAGGAACTCCCGACGCAATCTAGCTTGTCTTCGTATCATATTTTACAATAATTTGTGATTAACGTGAATTAATTAAATATTTTGTTTTTTTTTTTTTTGGATTAAAGAATAAAACTTAGCCTCAAAAAAAATTTTTAAATTGTTTACTTTACAATGTGTTAAAATTCACGATGATATTTGACTTTAACATTCACGATTGTGTTAGGGTTGCAACGAGTTGTAATAGTTTTCCCATTTCAAGTGTTAAAACAAAAAAACCATTATGTGTAGTAAAATCACTCAAATTTTAGTGAAATATTAAAAGTTGAGCTTGCTAAACTTCAACTTGGGATATAAAGCTCCATATTTTTGTATATAAAGGTATTAAAAAAATTTCAGTTCTCAGATATTAGACATAAAATTGTAATATGTATTTAAAAATCCGCTTTTTTCTCATAGTTTCAATTTTCTTTCAAAAATGTTTGTATATTTATGTTACTCGGGGCTTTGGCAAACTTGGAATTTTTAGCTTTGCAATTATTTTTTTAGTATAACTGCTTGCATTATGAAATATTGTGAATGGATAATAATTAAGTACCATTACAAAATTGTAAATATTTATGTTTTGATATGTAAGTTCATAATATATATAGGTACACACATACGTATCTATATGTAAACAAGATCAAGTGGTACTTATTCCAGTTTTTAAACTTATAATTTCCACACATTTTATTATTTACATTTTATTTACATTTTTTGCTAGAAAATGAGAATTCTTACATAAGATTAAACTTTAAATCATAATTATGATAAGAATCAGTTTGCTGAAATTCTCTTTTACTAGCTAGCTTTTCATAGTAAGATTTGAACAAAATCAGTTTTATAGTGAAATTGTTACTGGTTAGTAGACAATCTTTTTAAATTGATACATTATATAAATTCAAGATAAAGAAAATTGAAGCTAACTATGCCAAGAATATATTTTGTTGGTGTAGATGTAGGTACTGGTTCAGTAAGAGCAGCACTTGTAACATCTCAAGGTCAAGTGATAAAGCAACATGCAAAATCCATTAAAACTTGGAATCCCGAAGCTAATTATTATGAACAGTCATCGGAAGGTGAATATCAAATTTAATTTTACACGCAAAAATAATTTTAAAATTGTCTTTTATTTTTTGTTTGTAGATATTTGGAATGCAGTGTGCGAGTGTGTTAGGGTAAGCATTATTTAAATATTTATTGCATTGTAACAATGCGATTAAATATATTTATGTAACAATATACAAGTATGTACTACAATACATACATATAAATATATATATATATTGTATATATATTCTAGAATGTAGTTCAAGAAATTGAACCAGAAGAAGTGGCTGGAATTTCGTTTGACGCAACGTGTTCTTTAGTGGTGTTGTCTGATGATGGAAAACCATTAACAGTTAGTAAAACTGGGCAAAATAATCAAAATGTTATATTATGGATGGATCATAGAGCTTCAAAAGAAGCTGAAATAATTAATGAAACAAAACACGAGCTACTAAATTACGTTGGAGGTAAAGTGTCTTTGGAAATGCAAATGCCAAAATTGCTTTGGCTTAAAAGAAATCTTCAATTATCTTGTTGGCAAAAAATATGGAAAGTTTTTGATTTACCAGATTTTCTTACTTGGAAAAGTACAGGGGATGATTCTCGCTCTTTGTGCTCTGTTGTTTGTAAATGGAATTTCGATGCCACAACTCATTCATGGTCTAAAGAATTTCTGGATTGCATAAATTTAGCGGAGCTGTACTCTAATAATTTCTATAAAATTGGAAATAATATTATTAGTCCCGGCCTAGCTGTTGGAAACGGTCTTTCAGAAGAAGCAGCAAGGAACATGAATTTAATTCCTAATACAACTGTTGGAGCATCGTTAATTGATGCACATGCTGGAGCCCTTGGAATGTTTGGTTGCCAAATTAATAAATCAATTAATTTAGAAAACAAAATTGGTAGGTATCCACATACTCATTTAAAGAAAAAAGAACAAAAAACAAAAAAGAATGTTTCTATATTTCTAGCTTTGATTTGTGGGACATCAACCTGTCATATGAGTCTAACTGAATTTCCTTGTTGGGTGAAGGGTGTCTGGGGACCTTATAAGGATGTAATTTTTCCTAACTTTTATTTAAACGAAGGTGGTCAAAGTGCGGCTGGTGCTCTACTCGATCACATTGTTTTTAATCACCCTCAGTACAAATTTATAGTATCAAAACTTGATGAAAATGAGTATGGGAATTAATTCACTTAAATTTGCCTTTTTACTGAAATAAAAGTTTTTTTTTTGGTTTATAAATAGAAATATTTACAATTATTTAAATAACGTTTTACAAAAATTGGCTGAGCAAAATGGGTTTGATGACGTTTGCTATTTAACGAAAGACTTGCATATTTGGCCGGATTTTCATGGTAACAGATCTCCTATTGGTGATTCGGATCTGAAAGGAATGGTATTATAATTTTCTCCATTAAAATTAAAAATTCACTAAACAAGTTTTTTTAGATTTCTGGCTTAATTATGAAAACCAATGAAGAAAATTTAGCTATTTTATATTTGGCAGTCATTCAAGCGTTATCGGTAAGTTTCCTTTTCATAAAATGTAGATTATATAATTTAACGTTCTTGTTTTTGCAATGCCATAAAAGTTGGATTTATTTTATAAGTTGTAAAATACAAAATAATGGCAACAAATATTTAACAAATTTTATTGAATAAAAAAATTGAATAACTACATTTTAAATTTCTAGTATGGTACAAGACATATAATTGAATCTCTTGTGGGACAAGATCACCCCAAATTTGAAGCACTTCTATTTTGTGGAGGTCTTGCCAAAAATATTCTTTATGTTGAGACACATGCAAGTGTTTGTGACATTCCATCAGTCATACCCGCAGAACAAGAAATGGTTCTTGTTGGTTGTGCAATGTTAGCTGCTTCTGCTGCCAGAGTTTATCCCAGTTTACAGGTAAACTATTTTTTTTTAACGTATCTAATTTGAATTTAACCTATGATTTTTTTTTATAGGAAACTTCAATGGCTATGGGAGGGAGTGGTAAAATATATGAACCAAAAAAAACTGCAATAAAATATCATAATGAAAAGTATAAAATATTTCTAAAAATGCTAGAACACCAACTTTTATATAAACATATTATGAAAAATGCATTTTAATAGGTCAAATTTATTTCCTACATGCATAACACTTACTACATATATCAAATTTCGGTTAATGATAGTGATATTTGTTTTTTTTTATACGTAAGAAAAGAAAAATTTTATATTAGTTGAAAGCAATAAATTCGCTTTTTATTCTTTATATATTTACAAAAAAAAATCATTGCATATTATTTTTCCTAAGCACCTTTATTGCATTACTGATGGTTCTGGTTAATTTAAGAGATAAAAGCTGCAGCTCTTGAATTTATTAAACTACGGCATACAGGACAATTATCTTTGATTTTTTGTGAGCAATCTTCGCATAAACAAACATGTCCACATGGAAGAATAATTACCTTCAAACAAATAAGTTCCGTATAGATAATTTAAAGTTGAATATGTAAATTCATGGCTTACCTCTTTTGGATTCGTTGAACAAACAACACATAATTGATCTTCGGTAAGATGCAAGGGTCTTGTTCTTGCACGTCTTTCTCTTCTTTCACACTCTAATCTATCTTTAATTCGCTTTTCATCTCTTTCTTGCTTCTTTTTAATATAAAATTTCCGTCCAATAATCCCGACTAAGGCTACAGCCAATATACTACAAAAGCCAATTTTAACCCTACAAAAGAAAAAAAAAAAACTTAGAATTTAAAAACAAAATTTTATAAAAACAAACATCATAGATGATTTAGCCTCGTGAAACTTTCGAACAAGAGTACTTTTTGTCGCTGTTGTTAAAAATAATGGGCCAACAGAAGAACTCTGCATTTTTAATTGGTTTCCATCAAGTTCTAATTCACCAATTGCAGTTAAAAATGAACCGTCACGCAAAACTTCTTCTGTTGTTTGTAGTCCTTTTTGGCGAACTCCAGAGAAAAACCCAAAGATATGATCAAAAAATGATAGAGATGATGGTTCATAGTTATCATAAACTACATCTAAATCTAATATTGCTGCACCTAAACCATCAATAATTTCAACATCAACATCATTGTTTTTTATTGCAAATGGAATTTCATTTGATGACACATGAATTAACTTTCGTTGCTCTGTCCAAAATCCAGCAAATCCTCTTGCAACTCTATGTTCACTTAATTTAATTACCTGCAAAACTCCGGTAACTGAAGGATTCATAACACTTCGCATTGGCGATCCAATTGGAGTAACAATACCACGTATAACGGCATAAGGTATTTTATTTTTTTCCTTCGCAATAGTAGATTTTAAATCAGAGTCTAAATTCAATTGAGGGGCTGCCTGAAAACAAATTATATATGAATTTGTTGACTCTTAATTGCCTCAATATAAATATAAAATTTGGTTTGATTTATGTTTACCTTCAGCGACTTTAATGTGCTTTTATAAGAATAATATTCTTTTAAACATATTCCTAGAATCAATAAGTCAACTCCGAGAGCTATTCCTTCATTAATAAATTCCATTTTGAGAATATCTAAATTTTATTCTTATCTTGCACTAATATTATTATATAAGACTATTGATATAATTGAAAAAAAGAATTCTTCTAATTTTTAATTTATGTTCTTATTCCATACTTATAACTGTTTTATTTATAACTAAATTAGAGAGATATCTAATAAACTTTAATTTTAAATTTCTAAAACTCGATCTGACTGGGGAGTAATTTTAGTTTGTTTTATTTTGTTTTTCTTGTGACATGATATTATATGACATTTACAAAACACTTTGAGGATGTTGCCAGGTGTAAAATTTCTTGATGAATTCTACATAGAAAAGTAAACAAATAAAGATAGTTTTGCACATCATCATATGCACATTAAGTTAATCTATCAGATTATAAAAAGCTTGAGCTGCTTCACTTGCAACGTTCACCTTATTGCAGCCGCATTGTTAACCTAACCTAAATTATTTATAAAGTATATTTAAAGCATCATAACAAAGCTTAGTTTTTAACATTGTATCAGCATTGTAATGAAGGCATTATGAATTAATAGAGATTATCATAACTTTCATAGAAAGCCATTTCCCGTTTCAGATCGCTCAACAATTTCATACTGTTCATGAGCTCTCTGAAAAATTTAAGATATTTGAAAATTTTGTCTCATTAAACTCCAGCTTTATAGAGATTCGATATATCTCTATATCTAGTTAATTTAAAAATAACATTAACTCAAATATGCTTATATTATAAAAATTTGTAATATATTTTTAATATATTTACATTAAAATCAAATGATAAAAATTGTACATTTTCACTGTAAAAAAATAGCGTAAAATAATAGAATTTTGGTAAACAATTTAAAACATTAATTACATTTTTACTTTTAATAACTACTAAGAATTTTTTGAAAATTTGGATGCCGAAAATACTTTGACTTTAAGTAATCCTGGATTAACTTCACTCCATCTAAAAAGTTAAAAAAAAATACTGTAGTTTTTCTTTTAAAATAAGGTTTTTTTTTAATTCTTACTTTAATGCTCTATCTTTTAAACGTGTTTTCACTTTGTTTTTAATGGTTGAAACTCCTTTTGCACTGTGCAAACCACGACCAGTTATTATAAAAATATGCTTGTAAGGTCTATTCAAGTTTCTTAACTTTGAAATGTGATTATCCAAAAATATATCAAGACATTCGAGTGCTTCCATTGTATGTAAATAGTGTAAATCAAGAAAATCAGGATTATTTTGGGTTAAATCGTGTACTTCCATTATACAACTAGCGGCTTTGTGGTTATAAAAGTCAATTTTATTTTTATGTAAATTGGAAATTTGTGAATAGTATACTGCAACTGCTGAATATCCTTTTTGTATAGCTTCTTTAGCCTTTTCATAACATTCGGCTTTTAATTGACTATGGTGTGCAGCTAAATTTCGGCATTCTTCAAAATCCCTCAAAGCAGCTTTTTTAGCTTCTTCAGGTGATAATTTTTTTACGGAAGTATTTGCGTCTAACATTGTATCTTCTTCTAATTTCTAAAAATGAAAAATGTTGAAAAAAATTATAAATTATTTTAAATTGTTCTTACATCTGCCGTCTCTTCATGAGCCAATTTAAGTAAGTTATTTTTTGTTTCTAATACTATGTCTGAGCAATCTTCTTCATCTGTGTTATTCAAAGCTTTAATTGTCTGTGATAATGAATTGTTATGGGCTTGTAAAATCTGCAAAAGTGTGTCTTTTTCGATTTCAGGAAAAATTTCACATAATTTACCATGGGCCAAATGTGTGGCTAAATTTTGAGGGTTATCATTTTTCCATTTATCTGGATTTGCTTTATAAGCAGACCAAGCCATTTCCATGTCCAAAATATCCTTATAACTTTCTTGATTTATTGTGCTAACATTAGCAGAGGACTGAAGTAATATCGCGAATTCCTCATCCTTTTTTAAAGTTTCTTGTTTTTCTTCCTCCAGTTGATTATAAATGGATTCCATCCACAAAGCATAGAGCTGTTTTCCTAAAGCTTTTGGCATAAATATATTAGTTTTAAGATTTTGCAAATTAGGAGATGGTCGAGCACCAAATATATTTTCTAACTGGTGTATGAATTCTTTTCCTAAATTAATTTCTATCATCTCTTCTTCATTTGCGGTTTCTACCAAATCATCGCTACCATTTTCCTCTTGCAGATTTTCCGGGTAGGGTTGCGGTTTGTTGAAATAAATTGAATTGCTTTCAACACCATGTTTTAAATTGCGTATTTTTCTTACATGTTCTGAATATTGTGTATCATCCATGAAAACTCGATTTTCTATTTCATGTTTAAGCTTCAGCATTTCTTCCGAAATATCTTTATTGCGCTTTTGTTTTGTTATATCTGCTGTCATAGTATTATTTTTGGAATGTTGTTCTAAATCATCATTTGTTGATGTAAGGTCGGTATCAGAAAATGGCTGTAGAACTTGATTACAATTGCATTGGTAATCGAAACTTTCTGAAGAGTTACTCAAACTCTCAACACATGTATCGTCTCTTAATAGTATATCTAAAACCCACTGTGCATTACCATTACATTTTTCAAACAGATCCCACAAACCATTTACATTTTTATCTGGACAAATTTGTCTGATTAACGTAAATGATTCGTTTTCATTTGGACAGTTAATAGAGTGCCTTTTTAAAATAACTTTGGATTTTTTTTGTTCGTCATTCGTTGAACCATTGTTATCGTTTTCTTTTAAAATTTTAAAAATGTTTTCATTTGGTGAAAAATCGTTTGTTAAGTTTCTTTGTGGTTTTGGTAAAATCAAAGCATTTTCAGAACTTTTATTTTGAATATTCCAAAATTGACTACTTTCACTTTCATAAGGTTGCCATTCTTTAGCTGATGGGTTCAAGATAAAGTTATTTTTCTCACATATTTCATGTAAATTATGCTTATTTTCTAACTTTTTTCCTGTTTGTACATTTCTTTGAGGCTTGGGTTGGTTAGAGTCTTCGTAAGCCGTCCAAGAACTACAACTATCATTAATATTTTCTGAAGTTTCATTTTCAAAGTCAATAAGGTTTTTATTTGTTTCCAAATTCAATGTAGATTGTTTTTCAGATCCATTATTTACAATACAATTGGATTCGACATTATCTTCTTTTATATTTTCTTCAAAAGAATCCCATAATTTACTTTTCTCTGTACTGGGATTTATATTTTTAGTTGAAATGTTTTCAGTAACAGTTTGGTGTGAAATTATATTGCTTTTATCATAATTAGATGACAAAATAGGTTCATTAATCGTTTCTACCTTTTTATCATCACTCATTATTTGTTGAGAATCACTATTTTCATTTGAGGATTCTCTTTCAGGCGAACTGGTTTTCTCACATGTATCCTCGATTTCTAATGGTGGATACCTTCTGAACTGAGGCAAAGAACAGGTATATCTTGTATTTTTCATCAACTAAAATTTAGAAAAAAATATTTTAAAAATTTTTAAGATATTACAACAAAGTACTTCTAATAATTGATTTTTGGTTGCTGGTTCATAATTCATTAAAATCCGTCTAATTTTTTCTTTTGTGACCCCATGTTTGTTTTTTATTGCTAGCTTTGATGCAGAGTTACGCCAAGGAGTAAGAGGTTCAAGTATTTCTTAAAATTATAGTGTTAAACATGCATTAAAGTATAAATGTGTATAAATTAAATTCAGACCTATTAAGTAACCATATTGTATAGCTATTTGGACATAAACTAACATCTCCCATATTTCTAAAACAAAAAAAATTTGTTTTTAAATTATTTTCTTTCTCGAAGGTTACAGTAGCAAAAAATTGTTGATTTTAATTAATTTCATATTGATGTTTTGCACTAGAACTATTTTGAATATTTGAAAGCTTTATCTTTGAGCTGATAAGATAAATTAATTAAGATTATCTACAATTTTTTTTATTTTTCAAATTAATATAGAATGAAACTTACTTATATTTGTGTTATCGATAATTAAAGGACTCCAACCTTCCAATGCTTTTTTTCTAACTTTTTTTTGATTAAATTCATGAGCGTCAGATATTTTTTCTGGTTGATAAACGTATCTATCGTTTATGTCATAAAAATAATCATCTGCACTACAAATAAATGTTTTATAATCATATTTTCCGGGAGGATCTAGAAATTTAACAAGTTGTCTAGCTAAATACGATTTTCCACAACCAGGAGGGCCACGCATTAATACCATAATTTTATGTCCAGAAATTATATGATCCGCAATAAACTTAATTTTTTTATCATTCAATATTAATTCGTTATATTTTTCGTCAACATTTGGATGTTTAGGAACTGCTCCCAAATTATTAATTTTATTTTCACTAAAATTATGTATTACGCTTTCAAATTTCTCTTTGCCATTCTTGATTGCAGTAGCATAGCTATCTTTAATATTATTATTATTTTGTTTTGTTTCCTCATCATTATTCAAATTTTCCCCGTAAGAAACCAAATTTTCTATGCAATCCTCAACTAAAACAAAGAATTGAATTTTACATAATGTATTAAATATATAAACGTAAGTATATAATTTTCTTTTACATTTCCAGTTTTGAGCTTCGCATACTATTTCAATTATTTCCTTATCATATCCAAATATTTCATATAACTGATTAATAATTAGTTCTTGACTTTTTGTTTTAGTTCCTCTAAACATTTTTGTTAAAATAAAAATCAAATAAACAATCTCATATTTAATAACAAAAATAAGACTACGCGCAAAAATAACTTGAGTACTGATTATAGTTAAAATTAGACAATGTATGTAAATGTATGATTATCATGAATTTTTACACATAAGTTGTTGCTAAAATATGACAATTTTACATTTGGGAGTATAAAAACACGGCAACGCAAACTTTCTGTATTTTAAAAGCAGCACTAAAGTGTCACAAATATATAAATAGAGTTATTACAATATTTTATCTAATTGAAAAATTTTAAAAATTTTCCTAATAATGTTTATTGGAAATATTAGAATATTTGATTTTGAATTATTTATAGATCCTCATTTACATACATAATTTTCTTTTTTCATTTAATTTTTCAAATTTTTAGTAAAATTTTTGAGAAAAAATTTTAATGCTAACAAAATTTCGTGTTTCAATATTGCATTCAATATGCTCACTCAAATTTTTATAAATATGGCAATACCGATTGGGACGGCTGTTCTGTTTGTCACAAGCTTATTGAGATTTGATTAAAAGAAATTCATAAAATTTAGAAAAGAGAAATAATTTTTATAAAAATTTTTAATTAAACATTTAACTTAAATTTTGCAGTTTTGACTGAATATTATTAGTAAGATATTAATTTATTAAAAACTTCAATTTTATACTTGCATTGGTAAGATATTTTTGGAAGATTTTCAAAAAAATTATAAGCAAGTATAGAGTACTTTATGTGCCTAAATAATTTTTTTTTTTCTAAAAGACAAAATTCTAAATATATTTAAGTATTTATTATTTTTTAGGTTTAAGTTTTTTTTTTACCCATTTTGTTGCAAAGATATTTTGAAATTTTTCAATTATAAATTTACACACAATATTGAAAACAAGAATAAATCGAATAAAAGTTTAACTAGCCATGCCCCGTGGTAAACGGCGTTCTATGGAAATGGGACCTGAGGATGATAGACATTCTTCTTCAAAACGTCAAAGAAATAATTATTCCAGGTAGGTGCTGTAACTTTTGAATGAATTATTAAATCTTCGAAAAAGAAAAAAACCAAAAAGTTAATAAAAATAATTAGATTTAAAAAATCAAAAAAAAAAAAAGTTTCGGAAAAGTTAGACAGAAATTTTTTTTGTATAATGTTCAAAATTCGAAAGATTATCATAAGATCATGTTAGTAGAATTTCTTGTAATCTACCATATCTTCCATATGTGAATAGGCATCCTTAAAAAGTTCTTTATGATATTTATGCGTGTAACGCTTTCATGAAACAAATAAGTTTTTTAAAAATATTACTTAATGCTGAATCATCTCAGTGATTAAATACTTCAGATTTTGAAGTACCTACATAAATAAATTCATAAACATTTCTGAGTAGAATTTATATAAATCTTTCAACAGAATTGTATGACTTTAATTAATCTCTTAGCAGATATAAAAGTGAAAGAAATTTATTTTGAAGCTAAATTCTACATAATTAAAATAAATTTGGGTAGATACCTATTTACAAATTTATTTATTTTTCTAAATCAATGAAAATATGCAAATTTTTTATCTATATACAAATATAAATATTTGTACTTCTTACACGTAGGACTATTCACTTTATATTTTTGTTTGCAATTATGTTTTAAGTAAAAAAAAATCAAATAAAATTCTAATTGATATTAACACGTGGTTAAGAATCAAAAAAATTGTGCCATAAATATAAAAAATTTCCATTTTCTTCTGTTTTGAATTTTTTATGCATGAGACTTGCACACATGCGCAATTTAATAAATAATTTTATAGATCTTAATCAAAGAAGCTAAAAGCAAGGTATGGTTAAATAAGAGCTGAATACGCATATTATATCTGCAAACAAAACAGATGTCAATACGTGAAAAACACTTATTACTTGTTCACTAGTCTCAGATAGTCCACATAAATTTATTAAATTTTGTGAATTTTAATCCAATAATGAATTCTATAATAAAGATATAGGTAGGTACCTACCAACTTAATCAAAAATAATGTTTTTAAAATTTTTTAAGGGAAATATTAATAAAGAATATTTTTAAAGAAAAACAATTTTTCTGAAAAGAAAAAACATTCACTACATTCGTGTAGGATACTCAAAAATGACTAAAATTTTCTTTGATATTTTGGCATTGAATATTTCGTTGAGAAATAGAGCGCTAAGCTATTTTTAGAATTTATCTTAAAAAAAATCGACTATGAGAAAAAGTAGAAAAAGATGATTTTCTTTAAAAAGTAAAATAAAAGATTTACACTTGTACTCTGTCAAATATTAGCAAAATAGTAATATATATTTTCTCAATTAGAATTAAAATAAATAATTTAAGTGTAATCAATTTTTAAATTATAATTAAATTTACAAAAAAATTATCAATATTTTTATATGGAGGAGCAAAAGTAAATTATTAAATATTTTGAAGAAAAATTCATGATCGTTGTAATTTTCACGAAAATTTTCATAATATTTTTGTATTGTTTTTAGTTCCCGCAGATACAATAAAACTGAAGAAACATTTAGTACCAAAAAATGTATCGCATGGTTTAAGGAATATACATCCGCAGATGAACCTGATACATTAGGTAAAGAAAACTTCTTAAATAATTACAATTTGTAGTTAAAATAATTTTTATTAAATGCAAATAAGTATGAAAGAACAATTTTATCGAATAAATTGCATGAAAAAAAGATTGACCTTGATCTTGAATAAGTAAAAATAAATTTTGCTTTGTTGAAAAAAAAAATTTTTTGAAATCAGTTTTTTCTCTATGCCAAATATTTATTTTTATTTTTCAAATAATTATTAAAAATTATTAATTATGAATTAAATTCTATTTTTGATCAAATCATAGGTCCTGAAGGAATGGAAAGATTTTGCGAAGATATTGGTGTAGAACCAGAAAATGTTGTAATGTTAGTTTTAGCTCATAAAATGGGAGCGCGACAAATGGGTTTTTTTAGTCAATATGAATGGTTGAAAGGTCTTACTGATATACAATGTGATTCTGCAGTGAAAGTGCAATCAAAGTTAGATTTTTTGAAAACTTCTTTAAATGATCCAAATACTTTTAAAAGTATATACAGATATGCATATGATTTTGCAAGAGTAAGCACTATATTTTTTGAGTTTTTAATTAAAAGAATTCAAAATTTTAAGGTTATTTAATATAAAATTTTATAAATTTTTAAGGATAAAGATCAGCGCAGCATGGATATAGAAACAGCGAAACAAATGTTACAATTATTATTAGGAAAAAACTGGGCATTATTTCCACATTTCGCACAATTTTTGGAGCAGTCAAAGTACAAAGTTATTAATAAAGACCAGTGGTGTAATATACTCGAATTTTCAAGAACTATTAACCATGATTTATCTAATTATGATATAGACGGTGCTTGTAAGTCAACTTCTCTTTTTAATTCTTATTTGTCTAACTATAAGTTATATTATATAACTATTAATACAATTTTTATAGGGCCGGTTATGCTAGATGAATTTGTAGAATGGTTACGACAAAAAAGAGATCTCTCTGAAAGCTGAAATATTATCAGATTAATATAAATTGTGCTAAGCCAAAAGCGAGAGAAAAACAGTAAACAAAAAAAAATAAAATAAAATAAAAAGCAGACGAATTCAAGAGAAAATTTGGAAACGAAGAAACAAAACACATTAAAATTAAATAATAAAAATTAAAATACCAGCTTTTTATAGTAATAAGGTTCCTTTAAAATTACAAAAAAAAAAAAAAAACAGAAAAACTTAAATTGGATTTTTATTTTAAAAGTCACGAAACATCTTGGTTTAGACAATTTATGAGAACCTGAACAATTTGAAAATAATTGTTTTTAGATTTACTCGGCTTTTCTATCCGGAATGAATGTAACTATTTACAATATCTGTCAGCTTTCATTTTACTTCTACGGTCAAGGAGTTTTTCATGTAAATATCCCTCTTCTTTAGCCCTTTCCAATTCTTTAACATCTTCTTTGTTTATCAACATTTTTTTATCTTGGAATTTTTGAAATTTTTTGCTAAAATTAAATTAAATGAATAGTTTCCTTATTTTTCTGTAGGTAGGTACTTACACAAAGTTTTTTTCTACTTGTTGTAGATCCCCTTTTTCTTCAACTGGTTCATCATCTTTTTCCTTCAATTCTCTAACTGCGCATGATCTAATAACTGCAATAAATTAATTGAATACAAATTTTTGTTTTATTCATTTTTTCAAAATTTACATACCGGCTATTTCGTTTGGGCCAACTTTTTTCTGCAATGCAACGCATGCATCATCCTCTGGATCAATTGCCATAAAGGTTCCAATTTCTGACAATAATGCCATTTTACCATCCTTTTTTTAAATATTTTTATTAAGATAAGACAGGTTAAAATTTTTAATATTAGATAATATTGTCTACCTCAAAAATTGGTTCCCACTGTTCCATACTCCCAACAGCTTCCGATCTGCCTGTAACCATTCCATCTTTCTCAACCTTTAAGTATTTTCCATATCCAGATTTAAATGAAACTTTTTTTTCATTTATAGAAAATGCTGTTAAAATTTCTTCAGGTGCAGGTCCTTCTCCTATATCATGAGGTGAACCCAATGTAAATAGCCCGTTATCTAAAGCTTTGATATAGGTTCTTTCACCGAACTGTATGGCAACAGAACCAATCACTTCAGTGGTAGTTGTAACTTTCCACCACCCACCATTACGAAGAGCATCTTCATCAACATTTGTTTTAGATTTTTTTTCTTTATCATGGCTTTTATCCTTATGTTTACGTTTTTTTGATCTATAAAATTATTAAGTTTGTTATTTTTTTATTACTTTCGAAACTATTGTGCTATACTTATGCTTTTCTCCTTTCAACACTAATTTTCCAATCCGAACATTGTCATATTCAGACATTTTTATTATTATGTTTATTTTATTGTTTATAATTATTATGAATAAAATTTTTTTTTTTATAAAAAATTCTAAATGTTTACAATTTTACAAATGACAGATTGATTTGACACTAATGACAATCGACTGAGTTTAAAAACTAAGTTTGACACTTATTTTTCTAAGCCTTTCAAAACTGTGGACAGTTCACAATAAAGATTTGAGAATTTAGTAAGTACCACTATCAAAAATGACACCTGGCCCAAAATTGTCGACTGTTTTGCTTTTATTTTTATTCACATAACCAGCCGTCAATTTCCAATAAGATATTTGAGTTATAACTTTAATGCAAATCATCTAGTTGCGTTCATTATATCAATCCATACACAAAATAGCAAGAAGTGTTTATTCAATGACGTTCAATAAACATTTGAATTGCTCTGCAAATTAGAGAATAACATAAGAATATCGGCATGTTAATTTGAAATGTCATCGTGAATTTGCAATAAAATTAAATCGTTTAAAAGCGTCTGTAAAAGTGACATTTCATTTGCTTATGTTTTGATTTTACAAAAGTTATATGTAGTTTTAAAACCTAAATGGCATCAATTTTAAATAAAACATTATGCCTAAACGTAAAAAAATTTATAAATTTAAATTATATAACACTTCAAAATAAGAAAGCAATAGTTGGTCCAGCAGCATATGTATGCAACACTAATTTTCAATATTATAGTTCACAAGCACCTAAGAAACATGAAAACAATGCAAATAAATTTAATAAGCCAATGCCTGAGACACCAGATGAAAAGAGCAGAAAGCTACCAACTTTAATGCAGTTTCCTGAAATCGTGTGGCCTTCATTTTTAAAATCTATTAAGAACTGGATCATGATTAACTTTGTGATAAGACCATATTTTGATAGGGAATTTGAATTAGCCGATTTTATAACCGGAACTCAGCAAGCTTTACAAGTAATTTTTAAAATTCTAATTTAAATTGAAGTTTTTTTTTTTATAATAAAGACATACTTCTTAGGTAGTATCAAATGCGCTTTCTGATGGCGATTTCAATTCTTTAGAAGATATTGTTGATCCATCTGCTGTTGCAGAATTAAAGACTGTTTTAGCCCAAATGTCATTATCGCAACGATCTGAATTAAGAGTAGCTAAAGAGGATATTTATTTTACTTTTCCTTATCAAGTAAATAATAATATTATTTTTAATTTTACAAGTTTTAAAATTTTATTTCATAAAATTTGAGGTAGGTGTTATGTTTGATGAATCAAATGAAAAAATTCAAAAACGATGGGTAGAGATCACAATGATTTTTCATGTCTTCCGTGGATTAAAGGATTTTCAGGAAAAACTTGGTAGTACTAAATTCATAATAAGGTATATTAACTCGTGTTCGTGTAATTCTACTTTAATCTTATCACAAATTTTTTTTTTCATAGTCCAAATTCAGAATATATTGATAAGGTATCAATATGTAATTATAGATTTATTAAGGAATTTACACAAGGTGTTGAATCCAGTTGGGTTGTAAATGTCGTTAACCATTTTAAACCGGAAGATTCTATGTCGAAATAAAGAGTTTTTTTTTTTTTTTATGGAGTTTTATAAATAAATTTAGAATACAATGATGTATAAGAATAAAGTTTTTTTTTTAAAAAAGTCATATATATGTACATATTGAATATTAACTATATTTTTATGAATTTAATATAAAAAGTGCTTGAATAATAGCAACATATCTCATCTTTAGAAACTTAATTTTTTTTAAATCTATTTTGAATCGGAATCGGTAAGTATTGAAACTAATACGCCACTGGTGGAGCATAATGATCGATTTTTGGCTTAACAATAAACCTTAATACATAATTATTATTTACTCGATAAAAACATTTCATGCATAAATCAAATTTATTTGTAATTTTTAATTTAACAGCAAATTACTGATTATTTTATTACATTTATCATAATTATCATGATTTAATGATAACCACTGCTAATTGAAAATTACATATTTGACTCAATACGAACATATGGTATAAAATACACATACATACATGGGAATGTGTATATAAAATTATAATAATTTTTAGTTAATTAGTTTCAAACATACATATGTAAGTTGTATATAATGTATTTTGATTCCTTGGAATTTAGTACTTGCCTATTTGCATATTTATATTTTGTAGATGATCAAACTGGTGTGTAAGAAAAGCGATGCAATATTCGGTAGATTATTTTTTTACACTCTTATAATTTTTCCTTAATATTATTACATGAACTCTAAATATTCATTTCCAGGACCCTTTACATTTGTAAAGTTACTTTTATATATGTATGTACACATACAAAATATTTTGCAATTTCCTTAACATATCATACTTTTGATTTATTCTGACCATACTCGATACAATTAAAGAAATAGCTCTGGATCAGTATATTTTTTTCACTTTTCAATAAATTTAAGTTGCATCAAACATGTATAAAAGTCGTAAGGACTCAATCTATATTATATAAATACTGAGATTTATGCTTGTATTTTGAATATATGTACATATCTACATACATATTATTTAATACAAACGATATGTTTTAATGGGGACCAAATAAAACGAAGAAAATTTCCGCATTATATTACATGGCACGTGCTACTTACATATATTGAAAATATAGTTTAAAATGTTTGTAATGTTTAGATTACAAACAGTTAAGAACTTTAATGTAACATAATAAGAATTATAAAAAGTAAAATCCAAAATCAATAGATTTAAAATGTTGTTAATGAATTCAATAATTTTTATTTACAATTATATTTGGTAAAAATTTTTATTCTTTTAAAAAGAAATACGAGTATTTGAATTTTTATCCCTTTTACAAATGCTATACATTTAAGTGTTTACATACATTTACATACATATTCAATTATATATGTATATACATACATATATAAATTTTTGGGTCCGATCATTATGCAATTATATAATAAATCTTTGTAAACTAATGAAATAGAAATTTTCTTTTTATTGAATTTATTAAGAATTGACGAAAAATGGACACATAAAATGTCTAAGGGAAAGTGTGTACATTACTATATTCGGAAGCTTTATTTTACATTTACATATGTCTAGTATGTTAGTAAATATACATAATCGTACATATATATGCTATAGTATATCACATTGCGAATGTACATATGTATATGCATGTTTTAAAAATTATGTAAACTGTATAGAAAAACACTGGGGATTTTACAAATTTTTGTAAAGGGTCATAAAAAAATGTAGGTATGCAAGTATATATATACAAATATAGTAGTTGCAAGACGTTTACTACTTGCAATACAATACGAATCAAAAGTTTATTACTTACTTATTTGTTTATACGTGAGAATTTGGAAAATTTCTTCAATACAACAGCATTCGTTCATAATTTTTGCCAAAGTCTCTGCAGCGATTTATTATTCTGCCGAAAAATATTTTGAAGAAAAATATGTACATACTTCAAACAGCTTTAATTTAGGCGACCTGATCGTTCATATCTTGAAAATTTTGCAGCATAGCTTTGCTAGACCCTTTATAATTGCATTTCCTGCATTTGGTTCTTCTTCCACTTTTTTTTTTTTAATTTCAGAATCTGTGAATATTAAAAAATATCCTTTAATTCCCGCATTCATTATATAGTATTCCTGGAACAAACGAAAAATTTGAATGTATATGTAGCGCAAAATCCTCATCTTATTGGATTTAAATTTTTAGTTGGTTAAATATTATTGAAATGGTACTGTAGTCGGCATTTGTAAGGATTATTTTTTTTTTGTTTTATGTTTAGAAATAGAGTGCAAAATGTAAGAGCAAAAAAAAAAAACCAAAAATATAATAATAATAAAAGTATTAATGAAAAATATTTTAGGCATGCGTAGAAATTCTCATATGAGTAAATTATTTATAAAACATAATAATAATAAAAATGAAAAAAAAAAGGAAAATATTGTAGTATCAGGATGAATGATAATAATTGAGGTTTGTATATTTTGTTTGTTTGTATATTTATATTCAAGTATGTTAATATATTCTATATTGTATTTTAACAATATTTTTCAATCATCATCAATGATAAATATGTATGTACGTATATATAGTTATAGTTTGTAAAAATGTGCACTATAAAATATATTATAAAATGCATAGGCAGTTATAATACTGTTATACCACATCGTATATGTGTATGTAAATAAAATTTATAGTGGAAAATTGCAATTATTCTACTCCCCCTTTATATTTAATATATTTCGTATAATATATTAAATAATATATATATATATAAAGTTTATGTATATATATGTATATATATAGGAACAATGTGTAGTGTTAAAGATAGTACAAATTATATTCATCTATGTATGTATGTAAATTTTTGTATAAACGATAAATATTAAAGCGACCAACTATTTTACAACAAAATGGAAGGACATGTAAATTAAAAAAAAGACATTTTATTGAGTCAAAGAAAATTATATATACTAAATTTTATTTATATCTACTTACATTTTTTAAATTATTTAGATTTTTCCACTGAATGAATATTTTTAAAAATATTTTTACCATTGAAAAAAAATTATTTTAAATTTCTCTATTACTTTTAGGGTAGCTATCACATTGTAAATTCCGCAGTATTACGGAACTGAAGTTTCATTATGAATATAATGTTGATTCATATGAAGTAAAAAAATATGCGTAATTGAATACAAACGTTAATCCGAATCACCCAAAAAAGAGATTTGTAACAGATTCAAAACCTAAGCACTTGTTTCAATAAAAATTCCTTATATGTTTTCCCTTAAAATTACATGCTTGAGAAAATATCTTAAAAAAATTGAATATATATTAATTGTAAAATATTATCATATAAGCAAAACTGAGTTCAGTGCTTTAAACAAATACGAAGACGATCTATGCAGTTACGTAGTGTTTCTGGTTCACAATAGATGAACATTGTGTTATCGAATTTATTTTGGCATTTAATTATAATATTTGAAATGTTTTTATTTATTAAATTGTTATTCGAACAATAAAAAAATTAAGCTTATGTTTTACTAATGTACGCATGTATGCATATAAGCTAAAGATTCCTTTTTGAACATGTAAATAGAAAACAAAAAACATCCTGCCCTTAATAAACGAAAGCAACTGTTCACCTTATTAAATATCTATTTTATAATAGATTAAATAAGATTTTCTCTCTTTTTAATAGTTCTCTCTCATTCGTAAATTTTTATTCTCTTTCATTTTAGAGAGATATACAATTTATATAATAAAATTGGTTTGTTTTAGTTTCGTATACAATATAAAACACATTTTATATGTTTTGATTTTATTTTTACTACATTATTTTTTACTGTTATACCATATTAACAAAAAGAAAAAAAAAAAAACAAAAAAGTCATATTTTTTACTTTCACTTTACACTTGACTATTTTACGTACCGTTTAGTTGAAAAGCGACCGTGTTTGATTTAAAATCGTAACGCGCTTCTTTTTATAAAATAATTTTCCTTAAATTTATAAGGGAAAAATATTAAAAAATAAAAACAAAAACACAACATAAAAGTAAAGGATTATAAAAAATCAAAAAATTAAAGACAATATGAAGTGAAATCAAAATTTATATTCGATTTTTATTATAAATTTCGTTTTGTTATACATTATACATATATTTATGTATAGAAGAGGTATACACGCTTCTTTACAACAATATAAATAATTTGGTTATTTTATAATACCTACTCATTTAAAAGTTATTTAACTGTCTGACATTAAGTATAGAAGATTATAATTCATACAATTATTGTCCTTTCTGTCTGACAAACAATAAGAAAGAAAGACAGAAAATAAAAAATAAAATAAAATATAAAAGTTTTCTTTACCATATAAATTTGAAATAAAATTTTGTTTTAAAGGATTTAAAATTTATATATTAGAAAACTTTAATTTTATAATATTGTATAATAATAATTTTAATAAAAATATATATATATATACATAATTGTATATATGCAAATAATATAATAATAATATACTGTTATATTGTGTTATTTTTGTGTTAAAGAAAATAGAAACCATTAAAATATGGTTTTAAAATAAATAATTGAAGGGTTAATAACCCTCTATAATTTTTGAAGTATTCTAAGTAACTATATAGACAGACAGCAATTTATGTGTTGTTTTTTTGCAAATTCACAATAAAAAATAAAGAGCTAAATCAAGTTGTGATTGAAATTTTTTGACGGGATTTCATATATGTAGAATCCATTTAATATGATTTTATAGTAAAATACCAGATAAGTAATATTGTAATAAACAAGTTGTTTCCACATGGAAAGTTTATACTGAAATTATTTGAAGTACACTGTTATAATAAAAAGAAGCTTAATAATTGACAATATCATTTAATAAATTTATTTAAATAAATTAATATAATTAAATAGAAAATAAATTATATGTTTAGAATTCATTAAGATTAAATTGACATGTATTTGTATAATTTTAAAAGTAAATAAAATTTGAAATTTTTCGAAATTTTAAATACAAAGTTTAAAATTTGTTTTATAATCCTAAATCTTATAATTATGATTGACTTTATATAAGATTAAAATAACAAAAGTAAATTACGGTATACTTCTGATAACGATATATTATTAAGTGAGCTTCTATAAAATTATTAGTTAAGAAATTTTATACTTATATGAGATATAGGTAAAAAAATTTACGGGACCTAGCCCTAAATAAAAGAACTTGTAATCAACAGTACATACATATTATGTGTACAAATTGTGTAAAATATATATTGAATTATATTATCATATATAACGGTAAAATTATAACTAAATTCGGGATGTTCAAGAATTTTTAATTTATATTTATAACGTAAATTGAATTCTATACATAAATTAACTCTTTATATAAGAATTAGTGCACATAAATAGAATTATAAGTATAGTAATTTTATAACAATAAATTTTATTTAAATAATAATAATTATTAAAATTCTTATATCGTAATTATATACACACATAAAATTATTAAATTAATTTGTTTTTTTTTTTGTAAAAATTTTTCATATGAGTAAAGAATTATAATTGTAGCTAAGTATATGACTTTCATTAATTTTTAATTAAATTTTTATTGAAAAAAAAAATTCTTAATAAATTTTAATCTTGATTTTACATTATTGCCAAAAAAATATTCATCAAAAAATTAAATGATACCGGAAAATTTTATAGAAATAAGTATATTTTAAATTTATTGTGAATGTGTAAATATAATTAAAAGTTAAAAAATAAACTCATTATGTACGAACAAAATATTTATATATATAAGTATGCTTGTATATAAAAATAAATATGTAATAAAGATTGAAAAATTACAATGTTTATTAAAATGTCATTTATGATTTTTTTTTGAAAATTTCCAGTAATAAATCTTTATTTTTTTTTTCGTTCATAATGTATTGTGTGTAGCTGTGTATTAAAGCAAAAAAAAAAATAATAATAATAAATAAGAAGTGAAAAATAAAGGATAATAATAAGGAAGAAATAAAGGAAACAACAAAATTAAAATATAACGGTGTGAAAAACAAATGTTAAACGTTGCGTAAAAAATAATGATAATTTAGACAAAAAAACCAAAAAAGAATATGTTTTGTAAGTAAAATTAATATTTCCATTTATATATATATTGTATTTAATAAGATAATATTGTTATTTAATAATATTGTATTTTATTAAATTTCTAAATATGATTATAGAGGCCTACATATGAATATATATACATAAGAATTAATATGTTCATAATGAAATAATAACTAAGATTCCAAATAAAGACTTAGGGAAAATAATTATACTATTTATTAGAATGGCCCTGTACATTTGGAAAATATCGTCGAACTTGTTGAATATGATTTTGCCAGAGGATTTATGTGTCCATAATCATCATTAATTATTTTTCTTTTAACAATAAAAAAAAGATATTATTCTTAATCTAACAAATTGATAAACATTATCATTTCGGCATTTCGAACAATGTATATGGTTGATTTTCGGAAAAATTTTAATGTCTTATAAGATATTAAATTTATACCAATTTTATTAAGCATTTTCAATTTCAAAATTTTAAAAAATTGAGTACAATACCTAGTATATTCCAGTAAACGAATTTCTAAACAAAAATTTTTTGGAGTAACTTGTTCTTATAAGTAATTGTATAACAATTATAAGTAATTTATTCAATTTCTCAAAGATATAATATTGTACTCTAAATTATAATAAACCCTTGTTAAAAGGCTCTTTTACAGCTTACATTCCAAAACTAAGTATATACTTATATTTCTGAAATTTAAAATTCAATAATTTTAAAATATCACACGTAGACTGCTCTTAAAAATCAATTTTGAATAATTTGGAATAGTATGGCAATCATGAAAACTGCAGAATTCTTCATAATTTCTTTTCGTATTTAATTGTTCGTTTAGTTAAACACTTTAGTCTCCTATATATACGATGAGTTCAGCTTTTATTGTTGCTGAAGATCGTGTAGATTAAGATCAGATCATGCAACATTATTATTACTTATGTTCATATAAATTCATTTTGTATATTAGATTTATTTGCAAATTAATCTGAAAAATATATTTTGGAAAATTCATTTGTAAGGCTTATATTTATTCCAATTTATGATGATTTCCTTCCAATATACTTGAAATATATTGTAAAATATATTGAAAAATAATCCGGTTTGTAATTCAATTTTGTTTAAATTTATTGTTATAAATTTTATTTCTTCCTTTAGCCTTTATTGTTTATGATTTTATTCTAAAAGTAAAGAAGAAAAATTTTGAAAATTAATTAAAAATTTCTATATAATCAAATAAATTTACATTTAAAATTCAATATTAAATTTGATTATTTATTAGATGCAGAATGCAAGACACACAATATACAGCCCTTAAAATTAATTCTTTTTTAGACACACTAAATTTACTATAAATTTTCATTTCATTCATTAATTTTATATTGAAAATTTTCATAAAAATTTTATTTACTTACCAATTTTCTCTTTAAAAAAAAACCAAAAATCGTAGCTTTAAACAAAAATTATTATTCATTTTTAGTTTCTGAAAATTTTATTTTCTCAATTTCAAATGTTTTGAATGTTTTTTCATTGAAAATGTGGAAGATTAAAATGAAAATAATAAAAAAAAAAAATAAACTTGAACATTGCCTGTATATAACATAAGGATAACAGTAAAGTTTATTACGTTTATTTTTAATATTATAAAGTATACAAGCATTAAAAAGTGAAAATATCGCATCGTTGCTCATCTTGAAAATAAGGACTTTTTAGTGGAACGTTGAACATTTTTCACATTTTTTTTTTTGCCGACCAATTTTCAAAAGATAAGGCAAGTTATGTGATAGTACCAAATTTTGCATGTCGAGTTTTCATCTAAAATGAACTACGCCATGGTTGGAAGTGATTTTGATAAAAATTTAGAGTTTACTTTTTTGCCATATTCAGAGTTCTCATAGAAATTGAATCTTTACTACGGACAAAATTTGTAATTTTTTCACTCTTTTCTAAGGAAGGTAATCTGAACATTTTCCTAAAATTTTATTTAGTTGGACAATCTATCTGATAATACGACAAATTACCTAACTTTTTGAGAAAATCAGAATTCAACAATTGAACTTTAAATGTGATATTTAATATTAGAACGCAATAAACTTGTATATTTTTTGGGAATATCAGAGCTCTAAAAAAAACACTTCCACTACACAGGTGCCGATATTACATTTTTTATCCATATTCAAGCAACTGTTTGACAGAATTTTTTTAAATTAAATATTTGAGTTTATAATGGTAACTAACTTAGAAATTTTTCATGGAATCCGAATCGGTTAAAGCAATCCTCTACTAAAGAATCAAATTTTCATTTTTCTAGATAATGCTAATTTAAATGTTATTATAGCGTCGTTAAAAATGGAAAGGAGTGAGTATAATCCTCATAATCTTGGACAACATTTTCGGAAAACCAAAAAATACATTTTGTGGTCGATTATATGCTGACCACATCGGAGGTTTTTTATTGTACTTATGATTCTATAATTTTTCACATTCACTTTTATAACAATGTAAATATATGTATATAAAAAAGAAAATTCAAATAACAAAACAAACACACAATAAAATTGAAAGGAAAACAAGAGAAACAAAAACAAAAAAAAATAACAATTTATTCTTCTTCTAATTTTTTAAATTATACGAAAAGAAAAAGGCATAAGTTATTGAGTCAAAAAATCATAAAATATTTTTTTTATTTTGCATGCTTTTATGCGTGTGTGTGTGTTTGTTTCGGAAAAAAATTCATATTTTTCTTTGTTATTTTTGTTTTTTTTTGTTTTTGCGTAAACATAAACGTAACGTGCTTTATTATTTTCCATTCATCCTTTTTATATCCTTTAAAAAAACCATTTTATGTTTTGGATTTTTTATTTTCTTTTTTTTCCCATATTTTTTAAGAATTTTTCTTTGACTTTTTATTAATGAAAAAAAAAAAAACAATTTCTTGTTAATAATATTTTTGTTTTTCAATTTCATCTGCTTGTCTGCTTGGTTTTTTTTAAAATATTAATTAGGATTTTTATTTTATGTGTTTTCTCGGAAATGTAGCTAAAATAAAAATTTTCATCTAGAGTATTTTCAGTAGTATTTATTTTTATAAATTTGCCAAGCTTTGTTTACAAAATTCTGAAATAAAAAAAAAAAAATTAATAAATAAAAAAGTTATCAAGAATTCAAAACATATCGTTATATTTGTGCCACCCTGTATAATAAGGAGTAGGATTTACTATTTTTATATTACGGACTCACAAATTTCGAAAATAAGCTTTACAAATCATCAAATGATTAATTCGACCTTTGGTTTGATTTGGTCTTAATTCGACCCAGTATTAAATAATTATTTTAAAGAAACATGCTTTTAATGAATCAGCAATAAACCGTAGCTTTATTATTCTTTATTTCATAGGTAATTCCCATACATTGCGAATTGTTAATAGTAAACGTGAATTATTGTGAACAGACAATCGGTAATATTTGATTGAGAATTAAAATGAATTGAAAAATAATTTATAATACTATATCAAAATTCAATAATCAAAAACCTATTCGTCTTTATTGTTTTCGTGTATGATAAAAATATTTTCAAATTAAAAGATTTTTTACTGGTTTGAATCTTAGTTGAACAATTTTTGACTTACACAAAATTTAAAGCCAAAAACAATTTGTAAGAGGATTTAAATTTTTTTTTAAATTTACAATTTTTTGTATTTAAAAATAATAAGCACAAAAATTTTGTGTGACGGATCCTTAATAATTAAAGCCATGATATCACCGATCACTTTTTAATTATCACGAAGCTTTGGGAAATTTTTTAGAACAATACCGCTAAAGTTTCTAAAAAAAAAGTAGGTTTAGGATGATATTTGTTAATAAGCGATGTGGAAGCCCTTAAGATTTCCGAAGAATTAGATTATCCGTTATTAGACACAAAAATTTTATCCGAATCCGAATTTATCCAAAAAATTTATGTAGCTTTATAAAGTTATATTTATATAATTATGAGTTTTCTATAAAATTATTTTTTTGTTTACCCTTATTTATTATTGATAATTTACTTTAAGAAGAGTTAAGAATTAATTTTAAAGCAGAAATTTAAGAGAAATTTAGAGTAAAATAATAATGAAGACTCATTTTAAACCAAATACAATAATTACAATATTGCCCGGTTCTTGTACTTGCTAACTAATTGAATTCATATATCAATATTTCTCCAAAATTCTCTCATATGAAATTTCTCAACCCCAATCAATGCTCTTGTTCTTGTATAGAATTTTCCTCATTTATATTAACAATAATATTACAGTTTTGACATTTTTTGCGTGAGCAATTTGTTTCGTTTTATTTATTTATTTGTTTATTTATACAAATGTTTTTATATTCATATACAAATGGTACTTACAAGGTTTTTTTATTATTTTATTTTTGATGTTTTTAACATTAGCCATTGTTTATGTTTATATGTAAAGTATTAGAAATCTTAAAAATAAAAATAAAAGCCTTAAAGGCTTGTTTTTCATATAACATGTACTTTTGTCATTATTTTATTTTTTTTTGTATATATACCAATATAGACAAAAATATATACTTATGTATATATGTATTATGTATAATTATTACATACCTTATTTCTTTATCACTTCATATTAATATTTTCGAAATTTATTGTAGGTGTATACTAGTATATATACACATATGTACGCATACTTAGCATAATATTCATAATATGAGTATATAATATAATATGTATTTAAGCAAATATGTTTTCCTTTCACATAATAACGTAATGTAGATAACACACTCATCAGGATAAAGAAAAATAAAATCAAAATTATATAAAAACAAAAAAGAAAATAAAGCAGGGAAAATAAATCAAAAAAGTGTGTATATGGTTAAGTGTTCTAAATGATATCATTATAAACATAGATGGCATAGCATCTATGAAAATCAGAGCAGAAGATAGAATAAAAATTAGGAGAAGCAAAAATAAAGTTAGATCAAACCAATATGGTTTATAAAGAAGCATTTTTCCATTGAACAAGTGAAAATAATGAATTTAATAACAATTTTTTACATTTTATTTAAATTACTCTCATTAATATAGTCAAATATATTGCATACATTTAGGATGAGGAAAAGAAAAAAAAGTGAAAGAAACGTTAATATAATGATGAATTCGAGGGTTAACGCGAATCAAAATAAATGTTCCCGATAGCTACCTGTATTTGTAGAAATTTGGAAAACTTTGTAGTTTCGGAAATAAAAGGAGCCGAAAATTAAAATTTGGCGAATATCGAGAAGCGATAACTTGAGAAGGAATCGAAGTGGAAAAAGAATTTACTTCTAACAAAATAAATAATTTATTAGTGTTTAAAAGCTGTTGCAATTTCAGACTCTTACAGCTAATCTCCTTGAAGAAAATTGAAATTTTGAAGAAAATGGATTTTAGATAACGGTTAATATTAACGGTAATTTTGCTTTTTTAAAGTTCAACTGTGCTACGTCTCAAGAGAAGGTGTTTGTTGTTTCGTTATATTAAATAATTAAAAAATGACATTTTTAGGTGTTTGACGGAGTATAATTTTCGGTGGTGGGGGGCAGATAGGTAAAATTTTTCTTCTACAGAAATAAGTTTTTTTTTAAGTTATAAAAAGACGGACGTACAGACGGACATTTTTCAAAATTCTTTTGAAAAATTGCTAAAAACGATAAAATTCTTCAATTTTTGTTTTTTTTTTCCATTTTTTTTTTGAATTCAAAAAAATTTTAATGTAAGATTTGGGGCAGTTTTTTAATTGATGACGATTTTATGTTTTGAATGATGTTTTTTTTTATATTTTTTATGAAAATAATGTTATTGATATTGATGTTTTTATTTTTGTTGATGGAACAGATGATAAAGTTGATGATGTTGATTATATTAATTGTGATTTTGATAGTATGTAATGTTGTATTAGGAAAAAAACAAGAAAACACTCAAAAAAAAAAACAAAATATAAAAGATTGTCTCTTTAATTTTTGCAGTAAGAAAAAAAAGGGTTACAATTTTTCAAAGAATAAATATGACAATGTTCTACACTTACACATATTCGTACATGTGTAAGTGTTATTTTCTATATGATATGGTTTGAGAAATTAAATACAATTTACTTCATATATACCGTTGTACATACATATGTACAAATTTTGTTTTGAAAATCTCTTCTGTTCTAAAAAAACTCTTTTGGTTAAGAATGGTTCCCCAATTTAGGAAATTGGTTTTTTGAACAATAACACTCAGTATAACAATATGGTAAATAAAATAATATAAACACAGAGATTTTGATTGTAAATGTATGTATATACGAGTATATATGTAAGTACATTTAAGTATGTTTAATTGAATTGTATGAATCTGTAAATCTTGTTAAAATTAATTAAATAAATAATTTATGTAGTCTATATTTTGACAATATGTCCTCACTTACATATGATTTTTAAATATACATGTACGTGTGTATATTAATTTTCATTAAAGAGACTTATTTTTTTGGAAAACAAATTAATTTTTGGCCTTTATATACTACTTGTTCGAATAGAAGCTATAAGTGAGGGCAGTCATGCAATTTTTAGTTTTGTTTTTACAATTACGATATGATTGCAATCAGTTTACAAAAAAATATAAAAACTGGTTGATTGCTTAATTGCGTGCGAACACACAGTTGTAAAAATAAGCAATCAAACAGTTGCAAAACAAAAAACTGCATGCCTGAAACTATATGCAAAAAATTATGGAAAATTTTAATTTTTTTTTTGTTAAAATTTCTGAAAACCTTTGGTATAAAATTATTGGAATGCCTTGATATTTAAATTTGAATCTTCCAATATAATATTATAAAAAATAAATAAGTATAATGAAAATGAAATTTCAAATAAACAGAGATCGTTAGGTTTAAGTGTTTGTGAAATTAATTTTAAATAATTTTTAATTTTAATAAATTTTAGTGTTATAATTTTAACACTTATATCTTGAATCATAAACCATACATGTTTGTTTACAATACATACTGAATACTTTTTGGAGATACAACATGTTTGATTCTAATCTATACAACACGTTTGATTCTATATGTAAAATTAAATATATCCGTTCATATTATGTAAAAATTTATAATCTTACATGTCGTATATATGATATTAATCTGATTATTTTAAGAAATTTTCATTGAAGAATATTTGAAAAAAAAAAAATTAAGGATAATGTTATTGAAGAGAACAGAATGTAAACATAATAGCAATAAATGTTTAATGTAAATGATGTAAGTGTGTGTAAATGAAAACCAAAAAAACCAATTTGGTTTTACTTAAAAATCATTACAAATAAATGGATTACACAAATGTATACATTTTGTGTGTATTCATTGAATATGTAAATTGCCTCAAAACATTTTTTTATTATTATTTTTAATACGAAAATTCATTATAATTGGTAATCATAAATTGGTTTATAAAAATTTTGAATTTAATGGTAATTCAAAAAGGAAAGATGAGAATTTTGAATGATTTTAATTAAATTTGAATTAAAGTATTTTTTTGTTTCTTTTCTTTAAGAATACATTTTAGGAATTTTTTTTTATATTTTTTTTTATAATATAAAACCAATCAATATTATTAAGATTTTGAGATTTTAATAATTTTATAAGTCTTTCAAGAACAAATTGAACATTTCTTGAAATATTCGAAGAAATTTTTAATAATTTACCATTTAAATCTTGATTTTAAAAATGTGTTAACCTTTAATCCACCAGTAAGTTTTACACCTTCCGCTTTTTGTTTTGTAAATACTCCCTTATATTGCTCTCTCACACTTTCAAACTCTCTGTATCTTCCTTTATACTAATGCTTTATGCTCTCTGACACAGTGTTAATTTTGTTTTTGTGCGTAAAATGCTTACGGAGAAATCGAGAGAGAGGTGTAAAACTTAGTACCACCTGGACGAATATGTCAAAAAATTTCACCGCAATCTTTTCACAAGTCGGACTATTGTAAATATTTATAATATCAAAGAAATTGAAACATAGAAATCTATAACTCGAAAACATTATTGAAAAATAAATGATAAATGAGAAATATACCGTTTATTTTTATAAATTACAAATTTTCTCAATTTGCTCAATATTCATTAAATATTAGTATGAACATCTCATACAAAGATTCTCAAATTTAAATAAATAAATTATTCATGTTGATGAATTTATGTATTATTACCAGACCACAATGATTAATGCTGAATATATAAAACTCAATCATTAACAATTATAAATTTTTTTTTTCATTTGAATTTCTATACCATATAATTTGAATTTCTATACAAAGAGAAAGCCTATTAATTTCCAATTGGGAAACGATTAGTTAATGGATTTTCTATTTTCAATTCTCTCCTTTTTTTCTCTTATTCCAATTTTAAATTGTGATTTTTCTTAAGAATTTTCATTTATAGTAAAAGATTTTCAATAGATTGAAAATTTTAAATAATAATATTATATAAGCTATGTTTCTTAAAGTAATATTACAGAAAATTAAAAGAAAAAAGCAAAAAAGCCTCCCATTTCTATTAACTTTGAATCGAAGTATAAAACTTAAAAATCGTGAAAAGTCATATAAATCCATCAAAGTCTCGAAAATCAATTTTTCATTCGATTTCTCTAAGGACATCTTCTGTTTTCCTTTCAAAACAAAGAAAAAAGAATTGTTCGTACACACACTTATTATGCTTTCTAAATTTACAATACCCTATAATACAACGCATCTGTATTATATACGCTCATCCGTGTAAGTAAATTTCCTATACATATAAAAAAGAGAAAAAGAAAATTCTCTTCGTAAACATCAAAGCTCCTCTAGCTTATCTATGGTATATATAATTCCTTATCTATGGTTATTGAAAGGTTATCTATGGTTATATTTTTATCGAAAGAGACAGGAGAAAACAAAATTATAAAAACGTAAAAAGAAAAAGTTGAAAACTTATAAAATATATAAAATGTCGTAATTGATTAATGACTTTTCTATTTACTGGCATATACTGCATACATGTTATATTGTGGCATGGCAGTATAATAATGATAGTTATATTTTTTGATAATATGACTTTTGAAAGATTTGTCGCCTATTTGACTCTCTTTCAGAAAAGAGAATGAGAATCAAATTATTATAATATCTTATTCGCTTATCATACGAGTCGTATAATACGACAGAAGTGCGAATAGTCTGGGCATAGAGAATTGAACAAAGTTTAACAGGATTATGTAAAATAACTTTAAATTTTTATTCTTTTTTTTTTTAAATGATATTAGCATTTTTGTTATTATGCACTCTGGGACAAAGATTGTTCAATAATTGCATATACGTTACGAATAACGGCATCCATTTTAATCGCATGAAACCCTCCAATTTTTTTACAAGTTTTAACTTCAAAAATATTTATTTCTTATATTCATTTTTCCTGTAAATCGGGACCACCATGTAATAAATGCCTACAGTAAACAAAAAATTGAAAATTAATAATCGAAATCCTGTGTCGCCTATATATATATGTCCTGTGTCGTATATATGTACGACAACATTTTCCCACGTGCATTTTTACTTTCGAATCTACTTTACTTATACAAAAATAATTTTTACCTTTAACTTAACGTTAAATCTTAAAATGATATTTTGATTTTGATTTAAAAAAAAAAAACCGAGAGAAAGGATGCGTAAAACAAAAAAAACCAGAAAAGAAATTATATCAAAACTTCATCAATGAATTTTTAACAGTAAAGGTTTTCAATAGTACAGATTTGTTTTTATACAACCATGTACACTTTTTTTTTTGATAAAATTTTTGTATTCAAAGTATGTCAATCAATCAAAATCGATAGCATGGAAATTCAATCAAAAATTTCCTCAATATATATAACTGTTATACATATAGCTGTTTATCCCAATAAAAATAATAATAATAAAATAAAAGTGGAAAATCCAAAAAAAAATCAAAATTTTTTTTTTCTTTTGAAATAACAACCAAAAATTATTATGAAATGTAAAAAGATACGATAAAGATCATGTTTCGTATAAGTATTTTGTGAAAATTTAAAAATTTTCATATTTTTTTTTTATTATTATTCACGTACCTATATGTACACCTTTTGAATGCAGTAAAATATGCACATGACATTGTGAATTTTGTAGGTCTGGTTAAAAAAAATATTAAAAATTTTTTTTTTCATGTTCAAGATTAAAAGTTATTCATTCACTTTAACTGTATAACTAATCTTAAAAATTTTTATTTTCCGAAATGATACGCGACAGTAGAGTTTCTTGTGTCATATCATAAGCACACAAATTAAAAAGTCTTATCGTTTCAAGGGGGAAAAAATGAAGTGGAATAGGATGAGAATAAGGAACATTTTTTTTTTATTAAAGCAAACTTTTTAGTTACTTTTCGTTACAATGGCTCGTGTTTATTAAGAGATAATGTGAGAGAGTAATAGCATGCTATTGCATATTGTTTTTTAAGTTATTACAAGAGTAATTAGACAGTTTGTATAAAATATAGTGGAATTTTGAGTTAATGATATAGTGTTGCCGCTAGATTGATTTCATATTGTACATGAATTTTAGTGGTAGTATAACACAAACCGGATTTTAAAGTATAAAAGCATAAGAAAATCATTATACAGGATAGTTGATTAATAAATATAATTGTTTTATAGTGCAATTTTTCTTGATTATTTTCCAGCAACATCGAGAAAAGTTATTAACATTTCAAGAACTTATAGCGATATTCAATATTATTCGAAAATTCATTCTGTTATATATGTATAACAAAAATTCAATAAGTTTTAAAATATTTAAAAAAGAAAATTTTCTCTTCAACTTTTTTTTTCCTTTCTCTTTCTTTTTATTTTTTAACATTTTATTTTGCCGACGTAATTCGGAAATATTTTTAAATGAATCCGGTTAAAACGTAAATAAAAAAATCTTATAAGAAGAATCAAAGAGATGAAAGAAAATGTATAGTGATAAAATTATTCATTTTTAAAAAGGCAAAAAGTATAGAAAGAATCTAAAGTTTCTCAGTTGAATATTAATGAAAAATATAAGTATTATGAATGTAGGAAATAAAATTTATATAATATAGAGAATTATTGTAGACAAGTGTTGTAGAGATTTGAATGAAATTTATAGAAAAAAGTTTTTGACCCAATATCCTTAATATCGGATTTATTTTTAAAGAGATAAATAAATTTTATTAAAATAAGAATTAAGTAAGAATTATAAGTATTGTAAGAAAAGAAAAAAAGAAAAAAAGACGCTGCTATCCGAGGATATACACTTAGGCCAATTAGGCCCGTTGTGATACCACTGGATTTCACGCCGAGAAAGAGACATCAAATCTCGCCGCGCAACGCAGATGTCGTCTTTGGTTTTTTAGAATTTTAAATATTTTTGTAAGTCTAAAATAGTAAATTGCGATAAGGATGCACCTAAACATAACAATAATTATGTCGAAAAATTTTAAATATGTATAATAACATGAAATAATTATAACGTTTTTTATAAAATGGTTTGGATCTTTGGAATTTACAGTCATCAGGTCCGTATACCTGGCAAAAGGAGTTGAAACTCAATGAACCTGAGCCATTCAAACCTGGAGCATGAGGTCAGAAAATGGGTCATAATCTCCTCTTTGTCGTTTCAAAGATTTGATAATGTTGCAGTTTAAAATTTATAATTATGTATATGGAAATTTGAAAATGTGAATTAAAAATTAAATCTTGCACCTGTCGATAATTTTTTTTCCTAACTTTTAATTTAGCTGTTCATAATTTTTTGAGTTTTAACATATTTTTTTTTTTAATTCTCTAACATTATGAATGAATTAATTTTAATTGATAAATATGAAATTAATATTAAATATGTATTTATAATGAATAATATTAAAAGTATATCAAAATTATTTATTAACAATACTTTAATATGAGCCTAAATGGAATGCCTTAAACAACAAATTGTTTCTTATAATTTAATTATATAACAATATATACATTGCGCTTACTTATTTGGTTTGAAGATATTTAATAAAATTTATTATAAATATTTTATTTTTATTTGCAAATAAAATAAAATATTTTAAAATAAAACATGACAAGTTAATTAATTTTTTTTTAAATTTTTTCAATAATCTAATACATATATGTACTCTTACATACATGATATAATTTAATTGATATTTTCCAAATTCTAATTTCCAAATATTGAAATTTGAAATATTCTTGTATTTTTTTAAATATTTAATATAACATTTTTTTTTTTTTAATGTACATACAAAAACAAATAAATAATTCAAAATAAATAAATTGAAATTGTTGAATATTTTAATGAATTGCAATAATTTTGTAAACATTTTTTGACATTTATTTTGACACAATACCAATATATGCATGTATGCCCATACATCAAGGTATTTAGACAAAATTATACAAATTAGAATAAAATATTCAGATTTTGATCAATGGTTTTTAAAGTAAAATTTTTCTTTTGAATTAGTAAAAATAGTGCAAAAATATGTATATTAAATTATTGCATACATTTAGGATGAACAAAAGAAAAAAAGAAAAAAGACGCGACTATCCGAGGATATACACTTAGGCCAACTAGACCCGTTGTGATACCACTGGATTTTACGCCGAGAAAGAGACATCAAATCTTGCCGCGCAACCCAGATTCGGCTTAGGCCAAAATTGTCTGGTCGCCCGATATGTCGTTTATGGTTTACTTTTATTTAAAATAATTTCAAAAGTTTTATTTTTCAAATGAAAATTTTAATAAATGTAAAGTGGTTCATTCACATTCCTACACGAAATATTGCATATGCTCATATATAGATTTATTCAATATTCTCTAGTATTGAGTATGTGAATTGTGTTATTTAATTTTCAATTAAAAATATATATGCATGTATGTATCTTTGTATGTATATGTAGATGTAATGCCTGAAATATTTTATTTTCCGGGAATTATAATGATGCAATTTAATTTCCTAGTCTTTGATATTTATTTTTCACAAAATATTTTCTTAAGAGTTTTTGAAAATTTAATTAATTGCATTCCTTTAAAAATATCGTGTTGATTTCTCCTTCAAATTTTATTTAATTTCTATAATTAAAAATATGAAAATGGATTTCTGATTAATACGAGAAATTATTCCAAATAAAATTGGTGTTTGTAATTGCACAGTTACTTTTATTATTTTTATTCTAAAAATTATTTTATAAATCTTATTTTTGATTTTTCAAATATGCGCCCGTAAATCTTATGTATTCGGTATACATACATACATATACGTACATATAAAAAATACACATACAATATTTTTTTTAATTAATAATAACTTGATTCTTTTTTTTGTTATGTAAATCATAATTTCCAATATTTTTGTTAAAGTTAAATGACATTTTAAGTGTGCTTTACAAGAAGTTTGTATTTTAAAGGTTAAACTAAGCACATATACATACGTATAAAGGTATTGGTAAATAATTTGCAAGTATATCTAATATATTTTGTACCATAATACATCTGCAATGCAAGGACTGAGTAATAAATTAAGAAAGGAGTCAACAAGGAGCCGGTTGAACCGCTAGAGAGTTTTAGGAGAAGCTTCTGGGAGATTGTGACCAGAAGCGATTTAAAAAAGTTTTAGGATTGGGGAAGAATCAGGTGAGGATTCTCAGCAGGGTCTAATCGGAGCACTGCAGACTTAGTAGGCAGTAAGGAGATGATTCCATAGTATCATTTCTTTGAAAGTGTAATGCTCTCGTTTGTAAGATAAGGGAAATACTGAGGGAATTTTTTGTAAAGGCGGAGGAATTCCCGTCTTTCGAGCCTCACAGGTACTGTAGGGGCATGTTCCGCGCTCTTAGACTTCACAATAGATTTTTATACAGGGTTGCAGTGCATTCTTACCCAGGTTTTACAAATCTACAATGAAAAATTTTTATTTTAGATTTTAGTGTTTTCAAATTTATTTAATTAATAGTTTGAAAACAAATTAGAAATTTTTACTATTGAATATGAGTTGCTCCGTTCCATCATTCAAAAATCATTTTTTAAGCAAATCATATCAAATAAAAGTGCGGATCCGGTTTCAACAAGAATACGATATTCATTTCTGATTCAAAGTGTTAATCACCTAGGTGGTATTCATTATTGTTGAAGGTGTTTACAAGTATATTGTTGGGTAAATCAAAGACATTCATTATGATTTCTCTGTCAATATAATTATATTATTTATGCTTGTGTTTCGAAATGGGATTTATACTGTGCATGCATTAAAATTATTTATTCGAAATATAAAGAAAAAATAAAAATCAAATAAATTATAAATTAAATATTCCCTTAAAATATACGTATACAAAATCATGTTTGAAATTCATTTATGTACCTATGTGATTTTTATATCCTTATATGTATAGATATCCTTGTATGTATAGGACAACACAAATAAAAAAAAATAAATATGTCAATTCAATAATGTTAAATTAAATCAAAAATGAATTAAGAAAATCAGGAAACAAACAAACTAGAAAACATTATACGACTCATATGAGTTCATTAAATTGCAGATTTTCCAGAAATAAAATGAATTTAATGTATGTTATATGTACACATGTATATATATGCATAACATAAGCCATAGATAACGTTATGTATATGTAATATGAATTAGAATAAAAAACTTATTTGAAATATTAAAACTTAAGAAAATTCTTGTATATAAGAGAAAAAGAAATATGAAAATCAAATAAGAAGAATTAAGCGTAGAATGCATTAAGGAATAGAATTTTTTTTGCATTACAATTTACTTTGCTATTTACATATTTATATGTAATTCTATTTTGCCTCCATAGATTTATAGATTGAGAAGCTATATGCTTACATATATGTGTATCGCAATACGTTAACGATCGGATAAAGTGTATTAAAAAAAGTGTTTTTAATATTTGAAATTCTGAAGGAATCTCACAGGAAAGGCATAAATTACAAAATAGGGGCCTATTGCGGCTCCAAAAGCTGATATTCACGTCTTGTGTGACTCCTGTTCAATATTTGAGAAAATAATTTTTGTTTGCCTTAAATATTGTTGAAGTTCGACGTTGTTCAGTATTTTAGTAAACTTTATATATATATAGTTTTAGGGCAAAAACCCATTGTATATTAAATTTAATTACAACTGGTTAATATAGAAAATTTGCATTATATAAGAGCATTATAAGAGCTAACTTATAGATAAGATATTCCAAAAAGTATAATTATTTGTTTATAAAGTATGAATTTATTTTGGCCCGTATTCCGAAATGTGTTTGATATAACTGAAAATTTTCTATTTAATTCAATACTATACTTGTATGTACAGATTTTCACATTTTATTTATATAAAATTAATTATATTAAGTGTTTTTATTATTAAGTGTATTAAATAGTAAAAAAAAAATAAGCGTTGAATGTTGATTGTAAGGATTACTTTCTAAATTTCTGTCCAACACTGCATTTAATTTTTTCATTAGAAAACTTTAAATTTATTGATACTAACGAATTGTGTGGAATTTAATTATTTCTTCAATAACATTTTATTTTGGATAAATGACACTTTACCAGAACGTCATTTGTACACAATTGATGAATTCCAATTTCCAATACTTTTTGACGCTAGCGGCACGAATTCCAGTTTTTGTTGCTAACGCAAATGTTTGTCATTTTTTGATTTTTTTTTTGCTTGTATGCATGGGTTTTATACTGCATTTCCTGTCACACAAGGCTGTCATTTACAAATGAAAGTGGTTGATATGATTGCCATGATTGTCAGATTTACGATGTTCTGGGAAAGTATCAAATTTTGTAACAATTTAAATAATTTACAAATAATTTTTTTGTTCTTAATTGTTAGATTTATTTTTGACTTATAACAAAATAACATAAGAATTTGAAAAGTTTACAAAACTTTTCCTGCAAATTTTTCTCTCTTTCGTCTTTTCGTTTTTATAAAATTTTTAATTGCAGCCAGTTAGTTTTAATTTTTACTCAAATTATTTAATAATATTTTTGTTATATTTTATAGTTTTTATGAAAAATTATGTTTATCCATTACTTTTAATCATAAATATTTTTAAAGTTTTCTAATTCAAAGGCATTATTTTAAAATTATAAATAATTTTACTTTTGTTTTTTGCAATTTAAAACTCTTATAATTGCATTTAAACTTGCATAATTTAAAACTCTACAGTATGTAAGTACACATTCCTATATAGTTTCGAATATCTTTCTACAAATTAAAACTTTGCCAACTATGCTTCTTCCCGCGCATAGTTCATACTGAATTTCAAAGAAGTTGTACATGTTATGTGTATGTACATAGGTAACACATGCAGAGGTAATTTAAAAATGTTATTCTAAATAATATAAAAACTCTAATTTAATTCTAAAGTTTCTTTGAAAAATTTTAATAGAGCTTAAATTAATGGATTAGAAAATTTGAATATAAAATATTTATAAAAAAAAATTATATGGGCTTTATGACTGTATTATACACAATAGCAGACAAGTGTATTGTGATGGTATTAAAAATTAGACATAGGTAAATGCCTTTAGAAAATTATATTATAAAATTTACAGTAAAGTCTAGTTTGGGGTAACGTTTAAAATGTCAGTAAGCCTTTCGTTATTTGCGAATAGCAAGTAGGCGAAATATTTCTATTTTTCTGTGGAATTGTGGCAATAATTTCATTTCCTTTTCATAAAAACACATCAAACTTGGAAGTTCATTTTGTGTAGTAAATAGGAAGTGGCTGAATAAATGACAACTCACAAAATATCAGCTGAACTGTTACAAGACGGAGGTTGTAAATGTTGGTACTAACTTTTTGAAAAATAAATTGCTCCAAAAAAATTGGCTCATTTATTGCAAATAGGTTATTGCACAAAGGCACTATGTTATAAAGATGAGGTGACCAGGTGCACAGCCATTCGGTATTGAAAAATTTTAACCTATGAAACGAGCTTTTTTGATAAGAGTATATCATTTATTGGCCCCTAGGCTTTACTGTATTATAAAAAATAATGTATTGTGAGTAATAGGAAAAATGTTTTTCAAGAAAAAGAAAATATTATTGAAGAAAACCTATATAAAGAGGAGTTTGTATATACTTGGAAGAATAGAGAGGTCTTGAAAATTTTTAAACTTAAAGTTTTATTTATTTTTTTCTTTCATGATTTCATAAAATATTAAGAATTTTTCACAAAGAAATTCCAAGATATATTTGTAATTTTTAAAGGTATTATTTAAATTATTATATTATTTTATATACATACATATAATCAATTTTATGTATATAGTTTTCTGAATAAGAAATATAAGAAGAATTTTCAAAAGTTTTCTATTTATTTTATGAAATTGCTATATAGACTTTGCTTCTTATAAAGAGTGAGATATAAGAGTAGATCAATTATTGTTTTCTTATTCTTTGAATTTATGGCAAGATGGATAAACTATACTTGCATTTTTTATTTAAATAAAAAAATATTAAAAAGAGAATATTATTTCAGTTATATACAGAGGTGGGTTCAGCTTCCTTGAGTTTTTGAACATTTTTTTCCACATTTTAGTCTTTTTTTTGTAAAATTGCTTTTAAATTCAAGTAATCTGAAATGTAATTTATTTTTTTTTTCTATAAAAACTCTATAATATTGAGAATGTGTTTCTTATTTCCATTCAACGGAACATCAACTTACTGTTTTGAAATTTAATATGAATTTTTTAAACTAATTTTATAAAAAATTCTATTGATATGAAATTTAAAGTGGTGCATTAGTAGTGCAAATTTTCTGAATTCAGACAACAACCATGTTAGGTTAATTTGAAACTTTTTTGAAGTGTTTGAACAGTATAAAGAATATGCTACGGAAATTATGAACTAATTCTCGAAATTTTTGATGTACATACTGAAAAAAGGCGATTTTAGTACCCCGACCGCGTTTTCTGAAATGATTTAATATTTCCATATTTTTGTGTGATGGTGTATTTTCAAACAATTTTGATTCATTCTACTCGGCGCACTCTTAAAATTTTAATCCATTTGTAGAGTGTAATTATCTTAGTATAAGAACGAAACTTGATTTTTAAATTGTACAATACGGTCGAAAATACGGCATGATTCTAAAACAAATCCTTAAAATTTATTATTTTGGATGATTTTTTTAATTTCTATTATACTTTTATATTATATTTAAAAAACTGCTATAAGAAGGATATGAACTTACCATAATGTTGGATGATAGACTGCCATTTGTTGTTTTTGTTTTTTTTTTTTTTTGTAAATATGCCATACCTAATTCAAGTAAAAACACTATCGTATAAAGATTACATTATTTCAGGTAATAAATCATTTAAATTATTCAATAAAGGTCAATATATGAGAAAAAGAAGGAAGTAAAATAAAATTTTCAGTTAATCTTTGCCAAATAATTTATACCCTATACCAGTATATATACTTATTAATAAAATTCTGAAATAAAAGAATGTATTCTCTATACAATTCGAATCAGTAACAAAAGGCCAAGCTCGTAAGAGTTCTAGGCTTTAAAAAATTAATTAAATTCTCTCATTTGCTTAAGATACCAGTGACTGGCGTGTCTTTCCTATGATTGTCATGATGATGGATGGTTTCAGATGCAGTTAGAGCTATGTATATAGACAACTATATTCTGTATAATCTTATTGACTAATAAACCGCTCAATGACTTTAAACTTTTTCTATTTTATACCCAATATTTGAAGAATATATAGGGTATAAAATCGAATCATGGGAGGTGCGCATTTAGAAAAAAAACAAAAAAAAAAATTATAGAATTTTTCGTGTATGTCAATATTTTATATATATATGTATATATGTGTAATTTATGTGTGGAATAATGTATTCGATTATATTACGTAATATAAATTTTATTTTTATCAAGTCATGTTAAATGTCAATACTCTGTAACAATATTAAATTTGTAACACTAAAATAGCTACTATTATAGTAGTAAATAGCCCATGTCAAAGAGAACATAATGTTTTAAATACATACTCGTATATGTACATATATATATATGTATATATATTCAAGCATGTATTTTTAGGGTGAAAAAATTATTTTTAAAAGATTTTTTTTTTAGGAAAACCACATTTCATTAAATATATGGATAAGTCATTTGATAAATAATTTTATGATGGGTCGGTCAGTCATATTTTACTTCAACGTTATAAAGATACAGAGAGGGGAGGATGATTTTATCAGTAATCACACCATATACACTGAGCAAAAAACCATTGCGAAATGATCAAAAACATATATCATTTCATAAATTTTCACTATAAAAATGCGCCATTCGCGTTTTTGGCAATTTTTACATTGAAAAATTGTAACAATTGATAAAGTTGTAAAGTTATAACTTTTCGCTATGATTTTACATGATAAAATAGTAAAAATTGCAATGACATATTGTGTTTTTCTCTATGATGTATATATAAATTTACAAGCTCAAATGTATGATTTCAAATATATAACATGTAAATTTTACTCTTCTTCTATATAGATTTACCCGATGATAAATAAAAATCATACATAAAAATTGTAAATAATGAATTTGTGCTGTACACTTTTACATTGAAAACATGCAAATATTACATCATTGCGATGTGAATTTACCCTGTAACAAATATGAATTTATATGCCCAAAATAGTAAAAACTACATTGATGCATGCTTTTTGTACCTATAGATACGTATATATTTACTAGAGATATATATGTATGTATGTGATTCTTGTACCTGTAATATAGATAAATAAGAAAACAGAATTTTTCAAATTAACATAACATTTTATTTTAAACAATTATTATTTCACAAGTTTCTTTTTTTTCAATTTCATTTTTATATAACACAAAAATATATGTGTACCTACATAATATATTATATAAGTACGTATTAAAATCTTTCATTTTAACAATAAACAACAAAATAAGTTTTTTTTTCTTTTATATCTTAAATCATACTATGTGGTAGGAATATGTTGAAAATTGCACTTTTTTAACAATTATTAATCATAAATATTATAAAGTAATTTAAAATTATTTTATTTCTTATATATTTTTTACCATTATTAATTAAATGTGAATTTAAGGAAGGACTTGTAAAGTCCTTAAGTTTTTTTGTCTGATAAATGTCGGAGTGTCGAGCCGGATGGCCTCGATTAATGCTTGAATCTTGCTGAAGTTTGTATGACAGCATTAAGTAAAATTGTATATATGTAGTCAATATAATCTACAAGTCAAAACAGCAAATTTCATTATAAATTCCAATTAGAAAATATTTGTTAAAATACTTACTGATATTAGTAATTTTTTTTTTGCTTGAATAAGTTTTTTGCTTCCTTTGTCATGTATTTGACTTTCATAGCATGGAGCTATCTTTTTTTTTAAAGTCTTTCCAATTTGCTAAAACCCAGAAAATTTGCTATGCTCTTTTCGTGGGTAAAGCTTTTCCAAATCGCTTCGAATCTATTATTAAAAAAAGTTAGAAACTGTTCAAAAATTATTAAAATAATGTAAGTTTCTTGCATTTTCTTACCAATTCTGGGCCTCTCGCATCTTTGTACTTCGGCCACTCGTTAAAAAAATTAAGATTATTTTTTGCAAATTTTTTGTCATGTTTCAAATAAGTATACATATATACACTTTTATATTAAATTTTATTTTGTATTTGCCTAAAATATGGTAAATACGAGTAATAAACCGTTTTTAAATTAAATTTGTTTTTTTTTTCAAATTTATGGCTTTTATGCATTTTTTTTCAAACTATTTTTTTTCAACTCAACGACACTTTCGTTTTACAAACTTCATTTCACAAATGAGCGTGCTTAAACGCGTTTATGAAATTTTAAATTTTTTAGCAAAACACTGTAAATTTAAAGGTACTTACTGATGAAAACGTCATTAAGCCATATGATTTTACATGTATGCGATATCAATAGATATGCGTTCATTGTAATTTCACAATGGAAGTACTGTGTTTTTACTTTGTGAATTGTAAAATCATAGTTGGTTTCCATAAATTTATACAGCTGGATTTAAAACAAAAGTAATAGAAAAATTATATAGATTGTGTATCAATTTACATGGCATTTATTTTGGGGTTCTCAAAGTCTTACATTTTTGCATTGTAAAATTATAGCGAATATATATAAATGCACAGTGAAAAATGTAAATAATTGAAGTGTTAGCAAAACGATATAAATTCATAACTAACATATTTGATTTTTCAATGATTTTGAATTTTTTCAAAAAAATTTCAAAAAAAACGACTAATTTTACTATGCAAAAAATTTACATTGAACAATGTAAATTTTACATTGTGGTTTTTCTCTCAGTGTACTTATTATGTATGTATAATACTGAAGGGAGCATTTAATTTCTAAAAATTTTTATTTTGTAAATTTTTATATTCTTGCACTTTAATTTTTTGGGAAAACAATTCTTCGATATAGTTGTTTTTTTATGGGTTTGGTTTATATGATGTTTATGGATGAATATGTATATGAAATTATTTTAATATCTAGTTAGCACAAAATATTTATCTATTTTAATTTTACACTCACAAAAGCATTTGCATTACGTATTGATGCATGGATTGATAACAAATTTGAACATACCTAATATGTAGTTATGAATTGACATATGTAATTTCGTTTGCTATAAAATTTTTGTTGTAAAATGTGTTTATTTTGTAGAGTTTTATGCTGATTAACAAAAAATAAAATATTGTAATTTTATGCACATAATAAAAAATTTTAATTTTTCGACGCATGTGTGAAAATGTTCATCCACAACGTCTGAATTTGAGAGTACAGGAGTATGAAAGAACAAGTCTGTCTGGAACGCAGTTTTATTAAGAAATCGTAAAAATAATGGAGTACGTCTGTCTGGAACGCAGTTTTATTAAGAAATCGTAAAAATAATGGAGCAAGTATGTCTGGAACGCAGTTTTATTAAGAAATTGTAAAAATAATGAAGCACGTCTGTCTTGAACGTAGTTTAATTAACAAATCGTAAAAATAATAAAGTACGTCTGTCTGGAACGCGTGCTTGTCTGGAAAATCGTTAATTTTTTCATTAAATGAGTTTTGCAAACCTGATTATTGAAAACACCGGCCCCCGGGAGAACAAATCTTAAACTATATAAGAACAAAAGCTGTATAGCTCAATTAATTCTGATTATGATTTGTGTTACATCACAATATTTACAATAATTACATTTTATTATATTTTTAGAATGATTTTAATGTCACTCAATTCAATTACTATCAAGTTTTTTAAATAAAATCTCTAATATAAAATAAATCATTAACTTGTTCAAATATCATTCATATAAATTTTAGTATAAGTAGTTAAAAAATTAATTAGTGTTATATGTAATAAATAAAATTTCATTTAATTATTCACTTGTTTAAATAAGTGTGAACCTTATATAACTGCAAATATGCTTTAAAATTAATGCTAACTTGCGTCTATTAATAAAAAATAGAAAAAAGTATTTCAAAAATTTATCAATGTTATTTTGCAAATTGCCGCATAATACACACGTATTATTAAAAAAATATTTTTTTAAATAAATTTTAGGGGTGTTAAATTATAATTGCTTTAATTATTTAATTATACATACACAATATGTATATAAGTATTAAAGGCTTCAAATTCACTTTTAAGTATGAAATATTTTTATATATTTAATTTGGAGTAGTTCTTTTTTTAAATATAAATAATAATTAATCACTTTAAATAATTTTTTCATCAGAATTTTATAAGTACACTACTATGCTTTTTCAACTCATTTATAATATCATGTATGGGTGTATATGTGCTTATTATGTTAATTTAAAAAAATCAGTGCATACATGTATACAACGAGTATAATTATAAATAATTATTATATTTGCATATAATTGTATCTAATTATCTGCAATAATAAATGCATCTGTATTTGAGTTCAAGGATAAAATCCTCTTTTAATATTATTGTGAATTTTATGTATACTTTATTATATATTAATCTTATACATATACACTCTGTACCAGCAAGCATATAGCTATTTCAATATTTTTTGTTTTGAATATAGTTCTTCTAATTAAAATAAGTCTTTATAAAGTCATTTTATTCGTTGTATTTGGAAAATCCCTAGTTTTTTTTTGAAAGCTGAATAATTTTCCTTTTATGTATACTTGTCACATTTGAAAATAGTTTATTAAATACTTTTTATTTTAGAGAAGTATGTATGAAAAGATTATTTATGTATAAAAAATTCTTTTATTTTTATAATTATATAATAATTAAATAAATGAATATAACATAGCAATCGAGTCGAAAGAGAATTAACTGTTCATCTATGTATCTTACCTTCTAAAATTTAAGCAAACAGAACAATGTTCTTATACAGATTTTTACTCACATCCCCTACGCGTTTTTGAATTTCAAAAGAAAAAATCCTCGAACACTTTGTTTTTTTTTCCGGCAGGATGGTGGATCTTTTGCCTCTCTCACCTCAACCGGTAGGATTTTTTGTGATTTTCAATCCCAACTACATGAGCATTATCTGTAGCGTCGGACTAGTAGATGTTCTGCCGTCTCTTTGTTTTCTCAGGCAGAAGAGGCGCAACCCATTCTTTACATTGCCCTCTCTCTTCATGGGGATAACGGAGTGATTATGTCCAATGAATACCTCAACTAATAAAAAAACAATTGTTTTAGACATTGATAAAAATTTGATTCTCCTTCTCCTTTTCGGCCTCTTCCTTCCACACTTATTACTTCTTAATTTATGCAATTATTTTCTATAAAAACAAAAATGTAACAGGTAATAAGTGTCTTCTCATAACAATAAGCAATTAATTTAATAAGCAATCTTATTTAAATCTTATGTTGTGTGTATAACTTGTTTTTGGACTATTATACTATAAAATTTCTCCCAAATTTATGCAATATTACGGTTATGAGAGATTTATCACGATTCATGACATTCATCTCAAGTTATGCGATTAACAGAATACGGGTGATTAGTTTTAGACTTTATTACAATTTTGTTAACTTAACATAATTAAAATTTAAGAATATATTGTTAGAAAATTTAGGAATACATTTATATTGATAAAGTAATTATGGAATGCTTTAAATATAACAAATTTTTAACTTATATATTATATGTATAAGAAGTTGAAGTTAATTGATAATTATTCCTATTCTATACAAGTAAGCATTTAAATATAGTTAATTCCAATTTTATTTTTATTCTTTTCAAAATCTAAAATTGTAATTCTTTCACTAGGTTAAAAAACTAGGTTAAAAGTATTAAAGAATTAAATTTAAAATGTATAACGTATAGTTAGTATATTTATTTTTACTATCCAATCGAATAAATTACATTTTATTATTTTATATTATTTGTATACCACTATTATAGGAACATAACAGTACAATAAGACTATTATAAAATTGAGAAAAACTTAGAAAATAAGTAGTGTGTGAAAATACCATTAAAAACAACAAATTATTTAGTACCTATGTAATATATATTTCTCTCACATTTTTTTTAATTAATGCACTCCAATATGTAGATAAAATATGTGCTCTTGAAATTAATCTGAACTAAATAACTAATGCATTTAGCATTATTATGTATTTATAATGAAATAAGATTTTATATTTGAATTTAAACGTACATAATTACATACCCGTACATATAATCTACCTTGCACATTAATGCATTCAAAGTATATTTATGTGTTTGTACATAAAAACATAAGCAACTCTTTACACTATTCACACCTAGCGCTTTTACCATAATAAAATTTGTCTCTTTTTTTCTCTTTATAATAGTGGGAATCTGATAGTTTATTTTATGAATTTGCAACTCTGTATACAAAATATTCAAAGTATACTAAACAAAAGAGGTTTTAAGTTTAAAAGACAAAAAAAAATTAAAATGTGACTAAAACGCAATTAAAATCTAAAAAAATAAGAAATAAGTAAAAAAATAAAATAAAGGATTATTTCAAGCAGCAAATTAAAACTGTAAAACTGTTAAAAGAAAAATAAATATTAAAGAGAGCGCGGGAAGAAGGGGAAGGAGAGAGTAAAAACAAAGTTTAAGTTATTAAAAGTATAGAGAGAGAGAAAAAGAGAAAAAAAAACGTAATGAATTTGAGAAGTACTTAGTCGTTTTTTTTTTTTGCTTGTACATAAAGGATAAAATAACAGTGTTAAATTACGTTTTAAAGGCAGACGACAATAAATAGAAAATATTTTTGAAATAAAAACATTAATAATAAATAAAAAAATTCTTTTTGTTTTTTTATTCTTCTCTTGTATACTCTTTACTCGCCCTTTTTTTCATTTAATTATAAAAAAGTAAAATATTTGCATTACAACAAGGCAACACTATAAGCATTTGAGCAAAAAAAAAAAAAATGGTTGTCATAAGCTTAACACAAACTTTATAAATAGGCGGTTTACAATGTTTTGGAAAGTTTTGAATTCATAAATGCAAACAAAAAAAATTGTTTTTGCCTTAACGGTATAAATAAATTTGTTTTTACTTGTATTCACTTATGCATTATTTTCACATTCTTTAATAAAGAAAAAAAAAATATTAAATATAAATTACAAAATTTACTTTGTTTTAATTAAAATAAGTAAAACAATGGAGCATAATTTTAAATTTTAGTTTAAGTTCAGTTTTAGTGCAATTGAAATAGCCTTCAATTTAAAAGCATATAACGCTCTAAACGTATGTAAAACTTTGAGTGCCCAATTTTTTTTTTATATCGAATTCTATTCTAACCTTGACGCTATGTTTAAGAAGTGAGTGTTGTTTTCAAAAATAAAGACAAGTAAATGACACACGGTAATTGGTGCGAATCCGTTGGCGGTACATAAAACAATCCGGCTTCTTTCAATGAAACCAGTAATGAGAAGTTTACCTATTACGAAGAACAAGCAGTCATTATCGTTTAATTTGAGGACATCGCGACAAGAATTAAAGGTGCCTATTAAGAAGGTGGATATTAATAAAACATTACAAAAAATAATAGACTCTTAAAGCTCTGGCATAGAATTTGTGAAGAAGACGGCTAGTTCCCTCAAGAGCGACATTAATTCATTATGTGTTAAGATTGATGGTTATAGTCTTGAATTTTCTTTCGAGACGTATAGGTATTACAATCAAACCTATGTAAGCTTAAACACAAAGGAGGCATGGTGTCTGTACTAATGAGTCATTGAGTTATGAATTTTCCTTGCGATCTACCTTTACTCCATGGTCAGCTATTTTACAGCTAAATGTAGATGAAAGTACATTATCAAAGAATGAGTTGACCTCTGCCGATAATCTTGCAAGCTCTGTTAATACTTTGAATAAAACAACTATTGCAGCTGCTACTAATTGCGCCCATTATGCAAGTGGCCTGCCAGTAGATCTTTCGTTAACATTTCTTTTGAATATCTTCACATTTTTAGAATTTGAACCATATATATACACATGCATTTATCACCTATATCGGCTTTCGGCTGGTTGTCTATTTTAAAATTAAAATACCATATTTGCTTAAATATTACAACATAAATATTTTATAATTATTTATAAAAACCTTGAAAATTTTCTATCTTCATTTTATTTCATTTAACAAACCGTAAAACTCAAAGTAAAGCTTAAGGTACATATATAAAATTACAACTGAATAAAAGTCTAAGAAATTTGTAAATTTTATTTTTTCCTTTTACACATTTTTATGCATATACGATAGATATAGAATTTTCTTTTATACTTGAAAACTTTTAAAAAGTGAATATCTTTTGATTGTTATATAAAAGTCATTGTGAAACAAAATATAAAAAGTTGTAAAAATCGGATAAAAGAACGTAACAAATATGAAATAATTAAAAATTTGAAACAAAAGACAAGAAACAGTTCCGATGAGATAATGGTTTGGCATTTAAAAATTAAAGAAAGAGCATTAAATTACTCGCTTCTCTTTGAAAATATAATATGAAGAAAAGCAAAAAGAGAGAAAAACGAGAAAAAAATAGAGTTGACCTTGTCAACTCTGTGATACCCGTACGAATTTGTTATCCTATGTGCGAATAACTAATGTGCCATAACTAACTAAGGGGCAGACTATAACTTTAAGTCGCCGTATTACCATATTAATTTATGCAAAATTTCAGTACTATGTGTCTTTCAAAATACTGTGTGTGCCAAACTACTATTGTAGTTGTATGACAACTACCAGAAAGAGCCAAGAAATTTTAGCGAATTTTATCAAGCGCATCGGCCCTACTAATATATTCACTTGTGTGAAATCTCAATATCACAGCTTTTATAGTTTCTGAGATATAGCCAAATAACTTTTGAAGTTGTATGGCAGGTACCAGAAGGAGCCAAGTAATTTCAACGACTTTTATAAGACACATTGGCCCTACTAATATATTCGTTTGTGTGAAATTTCAATACCATAGCTTTAATAGTTTCTAAAATATAGCCAAATAACTTTTGAAGTTGTATGGCAGGTACCAGAAGGAGTCAAGTAATTTCAACGATTTTTATGAAACACATTGGCCCTACTAATATATTCGTTTGTGTGAAATTTCAATACCACAACTTTTATAGTTTCTGAGATATAGCCAAATGAATTTTAAAGTTGTATGGCAGCTACCCGAACCGGTACCCCGATTATGTCCAATTTAAATAGGGTTCTGGCACTTACTACAATAAATCATTTGTGAAAATTTGGTGAACTTAGCTCAATTAGTTTTTGAGTTATCGTTATTAGGACGGATTGAGTTATTAGGACGGACGGACGGACGGACAGGCAAAGCTAAATCAACTCAGAATTTGACGCTGATCAAAAACATACACTTGAGTCTATATCTAACACCGTTATTTCTTAGCGTTACAAACGGTAAGGCAAATTTAGTATACCCTTCGAACATGCGTTCGTACGGGTATAAAAACAAGGGAAGAGCTCAGAAATTTTACCGAAATAATGTCAACGAAAAATTTTAATTAATGGTTTTTTTTTTGTGCACTGGATGATTGATTAAAATTTTATTTATAATTTAAAGAACGTGCAGTGCAGTGTGTAAATACGTGGGTGGGTTCGTTGTAGATAATATGGTATGAAATTATTCAAGGATTTCATTTGAAATTTTCATATTATTATATTTTTTGCTACGGCTTATTATTATATATTGGCAGAATCTGTGCATTACCAGATCACAAAAAACACGTAGAATCGCTCTATCTCTTCTAGTTTAGCCAGAAAACGCGTTTGAAGTTTTGCAAATGATTTTTTTTAATATCTTCAAAAATATTTTTGCTTCAACCTATTATCATATATCGGCAGAATCTGTGCATTCCCAGTGATCAGAAAAAACACGTAGAATCGCTGTATCTCTTCTAGTTTAGCCAGAAAACGCGTTTAAAGTTTTGCACATGATTTTTTTAAATATCTCCAAAAATATTTTTGCTACAACCTATTATCATATATCGGCATCGTGATCACTGTGCATTCCCAGTGATCACGAAAAACGCGTAGAATCGCTCTACCTCTTCTAGTTTAGTCAGAAAACGCATTTAAAGTTTTGCAAAAAATTTTTTCAAATATCTCCAAAAATATTTTTGCTACAACCTATTATTATATATCGGCAGAATCTGTCCATTCCCAGTGATCACAAAAAACACGTAGAATCGCTCTATCTCTTCTAGTTTAGCCAGAAAACGCGCTTAAAGTTTTGCAAATGATTTTTTTAAATATCTCCAAAAATATTTTTGCTACAACCTATTATCATATATCGGCAGAATCTGTGCATTCCCAGTGATCACAAAAAACACGTAGAATCGCTCTATCTCTTCTAGTTTAGCCAGAAAACTCGTTTAAAGTTTTGCAAATGATTTTTTCAAATATCTCCAAAAATATTTTTGCTACGGCATATTATCATATATTGGCAGAATCTGTGCATTCCCAGTGATCACAAAAAACACGTATAATCGCTCTATCTCTTCTAGTTTAGCCAGAAAACGCATTTAAAGTTTTACAAAAATTTTTTTCAAATATCTCCAAAAATATTTTTGTTACAACCTATTATTATATATCGACAGAATCTGTCCATTCCCAGTGATCACAAAAAACACGTAGAATCGCTCTATCTCTTCTAGTTTAGCCAGAAAACGCGTTTAAAGTTTTGCAAATGATTTTTTTAAATATCTCCAAAAATATTTTTGCTACAACCTATTATCATATATCGGCAGAATCTGTGCATTCCCAGTGATCACGAAAAACACGTGGAATCGCTCTATCTCTTCTAGTTTAGCCAGAAAACGCATTTAAAGTTTTGCAAATGATTTTTTTAAATATCTCCAAAAATATTTTTGCTACAACCTATTATTATATATCGGCAGAATCTGTCCATTCCCAGTGATCACAAAAAACACGTAGAATCGCTCTATCTCTTCTAGTTTAGCCAGAAAACGCGCTTAAAGTTTTGCAAATGATTTTTTTAAATATCTCCAAAAATATTTTTGCTACAACCTATTATCATATATCGGCAGAATCTGTGCATTCCCAGTGATCACAAAAAACACGTGGAATCGCTCTATCTCTTCTAGTTTAGCCAGAAAACTCGTTTAAAGTTTTGCAAATGATTTTTTCAAATATCTCCAAAAATATTTTTGCTACGGCATATTATCATATATTGGCAGAATCTGTGCATTCCCAGTGATCACAAAAAACACGTATAATCGCTCTATGTCTTCTAGTTTAGCCAGAAAACGCATTTAAAGTTTTACAAAATTTTTTTTCAAATATCTCCAAAAATATTTTTGTTACAACCTATTATTATATATCGACAGAATCTGTCCATTCCCAGTGATCACAAAAAACACGTAGAATCGCTCTATCTCTTCTAGTTTAGCCAGAAAACGCGTTTAAAGTTTTGCAAATGATTTTTTTAAATATCTCCAAAAATATTTTTGCTACAACCTATTATCATATATCGGCAGAATCTGTGCATTCCCAGTGATCACGAAAAACACGTGGAATCGCTCTATCTCCTCTAGTTTAGCCAGAAAACGCATTTAAAGTTTTGCAAATGATTTTTTTAAATATCTCCAAAAATATTTTTGCTACAACCTATTATCATATACCGGCAGAATCTGTTCATTCCCAGTGATCACAAAAAACACGTAGAATCGCTCTATCTCTTCTAGTTTAGCCAGAAAACACGTTTAAAGTTTTGCAAATGATTTTTTCAAATATCTCCAAAAATATTTTTGCTACAACCTATTATCATATATCGGCAGAATCTGTGCATTCCCAGTGATCACGACAAACACGTGGAATCGCTCTATCTCTTCTTGTTTAGCCAGAAAACGCATTTAAAGTTTTGCAAATGATTTTTTTAAATATCTCCAAAAATATTTTTGCTACAACCTATTATCATATATCGGCAGAATCTGTTCATTCCCAGTGATCACAAAAAACACGTAGAATCGCTCTATCTCTTCTAGTTTAGCCAGAAAACGCGTTTAAAGTTTTGCAAATGATTTTTTCAAATATCTCCAAAAATATTTTTGCTACAACATATTATCATATATCGGCAGAATCTGTGCATTCCCAGTGATCACAAAAAACACGTAGAATCGCTCTATCTCTTCTAGTTTAGCCAGAAAACGCGTTTAAAGTTTTGCAAATAATTTTTTCAAATATCTCCAAAAATATTTTTACTACAACCTATTATTATATATCGGCAGAATCTGTTCATTCCCAGTGATCACAAAAAACACGAAGAATCGCTCTATCTCTTCTAGTTTAGCCAGAAAACGCGTTTAAAGTTTTGCAAATAATTTTTTCAAATATGTCCAAAAATATTTTTACTACAACCTATTATTATATATCGGCAGAATCTGTTCATTCCCAGTGATCACAAAAAACACGTAGAATCGCTCTATCTCTTCTAGTTTAGCCAGAAAACGCGTTTAAAGTTTTGCAAATGATTTTTTCAAATATCTCCAAAAATATTTTTGCTACAACATATTATCATATATCGGCAGAATCTGTGCATTCCCAGTGATCACAAAAAACACGTAGAATCGCTCTATCTCTTCTAGTTTAGCCAGAAAACGCGTTTAAAGTTTTGCAAATGATTTTTTCAAATATCTCCAAAAATATTTTTGCTACAACCTATTATCATATATCGGCAGAATCTGTGCATTCCCAGTGATTACAAAAAAAACGTAGAATCGCTCTATCTCGTCTAGTTTAGCCATAAAACGCATTTAAAGTTTTGCAAATAATTTTGTTAAATATCTCCAAAAATATTTTTGCTACAACTTATTATTATATATCGGCAGAACCTGTTCATTCCCAGTGATCACAAAAAACACGTAGAATCGCTCTATCTCTTCTAGTTTAGCCAGAAAACGCGTTTAAAGTTTTGCAAATAATTTTTTCAAATATCTCCAAAAATATTTTTACTACAACCTATTATTATATATCGGCAGAATCTGTTCATTCCCAGTGATCACAAAAAACACGAAGAATCGCTCTATCTCTTCTAGTTTAGCCAGAAAACGCGTTTAAAGTTTTGCAAATAATTTTTTCAAATATCTCCAAAAATATTTTTACTACAACCTATTATTATATATCGGCAGAATCTGTTCATTCCCAGTGATCACAAAAAACACGAAGAATCGCTCTATCTCTTCTAGTTTAGCCAGAAAACGCGTTTAAAGTTTTGCAAATAATTTTTTCAAATATGTCCAAAAATATTTTTACTACAACCTATTATTATATATCGGCAGAATCTGTTCATTCCCAGTGATCACAAAAAACACGTAGAATCGCTCTATCTCTTCTAGTTTAGCCAGAAAACGCGTTTAAAGTTTTGCAAATGATTTTTTCAAATATCTCCAAAAATATTTTTGCTACAACATATTATCATATATCGGCAGAATCTGTGCATTCCCAGTGATCACAAAAAACACGTAGAATCGCTCTATCTCTTCTAGTTTAGCCAGAAAACGCGTTTAAAGTTTTGCAAATGATTTTTTCAAATATCTCCAAAAATATTTTTGCTACAACCTATTATCATATATCGGCAGAATCTGTGCATTCCCAGTGATTACAAAAAAAACGTAGAATCGCTCTATCTCGTCTAGTTTAGCCATAAAACGCATTTAAAGTTTTGCAAATGATTTTGTTAAATATCTCCAAAAATATTTTTGCTACAACTTATTATTATATATCGGCAGAACCTGTTCATTCCCAGTGATCACAAAAAACACGTAGAATCGCTCTATCTCTTCTAGTTTAGCCAGAAAACGCGTTTAAAGTTTTGCAAATGATTTTTTCAAATATCTCCAAAAATATTTTTGCTACAACCTATTATCATATATCGGCAGAACCTGTTCATTCCCAGTGATCACAAAAAACACGTAGAATCGCTCTATCTCTTCTAGTTTAGCCAGAAAACGCGTTTAAAGTTTTGCAAATGATTTTTTCAAATATCTCCAAAAATATTTTTGCTACAGCCTTTTATCATATATCGGCAGAATCTGTGCATTCCCAGTGATCACAAAAAACACGTAGAATCGCTCTATCTCTTCTAGTTTAGCCAGAAAACGCGTTTAAAGTTTTGCAAATGATTTTTTCAAATATCTCCAAAAATATTTTTACTACAACCTATTATTATATATCGGCAGAACCTGTTCATTCCCAGTGATCACAAAAAACACGTAGAATCGCTCTATCTCTTCTAGTTTAGCCAGAAAACGCGTTTAATGTTTTGCAAATGATTTTTTCAAATATCTCCAAAAATATTTTTTTTATCATATATCGGCAGAATCTGTGCATTCCCAGTGATCACAAAAAACACGTAGAATCGCTCTATCTCTTCTAGTTTAGCCAGAAAACGCGCTTAAAGTTTTGCAAATGATTTTTTCAAATATCTCCAAAAATATTTTTCCTACAACCTTTTATCATATATCGGCAGAATCTGTGCATTCCCAGTGATCACAAAAAACACATAGAATCGCTCTATGTGTTTGCACACGTTTAAAATTTTGCAAATAATTTTTTCAAATATCTCCAAAAATATTTTTACTACAACCTATTATTATATATCGGCAGAATTTGTTCATTCCCAGTGATCACAAAAAACACGTAGAATCGCTCTATCTCTTCTAGTTTAGCCAGAAAACGCGCTTAAAGTTTTGCAAATGATTTTTTCAAATATCTCCAAAAATATTTTTGCTACAACCTTTTATCACATATCGGCAGAATCTGTGCATTCCCAGTGATCACAAAAAACACATAGAATCGCTCTATCTCTTCTAATTTAGCCAGAAAACACGTTTAAAGTTTTGCAAATAATTTTTTCAAATATCTCCAAAAATATTTTTACTACAACCTATTATTATCGGCAGAATTTGTTCATTCCCAGTGATCACAAAAAACACGTAGAATCGCTCTATCTCTTCTAGTTTAGCCAGAAAACGCGCTTAAAGTTTTGCAAATGATTTTTTCAAATATCTCCAAAAATATTTTTGCTACAACCTTTTATCATATATCGGCAGAATCTGTGCATTCCCAGTGATCACAAAAAACACATAGAATCGCTCTATCTCTTCTAGTTTAGTCAGAAAACACGTTTAAAGTTTTGCAAATAATTTTTTCAAATATCTGCAAAAATATTTTTACTACAACCTATTATTATATATCAGCAGAATCTGTTCATTCCACGTGATCACAAAAAACACGTAGAATCGCTCTATCTCTTCTAGTTTAGCCAGAAAACGCGTTTAAAGTTTTACAAATGATTTTTTTAAATATCTCCAAAAATATTTTTGCTACAACCTTTTATCATATATCGGCAGAATCTGTGCATTCCCAGTGATCACAAAAAACACATAGAATCGCTCTATCTCTTCTAGTTTAGCCAGAAAACACGTTTAAAGTTTTGCAAATAATTTTTTCAAATATCTCCAATAATTTTTTTTCTACAACCTATTATTATATATCGGCAGAATCTGTTCATTCCCAGTGATCACAAAAAACATGTAGAATCACTCTATCTCTTCTAGTTTAGCCAGAAAACGCGTTTAAAGTTTTGCAAATGATTTTTTCAAATATCTCCAAAAATATTTTTGCTACAACCTATTATCATATATCGGCAGAATCTGTGTATTCCCAGTGATCACAAAAAACACGTAGAATCGCTCTATCTCTTCTAGTTTAGCCAGAAAACGCGTTTAAAGTTTTGCAAATAATTTTTTCAAATATCTCCAAAAATATTTTTGCTACAACCTTTTATCATATATCGGCAGAATCTGTGCATTCCCAGTGATCACAAAAAACACATAGAATCGCTCTATCTCTTCTAGTTTAGCCAGAAAACACGTTTAAAGTTTTGCAAATAATTTTTTCAAATATCTCCAAAAATATTTTTACTACAACCTATTATTATATATCAGCAGAATCTGTGCATTCCCAGTGATCACAAGAAACACGTAGAATCGCTCTATCTCTTCTAGTTTAGCCAGAAAACGCATTTAAAGTTTTGCAAAAATTTTTTTCCAATATCTCCAAAAATATATTTGCTACAACCTATTATCGTATATCGGTAGAATCTGTGCATTCCCAGTGATCACAAAAAACACATAGAATCGCTCTATCTCTTCTAGTTTAGCCAGAAAACGCATTTAAAGTTTTGCAAATGATTTTTTCAAATATCTCCAAAAATATTTTTGCTACAACCTTTTATCATATATCGGCAGAATCTGTGCATTCCCAGTGATCACAAAAAACACATAGAATCGCTCTATCTCTTCTAGTTTAGCCAGAAAACACGTTTAAAGTTTTGCAAATAATTTTTTCAAATATCTCCAAAAATATTTTTACTACAACCTATTATTATATATCAGCAGAATCTGTTCATTCCCAGTGATCACAAAAAACACGTAGAATCGCTCTATCTCTTCTAGTTTAGCCAGAAAACGCATTTAAAGTTTTGCAAAAATTTTTTTCAAATATCTCCAAAAATATATTTGCTACAACCTATTATCGTATATCGGTAGAATCTGTGCATTCCCAGTGATCACAAAAAACACGTAGAATCGCTCTATCTCTTCTAGTTTAGCCAGAAAACGCATTTAAAGTTTTGCAAATGATTTTTTCAAATATCTCCAAAAATATTTTTGCTACAACCTATTATCATATATCGGCAGAATCTGTGCATTCCCAGTGATCACAAGAAACACGTAGAATCGCTCTATCTCTTCTAGTTTAGCCAGAAAACGCGTTTAAAGTTTTGCAAAAATTTTTTTCAAATATCTCCAAAAATATTTTTGCTACAACCTATTATCGTATATCGGTAGAATCTGCGCATTCCCAGTGATCACAAAAAACACGTAGAATCGCTCTATCTCTTCTAGTTTAGCCAGAAAACGCATTTAAAGTTTTGCAAAAATTTTTTTCAAATATCTCCAAAAATATATTTGCTACAACCTATTATCATATATCGGCAGAATCTGTGCATTCCCAGTGATCACAAAAAACACGTAGAATCGCTCTATCTTTTCTGGTTTAGCCAGGAAACGCGTTTAAAATTTTGCAAATGATTTTTTTAAATATCTCCAAAAATATTTTTGCTACAACCTATTATCATATATCGGCAGAATCTGTGCATTCCCAGTGATCACAAGAAACACGTAGAATCGCTCTATCTCTTCTAGTTTAGCCAGAAAACGCATTTAAAGTTTTGCAAATGATTTTTTCAAATATCTCCAAAAATATTTTTGCTACAACCTTTTATCATATATCGGCAGAATCTGTGCATTCCCAGTGATCACAAAAAACACGTAGAATCGCTCTATCTCTTCTAGTTTAGCCATAAAACGCATTTAAAGTTTTGCAAATGATTTTTTCAAATATCTCCAAAAATATTTTTGCTACAACCTATTATCATATATCGGCAGAATCTGTGCATTCCCAGTGATCACGAAAAACACGTAGAATCGCTCTATCTTTTCTGGTTTAGCCAGGAAACGCGTTTAAAATTTTGCAAATGATTTTTTCAAATATCTTCAAAAATATTTTTGCTACAACCTATTATCATATATCGGCAGAATCTGTGCATTCCCAGTGATCACAAAAAACACGTAGAATCGCTCTATCTTTTCTGGTTTAGCCAGGAAACGCGTTTAAAATTTTGCAAATGATTTTTTTAAATATCTCCAAAAATATGAATTTGAATATAGAAGATGGCTTTGGAGGTTTGAATGTTATGCAACTAGGAGTGTGAAGTGTGGAAAAAATTAAAAAATTCACATTTACAATTTCAGTAAATTTTAGAATTAAATATAATAAATTTTTTAAATTTCGATGCAGAGTGAATTGGAGATCATATCTAATAAAATTGGAGTGTTATATTGTAAAATACTCGTTTATAGCCTGCAATTACTTAAAATTCTAGGGTATACTATAAATTAAGCCTCCGGGATCCCTACTGAAAGTGAGTCTAGTTTGAATTTTTCAGATAGTAGAAAACTAGAAAATGTTGGCTGCAATTTCTAAATAATATTCTAAATAAATGCAAAAGAATAACCTATAGAAAATTTTTTTAGAAATATTATGTAAATTTAAGTTTATTCTATTTTTAAAAAAAAATAAATTATATAAAGCTTTAATAACAACATTTTTCCGTCAGTTTTGCCTAATATTATGCAAGCAATTTTTGAAAATTTAAGTTTTATTAAAAATCGTTATAAAAATAAATTCCCAAGAGATAAAAATATACATGTAATAATGTTTGATGTTGTGATATATGTATGTTATACATACATGTAATATTCAAATACATGCATTCACATATAACATTTTTATGTTTTGTACAGTATAAAAAACAACGGCAACATTATGAATATGGCATATCCTAGGGGGTTATTTTAGCGTTCGTGTCAAGCATCCCGTCTCTAGTGGATTTCATTTAAATTTCAATAGTTCCAGAGGATGATATTGTATATAACAATATTAGTAGAAAACATATTTTCGTACATATTGATTAAATAGCTTATGTTTTAAAAAAGAAATTTTCAAATCAAATACGAGTATAAATTTTATTTTTTTGTTTGTTTCATTTGTCACATAATATTGTACAATAACGTCATTCAGTCAGTAATGCTATAAGTTATTAGAAATATGTATAATTTTACGAGGATGCCCTCTAGTTATAAGCAAATTATTTAATAGAATTGTGTCCTATATTATAAAAGTAGCGTGTTAGAATTGAGCTATAAGTAGGAAATTTGAAATTTATTCATTGGCCGGTTTTGGAAATTATAAGCTAAGAAAATTGCTGAAGCCATTTTGTTGGAAAAGAAAAATTGATTTGGGTTAAAATTACAAATCGAAATCAATATCTAGATTCAAATTTATAAAATACACGTAATTGTGGTAAGCCAGTTTGAATTAAATTTCTTCGAAATCTTAATTATTAAAGAGAATTTTAATTAATAGCCTATAAAGATAACAATTTGCAGATTTAAACTGCTTTCCATTCATGCCATTCACCTTAATTTTACTGTTTGCTTTCTTTAATTCTCTTTGTTTTTTAACGTTTAGTTGTTGAACTATATAGGTTATGTTTTTATAGTACATTCTGACATATCTAATATTTTTGTTTCTGATTGGAATGTAAAAAAAAATTTTGGCTTTAATTTTTTATATTTGAATGTTAAAATTATTTTATAGAAATTAAAAAAAAAAATTTAACAAACATGGACAAGAATAACAACCATTTTGTAAAAATAAATAAAGAAAAAAAAAAAAAACAAAAAAATTAAAATCAAAATTTAAAAATTTGCAACAATTTTTTTTATATAAAGAAACGAAAAAAAAAGACAGTTTTGCATATATTTTGCATGGTTACGTAAAAAAACTGACTAAGTCAAATTTTATACTTTTTCAATTTATTATTAATTTTAATTCTCTATTACTAAATCTATATTCTGTTAAAATTTAGCTGATGTAACTTAAGTATGTTCGGAGTTTAAAACTTTTTTTTCCAAAAAATTTAAATTTTATTTCTTACTTTTACGTCAACTTTCTTATTTGGCTTTTGATTGGGGTATCTTTTGAGAATTAATTCGAAACTGAAAAAGTAATATAATACCATATTCCGTTAGCATTTGATCAAATTTACTCATTTGAAAAATGCCGAAGTAGGCCGAAATATGACTAAATGTATAACAGGGTACAATTTTTTTCAAAAAATTATATTCTAAATTTGTAAAAGTAAATTATTTCAAACTTGATTTTTTCAATTTAGAATATATATCCATTTGGAAATACACGTTTTGTTTTCTAATAAAAGAATAAAGTAAAAATATCTAACAAAAATAATGTTATGATTTGGTAACGTTTCAGTGCGATTGTAAAGAAAATAAGCAAAAACAAAAAAAAAACAAGAATAAAAAGAGGAAAAACTTTTTTCTGTAACATTGAAAAAAATTTTCCACAACACTACATTTTGTGACTATATACATAGATATAAACGTTGTACGTGCTACAACTAGTGTAGTAGTTTTAGTTTGAGTTTCAGTTCATTTTTTTGTTTGACTGGTCCAAATTACAAATAAAACAAAAAAAAAAAGAACAAAAACAAAGGAAAATTTTTTTTTGTTAATAAGTAGTTCAGTTCTGTTGTTTCGTCCTTTTTTTCCATGTTTTATTCTTTTTTGTTTTTCAAACTACATGAATTAAAAGTTGATTGTATATTCGTAAATGTTCTTTTTTGTAACTATGTAGATATAAACCAACATTTCGGTATATGACACGCCATAGTTTACATATAAAAATATAGGAATTAGAATCGTTAAGAGAATTAGAATGAACAATGCATTTGTAAATGTAGATATAAATATACATAAATATAACACATTCGTGTATATGTGTAAGATTGACCTACAGATAAACGAATTTGTATTTAATAATATTAATAATTTAATTGAAAATTTTCAGGGATTCTTTAATAGAACTGTTTTAGAATTAACAGTTGAAAAATAGTTTTTCTAACGTAAAAAAATACTATATAAAATAGTATTTATTAACTTAGTAGATTAAAATAGTGTTAAATGTTTACATTTTATTGCAGAAACTAAAATTTAAAGCAATTTAATATTAAAAAATTTTAAAATATGGTACGGAATGAGCAATAGCCAATTGCCAATCCAACTATCAGGATAACAATAAATTTCCTTGTGAAAATGATGTTATGTACACATATTTTATGCATAATATGCAGTTAAATTCATAAAAAGCTTACTTAAATCACATGCAAAATCATGTAAGATTATTAATTATACGGTATACGAGTTGTATGAAATTATTAATTATACGGTATACAATTAATTTAATTTTCTTATATGTTAAGGTACAAAAAAAAGAAAGATTATCAAACATCGGCCGATATCTGCAATGAAACCATTTTTATTCCATATTTTTCCCACCATATGGTAAATTTATTCCATAGAATGAAGAATATAGTTATATTATACATGGTTGTTTAAAAAATTATTATAGCATACTATATACAATATTTTGTTACTTATGACAGAAAATGCCTTACTATATATGATGAAATTTTTACAAAACTCAAAAACCTTCGAACTCATTTAACAACACATAGACAACATATTAATCTTATACGTGCTCATATCTTGTATAAGTCAAGTAAAAATTTAATGGTATAGTTGTTAAAACCATGTGGGTATACTCTAGAAAAAACCAATTTTAATTATTCTTTGATATATATATACTTGAATAATTTACTGCATATACATTTTATTACTTGTATATTATAAGAACATATCTTTCAAATTATAACAGAAATTAAATTATTAATAATTGTAATAACACACATAATTATAATATTAGAGTATAGTTGATGGAAACCGCACAAAATATCATTTGAAGAGGTGCTCTCCTAACATAAAAATAAAATATGAAGTAAGATTTTCCTGTAATACGTGAATATAAATAAGTACACAAGGTGATATACAAAATATAACTGATATACAAGGACTAAGTTATATACAAAAATTTCTATTAATAAAATTTTTTTGAAGTGTATATACTGCAAGAAAAGGACGAAGAAGATAAGATTTATTATGTAGTATAATGTCAGTAAAACATTGCTATTAAACGAGTCATTTACACCAAATTTTTAATTTTATTACTTAATTATAATATTCAGAAGGAAAAAAATGGAGAAAAATTATATCTCTTTAATTTTTTTTGAATATTGTGTATTTCTAAGAGAGAATATTTCAGATTTAAATTTTATAAATTTAATTTTACCACACAAATAAAGAATTTGCATAGAATTTTATAATAATAAAGTAAAATATTTTTATATCATCTCATTTATATTGTAAATTTTATATTAATTATTGTACTCCATGCTAAATTATTTAACAAAAACGCTATGTTTGTGTATATATATACACAAGAATAATGTAAAATGCTTAAATGAGCGAAAATAATTTATCACCTTAAGAATATATTCAGTGAAAAAGAATACTTGAAATACGTGTGTTATTCAAGAAAATTTACTTAAGGTAAATACCAACATCATAGTTCAAATACGTCTTAAGTTATAAAAATTAAGTTTTTCAGGTGGCTAGATTGAAATTTTGCTGCTACAACATAGTGTAAAGGAACAATTAATGTCTTTGTTGATATTATTTTTACATTATAAATTAAAGGCCTCCTACCTATGTTTGTAGTGATTATGGTACCGGTCCTTGAATCGAAAGTTCTCTGTTTAAAACTCTGATCAGGTAACTATAAAAATTATAGTGATTATAGTGATATTAAAGTAGTTATTTAAATATTGATAATATTCCACATGGAATGACCTTCAATATTTAATAGTTAAAGAAAAAACTATGAAAGATTGGTTACTGCCGAATTCAGTGTGAAACTGAAACTTGACTCTAAAAGATAAAGTGAAAGTTTCTAATGCTCCCAAGTGCAAATTGCTTTTGTGACTATTGTTTATACTGAGAAAGAAATGAAGTGTGAGGTCTAAAATTTAAATTTTCGTTAAAATAGCAATCGTATGATACTTAATAGCCAACAATGCCGACAACTTAAAAATGCCGGCAGACGTGGTATACGACATCGATTTGTGACGACAGAGTGTTAAGTATGAATTTTGGATAGTAGATTTGTGTTTTAGTTCCATAAATAGCCAAAATGGCCGATTCAAAATAGCCAAAATGGCCGATATATTAAAAAATTTCACTTATGCCATTTTTGCTTTACGGTGTCATTTTAAGATTTTCTTAAAAATTCCGTAAATATTCATGGATTTAAAATCACTGAAAATCATTCACTGTAATTTCTGTTTTGTTTTTCGTTTTAATCAAAATAATGTTGGAAAATTTTTCGTAAAATAAAACTCAAATTTGATATCTCATTTCTTACCTTACTTATTTATTTATTTTAAATTTTATTTCAGAGAAAAAATGAAATTTATTTTCAAGTAAATAAAATTTTCACTTTCATTTTATTTAAAGATAGAAAAAGGTAGACAACAAATAACGTTAGAAAAACAAGAAAAAATAAAGCAATGTAAAAAAAAACCTATATTCAGCCTATAAATATGCTTTTATTTGAGGAAAACAAGAAACCCAACAAAAAACAATGAAATGCGATGGAATAAAGTTGAATTTAAACAGGATGATAGAAAGACTATAAAAACTGAGTTTTAAGAGGACGTCGTTTTCATTTTAAGTAACAAGAATAATTTCGTTTGCTATAAAAAACTTTTTTTTTGTCTTTTTTTTAAAAGTATTTTTTATATAAACTTAAATTTTAAGAGTTATTATGTAATATTGTTGTGACTTGTGAGTGTATAAAAGTTTTTTTTTCATTATACCCGTTTATTACTTCTGACAATATTGTTTTTATTTATGTAAGTACCTATATACTTAAATTTAAATTCGGAGTAATATAAGAATAATGAGTTTTTTTTTGGTTCCTACCGTTTACATTTGTAGTTCTTTCCAATTCTTTTATATACGCGTTTCACTAATGTTTTTGTTCATCAAGCTCAAAAGATGTTTCAAAAAAATGTAGTAATGTCTGACTTAATTTTTTGTTCTTTTAGGAACTGAGGCGTTTAGGCGATTTTTACAAGGTCACTCCCGAAGCATTTTAGTTCTAAGCGAGCTACCGCCTTGTATTCACGCAATCACTGTTTTCACTTCACTGTTTACTCTTTTTACACCAGTCAGAGATGTCCGACCTCACACTCCGCTTTGTCCATCCCCTTCAGATAGACCATTGAGTGAAAATGTCTTTAATATTCCAAACAATAACTTCGGTCCAATGAAAGGAATTGCCGTCAATATCGTAATGTTCCGGTATCTACATTAATGTTATCTTGTTATACGTCAAGGCTATCGGCACATTCCATTCAGTAATTTGGATTCCACTACATTAGACGAAAAGGTTTCAAGAACGGTCTCCTACTTATCACTATTATGTGTACGATAATGTTTTGCTCTTTTGAGAAATGAGAATAACTCATTTCTTTTTATGTACATTTAGAACGGAGGTGTTTAATATTAGAACTCCTAAAAAAACTACTGGAAATTACATAAATTCCGAATTAGTAAGTTTATTCTTAAAATATGTTTCAGCACGTGTCGTTTCTTTTAGGCATTATTTTATACATAATAACATTTTATGAACTATTCTACTGATAGTATGAGAACTTGTTAGTTGAGCGCAATAATGAGTTTTTTTATTTCCAAAATATGGGGAGATTATTATACACTTTTTATAGTGAAATTTTGGTATATTTAACTAAAAATTTTTTCTTCTGTAACTATTTTAAGAAGGTACAAAATATTAAACTGGAATTAAAGAATATTTCTTTATTTAATAAAAAATTTTAAAAAGATCTCTGTTATCCATTTGAAGACAACTTTGATATTCGAACAACAACTTTAAAATTTCAAATGAAAAACTTTAAAACTTCAAAGGCACAATATTTTTAAAACAAACTTGAAGATTTTCGTCTTGTGTTCTAACGATAATTTCTTGAATGAATAACTTTCATCAAATAACATTCAATTCATTGATTTTAAGATCAAAAATTTTTTTAACAAAATTTTCTTAACAACAAACAATTTTTTTGTATGACAGGTTGTTTTTTTCTTATAAAAAATTCAATATTATTTTTAAATATCGCAACATTAAATTGAAAATAAACAAAAGTTAAATCACTTTTGAATTATAAATTAAATGTTATATACACGAAATTATGTGTATAGAACCTTAGATTATTGATAGTTTTCTTATACAGCGCAGTACATCGAACATCTGTTATATTAGTGAAAGTTTGATGGGTAATTGTTTAAAATAAAAGTTATCATTTGGTATATTTGCTCTGATGTATACCCGCATAAAAAATTTTATAAGTTTATTTTATTGTGTGAAGTTTAAGTATAATAACAATGAGTTCATATAAAATATATGGTCTGTGTTCAAAACCATTGTTATAAAAGTGTAATATAAAAATTTTAAGTGTTGCATTCTACACTTATAAAGAATTCATTTGGTATGTAATAAAACGTTAAGTTGTGTTTAGGAGCATATAATAGAGAAAAAGGCACCAGAGGAAAAATTAAAAATTTTATTAAAGAAATAATCAGTGAAATTAAGGGAATAACTTGTTTTCACTTTTAATTAAATTGATTTTAGAATGGTTTTGTTTCGAAATCTTTGTGATTTCTAATGCCTTTCTATGTGAATTAAATATAATAATTTATTTTTCTTAAGATATTGTACCCATCGACTCTATATTGAACATAAAGTCAGTACGTTTAAAGAAAAGTCATTCCCTTATTGTTAGCTTATTAGTATATATGAATTCAAGCAAACAGTAATTCTTTTAATTTATGTCGGTAAATAAAATGTTGAAACGAGTGTTAGGAACACTTTCAACATCGATAGAAGGCATTCAGCATTTCAAAAGATAAGTATAGAATGAGCATACAACAAACTCTGTCCAGTCCCAACAAAGCAGCCAAATCCTTGGAGTAGTAATCTGAAATGGAAGCATAGTTCTTTTTATTAAAGTATTTGTTGACATTGAATTTCGAGTAATTACCCTTCCAAAACACTTCCAACATCGACAGAAGGCATTCAGCTTTTCTTTATATAAGTAGAATGAGCATACAACAAACTCTGTCCAGTCCCAAGAAAGCAGCCAAATCCTTGGAGTAGTAATCTGAAATTGGAGCATATGTTGGTTCTTTTTATTAAACTGCTTGTTGACATTGAATTTCGAGTAATTATCCTTCCAAAACACTTCCAACATCGACAGAAGGCATTCAGATTTTCCTTAGATAAGTAGAATGAGCATACAACAAACTCTGTCCAGTCAGCCAAATCCTATTAGCAAGTAATTTGAAATGGGAACATATGTTAGTTCTTTTTATTAAACTACTTGTTGACATTGAATTTCGGCTAAGTACCCTTCTAAAGCACTTCCAAAATCGACAGAAGGCATTCAGATTTTCCTTAGATAAGTAGAATGAGCATACAACAAACTCTGCCCAGTCCCAAGAAAGCAGCCAAATCCTTAGAGTAGTAATCTGAAATGAGAGCATAGTTCTTTTTATTAAAGTATTTGTTGACATTGAATTTCGAGTAATTACCCTTAAAAAACACTTCCAACATCGACAGAAGGCATTCAGATTTTCCTTAGATAATAAGAATGAGCATACAACAAACTATGTCCAGTCCCAAGAAAGCAGCCAAATCCTTGGAGCAGTAATCTGAAATGTGAGCATATGTTAGTTCTTTTTATTAAACTACTTGTTGACATTGAATTTCGAGTAATTACCTTCAACTTGATAATGTTATTTTGAGCTTAATTACTTTCAATTTGTGAGGGTAATTTTGGGTAATTACTCACGGCATGTGATGGTAATTACTCTAATCAAAACTAATAATTCTAATTTTAGACGCACACCATTTGATTAACTCACAAATTTCCACCTTGAGTAAAATTATTTTTGCCCTAGATACAATAACAATAATAATAATTAATTAATTTTATAAGATGTAATATAATAGAATTTTGGAGTTGCATTTAAATTTAAACTCATTCAATTATTAATAATCGAATTTAATTTGATTTATTACTTCAATTTTAGTTATAATTCAAAATGAATTTTAATTTCTTTCTAAAATATAATGACTATGTTAATTTTATGGAAAAATATTTGAAGTATATAATGAGCAACGATGACAACAACAATGAACTGTAATTGAAAAATTGTTGATTTTCTTAAATGCTCTTATTTTAATAATATTTAAAAAAAAAAAAGATTATTCGAATCAAATGAGAAATTTATCTTAAATGACAGTTTTTTAAAATAAATGGTTTTATTTTTTTCATTTCGCTTCATCAGCAAAAAATAAGGATTTCTCTTATATAGGAAACGCATCGAAATGAGTTTAATATTTAAAATCAAATAAAAATCATTGAAGATTTTATTAATTACTACTTTAACGTTAGACTAATCAATGAAAAACAAGAAAGAAATGGAAACTAACTGCTCTCAAGTAAGAAGGAAAACAGTTAAAAAAAAAAATCTGAAAATCCTTTTCACGTCCTTGTGATGGTCTTCTTTATCTAATGTATTCGGAGTCCTCTTATTCTTGAATGTAAGTAATTAAAGTGGAAATTTTTGGTGAAAGTATTAAAGGAAACTTTAATAAAAGAAATTATGTAAAAATAAAGAAAAAAGCCGCAAAAAATTAATTTTGTTTTTCTTGTTATTTTTTTTTTTTAATAAAAAATTGAAGGACGAATATAATTAAAAGGAGTAAAGATATAGAAATGTGAATGGATTTGGTGTGCGTAATTTTACTTTTTTTTTTTATAAATACAATTATGAGTGTTCTGTTTTCGTTGAAAAAAAAAAGGTTTTAAAGAGGTTTTCTTTTAATGAATTTTTGTGTATTTTTATGAGAGATCTACCATATAACAGCTGTATGTTGATTAACTCAATTAAAGAAATTATTCCTTTTTTATAAGTTTTATATAAGAAATTCCCAACTCAAAAGAATTTTTATAATTATTTGTGATGAAGGCAATTTTATTTATTCTTTTAAAAAAGTGGTTAAAATTTTTAATAATTTAAATGTTAACAAAAGTAGTATGTGAGAGTATTTGAATTTTAAAATGTGTTATTCGTGATCATGAATAAAACCTATTTTCTAATGCAATTGGAATATCTTATTCTTATCAATTGGAATAATTTATTAATTTAGGAGAAAACGCCCGACAGTTTATCATCAAAATTTCCTATTAATAAACATTCAGTACTACATTGGCTTCTTCATTGAAATTCACAAACGAAATTTAGGTATAAAGTTAGTGAAAGGCAGGCGGATTAAAATTTACCAAGCAGATTTCAGGAAAATTAAAAAACAAAATACAAATCGGACGTGATCATCCGATCAGAGACGTTATAATACAGAAAGACAGAATGATCAAGGGACATACAGATAAACCAAACCACCTGCAAACTGACCGACTGCAGGTTCGAAATACTGATTACCGATAGACAAATACATTGACTGAACAAAATATCGACGAACAAATAAAAAACAGACAGATAGATCGACCAGTTGATGATAGACTGGCAGACTGAATAAAACAACGGTTCTGGAGGTAATTTGATATACATATTAATTGAGGAATAATAGCGGTACATTATTATTTTCAAAATTTTTCAAATAAAAATGAAAACTATTAATCTTGATTTTAAATTTTCATTATACAAAATATAAATTAAATGAAAAATAAAAATAAATACAAGAGTGAGTTTTTTTGTTAAAAAATTGCATTCTTTTTGTAGAATAATATTTGTAATTTTGAAAAGAAGAGAAAATTAAAGAATTCTTTTAATAATTTTATTCCATTCATCACTATTTTATTATATATATACACTTTTGTTATATTTTTTCAAGTACGTTTTCTTTGTTCTTATTGAATACATTATTTTTTTTTTGTTAATTTTTCTGAGTGTATTTCTTTAGTATTTTAAAATATTTCCTTGACATGTTTGTTTATTTTTCTCAAAAATATAAAAAATTATTTTCCTTATGCCTATTTATTATTAAATAGAAGAGCTATAAAAATAAAATGTTATTGCCAATCTTTACAATATTGTTAATTTATATTATATACACTTAAAGAAAATTGTATTGTGACTTTTGTTATTTAATAATAATGAAACGGGAAAAACAAATAACAGTTCACTTGAAATTGTATGTTTTTTTTGTTCCTTTTATAAAACAATTGGAAAATCGAATTTGTGATATTAAATTTGTATTTTTTCTCTTGTTTACCTTACAAGTTGTTAGAGAGTTGAGATGAAAAAGGATAAAATACACAGATGTTAAATAATTGGCCTTGATTTTAGAAAAATGACAACTGTATAAATAAAAATATTTAATATTCGCGGCTGTTCTGGTACTAATGTTCTTAAATATTGGAAGAAAAGGTAGAATTTGAATAACAGTGAACACAATAATGTTTTCTTTGGAACTCTGTAATTAGTCATACTCGTAACATTTTCATAGAGAAGAATTTCTAAGTGTATATATGTATATGTACATGTATGTAAAATATTTTTGCTCTTACACCAAAACACAAATGACTACTATCATACAAGCAATGAAAAGTAAGGTTATGTGTATGCCATTTTATAGAAAACTATTTATAGAACATATTGTGTATAATTCCACTTTAAATTTAATTAAATATTTATAATATTATAAAAATATTTAAGGTATTTTTATAATTCGGGTTTGAATATATTAAAAAACAAAAAATATATAAGAAAATTATTAGAAAATATAGAAGGTACGGTGAATATGTAGGAGTAGATTTTAATATTTTGTATATTCAAAGATGTCGGGAGTTACAATTGAAAATTGCTGCTTCGAATTGAGTTTCTTAAAGTTTTGATAAAGTTTTTAAATGTTGAAATTATTTTAAATTTTTTTATAAATACTGAATAATAAAAAAATGAAATACATGTAGTTGGCTTTGTGAGAATAAAATGAACAATTAAATAGAAACTGACAACACAAATGAGGCATTGGAAATTTTTAAAATAAAAAATTATTTGAAATTATTATTTAAAAATATTATGAGATTAAAACGATAAATAAGAGAAAAAGGAATACATATGTATGTGTATCTAATACAAAAGTGTAGACGGAAATGAATAATCAACTGCATAAATAGAAATATGAATGAAAGAGCTGTGCCACAAATCACAATTCAATTTTTGCAAAGATTCCATTGAATATACGACAGGTGCGTGAAAATGTATGAAACAAGATTGCAGATTGAAAAAACCGATTGACAATGCACCTCGACTCATTATTAGTCTATGAGTCTCGACTCATTATTAGGATCTATTGCGCTCCCCGATTAATTACAGACATTATGCCAAAACTACTACCCCGAGACGTATCATTCCAGTAACTTCAAGTATCTTGTGAAGGTCAATTCTCTGCACAAAAGTCTCCTGTTCTTTCACATAGAAGCTAAACGTGCCATCGTCTTCCAATTTATATAGGATACAAGATGTAAATATGTATATGTAATTTAATTTGAATTCCGGAATATTATTGAAAAACACAAATTGAGGTTAAGAAGGATATTTCTAGAAGAATATTTTTATAAAAATAATATTTCTAAGGTAAGAATATTTCTAAAACATTGCCATTACCTCTTCTATATTATTAATCTCATATTCTTAAGAAAATTATGCACATATTTTACAAGATTAAATATTTTTCATATTTTCGGAGTTGCACCATTTTGTAAGCATTTTGAAATATTTGACATAACCAGGATTTATTTGTCTTTAATTTGAAAAGTAGTTTATTTGTCTGATCGACTTAAAATACTTAGAAACCGAAATATTAATTCCTTGATTTGATTTTGAATATTCACTATTAAAGTTAACGCTAGTAAGTGTTTGAAAATGTCAGATAATTTTGTTAATGACTTTGAAATATCACTCACTTGCTTTGTTATGGTACAATCATAGAAGTGATAACAGAAGGCAGAATATAGGTACCTAAAATAGTAAATAAGGTAATGACTAGAATAGGGCTGTAGAAAAATATTTTCATATTATCTTTTTTGTGAAAATGTGACATAAATATTTAGGATTTATAAAAAAAATGGTGTAAAAAAATATGGTACTACCCTGTTGTAATGAATGCTGGGAATCCTATTAACATAAATCTATTTTGTTTGTGTAAGTTTGTGTATATGTATCATCAATAAGCTCGAAAGGTATGTGCCTATTCACAGATGATGAATTCATTCGAAATTATTGTCACTTTAAATTTTTTCAATGAATTATTCAAGATTTTTATAATATTTAGAACGTTTTAAATTTATTTATTCTAATATTGTTTTTTTTTTTGTTTTAAATTCTGAGAAACTGGGATAAAAATTGATTGCTTTCAATATATTTTTCAAAATAAATATTGTGCATATTAAAAAATTTCTTATAATCACAAAGAAATTTTAATTTTTTAATTAAGAAATGTTTTCGTTATTATTTTTTTGCTCTATCTTTGATTGTGTGTCTATTAGTTAGTTAGAGAGCGGAGGTGGCAGGCACAACTCTGCCTCCCAGCACTAAACTCGTCAGCATCCCCTCACAACACACCTCTCCTCGCTAAATTCATTGAAGTCTTTTGAAAAGTTTAAAAGAAGACGCTCTCCCAAAAGGCGCCTTTCCCTTCGCATCAGAGCGAGGCATTCGTATTCCACCACCTCAAAGTTTTAGAATTCCCGGCAAATATCTGTAGACAAAGTGCTCAGAATATTAGCCATTTTTTCTAATAAACAGTGTCCCGTAAAAATGTCAACCGCAATACTGAAATCCCTGCTGCTCAATGCCAGTATCACTCTCGTCCTTGTACCATCCTTTCTTTTCGAAATCAGTGTATCTTAATTCATAGGAAACCGAATAATCAGTTCGCAGATCCCCGACACCCAAGCCATACTTCTCCAAAATTCTACCGTGAATGCAGCCGCTGGTCTTCAGAAACGCTGCCCCATGAAGCCATATTCTTCACCATGTTTGCCGTCGTACTAAATGCGCCTGTCACTGCAACGCGTGTAAACCTCTGCACTTTCTCGAGCTTTTAGAGCTCCCCAGACCGACACACTATTGACCACGATAAAAATGCCCCATACGTGAGTATGATAGCCACAGACTAATGTCCCAGTTATTTAGTATACGTATTATATAATATTGCATGTTTTAACACCAATGTTAAACAAAGTTATTAAAGAGGCGACAATACGTGTAATGCTATGCTGATATTTATACACCTACACATTTGTTCGAATCTTATTTAATTGAACAAACAAGTGAATGTTCTACACACTTCCTATATTTTATTTAGTAAAAAGCAGGGCAGCCGAGTTCAACAGGGCAAAACCAAAATCAAAGTACAAGTGCCAAACTTGTACTTTGAATTTGCTTTTGGAAAAAAATGCTGAAATTTGGGGGTAATGAAACAAATTAAAATTAGAATAGACTAAATTATTTTTTGTATTATTACCATCATTAACACACTGTTGACTGCTATTTAAATGAACAATCTTGCGGGATTATAACTTTAACAAAATGAATTCTTTAAAATTCATAGAATGAAATTAATATTTTATAAATATTTCGAATATCCACTTCACAATTTATAAAAAGGACGTTTTATAATTTTCGGAATGCAGATTGTTCCTTGTGGCTGTTCATAGGTAATTCGTTTTCCATCACTTTTGTTTTGCACTTTTTTTTCTTGCTTTATTTTTCCATAAATACGAAACATTTATAAAGTTTAAGTGAATCAATTTCATGGTTGTGTGACGTTAACAAATTCAATTTTCCAATTTTACACCTTGATAATATTTTATTTACGTTTTCAAATATATAGTTTACAACAAAATAAAAGAAAAAAAAAATGTTAAAAATTTTTTATTACAAAGGTAAAAAAGTTAAAAAGAGGAAAAGAAGAAATTAAATATTAAAAAATATTTTATGGTATTTATATTTTTCCAAAAAAAAAGTGGAAAAATCATTATCAATATCCACAAAAGGATATTTAAATATATTAATATAGGGATGATGACTGATTTACGACGATTTATTATAATATACAGGGATTAATAAAAAAATTCTTTCTCTATGAATTAAAATACAAATATACAATTCAAAAAATTTAATAAAATTTTTTCAGAATATATTATGGCAACAATTATTATTATTGACACTGACAATTACTTTAATTCAATGACGCTATATACCTGGTTCTATTGATAATTTATAAAATATTCGATCAAGATCATTAGTTTTTGTATCAAACAAGATATTTCTGATTATAACAACATATTTTTCAAATTCATTCATGTATTCAAAATTTTAAACAGTTTACGTCAAGATTGTGCCATATTGACAACAATGACACTTCAAAATTGAATTATTCAATTTTAAAATAAAATATGCAAAAACGTGGGATTTGGAGTATTGGCTTATTCCGGAACAACCGCTCGGTAATCGGAAACTTTCGTGTAGTAAACAAATTAATTAATTAGTTTGACAGATTGTGTTGTTTTATATTATGTTATTGTTACATTTTTAATGTCAACGTCACAGCTGTCACTTTGTTTGTCAAAAAGTTTTTTTGTATGATTTTTTGTAAATTTGAAATTATACATGTAGTACTCGCAACTAATTTTTATTTTTGATCAGCCGACATTTTTCTATTGTGAAAAAAAAATTAAAGTAATTTGACAGATTGTATCATATTATGGCACAAAGGTAACACTACTCGTATCTTGCGTAGCCATAATATTTGTTAATCAATATTTCCGTTCAAAACTCTATATTATTTTTTGAGCAATATTTTACTTTAATACTCTATGAGGGTTTTGAATTGTTATTTCAATAGTTTTATTTTTTCCAATTTTATTAAAAAACAGATTTTTTTTTAAGTTATAATACCCGTAAATATGTATAAATAGTAATAGAAGTGGAAAATTGTAAAATTTTTATTATAATTTTTGATTTTCTAATAAATTTTCCACATTAATGATTTCAATTGTTTCTGTATAGTTTATTGTACCATAAAGAGTGCAGGGGAAAAAAATTAATTTCCAATGATTTATTTTTTATGCTTTTAATATTGTGTTGGAGGATTTTTTAATAATTCGATATAATTTTTTTTTTAAATATTAAGTTTTAAGAATTCTATTTGTGGATATTGAAATATAAGGTTTGTGTATAATAATTCAAATTAAAATTCTTGTGAATTCAAAAGAAAAACCTCACTTTACTTCTGATTTGGGACTCAACCTTGATAGGGAAATTACAAAATTGTTTAAAAATAAAAATTCTATTATAATTTTATTTAATATTATGAATATTTTTGTTGTTTTTTTTTTTAGGAATTGGGGATTAAAGATTAATATTTTAATTTTTATATTTGATTTTTAAATTGTGAAGCAAATTTTAAGACAGAGTAAATACTCGTTTGTTGACAGTTAGTGACAAATCTTGGTGTTTACAAAATAATCCATTATATAGTTGGATATTCAAATATCCCATCGAATTATTGAATTTTTGTAAAGTTAATTGTGATTTCAGCCCAAAAAGTATTTTAAGGTGATCGAGTATAAAATAAATGTTCGCTGTTCAAGGTTAAAATAAAATTTCATATCACTTTATCAATGTCACTCGTTAAATGTTTTTTTTTGTTTAAATTAAATTTCTATTCATAAATAAATATTTAAAATAATTCAACAAAATTTTAATTAAAACGCAATAGGAGGGATTTATTAAGAAAAATCAAAAATATTCGTAAAATTAAAAAATTATTTTCAGTCACAATTAATTTTCATCAAAAAATTAAATAATAAATTAATTGTTTTTCAAAATTCTAAAATATGTTTAATTGTTTGAAATTGTAATAAAACATTTATTGCACTGCGCATTGCTACACTCCAGACGTTATTAAAAATTTGAGGTACCTATAGGAAATTTTTGAAATTACTATGGAAATTATTTTGAAATAAATTTGAAAAAAAAAACCCCTAAAATAATAAATGAAAATTAAAATGATTTCATTTTGAATTGTAAATTCCATTTATTATACAAAAGCATATACTGTTGGCAAGGTTACCTTTTTCATATATTTGATGAAATTTTTCATACGTGAAGTATAGTTATAAATCTATTGTAAATGAATTTATCAAATAAAATATCAGGAAAATATGAAGAATAGATGTGTGGCTGTATGTACATATATAAAAAATAATAATTAACAAATTGTTATATGAATTTTTTTGAAAAAAATTTAATTGTTTATTTGGTAAATAAGGTGTCTCCAACAGTCTCCAATGTGTCAACAATAGACAGTTTGTCAAAATTGGAATGGACTTTAAATTACGCTCTAAACTACTAGAAAGTAGTAATTTGTAAATGAAGAGCTGTTTTGTATATATATATAGACAACCTGCTATTTATAGAACTAAAAACTAACCTAGAAAATTCAATACTGAGAATTTGATGTGTATTTACCACAACAATAAAAAGCCACCTAGCGAAATAAATGTGCATACTTCTCTATACTATACTCTTTCATGTAAGTTGTAATTACCCCAACTCCATTTGTGACGCCTTTGTGATGGTTGTTCTTAATTATGCTTTAATCGATCCCTACAATATTAATTAACAATTTTTCTCCGAGCCAAATCAAACTCCCAATCTTTAAGAGCCAATTGTTGTCTACAACGCGTAAGTGAATGGTCTTTCAACTTTTTAAATAAATTCGACTCGATTTAATAATCTTGTAATATTTATTATCCTTGTTCAGTTGAACTCAATTTTGAAGATTTATTATTTAAGTTTTTTGAATGCAACATGAACATTGCTCCTGTTTGGAACATCTCTTGTAACATTTCAGATAACAGAACATTCAGAGATTCATACGATATAAATAAAATATTATTAGAGCGCCTATATATATGCTATTAAGTCTTCGACATCTTGTTGTACTCAATTGTGTTTCATATTTATGAATTGGAAATTTAGAATTTAGTATATTGTAGATTCTCGCAAGCAAATAAATAAAAATATTTCCGCACTCATACCATAGATATGTATTCGAATATACAGTGTAGGTGGTGAGGTATCCGTTTATCTCAAAATATAAGTTGTTGTGTTATGAAACGTTCCAAATCTGTATACATCTACGTATATAAAATGTATAATATTAAATATACAATAGATAGAATATTTTTTTTTTATATAAAATAGAGAGAATTTTTTTTTATTATTTCTGTACAAAGAATAATTTTTATGATAGTTACAATAGTATTTATTTGTATGTGTATGATTAACTGTATACCTACATATGTTATATTCAAGTGTATAAAATTTATCAAAAAGAAATTGAAATTCATATGTGAATTTACGTGAAAATATTGAAAAAAAAAAGAATTTTTTATTACATAAATTTGACAGTATATACAAATATATGTATTTCTATATATGTACATACATATGTATATATTGTGTATATTACTATTTTTTTTTTCATAAATAAAAGATAATTGTGCCGTTAACAATATTTTTTCATGTGAATATCAATTTTTTCTAGCGGAAAATATGAATTTTATCTTGCCTTAAAATCAATTTATCGACTGTAATAATTTTACATTAAAACTATGTAATATAACAATTACGATAAAATTATTGAGAGTTGTCATTTTTTTATGAAATATTTTTTATTATATAAATAATACTTGAATTAAATTGTTAAACGTCTTCTTATAGTGTATACGAGATATCGGTCTCTTATTTTATTAATTTGAGTTGAGTAATGAGTTGAGAGATTCTTTCGATATAAAATTTTTGACAGAATAACAATCAGCGCCGTCAGTAGTCTAATAGATGGGTGATTTATAATAAAACAAATGGATTATGGGTTGAAATGAATAACAGTTCAGTATTCATTTCATATATAATTTATAGAGTGGGAGAAAATTTAGAAAGAGCGGCATTAAATTGTTTATCGTAAATATTTATCATATAATTTCTCATTAACAATTTGTTACTTTTTTTTTCGAAGATAATTCTGTTCGAATAAATATTATGTACTCGTATTTACTTTAATAAATATTTATGTGTCGTATGTATATATAATTAATATATACATACGTACATAGTATATGAAAAATACAATGAAAATTTGTACAAAAGTAAAAATATTCCGCTCTGTTACCCATTATGATTTTCTGAGAATAAATAAGAATTTTTTTTTTTTTTGGTATTTCACATTCTGTTTTATTGTGTTTCTCTTATTTTTTGTTCTTATATAACCAGGATATGTGATAAGCCACTTTTTTTTCCCTTAGCATCCTTTTGTTTTTTTTTGTTTTTAATTTTAAATATTATACTAAAAATATGCTCTTCATATATTAACCGTGTCAAATATTTTGTTGAGTTTTTTTGTCACTTCTAAAAATGCGATGATATTTTTTGAAACAATATTAAAAAAATGTTAAGGGTTTATATCTCAGAAGCAGGCTAACACCTACATTAAAATATTTACTAATTTATATAATTATATAATTGGGCCTATGTATGAATATCTTATTGTATTTGAAGTTTTATTACCTGGGTGTTCGAAAATCTCATGTTTTGTAATTAAATTGTGAAAATTGTATTTGATATTTTAAATGATTTCTTAAATAGGTGGCAAAGTATTTCCTAATCATTTTGGATGTAGCGGTGATAGGGCAACTATTACGGTTAAAGCATTAAAAATGTATTGATGACAAATCTTAATAATTTGCGAAATAAAGCTATTTTAAGAAAATTTGGTCCCAAAACAAAATTTTTTGAAAGATTTTATTGAGGCCGTTAAGGTAAGACATGAACTAATTTTAACTCCTTCAACTCCCGAAATGATATGCATTAACATTTCAGAAAAATTCTACTTTTTTTTCAATTAAATTGAAAGTTTTAATTTTTAGAAAAATTCACTGTATCCGTCGCTTTGGCTAAACACACTGAAAATATGATCCACTAGAATTTATGGTTATTTTTCTGAAATCTAAAACGATAATCAAATTTTGCCATCTTGCATGCAGGTTTTATCGAACATTCAACAAAAAATTTTTGTTGCATTGTTCTACATATTTTTGACACGAGTTTGAGATTTGAAATATAATAAAGTTAAGAAAGAATAATCTCAAAAGAGTTCTTCTCTGGGAACAGGAAAAAAAAAGAATTCTGAAACATTCAAAAATACAAAAATCTTATTTTCTCACTTGACTTGAATTTGTTGTGTTACGGACGGAATAATTTTTAATAAAAATGAATAATTTTTAATTTTTTATTATAAAAAACAAAATTTTTTTTTTCATATTTTACGGGATTTAAATATAGAAGCCTTTTTTATTTAAATTATTATTTAAATTATATAGGCTTTACCGCATTTTGTTCTTTGGTTTTAAACTTTAATGTTAGAATTTTTAATTTTATATAAGAGGATATAAGTATGTGTTAGAAAGAGAAAATATGCCACTTATCGTTTATTTTACCGTATATGTGTTATACAAAATAAGCATTCTATTTTGCTATTCTTGTTTTTATTTTTAAATTTTTATTAATTTTCTTTCATAAAAAATATTTATGATACTCGTTTCTTATTTCTGCAGAGGCAGAAAACAGTTCTTGAAAAAAAAAAAATAATAAAAAACAAAATTTTTCGTATTTTTTTTTTTTAATTTTAATAATGGAACTTTAGAAAATTACAAGATATAAAAAAAAGGGTATATGCATAAATTTTATTTGTACATAAGAGAGTGAGAAAATGCTCATTTTCTTGTGTTCATTTTTTCTCTTTCTGGGTCACTAAGGATATTATAAAATTGCCTTTGGTTGCTTATTATACACTTAATATATGTGGTGTGTACTCTAAAATTATTCACCTCTATTTAATCACATAATTTTTTTTTTATTTTTTTTTAAGCATTAACTTTTGCGTTTGCATCATTTTCATAATTTTTTATTATCCTTATTGCGGTAAATCACTTTTTAAAAAAAATTTTTTTTTTATTTTTAATGCAAAAGAAAATTTGTTTTCCATTTTTTCTTTTTTGAAGGTGAAATTTTTCTTATATAACATAAAAGTAAAAATGGAAAATAATATTTGTTAAAGTTTAGATGATTTTAATTTTTAAGAATTATTCTCATTCGAATACAAGTTTATGTAGGTCATTTTTTTGCGAAATTCACCTATAATTAGGTTGTTAAATACAGCCCCAACTAATATTTGAATATTTTTAATTAATTACTTCTTCATTAAGTTTAAGACCTTTAAGTTTTAATACTTTAATTGGTGTAGTCTTTAGATTTTGTATAAAATTTTATTTTTAAAACAACCTTTCGTATTTGTAGAGTGCTCATCGTCAAAAATGCAGCAGAGCAAAGGTTTTCCACTTCGCCGTAGGCGGTGAAACGAAACTATGGTATGATCGGATTTCCGAAGACCAACTTTTCTAAAACAATCTTCAACTTTAAAATAATTTTTATCAAATCATTTAATGTCCAGTAGAGTTTAATTACATTAGCACTCATGAAAACAAATCGAATACTTATAAAATTTCGAATTCAATTATTTAATTGCTACTATTCCATCTCAGTATAACCTCAAATTATATTCACATTTTAAAGTGTTTACATATTTTGTTTTGTATTACATATTTCCACTTTTTATGTAAGAGATGCTCATTTGCTCAATATATCTTTTATGTCCTATATATTTCTTTGTGCTGAATCTTGTCCACTGTACAATATGTTTTTGTTTGGTCATTTTCTATATTTTGAATACATGATGCAAACGCAAAAGTTAATGCTTAAAAAAAAAATAAAAAAAAATTCAGATAACTTCAAATTTTGTTTTTTTCTTTCTTTAACTTATAAAGAATTCTATTCAACTTGTATAAGAGTACAAAATAGCAACAAGTATATTTTAAGTATATTTATGTAATTGTATTTATATATTTTGGTATTCCTTTATCTGTTATTATAAATTTTACAGTATGGTTCACATTAAACACATCTGTGGACAATTTTCTTTCTTTACATTTCTTTTAAAATTTCTTCTTTTCAATTTATCTAATTTTGTTTTCTTATGTTGAAGTCCTTTTTATATAAATCGAATGTATGTATAGTGAAGTGGTGTTGCTTATATATAATTTTCAATTTTGAGTAGGTTCTGAACTAAATTATTAAAAATAAAAAATATTGAATTTAGAATTCATATAATATAAAAGTATATATAATTATTTTATTCTGGAAATTAGTGGAAAATGTAATGAAAGCCAATTTTTATATATAATTATATTTGGATTAAGCTATAATAATTCTAAAGCGATTGTGCCTCATACTCAAATTAAAACATTTAACATAAACTGAAGTGTGAAAATAATAACTGGCGCCCAAAGTGAAGTATGGTGAGAAAAAATATAGATTTAAAAAAATATTGTGTGTTTGTTTAATTCCGAGCTAAAAAAATCATATCAGTAAGGGACTAGTCGTTAGTCTGCCTTACACCGAAGTTAAAGTATTTAACACAAAATGAAGTGGGAAAATAATTACTGGCGCCCAACTTTGTGTATCATGAAAAATAATAATATTGTGTTTATTTAATCACGAACTAGCAAAGTCATTAGTAAGGAATAGTCTTAAGTGGAAAAATATTAACTGGAGCCTAAAGTGGGGTTTGGTGAAAACAAAAAGAAGGTAAAAATACTGTATTTTTGTTTAATCTCGAATCCACAAAATTGTCGTCAGTAATGACGAGTCTTGTGCCTGTCTTATACTGAAGTTAAAATATTTACTAAAAAATTAAGTGGGAAAATAATTACTGGCACCCAACATAGGGTATAATGAGAAAAAATAAATAAAAATATTGTGTGTTTATTTAATCCCGATCTAACAATCATTCGCAATAAGGGAGTGTGCCTTATAATGACGTTGAAATGCTTAATAAAAAATGAAGTGTGGAAATAATAACTGGCGCCCAACAAAGGGTATGGTGATAAATTATTAATAAGGACTAGTCTGATTAGATTATGAATTACATTATTTTCAAATTTTTTAGATTTTCAGCGTGTCTCATTGTCAAGTTTTAAGAGTACATTCATTCTTTGCAATTATTACAATATTGAGTAAATATAAATTTATTATTTATTATGTACATACATATGTATAAATGAAAAATATTTTTTGAAAAGAATATAATTTAAATTTGTATATATTCGTAAGTTTATGTCTATTCTTAGGGTCTTGAAATAAATATTTGTACAAAGAAGAGTCCCATCTGCTCTTTTAATGTAGTAAAATATTTCCTATATAAGATGGTTTTGTTGGTATTTAGGAATGTTTCTACTATTACTACCGCTTGTTGTATGTTACAATTTATTTTCTTGTATATTGAGTATGAGAATAAATTTTATTTATTATTAATGGTCTGTTTTTTCGGTCAGGATATGTAATAAATATTATTGTTGGCGATAAATATGTTGTTATACTGTTTTGTTGATTTTTTTTTTTGCCGATAAATATTTAATAAATTGAAAATTAATAATAAAATCAAAATACATACAATATTGGTATTGATTTTATTATTGATTTGATTTCTCTTAATATGGAATGAAAAATACAAGCAATGTGTGAAAATGTGGTATATTTATAAATTTAAATAAATTTGCATTTGATTCGGAACACAATATATTGCATATATCTAGGAGCTTTATAGATTTAAGTGGCATTCAGTTTGTTGATGAAATGTAGTTGGACATAAATTAGTTGTCAACGAAAAAATTACAGAATTTTTCACCTGAATATCACTAATAAACAACAGAGCTTTCTTCTTTCACGATTCCGCGAATCATCTATGACACTTTCCGAACTTCATTTTTAACAATTCTTTGCAAAAAGAGGTGGTGGTGCGGACAAAAATTTGTGTCGTTTTTTTGTGTTTGACTGATCAAAGATTTTTTTGCCGTTTATTTGCGCTTAATTGATCAGAGTCTGTGCGCCATTTATTTGTATTTAATTAATTTTGTCTATAAGTGTTTACTAGTGAAACACAAGCAAAACATTGATAAGAAAATCATTAAATATTATTGATCACGGATTACAAGTAAACACTCACGGGTGAATGCAAGGCAACTTTAGTGTCAAATCTTTTCTATTTTATACAAATGTTATGTGTAAATATATTTATAAATAGCAGAATAAATCTAAATATTTGTTCAGATTTGTGCCGGGAATAGAATGCTGGTCTTTTTGGAACAAAAAGTGATATAATCGATAACTCAAAATCGAGAGAGAATGTTTTTTTCATCGTAGTAGAAATTTGTAAAGAGAGATTTTTTTTCTGTGTCGAATTGGAGAGATATATTTCTTCGTTGTGCGAGAGATTCAATTGAGATAGATATATTCAATGTTTGGTAGAGAACTAAGGTTAGCAACGTGCTAATTAATCAGTATCTATTTTTGTAAATTATTATTATTATTTATGAAAAAATTTTAATTTAAGGCTATTAAAAAATAAAATCTTATGATTAAGAATTTGTTCTTGAATATTCTTGCAGGAATTCCTTTTCTTAATCATTTGCTCATTAAATATAAAGATGTTATAAAATATTTTTTAAACTAAAATAAAATATCTAGAGTACATTTTTTAATTAAAATTATTATAAACATATTGTTATATATACAGAAAATATTTTATAAATAATAATGATCGCTAAAAATAAATTTTATTAAACCATAAAAATATGAAATTAAAAAAAGGTTTTAAAAACAAAATCATCTCTCCTCTAAAGTCCTGAAAACTAAAATAATATTATTTTCTACTCTCATTATTCATAATTTCACATAATTTTACTTAAAACTTATTAACTATAAAACTGAGTTTTATTTTAGTAGGACATGTGAAGTCATAAAAAATAATTTAAAATTATACAAGATTTTTTGGGTGATTTTGAAATTTTTAAGTACCTCATCGTACATGTCATAAAATAGAATATACCATTAATAACGGATGTAGGTTTGGGTATAAAATAATTTTAATAATTTTTGAAAGTTTATTATAATAATCTAGTCATAAGTACATTAATATACATATGGAATTTTAGTCATAAGTCATCATTATACTCGTAGTAAAGGAGTAAATATTTATTAGTAATAAAAATTTTGGAAGAATTTAAAATCAAAAGTTATAAACCCTTTATTGACGGTGAGATGAATGACATTTATTAACTTTAATTTTATTCAAAACTATTTTGATTTATTACCTTATTATGTAGGTTTGGGTAATTGAGATACAATATTGTGTTGGAGTATATTGATTGATATTATCGAAGTATATCTAAAATGTTTGCTTTCTATGAACCTTATGGAAGATATTCCAGTTGGCAGAGAGCATCAATATCAGAATATTTAATACCTGTGCAAAATCGGTACTACTGTATGGCTATGAAATATGGCTGGCGGATACAGCGTATATTAATAAGACTCAGCCATATGCTTAAGAATAATATATAGAATATGCTGGAATAACAAACAATGATGATGTAATCGATGAACGTTTACGTACAAAAAACCTATAAATGTAGCTTAATAAAAGAAAGAAATTTAAGAAGGCCGAGACATACGTTACTGTGGCCGAATAATACGATAGCCAGGCAGGCAATAAAAAGAAAAACAGGCTGATGTTAGAATTGAATCCAAAGGATAAAATGAAGATGGGTAGACCCCGTAACATGTGGTGACGAATTACACTTAAAGAGCCCGAATCAAATGGAAAATGCTTGTCAGAAATAAAGTTTTTAGTCCAAAACAGAGTGCGATTCATGAAGATTTGTTGAAGCCGTATGTTCAATTTAAAAATAAAGTATTTGAATCACTTGATTTTTTGGTTTATTACGACATCAAATAGTGACATTAAATGGCGGCCATCCAGCTGTTTGTGTGAAATTTTTTAAAATTTCTTTAACAGATAACAGCGTACGTATTAAATTTATCTAATGTGTTATCATTTTGCTTACATATGCCTTGAAATATGCAAAAGCTTCTTCTCATTCATCTGACATGATCATAATGATTTTATTGAATTTTTAAATCAAAAATTATTCGTTCATAAAATTTTTATACAATTTTTTTTTTATTTTTTAAGGTAAAAAGGATTTTTTTTTTTGTTATCCTTATAACTTTTGTATTTATATGCAAATTTAACAATTTAATATTTATATATTTTGTGAAAAATATTTTTTTACCTAACTATAATTTTATTATTTTTATTTATTTGTTTCCATTGATATATACAAAGATCCTTAAGTGAAAAGAAAAGGAAAATTTTGTATCCCTTTTTTTATTTGTCACGTTTTATTATCAAAATTATTTTTCGTTATTCTAAGGATGTTTTAAAAGTAAACTATTACGTTATTATTCGATAATGAATAAAAGTAAAATAGATTGAGTCTGTGGTGTGTAGAACATTTTATTTTGATTATGCAAGTGAAGAACTGCCATTTTTGGAGCGTTATTCAACTTCTCCGAGTTTATACGCAGATGAGTTAAAAATCGCTTTCTACTCTAAACTGCACTAATGTTGCATCAAGAATTGATAACTTACTTGGATAAAGATATAGATAAGAATTGTCGAATAATTTTCTTAGTAAGATATAATTTTTATCAATTTTCAACTCCTTGTATCAAATTTTCCCCAAATGAATCCGGCGACTGGACGGTCAGCATTAAACTACTTGCAAAGATTATTAAGAACTAATAGAACAGAATGAATAGGCAAATTTTTCATTCAAAAATTTTGTTTCGAAAATGTTCGGAAATAATAATATTAAATATATTTGCACATAATTTTTTCCAAAATTATTAATAGATTCTAGTGAAATTTTATAATAGGAGAGAGAAAACACCCAAAAAATTTCAATTTCACAAATTTTTTTTGCCCAATAAATATTAGTAATTTTGACACAATCAAAACTGCAACTCTTTCCGTATTCAATAAAAAAAATTTCTTTAAAAATTTTGGAAAACATCAAAGACGTGCAAGGATTTTTAATATTGCATCAAGAAGAAGACAATTTTCTGGAAGCAAATTTCTACAACATTTGTTTCCTTGTTCTTTGGTTTTACTCAAAAAAACGGATCAAGGACAATAATCAAACTTTGTATAGAGTCAGCATGAACAAAGCATATTTTTGTTTCTCAATTTTTTTGTACCAAGCGAAAATTTTTTTTCTTCTTATTTTGTCATCGTCATTTTCATATTTTTATGTTTTAGCTTTTTTTTGTATGCATAACGATAAGGATTATTATTAGAGAGGATAAAGAAAAATGAACGGAACGAAAAAATAAACAATAACATTTTATTGAAATCCTTGTATTTTTAAAGGATAACAAAAGTGAAAATGTCAGTTTTTTGTCAATATAAATTTTTAAATAATTTTTTTTTTTATTTTTTTTTTTTTCGAAATATGCCTACAATTTGTAATGTTTGTACAATTTTTTACGAATATTATATATGTATGTATATATTGTAATATCACATAATAAACAAATTTTAAATAAATATTTAAGGAAAAATATTTATCAAGAAAATATTATATTATGAAGATTTTGTCATTTACTTTGAGTATAAATCAGTTATATGGGAGATTGCATCAACATCAAATAATAAAATAAAGTAATCAGCATTTTATTTTTAGAAAAGTTTTTGGGTAATCCATATTTTACGTAGGGCAAGGCAAGCTTGGCGGGGTTTGGTCAGATTACATTGAGCCTATTTAAGTCACCTATTTAAGGTGACTTAAATAGGCTCAATGTTATCGTACGCTCAATGATGATTTGATATTAGGGCGGTATTAGCGAAACGGAATGTAAATGCCGATTAGGGCGCGGTAAAATTGTCAAATTAAAATCAATTGTATTAATTAAGAAAAATTGGAGTAAAGAAGAACTTGAACGGATTTTTTTTTGTGTTAATAATATTGGGTAAAATGTGCTAAAACTACCCAAGTTGATTTGAAAAAAAATTGAAATTTTTCTATTTTGAAATTCTTGGTTTTTGATTATGCAACCGTATAACAGTGATAAGTACCACTCACAATAATTTACTGAGGTGAATATTCTACCATTATATCTTAACCATTATATGATTGGAAAATGTAAATTTTTTCTTCCGTATACTATAAAAACGGAATGGTAAGAGAAATTGAAAATTTATTTTTAAATATACAAGATGAAAATTTGATTTCTTGAAATTAATTTCTATTTGATTGTAAAATAAATGATTTTCAATGTAAATTCTATTTATATATAATATTTTGTAAAATAATTATATTTTAAATACTCGTGTATCTACCGTTTCTACAAGGAAATCCAAATTTCAAGGTGCTTTAAGCATTTTTATAAATTCTAAGAATTTCAAATATTTTATTTCATTTATATTAAACGTATAGTTTATGAAGGAAATTTTTCCTATTTCAGTTGAATTATATTATTAAGAACGAATTTATTATACCAATCATTATTATTAAATTTTAATTGCATACTTCTAGGGAATTTATTTTCATAATATTGTAATACATAATGTAGCATAGAATTGCGATTATTGAAATTATTGCTAATTAGTATTTCTTCTTAATTGAAAAACATAAATAAATGTTAAATTAAATTTTATTGAAATATGAAGATATTTGCAATAAGATCAAATTTTTAATTAAAATTGAATAGGAAATTTCAAATTTTCAATTTAATTTTGTAATATTTTTGATTTTAGGCTAAGAATTAATAAGAATAATTTAAATTTGTGTTATACTAATAAAGTATAATCAAGTAATAACCGAACATGCTCCTATTCATTATAATAAAATCTATACCTTATAAAAAATTTTAGTATACTACTGTAATAACGAGAAATTCGTGGGGTTTATTCAAGAATTTTTTATCTCAAAGCGTTATGGAATTGTTGAAAAAATCGACTATATCTATTTTGTGATTTCCTTGTTGATTAACTATGGGTTACGGTTTCCTAATGAATTTAGGTTTACTAGTTTTTGAAATCTAACTTTTTGCCTAAAATATTTTGTAAAATACTCAGTCCTTTGGAACTGCTCTAATTAAATTGTACTAATTTTTAAATTTTAAGTTTTTTGTGATTTCTAATTTTAAATATTTTTCAATAGGGTAAGGAGTCTTTGAAATTATTATTTACAATCGAGTGTTGAAATTGAAATTACTAGGTAATGACTGTTCCAAAGTCAAATCAGTAGAATAGTTAGAATATTATTTAAATATCAATAACTCACGAAAAAATTTATTTTTTTTTAACTTTAATTTACATAATGAAGTTTTTTCATGAAAAAATCTTTTATCGCCATCACGACTTCATCTTACAAATGAAATCACCTTGACCTTATCATGAACATTTATAACTCAAATACGTTTATTGATGCTAGACAATTTTTATTATTTTAGTCGCCTTCAAATAAAATAATAAAAGGGGAAAAACAAAAAAAATAGAAAATTAAGAAATTTATCACTTTAAAAAAATCTCATAAAAATTAAATTGTTAGGATGCAATTATTTTTACACCTACAGATTCAATTCAAGATTTCTGCTTTATGATGAACTTTATTGAGAGCGATTCGATTCTAAGAATAACCATGTCGGATACCTGTCTGCCGCAGTACAACTTCGACCACAAGTACAGGGTTCTGTTTCCTGATTGATGGACGTGGGATCGGGTTGGCCCGGTACTTGAGTCGGGTTCGAGCGTGTGGTATGCGAACGGGTCCAAAACGGATTCGGGTTTGGGTTCGGGTGTATACGGTGTCCGCCCGGACACGCGTGTATATGCAACCCTTGACCCGTATTGCACGGTGTTCCAGGCCGAAATACATGCAATAGAGATCTGTCTGAGAATCAATTTAGAAAGGGGGTATAGAAACCGTACCATCTATGTACAATCTATCTACGAAGCTGGCGCTTCGTTCAGCTCAGGTTACATCCAAGCTGGTATGGGGCTGCCTTGCTGCACTTATGGAATTGGCATCGGAGAACAGAGTCACGCTCATTTGGGTGCCAGGTCATAGTGGTCATGCGGGCAACGAAATTGCCGATGAGCTGGCGCGGAGGAGATCTGTGGCTGACTTTGTGCAGCCACTGCCTTTCTGCGGTCTGTCTTCTTCCGCCGTGTGGGGGAGACTTGCCTGCCTGCTCGTGGCGGAATGCGGCCGTCCCTGGCGGGAAACGAAAGGGTTCCGTCATGCGAAGGTGTTTCTTTCGGCGTACTCCAGCGGATTCACCGCAGAGTTGCTGGGGATGAGCAGGAGCCAGGTTCGCACTATTGTGAATTTCTTCACGGGGCACTGCCCAGTGAAGTACCACTTGCATAGGCTGGGGAAGCCGGGCTCCCCCCTGTGCAGATTTTGTGGGGGTGGCAATGAAACCGCCGTGCACATTCTCTGCGACTGTCCGGCACTGGCTGTTCGGTGCCGCAATTGTCTTGGACATGGGTCCCTAAGTGTTCGGGAACTGTTGTCTATTTCCGGCTTTGTGGTTGGGACGGGGATATTATAGGCGGGAGCGTGGGAAGGCTACAATAAGTCAAGAATGGCTGCGGTGGCTTGGGAGGTTACTCCTGTCCTACTCGATTCCCTTAAAATCTACAAACTACAATCTACCGTCTTCAGCAATAATTTAATTTATAGAGGAGTCTTTAAGTTTTATCTCTTAATGTTCGTTTCTCATTTGTTTTTAATTAATTCTTTCTGTTTTACTTGAAATTAATAAGAAAATCATTAATTTTTTCCTGCAGTCTATGGACAAATATTAAAAAAAAACAAATGACATAAATCAAAAATCATTATTATAAATTTTTGCAAGTTGTCAAAGTTAACATACAAACTTGTTCATTAAATCGCTACTAACTTATATACTTTTATTTCCTTGTTTAGCAAAAAGTTATTTTCTAAGAATTTCAATTTAGATTTTAATTCTTTGAATATGAAATTGTTCTATATTGTTATATATATATATAAATATTTCAATAGACATGACATAAAACCAATTAATTTACCGTCTTTCATCATAAAATAAAGATCAAAATTAATAAAAATCATTTATTAGAGTTTTCGTCGGCAAAAAAAGAAAAAAATAAAAAATCCAAAGACACAAAATTAATCTAAATTTTTTTTTTGTTTTTTGCTATTACGTAATTTCGGGGGAAAAAAATTTTTTTTCTCTTCTTCAAGGACATGTCATTATCAGAAATCGAATTTGAAAAGAAATTAACAGAGTATTGTGAGTAATTTTCTCGATTAATTGAATTTCTAGTAGCAAGTTTTACCGAGACATCGGACTGATGGAGGAAGTGCAACATTCGGTCTATGAGAGTTCCGCTCTCATAGAGAGAGAGAGTTCCGGAGGAAAAAAATGGTTTTATCTGGGAAGATATCGATTTAATGGATTGAAGGAGCTCTCGGCAGCACCTGTAGATGATCTACTGAACTTTGTCATTTGAATTAGATGCGCTTAAAAGAGAGGAGTGTACCATGAAGGGATGACGATGGGCGTAATATTGAGCAAGTATCCGGTGACAGCGTTGAGCGTGGAACTTCCCCTCTCTAACTAACTAACTAGTTTTCTTATTAACTTAATACATAACTTAAATATTGTGTTCTTCCGGATTTTTTTTTTCTTGCAACCATACTTAACTTCCCAGAAAATGTAAGTTTATTTTATACCATAAACATTTAATATAATTATAGGAAATTTTTCAAAAAAGGAAAACAGCAAAAACAAAAACCCCCATTTAATCTTATTATCCTTATTATGTTCAAAAAATTTTAAACTTCAAAACAAATGATAGGAAGACCAGAAAAAAAAGAAAAGAATTTTGTAATGTCACACCCATTTGTTGCCATTTATTGGTTATGCTATTTTGTTACGCTTCTGCTTTTGTCACATCTTGTTGTTGCTGCTGCTGCCGTTTCTTAACGGTACATCGTAGTAAGTTACGAGAGAAAGACAAAAGAGAAAATTTTTTTTTCTCCTGTTTTTCATTTTGTCTAAAATTTTTTATCCTTTATTTTTTATCTTGTCTTGATTTGTTGTTTTTGTGTTTTCTTCTCTGTGTCTTTTAATCCTTTGAAATTTAAAAATACATTCATTCTTTTTTTTTTACCTTCTTTTTATACTTTATGAATTGTTATGAAGTGAGTGAACAAAAAAAAACTTTTTTAATTTTGTCGCCTGTCTTTTATCTGTGTGTTTGTGTGTGTGTTTTTTTTTGGAATGAAATTCCAAATATAGGCTTTTCACTTTTTCTTCTTTTTGGAACCTAAAATAAAATTTCATTCAGTTTTTTTTTTTTTTTTAGAAAGGATATGTTGTTCATGTTCTATGATGTTGAAAAGTTGAAAGAATAGAAAATATAATTTTTTCTTATGATATCGGCACGGTTTATTGTGTGTAAAAGACGTAAGATGTTAAATGAATTTTTTAATTTCATGTTGCAACAGAATATAAGAAATTTATAAGATCGCTAAGAAATTGTCGCTAATTATGTGGTGAATTGTTTGATTATTTAACATTATCGAATAATGTATGTTAGTACATAAGGAGACAGAACCTTATATGTGTAAGAATTTTAAATGCAAATAAGATTCTGGAGGTATTACGGTATTTATATTTATAACTCATAATGGTCACACTACCCTTTAATGGTCTAGAGAAGGTGAAAATTACGAAATTTTGCTTGTTTGTCGAGTGGTGAAGCAAAATATGAAGTACTTGTTGAATAAATATGAAGTAGCAGCTTGGATGAGCATAAGATTTTTCCGCAGAGACATCTCTGAAGTACAAATATTTGGTTGACCTGTGGTGGTCTGACCGAATTCAGGTACATAACCTGTTTTAATGTACCATAACGAGTTGAACGACTGAGTCTAGGTAGATGATATGCTTAAGCGTGTCGTGATCTGTACAATTTTTATTGGCTCAGAACTGATCATAAGTTGACGTGAAAAAAACCAGTCCGACCCGATCGGCATTCAACATACCTTCTTCATTCTCTCTTTACCCCTTCATTCTCTCTCTGCTTAATTGTATTTTTTCCGAACCAAAATTGTTTTAATTTATCAGCTTAATATGTACGACCTACGTCTAAAACTATGCAATGTGCATGAAATTTAATTTTTTTTTATACATTTGATATTAAAAATATTTGTCTCTGTTTTATTGCCACAGCCATGACATAATCTTTTAAAATGTTTTAAGAAAATATAGAATTTTTTTTGCCTTATAAGAAATCTTAAATTTTTTTAAGAATAAATTAAAAATTATTTATCTTTTAGAATTTTATAACATTTTTTTTTCTAGATTATATTTAAATGGAAAAGTGAAAGTATACTTTAAGATTTGTTCAATTTTTAATATGCAATTAATTTGCAATTTAAAACTATTTCTTTTCTGAAAATGAAGAATAGAGAGGAACATTATTGTTTTTGGTTATTTGTGAATGTTTTAGCCGAATACACTGTTAAAAATTTTAATTGAATTTTATTACAATGTTATGTAGAGCATAGGTACGAGTAACAGATTTGCAATAAAATATAGCAGGGAACAGAGGAACCATTTTTTCGACGAGTCTATTAAAATAAAAATTTTCTTGCCGCCGGTATTCGAGCTCAAAAATAATTTATCTAGAAATTCGCGTGTTCAATCTGGATTTGTAAAATTTATTAAACTTTTTAAATGTTTTTAATATTTTTGAGAATTTTTTACCAATATTTTTTACTATTTTTGCGTTCTTTCAAATTAATATAGGAAACAAGATGATTTTTAAGTTCTATTTGTAGTACTTTTCACTTTTACTAACAGTTTTTTTACAGTGTATACTCAGATTTTTATTATTTTCTTAATTAAAACTCCCTAACACAGCTGAGTTTTTTACAGCTCAATTCAATAACAATAAATTTAGAATGGAAATTTAGGCTCTACTCTTTTTAAACTCAACAATTTATTAATTCAACTCTTTTAAACTCTTTCAAACCGTTTGTTTTTCGGTCTAAAAATTTAAGGTTTGAAAAACGCCCCTTACAACATTTTCGTTTAAGTCCTTGTAATGAATGTGCAGTAATGCTTATCCTTTCTATGTAATCAGTACTACAGTACAGTGTCAAATATCCTTTCTTTTGTTGTTCTTAAAATCTTTGTTAATAAAATTTTAGTGAAAAAAAAATAATTGTAAAATCATGTTGGAAAGAAAAATTAAATATAATTTCTGTGCATGTGTCAGAAAATCATTTTTTAAAAAAAAAAGCAACTAACAATCTCTTGAAAACAAAAAGAAAATATATTTTATTTTGAGATGATTATCTTTTTATAACCCCTTAAAAAATCCATATACACGTACACATAATATATAAAATAGGCGGCGGAGCACATACAAAACTTTAAAAACAAAAACAAGTAAAAACTTTTAACACTCGATCGTATGTGAGTTAGTTTTTGGCTATTGTTTTCGCTTTTTTTTTTCTTATGTCCTTTTAACATAAACCGCCATAAATTATTTTCATGTCTATCTCTCCTAGCATGATTCTATACATTTTTTATTAGAGACTTACATACATAACATGTCTAATATATGAAGTTATGTTTCTGATGCAGAGTTGGGTGTAAGGATTAAAAAGAATTTTTTTCCCTATATGCTTGCTTTCCTTTCATCTAGTTTTTCTTTTATTATCTGAATTTTATTTATTTGTATTAAGTGAGAAAGAAATTTATAAGTTTTATACGTCGTACTTATAGAGTTTTATATAGGAAAAATTTAAGTGACTATGTAGAAATTATGAATACACATATACATAAACGTGCAGTTATTAAAGTGAAAATGTCCTTAAAAGTATGAAAAAGTTTATTTATTTGTGTGAAATTTATTTATTTATTAAATATTGATCCGTCTCACATAATATCGACTGGTTCTTTAAGTTTTTTTTTTTCATCACCAATTTAAAAATTGCTTGTGAGTTTAAGCCTGCCAGATATTGTTTAATATTTGAGAAAACAGGAAGTGTTTGCATTTTGCGCATTTAATTGCAAGCATTCATGCTAGTTAAGAATACCTAAAACTTTTGGAAAATTCTTCTAAAATGTGACACTTTTTTATAATTCGATCAAATACTCCCATATCTCTAATATAGTTAATCCAGAAAATATATTAAAGGATTTTTAAAAATTCTTACATATAGTGTACCGTTTTGTCATCACACATTTATTTTGCAGAATCCGTCAAGTTCCTGGTCTCCATTCTCATCCAATTCCAGTACACACATGTCCGACCCTATTTGAATAATCTGGTCCAACCTAGATCCGGATACTGGCAAAAATATGCTTATTCCCTCGACCAATAGTAGTACGTATTAATCGCCGTCGAGTTGTCTATATTAGTGCGAAACATCGCCCGAAATCCTCTCCTCGATTTCTTGATTTCTTAAGGTCGTACTTTGACGAAATTTTCCTTGCTGTCCCGAAAGTAAACAGGACCTCCCACCTTCTGTCGGCAAAAAAAAAGGCATATCGTATATTATTCAAAATTTCTATTTAAGACATTGCTCATTTAACTATAGTCGTATATAACCATACATTGTACCTAAATACTTGTTGTCTTTTTGTATATACACTATTTAATTTTACTCATTATTTAATTAATTTCCTGATCAGATTATCATTCTTAACGTTCCAAATTCCACATAGTTGTATATAATATTAACTTTGAAATCAATAAAAGTAAAAGACAAATACAAATTTCTTTTATTGTACTCGTATAAGTATATAGAAAATCGGATTGATATACATATAGTATAACTAAAAAATGTTTAAATTCTACTAAATGACTGTTTTTTCCGCTAATGAATAGAATTAAGGGCATTTTTTTTTCTTATATATACATTTATTATTGTTATACAATTCCTAAATTTTCTACAGTTTATATTCTTATATTTATTTTCAAAGTGTTCTATTACTGTCACTCATTTCGTATAAAAGAAATACAAAAAAAAAAACGAAAATAAAAATTATAAAATAAAATCCTTCTGTCAACCCTAATTAATTATTAAGAAAATAAGGAGAAAGAATAGGAAAACAAATCAGAAAAAAAAAAAACAAATTTCCATTCGAATGAATTAACAGCTAAAATAGTACATTATAAATTTATACGAGTGTTATACAACTGTTATACACAAGTAAATATATAATGGCGACAACATTGAAGACGACTGTCAGCTTCTATACATATAATGTAGGTATAGAGGCAAAATATAATGTATATAAATTTTTTATTAATATTTTTCTTGTATACTTGTTCGTATAATCAGTGGGAGACGAATGACTGCTTGCTCTATCAGGCAACAATGATTTTTGTATATATCGTAAACAATATAAACTTCTTCCTTCCTAATTTTGCAATAATATATACTTTTTGTTTTAGTTTTATTTTTGGTTCTGGTCTGTATACAATATTTATAAACGTACCCCGTCACTTATGTCCTTTCATGATTGAATTATAGAATACAGCATACGTGATTATTCAAAATAAAACTACAAGCTAAAAATGCAAAGAAAATATCAATAAAAATTTATAAAAATTTATGAATGTATAGAATAACTAGAGAGTATGTCAAATTGTACATTCAAATATACTTTTAGAATTTTGTGTTATAAAAATCTTTTATTGTAAAAATGTTAAGGTTTAACAGGAAAAAAAAAATTGATGTGATCAGCAAATAACCGGTCGCTTATCTTAAATATTCAGAAGTTCAAATAGATTTATTGTTATTAGTTTAGCGAAATGATTGTAGAAGAATTTGCAAATATTCTACAATTATTTGACGTTTTAAGAAAATAAGTAACTTAATAACTAAAATATTCCGTCCAAATGTGAGCTTTGGTTTTGGGAACATGTTTACTATGCGGAATCCGATTTTCCTGAAAAGATGTGAAGATTCAGTTATTTCAAGCAGACATACAGCAAAAATTTATCAACTCATCTGATCCCTAAAATAAACTGGCACATATATCTTCATAAAAATAGTACGAGCGTGCTTACGTTTTGTTAGCATTAAGAAATGCATTTCTCTTTGAGAATTTGACATGCGAAATTCAATGCGATCACAATACTTTCCTTATTGCATACTAACTCGGTCGGGAAATATGTGTACATAAATGCTGTATGTTCAATATAACAAAATATATAATATTCATCACGTGATATTGAAAAAAATTTGTTGTTGTTGTTGAATATACTCTTACCCCCTCCAATTCGAATTAAAAAAAAATTCAATAATATTATACGTTACAAGAATGAAAACGAATACAGAGAGGGGGATGAAAGGCAAAAAATTGTTTTTACTGTAAAATACGGTAAAAATATACCGTTATAATAAATGTTAATCAGAATTTAAAGCAAAAACAAAAAATTCACCCACAATATATAAACTAATAGAGAATTCGATATGTAATCATATTTGTGTGTGTGCAGTTTATACTAGTTTGTGAACAAGGATGAGAATAAAACAAGAAGTGAAGAAAGATATGAAAATGAATAAACTTAGGTATTATTTTGTAACGCAATTATAATTATTATATATATGTATACATTAATATTCTGATTATATACTAATTGTATATACAGTGTGTGTTTTAATTTAATAAAGGTATGCACGAATACATATATGCACAATAACATAACAGGTATAACAATTACAGTGTGTTTAATAAATTCCTCTGTTACATCTGAATTAATTATATAAAATTGCTCTCGTAATTGTAAAATTGCTCAAATGAAATTACCCCCGTCTTATCCCCCTTAAATTTTATATATCGGAAAACTTATTGCACTGAATCAATTAAAATTTTTGAGTTCTGCAAACGAAATAAAGATAACGAATTGTCGCTTATTCTGCTGAATGCTAAGCTATCACTTTTTCCCACGTTTTTGCTATAGACTTGCAACGGACCATATTTCTGAGCCATATCTCTGAGCTCTGTGCCAGACATCCAAAACGAATTGACCGGTAAAACAAAATTGTTTTCTTTCCCTAATTATCGCTTCCCGAATTTAGCAGAAAGTCATTAATATTAACATAATTATAGAAAAAATTATTGAAAGACTACAAAATTACTTGAACACTCTGTGTTTATAAAAGCAAATACATATATTAAAGGATATAAAATAATTGTATAATTGTAATGTATAAGGTGAATGAATTTTTAAATTTTTTTTTTTTATTTTATTTTGTATTTTTACAATTATTTTTAACAGAATTCTTCCTTTATTATGATATCATGCATCCTGTTTTCATTATATTGTATAAAGTGTACAATTTGTGTAGAATATATAAGAAGTTTTGTTGTTGATATTCAAAATATAAATGTAGATCTATGAGCTTCTGAATACAAACTCAGACTGTGTACATTAATATATAATTCCATACATACTAATTGTGTATATGCACGTGAGTTTATACAGAGTTCATTAAAAACATTTAATATTTCTTGTGTCTTAGAAAATTTCTTGGAAATTCACAAAAAAAAATATATATATATATAAATTAAAATAAAAGATTGTGCATGAAAATAGACATGAAATAGAATGGTGTTGTTAAAATTTTCATCAGCGTGTGTTCTTGTATACCTATGGGAAGTTTATTATTTTAATTATATAGAAGAACGTCTACATTACATGGTGTTGATTTAAAATTGACGAAAAAAAAAAATTATTTTCTAGAAAAATTTCAGTAAGATTTTATTATTTTTGTACATAATCGAATTCAGTCAACAACTTTTCTTATTCTACTATCTCAGAACTCAAATATGCTGAGATAAATGTGAAAATGTTTAATAAATTGCACGTAAGGTGGAGATTTAAAATTTGACCGCAAATCATTCAAAATTTGCAAAAATTTATATGACTCTACTGATGAATAATTTGTTTTAAAAATACCGTCGTTCTTGGAGGTGAAATACTTTCAGTCCAGACACTTCTTTGAAAGGAATTTCTTTCTACTCCGTAGGGGTATCTAATTTTTGTAAATTTTATTCTCTGGTTTCTTGTATTTATGCATATATATTTAGAGCGGAATACATTTGGAGCCACTTATTTAAGTAATATTTCCGATCTTGACGATTCGATGTTTTTACACATCTTATAGCTGTTAAAAGGAATTCTTAACCTCTGTGCAAACACAGTTTTATTGAAAAAACCAGAGTTACATCCGACAATGAAGTGAATAAATCCGAAACCTCTATTATACTGTATTTGAACTGTTGTGTTGCTCAAAAACAGTGTTCAGAAGTATACTGCCTCAACTATACCAAAATTTGATCTTCAAATCCCGATTTTCATTAATATCTTAAAAAATTCAATTACCTTAAATACGAATATTAATTTAATTTTCGTATATTATCGGGTGCCTTATACATTGTTCGTGTATAATTATTGCCTCTGTTGGAACATCTTTTGCAATCAACATAATAGAGAGAATGATATAAAGAGAAATGTAAACCCAGACGTTAATTATACTAATTTTAGTTTTGGGGACTTTAATAATTTAAATATTTATTTTTATTTTTTCTCTCTCTTTATATTTCTTTTTTGCTATTATACTTTGTTCCTTTTCGTTTTGCATTTAAACATTAAGTTGTTTAATTTTAATATTTTTGTGGAATTCTTTTCTTAAAGAAAGTAATTATTTTGTGATTCAGGTTAAAAATTATATACAAATATATATATATATATATATATATATATAATATAAATTTTGGTATATATACATATAAGAGAGAACTGTGTACTTATTAAGTATGAATATTATGATATAGGTATGATACCTGATTGTAGATATGTATATGGTACTTCCTTAATGTTAACTATTCACAATATTTGTATGATTCGGTTTGAACAACAAACTAATTGTTACCACAGTATTATTTTTATTATTATTATTTAAGTCGAGTTCAAGTGCAGTTTGTCAACAAAGAAGTTATAAAAAATTCATTATAATAGAACAAAAATTAGGTTATAATGTTAATAATAATGAAAATAAGAGGTTAAGGGTAAATTTTCTAATTGTGGTTTTTGAGTTTAAAATGTCATATTGCATAGCTTATTAATTTCATTATTTATTTCTTTAGATTTATTATTTTAAGATGGAAAGAATGTGTCAAGAAGAAAAAACTAGAATTAGAAAATAAATATAGAGAGCACACGACTTATTAGAAAATAAATATATAAATATTCTTCTGTAAGACGTAGGTATAAATTAGCAACATATAACAACGCGCTGATATATAACCAAATAATAAAGTCTATATGATATACAGCTATGGGGTTCTGCCAGGCAAACAAGCATATTATACAAATACAAACTTTACAGAACATGGTGATTCATAATATGATGAGTGCCCTCTGATATGTGCTCAATAGTGGCATTCATAGGGAATTTGATATTTCCGAAGTAAGTGATGAAATAAGGAAAGATAAATGGTTTTTAGAAAAAAAATGTTATGGGGTGTAATTTTCAGTTTTTTAATTCAAAAATTTTGCGTTTGAGCAATTATTACTTGAAAACGGTAAGTTTGACACAAATCATCTGAATACTATTATCTAGGTCTATTAATTGACAAAAGAATTTCCGAACACAACTTTGCTCCTAACTTCAACAGTTTCGAAGCTATAATGGATATTCATCGGACAGAAACTTTTTCAATTCGATTTCGATCCTCCCGCCACCCCTACGATTTTTTCCTAAAAAACTCTAACGAATAACTGCTCGACAGCTTTAACACTTATATTGGGCCACCCTGCTTATATACCCAAGCAAAATTAATTGCTGTGACTCTGTTACTGACAAGTTTATTAATTTAATTATAAATTTTATGCATATTACATAATGGCACTGTGCACTTATTAGATTTAATATAAAAATAAAATAAAATTTTTTAATTTCAATATTCAATGGTAATGAAGGTTAATAATATTTTAAAATAATTTAATAAAAAATAATATTTGACATCGATTCCCATGGCGTAATTTACATAAAATGGAGTAAACAGGAAAATTATTAATAATGTGCTCCTGAATGTATGCAAAAAAAAAATTATTAATCGAATTATTTAAATAACAAATTAATTAAGCTTAAATTATGTGCAGTTATTCATTTGACTATAAATTTATATTGATTTTATAATTTTATGAATCATTGAATAATTTAACCATATTGGAAATTTGGTGCATATTTTTAGGGGTTTTATGTAATTTTCCATTTTAATTACTTACATTTGAATAGTTTATAATGGCGCAAGGCTGTTGAATATAAAAATTCAATAGAAATGAAATTTAATTTAAAAAAAAAAAAACAGAATTGATTATTGAAATTTTTGATTTGCCATAGCTAGAGCTAGGCATGCATGTAAAATACAATGGAAAATGGAAAATATTTAAAATAAAAATAAAATTAAAGAATAAATCACATAAATGTAAGGGAAAGAGCGAAATCATTGGACTGAATTTTTTTTACATTATCAAGTCCTTATACTAGATAATCGGCATAAAATCGAGCAAAAAAAAAATCAATGATTGAAAATTGCTGTTTAAGATTATATGTTGGAACTATTTTAGTAAATAAATCTAATGACATTTTATTTATAAAGGCACTTTATGCCTTGGCATACATCCTTCTATAGTTGTAACTATTTATTCGGATTTTAGCGAAACTAAATTAAATTTTGGTATTTCTAATAGTTTAATGCTATTTAATAGTATATCTAATGAATATGCTATATATGCCATCATATAGGCCATATCAATTACATATATGCTTACAATTAAGATCAATTAAATGGCCACTGACTGAAAAATAAATTTAGGCTATTTTTTTTTTTTATAGTCTTCCTTTGTGTATAATTGGATTTATTTGTGTATAGAGAAATTTTACTAATTGAATTACAAAAAAAAAAAAAAACTACAAGAATAAATTAGAAAATAAAGAAAACCAAAGAATAAATTAAAATCAAAAGGTCTACGTTTTTTGTAGTTTTGTATAGTAAAGTCAGTGATTTGAAATTAAATTGTACAATTTCAAATGTAAGTAATATATTATATATGTAGTAAGATAAATTGTATATTTACTGGGTAAGTTAAAATAATTGAAAGGATATTATTGAAAAGGATAATATTTTATTTCGGGCTAATTATTCCTTCTTCTGTGCATTGTGTACTTTGACGAAGAATAAATATATGTGCTAATATTACAGTGCCAATTAGCTTTTGTAGAGGTAAATAAAGACGAAACATTATGGTTTTAAGCAAACGAGCACCTTCAATTCTGATAGTATTTACTTCTCCGGTTCGCTATCTTTCTCATAAAACCAGCTAAAACTTACTTACTGTTCTACCCATTCTTTGGCAGTGGAGAGACAGTGGAGGAATAATGTTCACCGAATACTTCAATCAATAGGAGGCTGAGGTCCAAATAAAGGCAGTCAATTTTTACCAATCAGCGTCAAACCTTCCTTAATTTGATTTGGGACGGTAATTATGCTTGTTTTGGAATATAATATTAATATTGGATTCATATAACAAAAAAAAAATTAATTAAACAATAAAATTTAATTTCATTTCATATTTTAATGTAGTTTGGTTAACTTGTGGCATTAACTATACATTGAATAGGGCATTAATTGTAGTATGTATAAATTTTATGTTACACTGCTGTTGCACAGGTAACATGACTTATTACAGATTGTGTGTTTGTTTTATTACTAATTTAGGTTTTCGTTATGTATTTTATTTTTTTAATATAGGTTTTTAATTAAAATATTTTATTATTGAGTTGTAAATTTTAAAATTTTGATTAAATATTATAATAGACGTAAGTTACCATAGACTTATATAGGTAAATACTCGCATATATGTTCGTAATTGTAAATATTTACAAATATTGTAATAATTTGTAAATATAATCAAATATAATTATAACAGCATTAATGAATAACATTTTATTTCTTGAAAGTGTTAGTGTAAGTTTTGATTAAAAAAATGTAATTAAAATTTTTATTTAAATAAAATTGCATGCTGCATATCGTAAACTGTTTGAATTTAACATAAACATGCTTTGGATGATGTAGAGTAGCACAGAGAGCAGTTGAAATAAAAAATTGTAATTGTTTTAGGAAAAATACTTCAAATAAATCTATTGCCACTTCTATTACGAAGGACGATACGGATGGAACAGACTAGAAAGAAAATGAATTAGAGTTAAGTTTTCATTACCAGAAATTTCAATACCTTGATAGCCTGCAGGTATTGGTATGTTTTGCATTACTTTATAAAGTAGTGGTTAGTGTTTTTACTAAGGACTTTTTTTTTCCTTATATGAATTTATTGCTGCTAAAACAATATATTTCGCTGTAAGTTGAACGTACTGCGATGGGTTCGTTGCTAATGGAAAGAACTGAAGTGATTTTTTGAGATGTGTTTTCATTGACTGAACAATGTGCTATGACAAGCGAAATGCTACTTTATTAATTTATTATAGTGTCAGATCTTTTAAAATAGGAGTTGTATAGGTGATTCGAGTAAATTCAATAAAGATGCCAACTATGGTGCTTTATTTGTTCTGAATATTTTATTCTATTGCGTGTTACTCAAAAATAGCATCCAGACGCAACCCCCTCCCGTAGTTAATGACTGATCGTCGAATTGTTTTATATGTCGTAATAACGATTTCTTCGTTCTTCCTTCGGGAATTATCGGCTAGACTATTTAAGAGTTTGTCTCTATTCGTTTTTTGGTTTTAACTTTTGAATGAAATATCCCGTAAGAAATTTAAAACTAATTAAATAATTTTCTAATTAAATTGATTAATGCACAGGGGTTCTTTCTTTTCCAAGAACATTATTAGATAATTTAATGGTTCGAATGTTAACAAAAGATTTGTTTACAAGTTTGGTTTCTTATTACACACACAAATAATTTTGCTTTAAATTATTCATAGATTCAATTCTTATTTAACTACTCTACTTACAATATAGTCAAGTGAACATGTTTAAAAGAGATTATTTACGGGTATGATTGTAAAAAAGAATCCCAAATATTTCACCAACTCTTTAAAAAAAAAAAAAGATAACCAACCCATGTTATTTATACAATTTTTGCTGTTTTGCGTTTAAACAAATACAAAAACTTTTACAATATTTATTTAAAACTTTTGACTGACATTTTAAAGAGATAAGAAAAAAGGAAAAATATTTTAAATTTCTCATATAAAAACACAAATTTAGTTTAAAAAATTTCCACATTTGTAAATAATAAAACAAATAACATTTGTATTTTAAATATGTGTAAGTGTGTGTATTTGTCTAAGAAAAACTGAATGAGAAGGGAAAATTTAAAGACAGATAAAGATAATCTAACTTCAGACGTAATGTAGAAACTAGAATCAGGATAATATAAATTTCCAATATATCCTTTCAATAAAATAAAATTGTATGAAATTTTTTTGTACGTATTTACAAGCAAGATATGTATATGTACATTTTGTACAGGATTTTGCAGAAGGAAACTTATATCATATTGAAATAAACTGGATGCACTTGAGTAATATCAAAATTTTAGAATGTCAACTATTTGTGTAGTAATTTATTAATTTTTTTGCAATAATAAGTATTTCACATTTCCCGTAATATGGTAACCCTAATTTCACGGAAATAGTACCATTTAATCAATCACAGTGTGCTAATTTCAAAATTGAATTATGATATTACTGAATAATTGTAGGCTAAACAGGAGCGGGGGCGTATCTGATGTTTCTCCCTTGAGGACACATCGGAACTGTGATAGGAGTTATAACTGGATATCGTCTGATTGTCAAACATGCCAAAAGGAGGAACCACTCCGATAACGATCTCTATGCATTAGCCGCTGTGACGATAACGAGGAGAAGACGGTGGCTCATATTTTGTGCTCATTCCTAAACTTTGCACGGGAAAGGTGGAAATTTCTTGGGTCTAATTAATTACTAATTAGTAATTAAGAAAATAAATAACTACTTTGCTCTTTTTGAATATATTGGACCTTTTTAACTAATTCTGATATTTTAACGAAGCTGCGCCTAAAATTGCCATATTATCATGCTGCCATGTTGCACATTAATCCTATATCACATAATATGTTGAAAGTACAGCTATACACAGCTATTTTCTAATTAATTATTAATTGAACGAGAAAATTTATGCCAAAATATTGGAAACATATTGTCTTTACCATGTGGGTTAAAACTTAGTCAAAACTTCAGAATTTTATGTTTAACGGTAAGTATAAGTTGCATTGAATGACCCTTCAGAAATATTTTCAATTGTGTATGTGTGAATATTTTGATTATAAACTTTATAATACAATGAATTCTGTAGTGTTTTACATTATTGCTGGAGTATGTATATTATATATGTAACAATATATATATATATATATATATATATATGTACATATATATATAACACGTACATGAAGTTATGCATATAGAGTTCATGTCATAAAATTGTAAAGTGTAACAATAAAGTTTGTATATACTATTTTTATTCTAAAAAAAAATTAGAATAGTTTTCTCTTTTCCAATGTTTATAACAATTTTTATACATGTTTTATACACATATTATACAATTTCTATCTTTTGACTTCCTACATTCTTATACTATCATACATCTACTTACAACATGTTCAGATGTGAAATTTATACACAGGCATATACACAATATTTTATTGCTCTAAATTGATGATCATGATTAAGCGAATGATTGCAATGATGATGGTGATGATGATGTTGATTATGGTGATGTTGATGATGATGAATCTAAAGATGTTGGTAATAATAATAATAAAAATGAAAATTGTTGAAAAGAAAATGTTTCATGTAATTATTCTTATGTGGAGAAATGTGTATATTCTTTACATAATATGCAAATATATAAACGTGTGAAACTTAAATGTATAAAATTGTATGATTTGTTCATAAAATTCAAGTGGTTATGTGTACAAAAAATTTTGGGATTTTTTAGTGTACAGTGATGATGCAGTAGCAAACAAACATTACTAGAGTTTCATGTGCCGAGGAAATCAAAATTTTATAACGAAAGACCTTACGTCTGTAATTTGGTTTCTCTATGCTTACTTATAAGAGCATTACCTAAAGGGACGGGTTTTCTAAATTTTTAAGTTTTGGAATTAAATTATGTGCTCTATTTTAAGTTTTCCTGTCATTATTTTAAAAGCATTACCAATAATTTGCTATTAGCTAACATCGATTGAATAACATGCATACTATATGGAACCTACGTCCAACACGCAAGCCATAGTATGCAGACCTCTATTCTTAAATATTGATGAATGTTGTTAGAGATGGTCATACCCAGGCAGCAGGAGTGAAAACTAACGGATCTCATACTTTCGAATGTTGATTCTGGAGAGCGACGACACCTGTCAATTCTGTTGAAAAGAGGTGGAAACCTCAATTCACTTTCTACTGGAAACTTGCGCTCACAAGAGAGTGGGTGCTTTTGATCTGGTAGCTGAGGAGCTGTGAGGAATTCTCTTTCACAGAGTGTTCGGATATAATGGAAAGATCGGTCCTAAGGAGGTTTTTTAAGCACCATGTTTGTACTTAATCGGCGGCACAATAGATCCACTTATAATAAGGTTGAATTATGAACACTCAAGAGCAGTGACTTTCATATTTTATTGAATAACAATCAATCACAATTAATATTCTTAAGAGCTATTATGCAATTGAATTTAATCCTATGGTTTGCAGGGCTATCTCGGGCAGGTCGTGGAGCTGCTCCCCGTCTGTCATGTTATGGATGTATACCATGATGGTCGTGCCGCTCCTGACAAGAAGGGTGGCTCTTGGTACGGCTAGAAAGAACCTGGAACGATTGCAGAGACTCGCATGCGTCTGCTTCACAGGGGCTATGAGGACTTGTTCAACGGCGGTAATGGAGGTGATTTTGGGACTAACCCTTTTGGACCTCGTTGTGGAGATGGCAGCGAAAGTTGCTATTTTCAGGTTGGGGAGAAATGGAGCCGGAATAATCAAATTGGTATTTGCCGGGTATTTGGGCCAAGAACCAAATTCTCCGAACCTATGGGAACTTTTCCGAGTGTGTTTCGGGCTGAGTTACACGCCATTGAAATGTGCGTGCGGTTATAATACCTTATATATTATAAGGTATAGGTTAGCATTAAATAATCAATTGACTTGTTAACGCAGTATATTGAGCTCTTTACTTTTAGACACAATATGATTTCAAATTAAATATTAAAATTTGCATTTCTATAACAATATTTTATTACCAAACATTTTATTTCTCTATAAGTGCATTTAAGGTATACAAAATTTAAATAGTATGTGACTAAATATAAATATTATGTTTCACATTGCACAAAGGTTAACTTATTTGTACTATACACCCTTCATCAATAAAAATAACTTAAGGAAATTTTATACATAAGGGTGTACGTATATTGCCATTAGTTTTGAATATACAGATAAATTTAGTCATTTTAGTTGTTTAATTATGAGTTCGGAATCATACATAGATATTTTATGTGTTCAAAGAATTTCTTATTGAAATTTGAGTTGTCTCATACGAAAATAAAAATAAAGAAATAATCAATATTTATTGATAACTTGCGACTGCAATATAAACTTATAACACGCGTTAGCTGCGAATAAATAGGATTTAAATATTCAAAATGTATAAAGTATCAAATAAAATATTTTGTTACAAATGAATGTCTCTGAGGTATATTTAAAATATATTAAGAATTATAACTATGTTGTGGGGTTGGGCCCCTCTTTTAAAGTAAATAAATAAATATCTATATTTTTTTTTGTCAAAATTGGATTTAATTGAAATTAATGCAAATATTTTGAAAACTTAAAAGTGCCCCTTTGCTTTTCTCTTATTCAGGAATTTTTTATGTCCGAGACAAAATTAATTGAAAATATTGCATATCATCAGGCGAAAATTTGAAATGCAAATATACCTAATATCTCACAGTTTATTTTATTTAATTAGTAAATTTTTAAGGTTTAATAAAGTTATTAGCTTAAAAACATGTTTTAAATTTTAAATACTTTAGTTGACAAAATTAAATTTTATTGGGCCTGCAAAATGTAGCCATTTAAAGTATTTCTAAATAAATTTGGAGAGTATATAATAAGGACGATAAATTATGTTAAAAGTTTGATGTATGCCACGCCATCTACAATCAAATAAACAAACTCTATAAAAACAGATAGCGTAGGTCATGAATGAAAAAAAAAATTCTCTAATTCATTTACTACTTCTAACTTGTACAAGAATAATTTCTAAACTCTACCTTATAAGGCATACAAATATGAAATACGAATCCAGAAATTAACCCAGTTTTCTTTTGTATATTTTAATGTAGGCGTCGCGTAATATCCAACTTCAAAGTATGTGTACATTTCTATATTGTATAATTCATTAAAATTGGTGCACTGGTACACCATTATTATTACTCTCTATAATAGTAATTTTTTTAATTTGATCTCATACCGATTTTGAAGTTTGTTTCAGGTTAGCCGACTTCCATTTCATTATAATAAACTTCTATAATTTTCCTTTTTCTCTCAATTATAATGAAAAGAAAAATTCTCTTATAAGTTTTCTTTTTTTTTAATTTTTCAACTATATAGAAGATCATAGATTACTCGTATTTTTAATTATAAAGTCTGGAATTTTTTTATACCCAAATTGCAATTAATTTTTTCTTCATAATATACAGGAATATTTAAAGTTTCCGGATTAATTGATTAAAGTAAGGAAAAAATATGGTTATTTTAGATTTTATTTTAACCTTTAACTTACGTGGTGGTAGTAAATTTTATATTGTGCTCTCACAGAGAAATTGGAAGAGAGGTGTAATGATTGCTACCATCTTGACGAATATGTTAAAAAATTTCACCTCGTGTAGATTCATGCTTAAAATTATGACATATTCACATAGAACAAATTAAATTTAGATTTCCTGTTTCATTCATTTACTATCTTTGCTTGTAGTGTTCTGCCGCGGTAACAATTACTAATATTAAATTGAATGACAAGAGTAGTTAAATTAAGAGAATGACTGAGTTGAGAAAGAGAAAATTGAGAGATTTCGATTGAAAGGAAAATTAATTGACAAGAAGTTTACACTTGAATATTTGAGAAATTTGATTACTATAAGTTCGAAAACGTCAATTCCCGTCAAATAAATTGCGTGAATTTTAGTTACGTTGAACGTTTACCATCATGTCAAACAGTGTCTTTTAAGCGTTAACAGTTCTATGCCGTAATTATCCCGTAAATTTCTATAAAAGCTCAAGAATTTCAATTTCAACCACTTCATAAGTAGGGCATCAAAATTTTCTAACATAAACTTTTGAATTTCCGGTCATTTTGTTAAACAAAAAATATAAAATGCTCATACTTAGTATTTGTAAATTTTTTGTTTTTATTTTAGAGTATTACCAGAACATATCAAATTATAAATATTTCAAGAAAGTGAAATTTTAAAAGTTTAAAATAAAAAGTTTTAATTTTTTTTTTTGTTATTTGAGATTTCATTTTGTTTCGTTTGCTTTCAACTGAATAGAAAGAATCTGGCGAAGTTTAAATGTGTAGGTAGGCAGTTGAAATGTGCGGTTTACTTAATTCTAACCTAAAAATTAGATTTTTAAATTAACTTCATAAAAGAAAAATAAATTTTAGTTAGAAGAAGTTTTTGAACAACATTTTCTTATGATCATTTTAAATTACTTAAAACTTTGTTTTTTGTTAAATTTTTTTTTTCTAAATCATAATTTTTACTAACAATATCGCATTTCTTATCGTAATTTCCTTCTCTTAATTCCGAACATAAGAACGAATTGAAGTTAACGAGGGGTGAACTTTTTCGTATTATTTCTATGCCCTTCTAGAATTTTTTTTCATTCAATTTACGTTTTCTTTTGTCTTTTCTGTTTCTTCACTAACACAATTATAATTTCAAATCCACTTTTGTATTCTTAATATGGTTTGTTGTCCTTGAATTGTTTGAGTTTTAATGGCGTATGCAAATTTAACTTATATAATAATATTTAACAAATATTTTGTCGTATAAAATGGAATTTGTAACGGAAGAAAAATTATAAAAGAAACATAGAAAAGTTGAAAGTTCTGTTGTCTTTTTAAAAGAATCAACAATAACCGAATGAAGCAATTCGAAGCATGCTATAGAGTAGCACTCGGAATACGGCATATAAAATTGAAATATAGAACAAACAGAGAAAATCTAAGAGAAATAACAAAAAAAAATCTAATTATAATTTAGAAGTCTTACTTCTGTTATACATTTTATTCTTAAAATGTTTATTTAATTTTAGCTACGTTTTAAAAAGAAAGAAATTTAAACGAGTTAAAAAGATTTTTAAAATAAAAACAAAACTCTTATACACATACATATAATAATTAATATGAAAGAAAAAGAATTAATAAAGAATTAATTGAGCGCGAAAAGAAGAGATTTTGAATTTGGTTTTTTAAACTTTAAATACAGAGAAAGTATTTAAAATGAATTTCAATTAGAAAATTGAGGAGAGAGGCAATGTTGGCTCTTCTTATTTAAAAAATTGTGGTTATATATGAAGGGTTATAATTTATCATATTATTTTTAAATGGAAGAAATAATTTATAAACAAATCGGTGATACGGGAACTCACCAGAATAACTCACTAATAATTCATACTGTTTGTATTGTGAGGGTAAATAAAATATTTTTTTTTATTTATTATATAAATATAAATTAGAATTAAAAAAAATATGAATAAAAAAATTGCGTCTGCGAAATTATGATCTTGTAATTGTGTGTAAGAAAGTGATAGTAAAATTAATTTGGTTTATGCATCGTGAAGTTAAATATGAAATGGGGATTATTTTAAATATTACTAATATACTATTAAGAATTATAAGATCTTTAAATGCGTGTTCTGTCTAAATTAAGCGAAAATATTTAAAAACTTAATCAAGAAATATATGGTAGTATTCTAGTTTATATAGCAGCAGAGTTAATATTCAAGCGAATATTTGAGAATTTTGTAGTTTATAGTACCCTTCATATTGTGAATGAACCGCATTATACAAATATTTCTGCCTAAATACGTTTTCTGGCTAAACACTACTATCTGTTAGTAAGTTTCTGGCTCATAGCAGAAAATAAGGGGTTTTTACGTGAATATAGAGAAATTTAATTAAAAAATCTCTAGTATCCTTATTATGTAAAAGAATTACATTATACGATAATTTCTGGCTAAACACGTTTTCTGACTAAACACATTTTCGGGCTAAACACTCTTTCGGGCTAAATACAATTTCTAACAAAGCTGGCTTTTCTGTCTTATAGAAATAGTTAAAAGATTTTAGACAGAAAAAGACAGTGTATAGGTGCGTATTTTAAAATAGACCTGTAAAAATACACAGAGAATTTAGATGTTCGAACGTGATCCTGTTGACAATTGTACTTGCTTATAGATTTCGGTACCTTCTTCGTGAATCATTAAGAGATGCGATATAAAAATTAAATTGTTTATTACATAAAGTTAAAAACTTTCCAAAAATTCACATGTTCTTAAAATATTTTCTTAATACAATTGTGACTTTTTCAAAATGAAAATCAATTATATTGTTATTCACAATAATGTGCATTTATAACGCTATTCTTATCTTGTTTATAGAAAAAAATAAAATATTTTCGACTCTTTTTTATTGTTTTGAATTTAAAAAAAAATTTTTTTTTTGGCAAAGTTTTCTATTTTATCTGTTATAATGGAGTTTGTTAGAAAAAAAAAATTTATAGAAGCAGCATTCCTTTATCTCTTTTAATGTATTGGTTTTTGGGTTTTTTTTTTTGTTTCCATTTTTTTTTATGTCTGAATTAAATTGAAATTTTGGGGTCAAAATTGTGGGGGTTCTAACTTAACATTGAGATCATTGAACTTTTCCTTTTTATTATACAATCCTCTAAATGAAAATATCAAAATTGTAAAAATTTTACTAAAAAAGGGGGAGTGCATAATTTTTCTCTCCTTCTCCAGAAAAAAAAAAAACGAATTTGTATAAAGCGTGCAAAATTATATGTACGTTGTTGTTCTTATAAAAAGATTAATTTTATTTTGTTTCTCTTAATTTACTTATATATATACTGTTATATTTTAGTATAGTTTTTTTTAGGAAAAATGTCATATAGACAAAAAAAAATTTTGATTTCTTGATTGTCATCTTGATTGTCACTTGCGGTTTGATAAAAATAATAATGCATTTGGAATATTGTGATAATAAAAGCAATAAAAATAGTTGAATTTCAGATAAGATGTTAAAAATTTTGTATGGCGTTATCCTTACCACCTGTAAGAAATAATATTAAATTTGACAATAATAATAAATTACAAGTTACGGCCCACAATATTTTACTATTTTCTCAAATAAAATTATTAAGTAATAGCGGCGATAATTGCATTGTGAATAATGTATAATAAAAATGTTAAGGGACAAAGTTAATTCAAATTTTCGTAGGAATTGGAAAAGCTACGGGTGTACGTTTGCATTGGAAATCACAATTATATAGCAAATACAAATAAAGTAGGGATGGTATGAAATGTTCTCTTCGTAATTCACAATTGAACGCTTAAATACAAAATTATTTTTAAAGTTCAATATCATAAAAATTTCATTATGCAAAGAAACAATTTTATTTTGTTAAATTTTAAATCTATTGAAAATTGAAAATTTCTTTTATCCCGATCACAAATAATCTATGATAATTTCATTATAATGGAAAAGAAATGAAAAATAAAAAATTCCTTTATTTTAATTAAGAGTCTATGCATAGAAGCAAAGCTTTTTAAAACTTTTGATTGATTTCAATAATTTTTTTCTTCGCTTCTTTCATTTCTTTTCAAGTTAATTAGAAAAAACTTTTAAGGGTCTTATTTCTTTTAAAAAATCAAAAAAAAAAAAAACATAAAAACAGAAACCGAAATGGCAAGGGAGGAGTAAAAAAAAAAATATAGAATCCTGATTATGATTAATTGATGTTTTTATCTTGATCTATTCATTATCCTTTACCTCGTATCCTCATTTCACATTTACAATAATTCTCATTATATGTCTACATTCTAACATTCTACACACTAAGTATAACGTTATTCATTAAAAATAATATTAATAATTTCTTTTTTTTTTTCTATTTTTTTTTTCTCACATAATAATTACAAAAATATCTCTAATCTAATTATTGTTTTTCATATACGTAATTTGTATTTGTGTAATTAGAAATATTGTTATATGAAATTAAAAGAAAATTAAGATTATTGTATTATATTGCCTATTTATAGGAGAAAATTTAACATAAATGTAGGAGAACATTGAACATATACCAAATGTCGAAGAATTAATATTACTATGCATGGAATTTATTGTTTTGGATTTCTATCTGGAATTTACAATAAATTTCATACAAAATATCAGAGGGATGTTGTATATTACTCGGAGTTTTTTATGATCAATGGTTCATTATCATAATAGTATATTATTTAACTTGAGTTTTTTGAAGGCGGCCGGAATTAGAACTTTAAAAAGTCGAATTCTGTCGAGCAGATTACAGAAGGTGTATGGACTTATTACGGCGAGAATATAAGATATAGTTTACGAGTACAATTTGGGTTTTGAGAAAAGCTACTTTTAAGAAAATGAACAGCCGAATTTCGAATTCGACTCATAAAATTTATTATATTTTAATCAAGCACTCATAAATTCTTGTATAACACTTTGCGTTCTCCAAAAAGCTTTTTATAACTGGCCACCTGTAATCATACGCTCAATGATGGCCTTGGTGGTCGTGGGGTGGTTATAATAAAATGGCATATTACTCCTTGGAGTGCGGTGGACTTGTTGCAACCAACCATACCACTTTCGAATTAAATGTCAAAAAAATCTGTTATATTATAATCGATTTAAAATCTATTTTCTTTAATATTATAAACATAGATTAATACTAATATAACGCTTAAGAAAATTGTAATACAAATTCAAAAAAAAAATAATAAATTTTAGTTTTTTTTTTTACTTTCAGGTTTACTCCGAATTTATCTTATTTGGAAAATCAATATGTATAAGAAAAAATTTATTGGATAGCTTGTAAAAAAGAAATCATGAAAATAATTTTGAAGAAGTTTATACCATAAAATACGGTAAATTTATAATATTTGTACATATATTTTGTTATACATATAAAATTTCAAAATTTAGGAATGCCGGCAGTAATATAATAGCAAACAGTATTTCAGAAATTACAATATATAAAGTTTCTTTAGTTGTTTTTATTGAAATTTTTACTGCTGACTAAGTGGAAAACTTAGAAGTAAAAATTTTCAGTTGTTTTCAGTTTTTCTTTATTGTACTAAAAACCCAATTTATTATCTTTCAATATATATGTATGTAGAAGAAATACAGAGTATTTGTTAGAATAATTTACTTTTCTCTCTTTTATTATTTTAGGGGGGAGGGCTTTAGTTTTTCAAGATTACTTCTTGTATACGTTCGTTCGTGTAATGGAATTAATATATACCAAAAATTTAAGAGGAAAAAAACAAAAAAAAAAAAACAAGAATTAATTCCAAAATTACTTTTTAAATATTTTAGTTGTATAACATTATTTTAGGCTCGTATATAAGAAAACAAAAAAGAAAAGAATCTATAAAAAAGGATTTTTTATATAATTTTCATTTAGTAATTTATATTATAATGTTTACAGGATATTTTCTCTCTGTACTTTATGTTTATTTTGCTTAAAACGCAATTAAGAAAGAAAAATTAAATATATATTACATAAGTATGTGGATATATATACATATATATATAATATATATTATATATATACTTGAATATATATGTACAAGGATATTTATAGTACATTATAATGTTAAACGCTTTAAATTACAACCACATATCTGATGTTGAATTGAAAAAAGTTATTTTAAAATGAGGTTTTGGGGAAAAAAATTTGTATATATTTAATGGCTGACGGTCACTGACATTGGAATTGACACAAAACTTTATCACTACACAATTCAGCAATAAGATCTTATAAGCTGAATTGCGTAATAGCTGATTTATAAGTGGAGAATCACCAATTGGGTATTAAATATTTCTATACACAATTCAGCTTATACGTTCTAATTGCTGAATTGTGTGGTTGAAAGTATTATTGCGATTTCGGACGTTTACGCTTAATTTTCTTAATTTGAATTTTTAATTAAGACAATGTGAGAACATCGGAGACTTAAGGTCCAGATTACATCAAGAAATTCAATTAATATATTATTTAATAAGTAGAATTAATATATTATTTAATAAGTATATTTCATCCGAATATATCTTGCCTTCAAAACTGTAGCGGTAGTGTCTTTGGTACAATTCAGCAAGTACTACACATAAGGTGAATTATGTATTAATACCTTATTACAGCATATTTTATGGCAAGTGTATTATTTTTTTTCTATTTTGTACACCATTAAAGTTATTATTGAAAGTAATTTTATTTGAGGTTAAATTATTATAATTACACACATAATGTATGAACATAAAATGTTTAAATATAATGAATATGTATATATATATATTTATATACATGTATGTGTGTGTTATTGTAAAGTATATGTAAAATTGATTGAAATTGCGAAAATATTTTATTTCAATTTCCTATTGATTTTATTTACTTTTTCGGAATGTGCGGTAGTATGAAGAGAAAGAGGGATTCTATTATATTTATGTTTTGCGGATATATTCAATATATATGTATATATGTATGTATAAGAAAAGGATTTCTTAACGTCAAAATATATTAAATGAAATAAAAACTGTATACAATGGTGTTTTTGGTTTTTTTTTTCTATTAAAAATATTGGGAAACCTTGAGAAAATTAAACTTGAATGAAATAAGAAAATATAATATGCATATAATATGTAAGTTAGTATGTATATGCATTTGTATACAAAGTTATAGAGGAAAATAATGAAATAAAATCATAGATAAGGGTTCTTAAATTAATATGGAGGAAAATATTTGTAGGGTACCAATATATACGCATATTCAATTGTTTAGATACGAACAAATATAAAGAATTGAAATTTATGGCTTAGAATTTCATTATTTTAATGCAAGTTATTGTGTACGCAGTATATTGTACTCTTACTCCTATTCTAAATTTATATATATATTTTGGCTTTGTACCTACATATACAATTAAAAGTAATTGAATATTGATGAATCCTTGAATATTAATTTTCCATTTTTTTTTTGTTTCATATGTTCTATAAGTGTGCTGAATTCAGTTGGAGTGATTTTTAATTCAATTTACACAAAGAATTAAGTTCAACTTTTAAATTAATATTTAATATAAGTGGTTTGATTATTGTTAATTTCAAGTTTCCCTATAAGATTACTAAATAATCTTGAATGATATTTGAAAGAATTTATGCTGTATAATGAATTCTATTTATAGAAATTTTAAAAAAACCCGGTAAACTTAATATTCGCCAACTATAAAATTTTTATTGTTTCGGAACCCGGTGAGAATTACTGAATACGAAGATAATACCTTAATCTGGTCAGCAATGCTCAAGCTCTCAATTTCAAAATATTATTAACATTGATTCAAAAAAAACGGACAGCTTGAGCCTTATATAGAGAATTTAGGAGGTGCAATGTTGAGCTCACGAAAATACTTTATATTTTGTTAATCTTCTCCGTATATCTGACTTAATTTTCAATAACTTAAAGAGATTATTATTGGCTTTAAATTACATTAATAATTTCCTTAATATTTCATAAGTTTTTAAGGATATTGCCATAAACTTAAAATCATAAATTTCAAGACTACCACGGGACACAATTCTAAAAACACATTATAGAATATTTAATAATTTTTATATATAGTTTAAATACACTTTTCATTCATCTCTTATACACACTATTCGGTCCTTGTATTCGCTTGATTTTTCTCATTTCCGCAATTTATCTTTTTCAAGGTGAATTAAGATCACCGCACCTTGTATTTAAAAACTGAAAGAATGAAATAAAAGAAAAATTTTTCCTTGAAATAAAAAAAATAATTGTTTACTTTTTATACTTGGTTCATTTTTAGTTTCCACTTCATTCTGTGTCACTTAAAATTAACTATCGGTGTGTGTATGTGCATGTTTATGTTTCCCTTACATAAAATATAAAAATTATGAAAATTCTTATAAAAATATGAAGGTAAAATTTTTATAGTTGTCACCTTTACTTTTTTGTATATAAGGTTTAGAAATTTGTAAAAAAAAAAAAAAAATTGTTTACTTACTTCCTTTTGGGTGATTCTTGGAACCAAAATGAATTTTTCATTCACTTACTTTTCTTTTATCATTAAACAGTATCTGGTTATCCGGAGAGTGCTTACTATCTATACAACATTGCGGCAAGACTTGGCTCATGGCGAAACCGTAGAAAGTTTTTTTATTTTACGTCCTCATTCTGTCTTTTACTTTCTTTCCGAACTGTTCGCCAAATGATTTTAAAAGAGAATGCCTGCCTTATGAAGGAGAAACTACTCCTCCATACCGAAAGCCCGCCTATGGATTCATTATCCAAATAAATGTGTTGCCATGCATCCACTACAGATTTGATTGTGTCTATCAAGTTTCATAAATCAGTCAAGACAGTTTATGAATCAAGAATATTCCGAGTTAATCTGAGTTTGCTTTGAATAACATGAAGTTATTTCATTTAAGAATTTAAAAAATTTAAAATACCCTGCAGTACAATTTATTTTTATTCACCACGATTACAGAATTACCCATTAAACATTACTTATTTCTAGAAAATTAAAAAAAAAAGGAAATTTTTTTTTTTCAACTTCAAAAGCAGAAGGAAATACAAAGTACAAAATTTTTTAAATGGGGATTTTAAATAAAGGCTTTTGCAATTATATCCCCCCCCCCCACTTTTCTTTATACATTGAATAGTATGCATTTGTGTGTGTAAATTTATAGATTTATATGGAATAATATTGGAGTTTAAAATATAAGATTCGCATTATTAGAGAATGGCAGCAATAAAATCATAATGTACTCTTTCTATAGATAAAATATTTCAAAAGTGATGATATCATCATTATTAAAACTATATTTATGTTGGAAAAGGATATAGTGTTGTGTACTGTACTAGATATTGAGGTATGATGTTAAAGTTCAATAGAGACCGTATATTCTCAAAATTTTATAGCAGAATTTACGATGCCACTCATATATAGTAATAGCGGATATTGAAATATTGAGTATAAATGGTAGCTTAATAATGTTAAGCAAGAGAGAAAATGTTGACTTTTCTCATTTTGTTTTGGTTATATCTTATGGAGTTTGATTATTTTATGATTTTTGTGGAATTAATAGTGTTCACCGTTCCATGTAATTTTAATAGTGATTCAGTTATTTAAATTGGCCTTTAGAATTTATAATGTAAATTAAATAGAAAAATATTATTTTAAATTTATCTTAGAAAATTTTGAGTGAAGTAGTTGGTTGTTTACACTGTGCTAATTATGGTGTTCTAAATCTTACTAACACAAGAATATTCCTTATAATACATGCCCGTATGTATGTATGTATAACAGATTTTTTTCCCATTTGCTTTTTGAACTAAATTTTATTTTATAAAATGTCACAAATGAAAACATTTTTCTCAGAAACTTTAACACTAAATTGTCATCTTTGATAAATGTCTTGTATTTAACAATGGCGGTTACGTATTAAAATTTATTGTCATAAATGACATAAAGTGCTAGACGATCATAAAATTTTTCTAAAGAAATATTTTTTATATCAAGTGAAGTTTAATGTTCTCGACCAAAGAATTTTTTTATATTTTGTCTACCCTATAAATTTTGATCTTCCAGTTATTTTCAGTGTTAAACTTTTACATTTATTGTTATTGGTAGTAAACGCAGGTACATCTAGTACTCTAGTACGCGGGCCTCCTTAAGACCAAAATTCGATTTCCAAAATATGATTATCAAGATTCTAATCGCTACTCCGATTAAATAAATTTCAATCAATTCACGCTCCCTATAGCTCAATTGCTGTTTAGTTTATTAAGTATTTTAAAATTTACATTTATTAAAATTAATAATTTGCCAAACATTGCCACACAATATTGCGCACATTAACAACCCTTAATAAATACATTTTGTTTGCATAATAATAAAGTCCACAATATTTTATCTAAAGTTTATTACTTAAATTGTAAAATACAAGCACATAAGCAAAATTATATTCATAAAATTTTAAATAGTATAGGTACATTTAAATTATTCTCCCCCAAAACAAGAAAAATTCGAAATTAAAAAAAAAAAGCCCTTCAATTCTTTTAGTCCAAAAATTACAAAATTTACTTATCACAAATACGTTTGCAAAACTGATAATCAATCCACACACATATGCATTATATTATAGATTTAAAAATATGCAGAGTGTTCAGAAAGTGATTTGATATAAACTATAATATTATTGTGTAATAAGGGGTGATAAATCGTCTAAACTTCAAACTGCTTCGAAAATTTTCAAATTAATTAAATTTTTTTTATTTTTAGATGAGAATTGAAATGCGAGTTTAAAAATTCGATAAGAGTCCAGTGTTCACCAGTAAATGTTCGAAAATTTCCGTAAATAATGAAAATATGCGAAAATTGTTAAGTAAATTTAACACAATGAGTCAATTATAGGCGGTAACGATTTCTGAATAATGACTGGTCGCTTTATACAACCAAATGCTATATATGGACCTCACTTGCCTTTTGCTATTTTGGAAGGCTTAAAGTTTATATGAAGCAATAAATGCCGAATTTTCTCATTTTGACCGAATTTAGTTCAAATTTTAACAGCATGTTATACTCTAATTTTGTTTAATTAGACATGTTTATGAAAAATATATTTCCAATATCCTCACAGGTATGATTAACTAATAAAATGTTCCGATTTAACTAACAAAACACTCTGTAAAACCTAATCATATTGCAACCGTAAACTTTACTGTATAGACTCGTGTAATAAAATACAAATATAATGTACATGTATGGTACTTGCTTAGAATGTAATAATAAATGTTCATTATATACCCTGTTGACATATTTTATGACACAACAAAATAATGTTTTTCTCTTTTTGTCTTCTCTTCAGAAAAATAAATGAAGAAGAGAAAAAACAGAAGAACCAAAAAGAAAAAAATTGAAAATGGATTTTTCATTCAATTTGTTATGCACTTTTGTGACCCTGGAGATTTTCTATAGTTTTGACCTTTGGAATTATAATTAATTTCCCATATGGCGTTTATATTTTTGCTTTTTTGACATTATGGAATAATTTGTTCATATACCTGAAAATAATTTTATATTTCAATTTGCAGCTATCCCATAAATAGAGATTTGAATGAAAATATTCGATTTATCTTCTAGACTACATCCAAAAGGGTAAGGGATGGGCATGTATGTATGTGTGTGAACTTCTGCTCTTAGAGTAGTTCGCTTTTGGGAGAAAAAACAGGATATCTCGCTTGTTTAATAGCTTTACTATTATTTTCAAGATATGTTCCAAAACAACACTAAAATAAATAATTTTTTTTGTATTTATATAAAATTTTTTGAATGTGAGTGAACAATAAACATTTTTAAAATAACATACAACAAGTGTGTTAGATAGAATTGAGTAAAAATTATTCAATTCAACAGTTTTCATTAAAATTAAATGAAGTCTCTCTCTCTCTCTCTCTCTATAGAATTGTTTCGTCTCATAGAAGTATTGATAGTAAAAAATTTATACCTGTAAATATAGTTGGCTTGAACAAGTACGCATTAGAGTACGTATATTAACAGTATTATTTAAAATTTGCCTACTGTCATGACAGTATTAGAATTTAATATCAGTATTATGAGTTTAATTGCGAGTATAGCAAATATTAGTAAGACAATAAAGAGAGAGATTTCAATATAATAGTAAATTTTAATAACACCGACCACATGATAGCGTTTCAGAGTTATGACTGAGTATTCTTGTATTAGTAATTAAGGTGACATTGTTACAACACAATTTCCTGACCTTGGAATATAATTCCAACTTGTTCCACATTACTTGTATATTTAAAAACTGGAATAATTGTATAATGATTTAATACGGTAAAATTTTTTTACACTATACTTAATGTAATTCATACTTTAAAATTTAAATGCTTAGTGCTTATAATAGTACTTTGCGTCAAAAAAAAAAACATAAACTGAATTTTTTAATTACCTACTTTATTCAAGCATAAAATTGCCTCATTAAACAAATATAAGAGGATAATATCAACAATTTTGTAAACATGTGTTTTATAAGGTGTTGAAAATGAAAAATTTAATGTTTTTGAAAATTTTTTACAATTGAAGGTCACGGGGCTAATAAAACTATTTATTTTAGGGGCTTATCATCCAACCGGATAACAGAAATCTTCGGCTTCACCATAAGGTAGACGCCAACTGCATTGGGCCTCTTCACGGAATTTCGCAAATTACCATGTGTAGATAATCAAAAATTTGGACGGGAAATAGTGTGGTAGAACTATACCATCTTTCAACTTTCATTTTATAATCATCAATTCTATTTATTAAATGCGGAAGTTGCAAAATATGCAAATATGTCACTTATTTGAAAATATTTATCTACGTATATAATTATTCTCACATGAATGTTTTATAGAATACTTATATGTTTAGCACAATTTATGATAATTTACGACTTATGCATAACAAAAATTTTGAAATAAATTTTAAGGAATAGTAATAATTATCATTATATATTTGTCAGTCTAAGAGAAATGGAAATCTTCTTTAAGCATATTTATATAAGCGTATATTTGAGAACATATGCACCTTTGTTAATATCATAAATATGTCTGCATAAAATAATTGTTTTGTAGTTCACTGAAACAAGTAAAGATTTTATGTTTTCTTATAATTGTAATAAATATCAAATAATAAGGATAGAAAATTATTTGAAATTAACAAGATAAGCACAGCGGTTTCATTGTATGGGATAGAATTGTGCAATAATGTAGCCGAAAAGATTTCCATTTGCAAGAAATTATGATTATATCGGATAGGAGATCGGAAAACTTAGTTCATAATGTCAATGTTATTTAAATGCCTTGATAGATTTGAACGTTAATTAAGGTAGCGGTGCACGAGTGCAAAGAAAAGACTGTAGATAAATGATAAATTTTCGAAAGAGGTGATGGTTTAATTCATTTTTTATTTTTATTATGAAACTGAACCGTGTACGGTACATGTTCAGCTCAGTAGGAAACAAAACACTGACTGGAAACGGAAACGATTTTAGAAATTTGTGGAATATGAATTTCGTCTTATCGGAACATCTTAGAAAGTTAGATATAGAAATCGATAGTAATTGCATATTTCTTGGGGAAGTTGTAAAGATCTCACTAAGTTCTCCTCCTAAATGTTAAGATATATGAGATGATAGAAAATTTGGACAACTGGTTGCGGAAATATGGTACGAACCACATAACTGGAAATTTATAACTGGAACACACTAAGACACATTTTTATTTTAAGAATTACCCAAAAATATTTTCTTTAGACTAGGAAGATATTATTCTGTTTCTAAAAATATTTTTAATAAATGAAATTAAATCTTGTGGTATTTTTTAAAAATTATTTTATCTGAATCTTTTTTATAATCTCTGAAATCTATGAATAAATTCAATAATTTATACAATAAATTGCAATTAAATTTATTCAACAATTCAGAATCATTTTAGAGCAAGAATCATTTTAAAAACATAAAAATAATTTAACAAGCGCAACACAAATAAAAATAATGTTGAATATAAAATCATGTGAGCCACCTACATGCAACATAAATATTATGAATATATTCGGGATGAAGATATGGAGGAATAGATTTTTGAGAGAAAATGATATTCAAAACTAAAGAGAAAATTACATGAATAAGGTAAAAAGAAGAAAGAAGAAAATTATTTAAATAAAGAATTTTTTTTGAAAATTGTATGGTTTCTTCTAAATATTTAAGTTTTGTACTCCTTTTGCCTCAACTCTTATACATATATGAAAGGATTAAATAACCGAGTTAAAATTATTGTAAAAAGTAGACGACGACGACGACGAAGACGACGACGATGAGAACAACGACAAAAAATGGAAAATAATTTTTCTTTTGTTGTTAATTTTTATCCTTCCTTTGTTAATTTTTTGATTTTTGTTTTTAATTATGACAAAAACATTTATTTTAGAATAAAATGAAAATAAGAAAACATGGCATAATTTAACACAAAATGGTGGTAAAATACGATATAGAAAATCATCATGAATTCAAAGTAAAACGAGAGAAACAAAAATAAATTTAAAAGGTGGAAAATGAATTTGAATTTTTTTTTTAAGGATTTATATTTTCTGTTTTCTATTCTCGAATAGGATATAAAAAGAACAAGAAGAAAACTTAATAAATCTGGAAATTAAATCGTAAAATTAATTGTCAAAAAATTTTGTATTCTCTTGAGTTTATTTGCTATAATATGAATTTATTTAAAATATAAAATGTTTTTGATCTATAAGGACATGAATATTAAATAATGAAAATTTTTGATATGGCACCGTTGGTGGTATAATAATTTTTGGGTAAAAGACTCGCATTCTAAAGTGAAATTTATTTAAGCACAAAGAATTGAATTTCCCGGAGATTCTAGTAATACAAGGAAAATTATATTATGTTTTCAATTTAATGTTTTATTAATTGTGACAAAATAAGAATTACCTTGAAAATATAAATGAAAGCTACTCTTCTTACTTAACTTACCTATTGTTTACACTTCATAGAAAAAATGTTCACATATTGTTTCAAATATCAAGAAATTCAGCATTAACTTCAAATGTGTATACAATTTCTTCGGAGGAATTTTTTGTGATATAGAATAATGAATTTTCCAGGTAATCCTAAATAATTTCTATTCTTTCCTTTTTTCTTGAAAGTCAATAATTCTTGATGAAATTTTTAGGGAATGCTATATAGAATAAATGTAAATAAATATATTATATGTATAAGCATGCTTATTGATACAAGCCCGCCGTAATATTGCTTTGGTTACCTGAAAATTTTCTATAAAATCATTTTATAACAAAAATTAATTATTAACAATTTTTTGAGACGCCTTTGAGAAGGTCCCCTGCTCGGGCGCCAATAACTCTATAACATAGTTATTGAAGTCGGGCGACAGTAACACGGTTTTTCCATTCTGTTATAATGGCTTAATGCCTATTAGAGATATATATCCTTCTATATGGTAATTGAGTTCTAAATTTAATTAATTTTTTTTTATTAATGGGCGCCAGTGATAGAAGTGTAAAAGTTTGGGTGATATACGGACGAATAGTGATTATTTCTTATTAGTTGCTTTCTGTTTTCCGTTTCTTTCAATTGTTTTATATAAACGGTAGCATATTTAAATTAGTCCTAATTTTCCAGTCTGAAATAAGAATAACGGGCAGCAAATTTAACAAACGTCGAATTGTAGCCGAATTGTTATAATTTAAAATCTAATAATGTTTTATGAATTATTAAAATTGAAAATATTCCTAATTAGTTGCATACGCGATTTAGTTTGACGTAGGGCTTATATAAGGTCCCCAAACCACTCGTATTCTGTGTATATACAAAAGATTTCTTTAAGATTTTAAGCAAATAAAATATTTAACTAATAATGTAAAGACAAATTATAGTAAAGAAAAATTTTCCTTTTCCTAAATAATATTTTCTTTGCCCCAAAAAAAAACCAAAAAAGAAAAAAATGGTTTCCTAGTATGTAAAACTATTAACACATAAAATAAATTACGTGATAAAATGACAAATGACAAAATACCACGTAAATACAAAATGAAAAATTTTTGAGTAAAAAATAGAAAAAAAAAATTTAATCTTTTTGTATTTTGTTCATATATGTAAGACAATATTGCCAAAAAAGAAATATTTTTACTAGTATACAGTTAGTTGTGTATTAGTTTCAAAAGATTAAGGATTTCAAATTTGTGTCCTTTTTATATTTTGTTTTTTCAACGGAAAATATGAGATTGAATTTTGGGAAGTTTGAAATGTAAGAAAAAATTTTTTAATTAATGACTTATTGTCACGCTTGATTTATGTTTGCTATAAGAAATTGGAATGAGTCTTAAAGAAATTTAAGGGTTAAAATTAATACATATATCTTTTTTTTTTGTTTGGTGCTTCTGTTAAAGAAGGGATGGTTGTTATTGGGCTTCTGTTTTAAATATATAAAATTTAATATGCAAAAGGTAGAGGTAGGCATAAAGAGTTAAAAAATTATTAATTATTATGATTAGTTAGTCCTTTTGATGATTTATGGGGAAAAAAATTATTTTCTTTTTTTTCAGTAATATTTTCTTTTCGCTTTAATTTGCTAAATCAAATATGTAGCTTGGTAGGAAAAGGATACCTTCCGTGTGACAAAAGAAAATTAAAATTTTCAAAAAATTTATTATTGAACTATCCACTATTATACAAAATCTTCATATTGTGGTGTGAGTTACAGGTCCCAGGTTCATAAATTCCTTGGAGATTAAAATTTTATTATAAACATTGCACTGAATTCTTTATTAAAATTTTAAATTTCTGAATTTATCTGATATATGTGATTTTAATGGAATAGTACACTGCGGCGCAAAATCAAAATTAATATTACAATAATCTTAATAAGGTTAGGTTAGGTTAGGTGAACGTGGCTACCGCAAGGTACATATAGGCTAGTAAGGCCCGTTGTGATACCGCCGGATCCACAAAATCCTCCGTCCTCACGAGAACCAGCTCGAGCTTTTCAGAAATCTGCTAAGACCGCTAGGATTTACATTTGCCAGATCCATAGCCGGCAAAAATAAAAAATGACCCAAGGAATCTCCGGCTTCTCCCAGCCAAAGTCGGATATAAGCAAAGGAGGTGGGCCACTGTCTTCTCTTCCTCATCGTCACGGCAGCTCCTACAGAAATCGTTTGCAGGCCGGCCCATTCTTATGGCGTATTACATAAAAAAAGGGAGATTATGTGATGGAACCAAATTTCCATCACATAATCAATATACAGTATGTATCAGTTAATGTAAACAAATACTTAAGTAATCACGTGGATTACAGTATAAAGCAATGTAGAGAACATTTCGTCGGCAATTTCTTCATGCCTCTGTAGCTCAGTTGGTAGAGTGTCCGCCTAGAAAGCAGTAGGTCACTGGTTCGAGTCCAGTTCGAGGAGAAAAGTTTTTTAATTAATTTTTCTGCCTTTAACTCGTTCCTTTGGTTACGTCATCCATCTGTTCTACAGTTCCATGAAGAAATTTCCATTAAGTTGAATAAGTTACAATATTGCAAACTGCATTCGGATAATGGTGCCCGGGCAGAGCGTAGCTTTTTATATTTAAAGATTTTGTATAGTGTGGTGTAGGATAATTAAAACAGTGTTCTTTATTTGCAGCATTGAGCTAAGTTATTAAATAATTATATGGCGTTGTTCATTCTGATTATTCTCAAAATAAGTGAGAATATAAAGTGGTTTATAAATAAAGTGGTGAGAATGTAATTGGTAATAAAGTGCTGAGAACATAATTGATTTTGATGCAGTACATATAAATGGGAATCGCTATTAAGTAATATCCCTTATGTATAAATATATGTATAATCAACTAATGTGTACATTTTTTGAGATTGGATGGAAAAACTATTTTGGCCCTCTTTAGAATTCAACAACATTTCGGTTTTGTATTTTTTTTTTTATTTCCGATGCATTTTTATTACAGATTTTGACAATAGCATTGTGTTATAAATTATATAACTTGTATAAATATAAATATGAGCACATCACATACACATACGTGTACATAATATGCTCAATGCTCATTTTAATGTATTGAAATACATATTTCATTGTTGAATCTAATTCATATTTTACATTATTGAAAAGTTACATAGTTTATTTTTATTATTTGTGTTCACTATAGCACACAAGTGTTTTAAGAAAGTGAGCAATGAATAAAGTTAAGAAAATGGAAAATATTTTAGTATTTTTTTTTTATATAAAATAGTCATAAACAGTTTTCTTTATATGAATGAGAGATGAATGAAACTTTTAAGGATTTCTATTCAAGAAGTCAATTAAATCTAAAGCATCATTGTCCCATTTAATATACAAAATAATAATATGCTTTTTGAACTGTAAAAAAAGTTGTTCTTAATAAAATCTAGAATTTTACGTAAAACAAAAAAAAAAGTTAAAATATTAAAGTTTCTTATTCATTTTTTATATAAATGTTTTGTAAAGAGGAAAATTAAGAAATATAGAACGATTTTTCATAAGATTTTTATAAAAAACGAGAAAAATTGGAGTTGTACATGTCAACTCTATGATTCTCGTACGAACTTGTTATTCTATGGGCAAATAAATATGCCAACAGTTGACTATGAGATATGCTACGACAGCGAACTTTTTGAATCCGGCTGTATTCGATCATTTACAATGATGTCAATGTTATATGGTATCCACCACAAGAAATTCCAATCCAATCAAGAAATTTCAACGATTTTTATTACAAATTTATAGTCCCATATTATGGTTTCAATAATTTCTGAGATATATCCAAATAATTTTTGAAATTGTAGGGTAGCTACCCAAACCACTGCCTCGATTACATCCATTTTAAATAGACTTCCGGGATTTATTGTTATACAACATTTTTGAAAATTTGGTGAGTTTAGCTAAATTAGTTTTAAAGAAATCGTTGAGACGAACAGATGGGCAGAAGGGCAAATAGATAGATGGACAGAAACGGATAAATCTCAGAATCAGAATCGACGTTGAATTAAAACATACACTTGAGTCTCAGATTTTTATTTCTTAGCATTACAAACGATAAGACATATTTAGAATACTTTTCGAACATACTGGTATAAAAATAAAATATAATATTTTTAAGAATTAAAAAAATATTACATAAAATTCATATACGTTTGGTAGCTTGTACTTTTGGCCCGAATTCCCATATGTATTAGATAAAAACACTTTTCAATTGTGTCATTGTGTGTGTATGCCTTTTCATTATAAAATTATTTTTGAATAAGTGCGTATGATAATAATTTATAAAAGTATACAGGCATAATAAGTGATTGTTTAAAAAAAAAAAAATATAGGACAAAAATTAAGACTTTTTTGCATTGTTACAAAAATATTAAGAATACAAAGAAATCAGAGAAAAAAAAAACAAAGTTATTTTAACGCCCTAGAAATCATTTCGATTGTAAAAAATAAAAGAAAAAAAAATTAATTATTTAAAGTGAGAATCTATTTTTTATTGAATCCAATTGTCATTATAAAAAAAAAAAATTGGGGCTATGTACCAAGAAAATTAAAATTCTACTATTAAAAGAAAGTTTAATTTTAAAAGTGAAGCCTCAAACCCTTGTATTTTATTGCATTACTCAAATGTAATAATTTTATAACACTTTATTTTACAATTTTAAGAGTTGGGAATGGAAACTTTAAATAACAGTTTCTTGTTTATTTTCAAATAATGTTATTGTTCAACTGGAAAATATTTGCAAGAAAACTTCGAACCCAGCGTTGTTTTTTGGGTGTTTGAGGTTTTTGACATATGTATTTTAAGAAACTACAATGAATTTCGAAAAAAATATTGTTAATTTTATCTGCTATACGACCTACATAATATTGATTACATTGGTGAGTTCTCTTGTCATTCCAAGTGGCAATTGAATGACAAGAGAAATTAAAGTGACCTCATATTATAGCATGTGGTCAGGGAGTTTTCTGTCTGTTATCATTAATTTATTGTAATATTTTAAATTTTTGGCATATTTTAATAAAATTGTTGCAAAACAAGTCCTGTAAAGTGAGTTTTAATAACATGTGTCCCATATAGTAACGGTAATAAGTGCTAAATGTAATCTATTAAGTACCTAATTAAAATATTTTTCCCATTATTCAAAATATCAAAACATTTCACAGAAGTTTTTAAATTAAAGTTGAATTTGATTTCCATAATTTTTTCTTTTAGTATATTCTTTTTTCAATCAACAATCTCTACCTCTGCCCCCTCCAAATTTCACCTACATATGTTTATGTTTCGACATATTGTTCAAAATTTCTTTTTAACACCTGTAATAAAACAATTTTATAAGCATATTTTTGAAATATATTTTGAGCTACACGTGAAGTAACATACACACATAGGTATCGTATTTAAATATGTATGTGCACAAATGTATTGTTAATTTCCGCAACATTAATTTTATCGAATTGAAAATCTCTTATAGGTCGACAGGTGACGATTTTGCGTTACATTTTTTTCTTGCTCCTTTTTTTTTTTTTTTTTTTTTATAAATGATTGATGATTTATGTGCTTTAAGAACAACGCTATAAGTAAATGAAAAGAACATTACCTGAACATTAGTTAAAAGAAATAATAACGTTGTTGTGGGAGGGGGGAATAGAGAAGAGAGAGAGAGTGAAGAGAGATAGGAGAGAAAATACACAATACATTAAGAGTATTCTCATAACTGTTGAATTGCATGAAATATTTTTTATTTTAATGTATATGTATGAGTTTAATAAATTGACAAGTTTGAAAATGATTTGTTCAAATATTTCATTCAGAAAAATAAATAGCTATTTAATATTTTTTCATTTTGTTATTTATTTAGACACATGCCTAAAATAACATGGTTGATGTTTTTTTTTTAGAAAGGATGTTAAAAGTTTAATATTCTAAATGTCGTTTTTATTGGAAAATTTGAGTTGTAATGTTTAGTAAGAAAATGCTTAGTAACTGGGGCCATACAAAAATTGATATATTTTTAAACATGCTTACGAACGAAGCTTGTATGAGTAACATGAAACATGAAGCTTTCAGAATTTTATAAAATTTTTCAGCGATTACGACTGCAATACGTTATACACGATCATATGACGTTATCAATTCATTTTCATACAATAGAGAAGATATGTTCACGATTGTTTGATTCGTTTTTCATACAATAACAAATGTTTGACGTAGTTCGATTTTGACTGAAAACGACTTCAATGCGTTGAGCTATTTTCGGTTGGGAAAATGTTAATACCCAAACTATTGAGAGTGTTCCTTACTGAAACCTATTGAATATTCTTTGTACCAGTTTTCTATTTGATTTAGAATTGCTTGTATATTCTTATTCGACAGACTTAATCCGAAAATATGAGAAAATACGTATATGTTTAATCGAAAACTGCTGTCAAAATTTGAAAGAGAAAGAGCATTTATATTGTTATTTTTGAAACTGTCAAATAATGACAGAATTTAGTAAGAATACAAAATCATTTTTATTATTTTCTCTGCATTTGTTTGCAATTTATACAAATTGTTTGGTACATAGCAACTGTTTTGTATTTTTTAATTATAACAGTATTCGTCGTCTTAATTTCAAAATGTTGTAAATCAAAACGCCAATGGTATATAACAAAAATTATGTGAAATGAATATTCAAATTTATTAAATATTAAAAAATCAAAATGGAAGAATTTAAGGCAAAATTTTTCTTTTAGTAATAAAAACTTTTTGATGGAGAAAAAAAAAAAAAATTATTAAATTTAAATTTCTTCTTTGTAACTTTAAAAATCACGTTGTATACAATATGAGAAAAGGATTCATACACTTTAAAGTGCTCGTGAAGTTGTGACTCAAAAAAAAAAAAAAACAAAGCAGCAGCTATGTTGCGATGCTATAAAAATTTAAAGAAAATTTTTGAATTCTTTGGAAATTTTATCTTCCAACTCCTTTTTATAATGGAATAATAAAAAATTTATGAGTTATAAAATATTTTCAAAAAAAAAGAGAAAAAAAAATTTTATGAAATTTTTCAAGTTTTTCTTATTTTTTTTTTTTAAATATTTTTTAGTATTGCATAAACAAGAGGTTTTCGCGTCATTTTTTATGAATTTTCCATTCTTTTTCTGTTTTTGTTTGTGTCGCTTGCTATAACAGTTGTATGACTAACTGCACGCCATATTCTATCGGAAAAAGTTGAATTTCTTTAAGAGTTTATTAGCGATTACAAAATTTTGCATAGCTATTACTTTATAAAAAAGAAAAAATAAAAGTTTTAAGATTATTTTATTTAATGTTCTTAATTAAAAGGATTCTAAAACAAACTTACGACCTTTTTTTTCTCGAAATTACAGTAAAATACACTTGATTTTTTATGGAAATATGAAAAGCAGCTACTTTACCAGGTAAACCGTTGTTTTATATTCGAAGGCTTTCCTGATTTTAATATTGGAAATCAAAAAATTGCATGTAAAAATTTAATGTTGTTTTTCAGTCGGGGATCGTGATCCCCAGTTCGCTTTCACATAGATCTATAGGATTTTTTGTGATTCCCATCCATTAGCACTATACCTAGGCCCCTGACTATAGTGATATAGCAGTCAGCCCAAGCCACAAAACTTCTAGCGGTAATCCAAACCCCTCTCCGAAGCATGTCGTAGTAGGTCGTCGAAGACTGTCGTAGCATGTCGTAGACTGTCATAGTCGTAGGTGAGCCGTCGCCGCAAATTCACACAATAAGTGTGAATTTGCACCGTTTATCATTCTGGTGACAGAGATTGTTCCTCACCGTTTTATAATTCTGGTGACAGAGATTGTTCAATTATATGCTATTGTCAAACCGTTTCTAATTTTTTGTTTATTTTTTTAGAAAAATTGATATTTTTGAGTAAATTGCTACTAAAATTGGGAAGTACCTATGTAATATGCAAAAGTAATCAAGTATTTCCTAAAAATAGTTAAATTATTTCAGTAGCTACTAAGTATTTTTTAAAAGTAATCAAATACTTTGGAAATAATAACCAATTATTTTTTAAAATTAACTAAGTGCTTCACAAAAGTAATCAAGTTCTTTCTTTACAAAAGTAATCAATTTCTTTACAAAAGTAATCAAGTTCTTTACAAAAGTAATTAAGTTCTTTACAAAAGAAATCAAGCACTTCACAACACTAATCAAGTACTTTACAAAAGTAATCAAATAGTTTATAAAAGTAATCAGGTACTTTACATAAGTAAACAAATACTTTGCAAAAAATGTTATTTTAAAATACTTATCTAGCCAATTACAAAAACAATAAATTACTTTGCAAAAATTACTCAATTAGTTTGCTACAGTTATCAAGTATTATGCAAGAGTAATCAATATGTTTATTAAAGTATAATCAGGCAATTTGCGAAAATACTTCTCCTTGTTGCTTTTGTAACAGTATTGGTTACATAAGTGTGTAATGATATAAAAGTGGAAGTGTATGTGTATATTGTGAAGATTGAATTGCAAAACCTTGAAAATATAAGAAAAACAATAACTGTTCGAAAGTGTTCCACGTGGAAATGATGTACAATAGGTAAACCTTATTTTAATTTATGAACATATAAAAAATTTATATGTACCTATAAGTTTTCGATTTTATCAAGAACCAAGGACACATTTCACCATACATACATATAACACATTCTACATCACCTCAATCGTCCCTTTTTTTTCTGTTGTTTTTGAAATTTTCATTTTTTTAGGAAGAACAACATGCTGTAAGGTTATTAAAAAAGGGTTTTATATTTTTTGTTTTTTTACTATTTACTAAAAGCAAATATAGAAAAGATATTTTACCATGTAATTAATTATGTAAAATAGTTCCGAAAACAAGAAGAATAAGAAAAAAATCTCAAATATCATCAACATAACATCGTCATCGACAACATCATCAATCGACAGCATCACCATCGACAATCATCATCATCATCCTTAACAAGAAGGAACAAAATACAATCTATTTCTATAATTGACCTATTATAAATAAAGTAAAAATTTGCTTTCTAAGAATATGAGAAATGAAGTAATTTAAAGTCCCTTTTACTCATTAAAAAGGACTTTTGCTTAATATTTAAACAAAAAAAAAAAAAATTATGAAAAACCAAAATAAATATTAAATGTTAATATCCGTATAACAAAAATTGTGGTTATTCATAAAAATTTTTACCTATTATTTTAAATTTTAAGTATCGGAAAAATTCAAATCAGTTCTATAATGCCGAATTACTCCATACATTGTGAATTTTTATAGTTAAATTTTGTGTTTCTTTCTAATGAGAGTTGGTGACGGAACTCTTTCGGCATAATTGTATTGTAGATTGCAAAGAAGAGGTAACAAGGCACTGCCGCTAATTTTGGATATTATATATACAGATTCTAGACGACTAAAGAAAAAAGTGGAGAAGGCTCGGTCAGTGAACTGGAAATATTTTGCAGGTTAAGTCAAGGTGTTTCAATAAGGAATAGTTCGTTATCAGAAGTACTTTAAGGAATCAGGTTGAAATTCTTATGAAAATCACTGCAAATTCAATTGCAAATTGGGAGAATATGTAAAAAAGTATAGTTTCGCTGAAAGTACGAGTAAATGAGTCCTGTAGATTTTTTTGGTAGGCTGCGATGATTTCAATACACATTTTGGGTGAAAGTAAGACTCCCATTTATACTATTAGAGAAATACTGTTTTTTTTTACCAATTAATATTGGCTGAGTACCCGAGTTTTATAAGGTGTTTAAATTAAATAGGATGGCGAATCTGGAGGGATTATTACCGTGGCATGCTTTTAACTTTGCCCACAGTAGATTTCCTATACGTAAAAGAAAACCACGATTGTGATCCGGAACTTCCAACTAATTTATCTTTTAAAAGCACATTGAAAATGTTCTCATGAAATCTTATCAGTTTGGTTAATTTAAGCATGGATAATGTCTTATGAATGCTAGATAAAAGATTGGTTGATGATGGTTTTTATTAAGAATAATATTTTGTAACTTTTTAATTTGTTCTCTTATGGTTTTTTTTTTTAACATTCTATTAATTAGGTTTTTTGTTTTTTGTTATATAAAAAGTTATTATAAACATATTTTTAATTATAATTTTTCTAGTTATATCACAAAAAACAAAAAAAAATAATTTTTAAACTTTTTGTTATAAAAATTGATGTAAGTTTTCTATGAAATATTTAAGAGAATTGTTGAAATCTTTAATTTAGAAAAAATTTTCGTATATTTTAAATTTTAATAATTTTTTAATTAAACAAATATAGAAAGTATAATATGCTCTATAATTAAAACAATGTGAAATGAATTAAAATGAAGTTGATGAATATTTAAAATACTGTTCTTAATTATTACAATTATGTAATTAAATTTTTAATTATTAAGATGTGGGGGAAAAAATAACAAATACGTTCTATTAAAATTGAGGCTAGAATAATGTGAATATTTGTATGGAATACTAATTGTGAAAATAATAGAGTGTGAAACAGCAAAGTTCATCCGGGCTACTTAGAGCAAGTTTGTGTATAATAGTACCAGTATATAAGTTACACGTATCTGTATATTTTTGCACAATCTTATACTTCGACCTAATGAATCGGAACTTAAACAATCTGAAATCATTTATTGCATTATGATTCAAATACTGCAAACTGTAATATTTCAATATATTACACCTCTCACAATGTTATCTGAATGCGAAGCATTCCCCTATCATACTCATTTAAATACCATTCTTTTTAGGAATGCGAGGAAGTTGCAAAGTTTAACGAATTAATACGTTGTCGTAGTTGTTTAACTCCACAGTATTGTTGTCCTTATGCAAATTAATACGCTACTTTTCTTTAGGAAGTGTATTGAAAACTCCGCGAACTCTTTACAACATCTCTTCTGAAAGTATATGCAGTACTCTGACAAAATGTTTGGAAACATTCTCATCTAGTTCTCATTTAGCGCACCCCTATTCCTTTCCTATAGTGTTTTATCTGGAATCAGAAGTCTATTGACCTGCAAAAGCTTTGGAAAAGCCGTCCATGTTTTAAATGTACGCACACAACTTTTATTCTTTTAGATCTCGATGTTTGATTTCGAAGGCCGAATCTTTTTCATCATAACAAATTTTACAATTTAAAATAACAATAAAAAATTTTCAGTTCAAAAAAGTTTTTTTTTTTGTTTTTACAAATTTTCATTTGTAGGTACATGGATATAGTTGTAGGATTTATGAATGCAGAATATTTGTAGGTGTCATGAGCATCCTGTGTGTAAGAGAATCAATACTTGAAATTTTTATAACAATTCACAATTGTAGATGAGCTTGGGGGTAGACTACAGCTTAAAATGTAAGAGAGAATTGAAAATCTTTTCAAAGATTTTTTTCCAATTTGTTTTTTTTTTTTTTGTTTTAATATTTTTTCCATTTTCGTAATACCTAGGTGTTAATTGGTTTTTATGCTTCTACAGACTATTGATAGTTTTTTTAAGTATAACAGTTTTAATTGCTTTTAATTTCAAGAGTGGTAATAATAAAGTAAAACAAAAAAAATTGTGAACATTGTTGAGTTAAAAAAAAAAAAAGAATTTTTTTTTTATGTTTGCATTGTGCAATGATGAAAACATAATTAACAATTTTTTTCTCTTTTCTTTGTGTGTGTGTTTATTTTAAAAAAATCTCGCTAGAGATTTTTACTCTATATATTGTAGTAGAACATTAGAGACAACGTGAATGAATAAAGTAATTTTTCTCTTTTCAGTTTTGAGAGGAGTTTTAAATTTCAAAATTTCATTTTAAAGCTGTGGGCAAGGCAACGGAGATTGTACTAAGAATAATCAAGTTTTCCTCTTTAAATTTATATTGAATTACTAGTTAAGGGTAATTATAACAGAAATTGGATTCATGATCTTCTTGGGAAAATGTATTTAGTCTTGGGAAAATTTATTTAGAATTTACATTTAATGGAAAAGAACATAACGTATAAGTAAAAGATTGGGACGAGTTTGCCGAATGGAAAATCCTTCCATCTGCAGCTGATCACTTATATTTCGCCTCTGTTGCTAGATAAATCCTGCCAATTTTATAGCACAATGAAATTACAATCCATTGCTTTCTTTGTATACAACACATACAAGGTCACTAAAGTCAAATACATTCCATAATACCAAAATGTCAACAATTTTTCTATCAAAATTAAGAGTAAAAAAATTTTTCAATTTCTTTTTAATTTCATCATTCTTCCATTCTATACTTAAACATTCGTTTTTTTTTTAAGGAATCAATACTATTATATAAAAGCACAAATCTGAAGAGAATGAAAATTTCTGGTCTGATACCCTTTATGGGAATTTGTAAAAATATTAAACTGTGATTTCGTTATTATTGCAAAATATATTCGTTTAATGTCAATAGGAATTGTTTAAGAAAGGATAATTGAATAAGTTATTAGAATTTTGAAATTATATTTCATAGTATTTTATTTTAGTTCAGAATATTTAAGAAATATTGCAGAAGTACTTTAAAAATGTTGTAAAAATGAATTTAATTCACTCAGTTATAAGATATTCTATTAATAACAATAGGGCCCAGTTTTCTAAAATCAAGACAGATCGGCTCAAATCGTGAAAAATCGTCAAAAACACATGGAAAAGCTTTAGTTTTATCCAATATGTTGAATTATTTGGGATATAGCAATATTTTGTGTTCTTGTCTCGGCTAAATCTCGACTATCTAGAATATTAACAGTACGACAACATTTTTTATGAATATTCTGTGAAAAAGTCGCAGTCGACTAAATTTTGCGGTAAACGATGCCAAAAATAATTACAGCATTGCCATAATTAACTTTATTCATTGTTTTCTTTTTTTGCTAGTGTTTCTCTCTCAGTTTTTTTCTGTTGCATATTTACAATGGAAATATTTGTTTAAATTTTCATTTGCATTCTCATCTCATTTTCTCTTATTCTCATATTATTTTTTCCTCTTAAATGTTTTAAAGTTTTTAACATTTTTTTTTTCTCTTTTCCTTAATATGTTTCTGTTGCCAAAACAACGTTATTATTTAATCATTACGCTTTTTTTTGGAGCAATTTTCAAAAAGTTTTCATTTTTTTTTGTTACACTTTCCTTGAAGTTTTCTCTTTCTTATGTTGTTTGTTTCTCTTTTTTTTTTTTTTGGAGTTTTACAATTAAATATGATATGTTTGAAGAATAAGAGAAATTTATTTTACAGAATTGAAGATACATAATTTGTGTGCATATTTATTTATGTTAACGGTACATATTTAAAAATGCATTTAAAATGTAATGAAAAACTTTTCTTTAAGCTCTGAAGAATAACACTTAATATTTATACATTTTTCGCTTCGAGGATCAAATTTGAAGAAAAGAGCACAATAAATAAAAGCAACAGAAACATTTTGTTACTCGTATAGTGGCATATAAAAAAAAAATAAAAATATGAAGAATTTGGAAAATTTTTATATATTTTTTTCGGAAATTTAACTAAAATTTTGTAATGTATAGTTCCTGTAATATAAAAAAAATTTTATGCATGTATATGATAATGTTTAATTTGTATTTTTGAGCAATATTAACCCATTAGCGAGCAAATTTCTTGTTAGTAACAGAATATTATATGGTCATTAACTACATATTGCTTCTTATTGCTTAATTTTGGTTAAATATTGTAAATAAATATTTATAATAAATAAATAACGGTAGATAATTTTGTAACGGTAACGGTTAGTATCCTCTTACCGGAAAGTGTGTTTGTGGTCTGCAATGAGAAATTCTATTTGCATTGCATAAGCTGCAAATTCGCATAAACGATATGTTTCATATTATTAACGCTCATCTAGAGAGGTGTCGCTGTAATCTGTATAAATGACGTTTACAATTACGGATATAAATTTGAAGTTATCGAATTGGAAAATTTATTATTCTCCTGAAATTATGCAATATTTTATGCAATATTAATGATCATTGAGGAGCAGATATAGGCGGACTCAAATTTTCGTCAGATCTAACTATAATTTCGTCAGATGTAACTAAAACGAAATTTGGTGGTCCTAAAACTAGTCAAACAGATTAACCATTAGTATTGCTGTTTTTATGTATTAATTCCATAAAGGAAGGTACGAAAATTCCATCTTAGCACTCTAAAAATCTTCAAAATTTCATCTAAAAATTCATTTTCCATCTTAAAATCTAGAAATCTTCAACACTCCCTTTGTTTTTTAAGAAATTTTCGTAATATTTTTGAATAAATTCTTTATAACATCCACTGTAAATGAAAATCCACTCTATGTACAAACATAGAGTGTAAGAATAACACTAAATATTTAAATATAAACTGTACAAATTGAAATTTGCTACAAACGAAATTTTACATTTTGTATTTATAATACGCCTCAAAGTATGCAAACGCCAAATTAAGAGAAAAAAAAACAAGTGAACAACAACACTTTACTAAATTAGAACATTATATTTACAAGAGTGTTCTATTTAATTGCATCTATAACATACTTTAATAATAACCTAGTTATCTACATTCCAAATGTAGGTTTAAATTAAAAAAAATTTTTCATTCTGTTCGCCGAAAAGAGAAAATATCACTTAGTAATGATGTGCATATGTAGTTTGCCTTTTGGTATTTTAAAGAACCTTTTTCTATTTATTTTTACAATTTAGGCTTCAGAAGTATTATTTTTCTTTACGTATAAAATTTATTTTACTCTCATTTTATTAAAAATGTTCATATTTTTTTTAAAACAAATTTTTCTATAAAATTTTACATATTCTGTATGATTGTATGTGTGCAGTATAATTCTACATAACCTAATAATATCTAAGTGCATAACTTGTATAACAGTTTGAAGAAATAATTGAGATGAAGAGAAATATTAGAAAGGCAAGTTACAGTAGATTGAAGAGGAAAAGAACAAGAAATGAGAAAATAAATTTTTTTTTGATAGTGTATGAAACTTAGTTACAAACGCACATATATAAAATGTAATGCATAGACAAGTTAGTCTTTTATACAAGTTGGCTCAGATTTAATTCGACACTCCAAAAGCCGCCTTCCGTTGAATGGATCTAAACGAACAAAAAATGGAAGGGGACTATTTTTGGCTTTTTCTCCTTCTTCTTGATATATTAGACCTCAAAGTTGGTTCTTTTAAGAATCTGGTCTTATAATTCATGAAATCTGTCTTAAAAGATCGGGAAATATAACAAGAAAAGCTAACTTTGTAAAATCATTAAAAAATGTATAAAATTATAGGTCTAAATCTTTTTTGGAACGCAATTTTCCCTTGTTATAATTTGTTGCTCTGGACTTCATAACCGTACCATCGAGTATCGGACACCCTGGCGATATTTTATAGAAATATAATGAAAATTGAAACAAATTGTAAGCGCATATAATAAAAGAATTATTTGTTAAATGAGAAATTTTCTCAAACACCCATAAGAGAACATAAGATTATTTTCAATTTGCTTATATGTACTCGTACATTGTACCTTGTACTTGTTCATACACACAAACACAACCGTATACTAAATTATCTTTGTAGTTTTCATTAAATTATGATCTATATAGTTTGTATATAACTATATAAATTTTGTCTAGATTATTTTCATATGCGGTGTCGGAAAATTTGTAATTAAAGTGAACATAAATTAAAAATTTTTGTTTTATGATCTAAATTGGTTAAACAAAATAATTGTATAATTTTTTGTTTTAATTAAATTTTTTGTAATGAGAATAATTGAATTTTTTCTGTTTTTTGTGAATAATTAAAATAAAATTTTAATTGTTTTGTTAATTATTGTATGGTGTTAGCGTGGTATAGAAAAGGCTTAGTAACGGAAACCGACATCTTGTTCTGTATTACTCTATGACAATGAGTAGAGTCATCTAGCACAATGAACGGCCTATACCAACTAAACTGTTTAAAGTTTCGAGGTCAACTAAAGATCTCGTCAAATGAAAAATTCAGGGTGACAAAAGTTGGCATGGGTCCTAGTCAGTCTCACATTTTCCTAACATGTCAAACTGAAAATGCTAGAAAATGCCCTCTGAAAACATCAGCTCTGCCAACAAATCCGACTCTCACCTCCGAGAAGGTAGGTGACATAGTTATCTGCCGGGTGTCTCCTGGGCAACTTACTTAGTAAGGCTGACGAGAGCGGGTGAAAGCGAGTACTCGGCGCTTAATCCGGGTATCGTTGGTTAGGAAGCGCGCGGGCGGTAAATGCAGAAGCGTCTGACCTAGAATAGGCGGGTCCCTGGTCTGCGTCTGATCCCTGAGGGACGGCAGTTTTTGAATCCTGGCAGTAGGTATAAAATGCAGAATTTAATCATTTGTGCAATAGACAAAACAAAAGGATTTAGTAACCCAGGTGGTAATTCAACTACGTTGGATAATCCAACCTCTTCGGAGGTCGGCTCTACGAATTCTGTGGAGAGCCATTTATTGCATTTGATTGATCCGTTCAGGAGGAACGCGAAAACCCGGCGTTCACCACCTACATCTGATGTGCGGGTTTTAGAAAAGAATAGAAATATAGAAGGTGGACTACCGAACATTCAACCAATAAGGATATAAGTATGAGTAAAGCTCAAGACAAAGAAAGTGATGATCAGAATGCTGACATACACAAAAGGATTAGCCAACTAGAACAGCTCTGTGTGGCTTTGAAAAGCGAGGTTCTTCAACTGAGGGCTGAAAATGAGAAGCTAAAGAAAGAGAAGCATACGCAAATACTTTCATGTGAATAAAAAATTTATTCTAACTCAAGATATAATTAGTCTAATGGGACCTTTCAATGTGAATGAAAATTATACGAAGCTGCCATAAATTAATTGGAAGTCATGTCTTTTCCCTAATGGAAGAATATCAATAAAATTTCAAAATGAACTCGTTAAAAATGATTTTTTCTTTGGGAAATCATTACATTGCCAGGGCGGTAAGCAATAATGAAATACCGCTATAATAATTATACTAAAAACAACAAAGAAGAGTAAATAAATTTTGGTGCACAGGCTGGATTTTGGTGCTCATTAGAATATGATCCTTGGTAGAGCTAATTCTAAGCTGGGTTTCGTAATGAGGTGGGCTAGAGAGTTTATTGATCCGTATGTTGCGAAGCATTTGTACGTGTCCTTTGTTAGGCAGGTTTGAGTGCTCTTTTGTGTTGTGGATGTTTCTCGTAATGAATCTGTTCAGAAAAAAATTTTTGTGTTTTGCTTTGAGGGGTTTGGGCTGGTCTGATCCTTTTAAATTGCCGTCGTATCAGGCTAGGTTAATGTTGATCGATTTGCCATCCTAGACGGCACGTAGTGTTGTCGTTGACATAGTGTTTATCCGTCAGCTCGTGTCGTGGGCCATTGTGGCTCCTTCTTTGTTATGGCAGGTTTCTATTAGAGATAACGTAAGAAATCTTAGATCTGTTGAGTTGTACAGGTTGTTTGATATTACTCTACTGATTGTAGTGGGAATGAGCCGGTCACTAGAATGTTGCATTCTGTTAATTCTAATTCTTTGGTATTTGATCCTGCTATTAGGGTACTCTTAGATCTAGACTTTTGTGTAATTCAAATTTGTAGTAATATTTTCGTTTCTGCTTGTTTTTGTCTTTCTCTCTCGTCTGTATTTATCTATATTATTTATATTGCCTGTATGTAAAGGGAGAGAGAATTTGGACATTTTAAAATTAAAACTATTTTCTCAGAAAGTGGTTGACTGGAATTTTGATCCTTTATCGTTATTAAAAAAAATTTCCAATTAAATTTTTCAAACCTTCCAATTTCCCCCATTTCCCTCATACACAAATGAATATCAATTAATGAACACAATTTGTGATTGAATTCTTAAACAAATTTCATAAAATTAAAAATATTATTAAAAATACAAAATTATTTAATTTCAATAATTTACAAAAATTAATAAATTGATTTTTATATTTTAAACAAAAATTAGGGGGAGTAAATCTTAAATTCATTTTTATTTCCATAAAATTAACCTTAAAGTCTTCGACAACAACATCATGAAATCCCTTTGTTTCGGAAGTGTTTGCATAGTATCGTTTCTTTTTGTTATATATTTAGAGATACATTATTAAACTAACAACAAAAATTGTTAAATTGGCACCTAAATCAACAACATTCAATTATTAGATCAACAATATTTTATTTATATACAAACTAAGTATAACACAATATAATTTATGTGTACAATTTATAAAATGATAATTACTATATAGGAAATTTGTTTCCTATACAAACAAATTTATTTCAAACAAAATGGAAAAGAAAATGAAAAAGCAAAATAGGATAAAATAGAAAAAGGAAAGGAAGTTTCTGTCTTAAAAGCACAAACAGAAAGAACCGATAAATATTTCCTGAGAATTTCCGAAGAATTTTTTTTTTTCTGGATTTCCATGGTATTAGAGACATCTTTAAGAGTATTATGTCAACAGAACAATAAGGATTTTGTTCTGTTTTTGTTATTTGTTTGTTACTGGAAAGGAGGAAGGATTTCTATAATTAACTATGAATGACCATACATAAATATTATATAAATTTATTTACATGGGCCTATAGATTATATATAACTATGCTCTTGGAGTATATTTACTAATTGTGTCTAGAGATTTATTTATCAATAGTGAAATGAAGATATCAAAATCAAAGAGATATTATTGGATCAATTTATTATTAATAATTATTTTATACTAATATTAATAGATTTTTAAATATTTACAAGTATATATGTGCTTAAGTTAATAAAATATTTTATATTTGGCATTATATTAAATATAGGATGATTTTGAATATATATGTAATAAAAACAAGTAAAAACGTTTCATTCGGTATGAACCGATTGAATTATACCCTGCACCTTTCATTGTTGTATAGCAATTACTCAAACCTGTGAAACCATTCTATAGAAACTTCACGGATATGTCTGATCTATAACTGAACACACAAGTTTCGTGAATCTGACTTTATTATTTTTCCAAATATTTAAAATTAGTTTTTGGAGTTGTATGGCAGGTACTCGAACCTGCCAAGCAATTCCACTAAAACCTCGCTAATATATCTGATCTATAATTGGACACACAACTGCCAAGTTTCATGAATCTAACTTTATTACTTTTCCAAATATTTAAAATAAGCTTTTGGACTTATATGGGAGCCACTCGAACCTGTCAAGCAATTCCACCAAAACTTCAGAAATATCTTTGACCTATAATTGGACACACAACTGCCAAGTTTCATGAATCTGTCTTTATTATTTTTCCAAATATTTAAAATTAGCTTTTGGAGTTGTATGGCAGGTACCCGAACCTGCCAAGCAATTCCACTAAAACTTCGCTAATATATCTGATCTATAATTGGACACACAACTGCCAAGTTTCATGAATCTAACTTTATTACTTTTCCAAATATTTAAAATAAGCTTTTGGACTTGTATGGGAGCTACTCGAACCTGTCAAGCAATTCCACCAAAACTTCAGAAATATCTTTGACCTATAATTGGACACACAACTGCCAAGTTTCATGAATCTGTCTTTATTATTTTTCCAAATATTTAAAATAAGCTTTTGGAGTTGTATGGCAGGTACCCGAACCTGCCAAGCAATTCCACTAAAACTTCGCAAATATATCTGATCTATAATTGGACACACAACTGCCAAGTTTCAGGAATTTGACTTTATTATTTTTCCAAATATTTAAAATTAGCTTTTGGAGTTGTATGGCAAGTACCCGAACCTGTCAAGCAATTCCACTAAAACTTCGCTAATATATCTGATCTATAATTGGACACACAACTGCCAAGTTTCATGAATCTAACTTTATTACTTTTCCAAATATTTAAAATAAGCTCTTGGACTTGTATGGGAGCCACTCGAACCTGTCAAGCAATTCCACCAAAACTTCACAAATATCTTTGACATATAATTGGACACACAACTGCCAAGTTTCATGAATCTGACTTTATTATTTTTCCAAATATTGAAAATAAGCTTTTGGACTTGTATGGGAGCTGCTCGAACCTGTCAAGCAATTCCACCAAAACTTCAGAAATATCTTTGACCTATAATTGGACACACGACTGCCAAGTTTCATGAATCTGACTTTATTATTTTGCCGAATATAAAAAATTTACTTTTGGAGTTGTATGGCAGCCACCCGAACCGGTGCAGCTATCTCATTAAAATTTTTAGAGCATATGTAGAATATAATTGGACACATGTATACAAAATTCTATATTTGTACCTTTATTAGTTTTTGAAATAATGAAAATAAACTCTTTGAGTTGTATGGCAGCTACCCGAACCCGTTGTCCGAATTGGTCCAATAACAATAGGGTTCGTCCTTGGCACAAAAGAAACAACTTGTGAAAGTTTGGTGTCGATTGCATTATTCGTTTTTGAGTTATCGTGCGATCGGACGGACGGACGGACGGACGGACGGACGGACGGACGGACAGACGGACGGACGGACGGACGGACATGTCTAAATCAACGCAGAATTTTACGCTGAGCAAGAATATATATATATGTCCATACCGCAGATGACTCCTTCAAGTAGTTACAAACTCCATACCAAAGTTAATATACCCTTCACGAAGTGCAGGGTATAATGATCTTAATTAAAGCTGTTTTAGTTAATTTTGTAAAGTTAAAATTAAATTTACAATTTTGTGATTTGAATAATAATAGTATAAAGAATCACAGGTTTAGTCCAAATTTGTAAATTATGAATTTTACTAATACAACATCATAGTTGCGAATTAATAAGAATGTGCTTATTACACTACTAATTTATCTTAATGGAAATTTCTTCATGCAAATTTGGAAATTTAATTAGTGCAATAGGCACAATCCTATAAATATATATGTTCTTGTTATTGTGTGTTTCAATAGTAGATTGTATGTAGCAATCAATGTAAACAAAACAAATACTTAGTAATCATGTGAATTACAGTATAAGCAATGTAGAGAATATTTCGTCGGCAATTTCTTCATGCCTCTGTAGCTCAGTTGGTAGAGCGTCCGCCTAGAAAGCGGTAGGTCACTGGTTCGAGTCCAGTTCGAGGAGAAAAATTTTTTTAATGAATTTTTCTGCCTTTAACTCGTTCCTTTGATTACGTCATCCATCTGTTCTGCAGTTGCATGAAGAAATTTCCATCCAAATTTGTAAAATTACTATGCGTTTATTAGAATGTGTGAATTTTATCTGGAACGCAGTCTGGATAAAAAACGGATAAAATTAAAAAAATCGTCTGTCTGGAAAGCTGCTTGTATGAAAAACACCCTTTGGTATGAAGTTATTCAAAATAGAAGTCTTATAGAAATTTTTATGTTTTGTTTTTTCACCTGTTTGTACAAAATTTTTTAAAAATCGAAAATTAGGTACCTATAATTTATCAGGATAATCAGGATTAAATTAAAAATGATAATGAATTCGTAGAAATTTTGTACTCAGTGTCATTTTTGTTTATTTTTGGTGTCAAAAGTTTTTTTTTTTGTAAACTTTAATTTGAAAAAAATTTGAAACCTTATTAAAACTTTTGGAAATTGTTCTAAAATTAAAAGTTTTTTCATTATACATAACGTATCAATTTCTTTTTTTTCCCCTATACTGATTATAGGCACCCCATATAAAAGTTTTGTGACCTATTTAAATGAAATAAACAAAAAATATTATAATTTTATATTTTAAAGAAAATATTTTTTTGAAAAAATAGTAAACTGGTATAAAATTTAATTTATTCAAAAAATAAGGAAAGAATTTTATCGAATTCATTTAAAATAAAAGCGATTTATTAAAAAAATTCATGGGAGTAGCAAGACCCGAATATTCTAGCTATTTTTTGAACCCAAGTTATTCGATGTTATCGGGCTGAATTCGATTTTTGATAAAGTATAACAATTTCTTAATGCAAAAAGTTTAAAATAGAAGAGATCGACAGATTCTTAGTGGACCCTCTTGGTTATTGATTGTTCTACAGAAACAGACATAATAGAGGCAATATAGTAGAATCAAAACTTTAAGAGTTTTCTTTTTCTAGTAAATTTCTAGTAAATCTAGTAAATTTCTTCAATTAATTCAAATTTGATTATTTAAGATTTAAACATGGAGCCTTTGTAATCAACCATTAAGACTTATAATTTCTTTTACTCTATTTGCAATTAAAATTCAATAGGATTTTAACAAATTATTTTTGAAATTACAGTACAAGGCCGTAAAATCACTTTTAACCTAAAAATTTTTATTTTCATCCCAATAATTGACAATAAATTTATTCCATTTAACGTACGAATGACGGTTTTGTGCAAGTTATGCTTGTTTTCTTAGAATAACAGTAAATAATAAAATAATTAATTCGAATTTAAAAATTGTTAAATTGAATGCTCTTTGATTTAAAGTTACAAAGCATTAATTGTGAAACACTATGCTTATATGAAAAGTTCAATGTTTTATTAAAAGCACTGCATAAACGTCTAGTTTTTTTTTTTACTTTCACCATCATCAGCAGCGTCATTAATGCCATCAATATTACTTTTCAGTAGCAAACAGTTAGGAATTCTATAGGGAAAATTTACTAAAATAAAAATTACAAGTAAACTCTTACCTTTTTTTTTTTACTTTTCATTCACAATACTTAACTTTCCTCTTTTGTTACTAGATATGCAATGTATGAGAAGGCTTTTATGAATAGGTGATAACTCTAATCAGAAATGCAAACAAAAAGTAAAATAGTTAAGGAATGAAAAGAAAAAAATTTGTTATACAAGAGCTTGATTTGTATTACTTTAATTAAACTGTCATCTGTCACCTATCATCTGCCATTTGTCACTTATCACCTGTCAGCTTTCATCTTTCACCTTTCACCTGTCACGTGTCACCTGTCACTTGTCATCTGTTACCTGCCATCTTTCATTTGTCACCTGTCACCTCTTACGTATCATGTTTCATCTGTCATCTGTCCTGTCACCTGTCAGCTGTCACGTGTCAACTATTACCTGTCATTTTTCATCTGTCATTTGTCATCTGTCCGCTGTCATCTGTCATCTTTCATCTTACTGCTTAAATAAAACGCGAAAGTGTAGGCAATTTGTACAGTGAGTATAGAATTTTTCTTGTCAATGATTCTATCACTGCTATTCCCTAACAATAGGCATATAGTGGTAAACGGTTCCAGGAATTTAATATTTGTATTTATGAGGCATAAGAAAAATTAAAATAAAAATAGGAAATCAAAACAAAAGTACTTACACCTTGTATGTTGTCTATAGACTTGTGTATATTAAGTCTGAGCCTACTTCAGTCTTTTATCTTGATTCTTATACAAATTAATCCTTTAATAAAAATCCTTTTATATTTTTATAAATACATTTTTCTTTTCATTTATTTTATAATATTAAAAGTGGAGTGTGTATGTGCTCATACTAGTATATGAGAAAATATATTTATTGGTATATAAGTTGATGTTGTGAGCTTGTAAAAATTTCGTGTTGTTTTTGTTGTTTCCTGTGTATTTTATTATTTTACTCATCTCAATTCTCTTCTGATCTCATATAGTTTGAATACCTTTTAATAAGATATTTAAGTTTTGTCTGTGTTTATTGTTTTGTTTTTTATTTAGTTTTATTTTTTCTGACTCGTGCCTGTCACACCAATGTCAGATATAACTTTTTTTATATTTATTTGGAATATACAAGAGGAGTAAAAATAATAATAAAAGCCTCATATCATTTTTGTTTCGTTTAAAAGTTTTAATAAGAAAGAAAATTTTTATTTTTGTCATCAATTTTGTTGTTACGGTAATATGTGCTTCTTAGTTTCAATCAGTTCGTCCATCTGTACGGTTATCCGGGTATTTGTTTACAAAACTTTTACATTCTTTAAGATAGAAAGCTGCAATTTAATATATAAATAGATCTTTACAAGTAACTTATTTCTCCAGAAGAAAATTTTTACACATCTTCCCCCCTTCTAAAATTATAGCTCCACAAAATAATAAAATTGTCACATTTATTGACCTCGAAATCATAATTGTTTTTGAAATTGCATAAGTACATGCTTCTTCTACTGTGGTGTAGCATAGATTTATAGTGAAAAAACAAAATGGCGACTAAAATTAACAGTTATTTGAAATATGATTATAAAATTTTTGATTTAATTTTTCTCCTAGTTTTAGGCTATCAAAAAATATAATTATTTACCTTAACTCACTTATACTTAATCATCGAATTCGGCCATTGTGGTAAGGTCATTTTTATTTTTTTTTCTTCTTTATCCTAAAAGTATGCTAAGAATTTATACAAATTTGGTTACATGTATGAAAATACATGTAACCAAATTTGTATAAATTCCAGTGAAAAGTGCTACTTTATAAACCATTGATTTGATTCAATTTTATTTTATTTTAAGTTAAAGACTAATTGGAATTTGTCTGTCTATTTGTTTAACTATTTTTTAATAATAAAATAATTTCAGATTATTTTGAGTAAATTTCAGATTGCTTGGATAAATTTTAAAGTTTCTCAATTATGGTGTCATAATTTGCATTTGGGCGATCCATTTGATTATCTGACTATGATGTTGACGGTGCGTTATTACGGTGCAATGTATTGATTTTCCTCATTCAGTTATTTTTGTTGAAATTTCGGCAAGACTAAATGTTTAGGAAAGTTTTTGACTAATTTAACCTCGTTTCTGGTTAATTTTAGTTAGCAATTGGGTGAGCTATCAGTCAACTGTAAAATTTTTATTGTTCTAAAATCAGATTAGACAATATTGGAAGCTTCCGATAGGTATAGTAAGACAAAATGAGAAAATTATTTAAAATTATTAAAGTTTAAAATCAGCCAACTCAAAAATTGCAATTATTCGTTATACACGGTTTTGACAAATTTACAAAAAATTTTGTTTTTTTGCAGAAAATTTTCAAATAAAGTTTCGAAAATTCTTAAATATTCTATATAGTTTTTTTCTCTTTCTTCCAATTCATTATGAAAATAAAGACAAATTATTTTTTTTTTACTTTATGTTTCCATTAAATGAACTCTTTCAGGATATAAAAATCAAGAGGAGTTGAGAAAATGAGAATATAAGGAAAAAATAATATGAGAAAAAAACATAAAAAGGATTTTATTCTTTCCGTAAAAAAAAGAGAGATAGCAAGAAAACAAGAAGAAAAAAAAGAAAATCATGTTAGGTGATAAAATTAAAGGAATTTAACAAAGAATTACTTGACTGGAAAGGCGTTCAACTGTGCTTAAAACAGCGTATATAGATCCGTGTCTCTTCTCTTTCATTGCGGATAACTTTGTGCCACGTATAAAAGATTACGGTTATATAGGGAACAGCATGGTGTATACGTAAATATAGCATGTATATATAATTGTATAGCACCTAACCTATCTTCATGTTATACGTATATAACAACTCCTAATAGCTGCAATATTAGAAGAAGTGGAAAATATTATGGCATATGACGGAAAGAATTTAAATTGGAGAAATTATTGTTCTCCTTTTTATATTATATATCAATGCTCTCTTATTTGTATAAAGTGCAATATAATGTGTATATGTAGTTGTTGTTTTAGAGCAACGTCTATACACACATAAAGAGAAATAAAATTAATTTATTTTGATTAAATTTTGAATAGGGAAGACAAGAAATTTTTTTCTATCATTTTTTTTTTTATTTTAATTAAATTTTTTTAAAATAATTTTTTTTTTTTCTTATTTTGATTAAATTGACCTCAATGATAATAATTGTTATGAAAAAATTGATGGCTAATAATGGAATCATTAAGAAGGTAATGGGAAACATTTAGAGTATTTGTGTACACAATTTGGTTTTAATCATAAGATACGCAAAGAAATCTTGAAATTATAATCGTCCTTTAAGCCAATAAATGGCTCCGCCTTAAAATGAAGGAGGCTATGAAGGAAGCATTGCGAATAAAACAATACAGGGATCCAAAGCCTGATCACCTTAGTGATCATTTTAGTATCTGAAAATGAAGTTACTCTTAGACTTTAGGTTGAAGGCGAAAAACATAGTAAGACGTTATGTTGTGGATCTGTGACGAAGAGAGTCTGTAACTTGGTCCTGGGACTATAGTTTTCTCTACCGATGGGGCAAAAAACCAACGAAGTATTGTAGATAGGTGGGTACAGTGAAAGCATAAGTATCACAAAGGCCTCCGGACACTATCCATCAATATTCCTAGCTATTGAATGCTATTCAATTATGTACTCTGGAGTGTATCAGAAGGAAACTCAGAAGATGCAGAATCTTCATTATTTCAGACTGTAGAAAGACCCCAAATTGGTATGGAAAGACCCCAACTTCTTCAAACCCTTAGCATCTTGGGTAGGTATAACAATGTAATCTTCATGTGGGTTTCAGTACATTATGGCATAAACTGAGCTTTTTCATATGAACTTGACTATGAGTTTGAGGTAAACTTGAGGATATTCAACTTGGAACCATTTTGCCTGAGTCCGTCTCTTTCAAATATTTCAAAATTTATTTAGTGTGGTATGAAATGTTCAAATTTACTTTAAATTTTGTTATTAAATTTCCAACAAAAATTGTGACAATATAGTTTATAATAACAGACTAACAGAGGCTCGCAACATTTTTTTGATTGCAAGTCAACATTAAATTAAAATTTGAATATTTTGGAGATCTTTGGATTAGGGAATTCGAGATATTTTAATATCAAAAGAAATTAGGTATAATATTTGGCCAGTTATTCTGAATGAACAGTCGTTCGGACCAATACCACTTGTTATGATAAGACTCAGAAAATTTTAAATAGCATTGTGTTGCGGCTTATTAAAAATCAGTATCAATATCTTGTATTATCACTAAAAGAATGTAATTTGCTTAATTCAAAGTGTCTTAAATATGTGTATTCCCCAAGAGTTACTTTTTTCCTTCATTAAAATGCCAGGCAGTGTAGCAGTAAAATATCCCAGTGATATGATCCACGGAAGGTGAATTCAAGACTTATATTATTAATTGTAATATAAAAGTAATAATTTAGATGAGCCGCGAATCACATACGTTTTCGGTCACTGGCTTATAACATAACAGTTTAGCTATGGCTTGGAAAAAACTATATAATTTTACTAAATATCAAAATTTTAAACCCATAATTATGGTAAAAATAATTTAAATTATATAATGTAAAATAAACAGAGAAAAAAAAAACAATAAGAACACTAAAAAAATTGAGTGCAATAAAAATTTGAATAAAATTAGAAAACCACATTGAAACCATCACCAAATCACATGATTTAATTTAAATGGCTAAATTATGAAAATTAAAATTTCATTCATTCTGTTTTTTTTTTTTTTTTTTGGTTCTCCTCTCCACTAAGTATAAGTGGCTAATTAATTTTGTTGACAGTGATTTTAAATTGTTTTTGTTTTTTGTACTTTTCGAATTTCTCTGTTAGTATAGAAAATTTTAATATGTTAAGTGGGTGACCACAAATTCTAAATTTTGGATTTGCTGACACATTTGAGGTTATGAAAGTGAATTTTATTAGAACTGCCTTAAATGTGTTTTATTTTAGTTGATTTAAACACTTTAATACTGCGCTTACTTAAACAAGATTTTCCGATGTTAGTTAGGCGTCAACGTATAGCTCATACCAAACTAGTACAATCATATTGAATTCTCATAAATTTTGATAATGCCTGCGTATTTTGACGTGTTCAATTTTGAGTTATTAGTCTTAATTTTAGCACAAAATTTCATGCAGTAATTCACCACAACGCCCTTCCAATAATGTTATACATAAGGTATTGTGTCAATTATATAATTTTTCTAATAATATTAAAGTCAAATATATTATTAAAATTTATAGACTTACTTTATTTGCCAAATACATAGAAGAGATTATGGAATGAAGTACACAACTTTTCTAATATGCAAAGGCACTCTTCTCTGTTGATGTTAAATTCGTGGCAAATGTTTATTTTTCCAAAAAAATTTTTTTCTAATAATATCAAATAAAATGAAAATATGGCAACAAAGAAAAAAAAATGAAAATCAAATTAAAAAAAAACTTGTTATTTTTTATTATTAAATAACTCTGATTTTTCGTAAATCCTTCTTTTGTCAGTTTATAAATCGCAGCTTTCATATTATTTTCGAAAAATTTTTTATTAAAACTCATATACGTACACACGGAACGTATATTTGCTATAGTAAATTTATTCATTGATTTATAATGCATTGAGTGTGTAAGAATGTTCGGAGTGTCAAGTTTTGTTAAGCCTTAATGTTTCGGCTGTGTAATCAAGTCATTTATGATGATTCCTTTACGTGGAATGAATTAGAACGGCATATTTCAGTATCTCGGTTATTCAATAGCTCGGTGAATCCAACCTTCGGCTACTATTCAGGTTTTAGTTCGGAAATCGAATCATTCTGTTCTATTTCGTAATGCGATTTCCAAGACCGTTCTTATATTAATCCATACACAATTCCATTTAATACGTTTTCTCCCACAATTGCCGTCGTTATTTTTACATCAACATGTTACAATCTATGTATTTCTCTTTTATGTCGTAATTTTTATTACTCGCATAACTCACTTAATATCTCACGGGGGATAAATCTAGAAAGCGGGTCTTTACTTTTCTCATTTTGTGTAGGGAGGAATGAACATATCGATTACTTAACAAAGGGAATGGTTTAAATCAACTGTTCATTATGTTTTTATTCAATCTCGGCATTCGACGCTGACATCGGTTTTTAATATCTTTACCTATTGGCCCGTATGAGATTTTGCAAATTTTCCGTATTAGTAGGAAGGAATTCGAAAATTTATGTAAGGTCGGAGAAAATATAGTGAAAAAATGTCTGGATAATTGTCAATACTAAATTGACAATTCAAAATCAGCATAACTACAATGGTTATTGATTGTAGCAGTTTCTCTCGGTAATAGAATTTCTTAGTATAGCAGTTAAATGACTTTCGAAATTTATTATCTTCATGTGTTCTTGCCTAATAAATATTCAAAAAGTGTAATATTGGAATTACCATGAATCCATTTCATGAATAACTATGGTATATCCCAAAGATGGCAGCCCGAACCTATTCTAAAACATTTTCCATTCTACAATAAAAACAATTTTTCTCATATTGCTCGCTTGTTTGTTAAAATGTGTATATCAAACTTTATTTCAAAATAAATATTTGTAAATACTTTGGATTATTAAAAAAAAAATCTTTTTGCCTTCAAATTTCGCTGTTTTTTTTTTTTTTTTTTGGAAAAACAACGCGACTTTTCATTTAATTTTTCTTTTGTTTATTTAAAGAACTTAATTTCATTTTAGCTATTAACAATCATAATAATAAGAAAAGAGAATGAACAGAGAGTTTTCATAAAAAAATGACTGCAAAATATTATTCTAAAGATAATCTCTTTAAAAAGGAGGTCCTTGCCTAATATGACATAAGGTACGTGTGTTTATAATGCAAATATTGTATATGATTTAGTTATCCTGATTATGGGTTTATGTTCTCATACTGTGTCCCTGGTCACAATTTCCATGTTTTTTTTTTCAATTCAAAAATGTTCTTAAAAAAAAAAAAAAATGTAAAGAACCATGATCAGTTCATGAAATTTATTTAACATTAGATTATCCTTAATTTAAATCCCAGAATAAATTAAAAATTAAATAAAATTTTATTTCTTTTTAACGTTGTTGTTTCGGTTCTAAGAACTATGGAGTATGCCATGCCATTTACAATAAATGAAATGATGAATTTTAGTTTCTCTTACTCTTCACTTGGGCTTTTTTTTTGAATTTTCATGACCTAAATAATTTATAATGTATGTTAGAATCAGAATGTGGTTTAATCGTAACCATATTTTGAGTATATACGGCTACACTTATAACAGAATTTTAAACATGTAAGGTTTGTATGTGTATGTAAATATTAAATATATGAAAACAAAATTAATTCAGTTATTTATGGTATACCCCAATTTTGTCCCAAACATTTACCGTCTCACCACATCCCCAGCAAAACAGAAAAAACAACAATAAAAATAAGAAGAAAAATTTAAATAATATAATAAAGAACACATAATATACTGGAGAGAGAGAGAGAGAGAGAGAGACGAGATAGAAAGAGAATGTAGAAAATAATAGTCAAATTACATATGGAATTTTTTTTTAATGCTCAATTTTATGTTCATATACAGCATAAAATTTACATTTAAAGTCTAGTATTAATATAATGAAAACTCATGAATTAGTGTTGCCGAGTAGATTTTTTAAACTACATAATTTTGTTAAGAATATTAAAGGAAAACGACTTGCAAAACAAGAAAAGTTGTTCGACTATTTGCAAAAATATTGAAGTGATTCTGTTTTTTTAGAACAGTGTCCCATGCATTTAGATTTTGACAGTTCAATACACATAACACAACACTCTCTCTCTCTTTGACTTAACAGCTAAAATACTGTAAATACTGTTATGAAATTTTCAACGCTATCGAACAGTGCAAAACAGCGGGATGCTGCTTATTGAAGTAAACATAGGCCAACTGCCTCAAAGTATGTAATTAATACAAATTCTTAAATCCAAAATGGTCTGGAAAACGACTCAAATAATTCAAGATTAACTCTCAGTATTTACGAGGATAGTTGGATATGTAGTAAATTTACTGTAAAATATATAAGAACGTTATTTCTTTTTTTTTTAATTTACGTGCATTTTTAATTTTATTGCAAAATTTAAAATCGTCTCTTTTCCTCAGTTCTCTCTTCGCAAATTAATTCATGTTTATATGGGGATCCTTTTAATGAAATTAAAAACAAATTATAAATTTATATTAAAAAAAAAAAGAGAGAAAAAAAGAAGTTAAAAAATCAACAACAAAAGCAGAGAGTCAACAATATAACATTAAAAATATGGTAAGGGTTTTTAAAATGTTGTGATTTTGGATTTTATTTTTATCTCACAATTTTTTTTTTTTTGGGTTGTAAGTACCGTCTCAATGTGATTTCAAGTTGTTATTATAATTCTTATTAAAATGTGGAGGAAAGGTATAACAATGGAGTATTGTTGTAGAAACTTTTTTTTGACATTCTTCCATTTTTGATATTTCTTGTTGACAATGATAACACGAACATTGTCATATCTACGTCAATGGTGCGAGATTTATAGTGGGATATAGATGAGTTTTTAATGATCTGCGAGTGTATATGTGCATGTGTTATGTGTTTACTTTAGAATTTTTAAGCATATACAATATAATTAAGCATTATGGAGGATATTTGGAAGAGTAGCGAAAATAATGTGATTTAAGAAATTTATAACCCTACATACGAGTATATGGCATTATAATTTAGAATATATGAGAGGAAGAGTTGGTTACGAGAGGAATGAAATCATTACTATATCTTGTACAGCTAATATCTGGTCTTTATGATGATGTAGACGAGTTACATGTAATTTTATAAGCTAAATCTTAAAAAAATGCTTTAAATTCCTGAAACTTTTTAAGAATATTTAATTTAAACTAATTACATTTCTTTTAATTTTCTCTTATTATCTAATACACATCAAAATATCTTACTCAAATAGACGTAATTTAGCTAGTGTAACAGAAAATTAATTGTGAAGGCGAAAGTATTTCATATCAATGTTCGGGTAGCTTATTTTTTGTGGCAGACTACAGTCATTTGACTAGGTAAGATAAATAGGCTTTTAAGCATTTAAATGAATAAAAATTTTCTGTGCAAAATCCATCTTGAAGGCCATTTAATTGCACATATTTCGCTCAAACAATATAACAATATTGTATACCACATTAAAATAAAATTATTACGTCATTTTAAATTTTATATACCCGCTAAAATGACGTCTACGGTCTGACACATATTTTATTTTCGCACAACTCTTGTATACTTTTGTAAAATTCATTCAGTTCTTTCTTATTCTTGCATCTTTATTATGGGTTTCCTAATAAGGTTGATATTTTTAAATGGGACGTAGAATTTAATAATGGAAAACTTAATATAAATTTTTAAACTAATTAAAGTTGACCAGTCGATCCCATGTGAGTGTCCTTTTTTTTTCTCGTTATTTTTGAATAAATTTTGTTTTTTCCATGAATTTTAAATTATTGTAACTAAACGCTCTTCCATGGAGCTCTTCCATTAAAAACAAAAAATTTAACTTTAATTTAAAATAAAAAAATTATTTTTAGAATTTAATCTGAAAACTAACAATAATAATAAAAACTGAAGGTTAATGTACTGCTCTACTATTTTTGGATATTCAAAAATTATAAATTCTATATTTATACACGTTGTTATTGTTAATTTATTGTACAAGGATAAAGGATTTATTCAAATATTTGTGTTTGTACAAATTTGGTTATTTTTTATATATTGTGGGTTTACTCTGTGTGTAGGAATCGCATAAACAATTTGATTTCAATTAGAAGTGAGTTTTTATGGTTATATAATTTGGTTGCAATATAATACCGGAAATTGGTTTTCCACACTTAATGGTCTCTACATATACAGCATAGAATGGTGTAACAATGGTTATTATTGATTACATTTTTAATTTTTAATTGTTGACGGAAATATTTAAAATATTAATAAAGGATTGAAATTTTAAAAATTTTAAATTTTACATTTTTCAATATTGTCATGTTGGTCATAAAATGAAATCTGACGTACTCTACCATTTTAAACTCGAAGGTAATTGCAATTAATCTTGAAAATATTCAAATTTTGTAGAATATTGTAGAGCCTAACAAAACGTTAATTGGAGAATCTCTTTTGATTTCATTAATCAAATGAATAATTCGCTAAATTATAGTTTATTAATTAATTCCAAATTGTAGTTATTAATTTTAATGAAAACTGAATACACCAGTTCGTGTATAATATAAAGGATAATTGAACACAAATTATTTGCAAAATATTCCTGGTGCTTGCAAAAGCATTAGAAGAAGCCTAATTTTTTGCACAATTTTTATGATTTTTGGAAAATTTTTACAAAGATTGAATTGAACAAAATTTTAAGAAATTAAATTTTATATTTTGATTATAGGGATTTACTCAATTTAATTGTATCCTTTTGATCTATAATAGAGGATCAAAGAAATCAAAGCAAAAAAAATTTCCCTTTTTTGGAAGATTTCAAATATAATTTCAATTGCTCTTAATTTAAAATTATTGTGTTCATTATTGGAAAAGAAAAATTGAAAAATAATTTCTTGATATTTGGTAGATATTATTCCGGAGTTTCGATGAAATGAACAATTTTCTAATTTCATTTGTGTTACATTTTAGGCTTTTGAATGAGAAATTTGCGAATTTTGTGGTTCCCAAAGAATAAAGGTTACACTTAATTCATTTTTCTTTGTAGGTAATTCTTGAAGTAAATTTTTTGATCAATAAAATGTTCAAAATATTGAGAATTCACTGTAGTTTTACAAATTTAATAATGAGATTTTTTTTTTGTAATCATCACGAATTGATTTTTGAAAAATTTATTTTTATTCTGTAATTTTCTTTGTTGCTAATTTTAGATCAGAGAAAATAAAATTTTGTTTTGGAAAAATTGTAAAAATTAAATTAATTTTAAGGTAAGGGCTATAAAAACATATACATGCGAGCTCATTAGACAAGCATTATTATTATTTTGATTATAAAATGAACCTTTCAATTGATTTTTATTCTTAAAAAAAAATTTTACGTCAATAGATTTTAAAAATTACTGTTCCTTTTCGTAGAGAATAGAAAAGCGACGAGAGTAGAAGCCCCTTCTAGTGCCCCTTCTCATGTTGCCTTGTCAATTTTTTGTTGATTCTCATCTACAATAATATGAGTCTGATTAGTCATTAAAAACATTTCTGGTATGTGTCTGACTCTGATCTTAGTTGCTGTGTTGCAGTCTTAGGGGAATACGTCGTTCCGCCCTTCCCTAGACGTAGCAGAATTTCAATAAATTTTCAGCACAATAAGCTCTATAGTTAACAAAATTTTTTATCTTTACTAAAGTTGTTTTTTTTTTCTAGAGTAACAAGATGCTATAAATTTTATTGATTGCTAAATATTTCAAAACTATTTCCAAATAAATCCAAGACTTTGTTATTAAATATTGTTTTTTTTTTTTAATTTTCTTTCAGATTTTTGTTTCGCACCTCTGTCAAATAAGGAAATAAAGTATTGAACGTCAGATTAACGGTAAGCCAGATTTCAACTATTAATTTTTTTAAATAGCTAAAATGCAAGCCGTCACATAATTTTAAGTACGAAAGTAACGCCTTAATTCAAAACTTGGTTACGCACGCTTACCCACGAGAATTTTGAAATTACTTAAACTGAAAAAGTAAATTCAGGTTGCCGTCATATTTTGTTCGACGCATTGGTTTGATTTGACGCAAGAAATATGGTGATATTATAAAACAGAAACTTCTACCTCATTTCGACAACATGTAGTTGGCTACATTTTTAATTTAAAGAGACTTGCAATGTGCGAATGAGCGGAACAATAATCAACTTTCGCAATTTGAAAAATGTTCAGAACCACTAGAAAAGAATGCAATATGAATGTTCCATGCAATTCCTAATTTACAAAATGTATTATAATTTACAAGAAGACTATTGGGTTTAGTTTTAATAGTTTTGTATTTAAATATCATTTTAATTCTCATAAGACATAAGTAAAGAACAAGAAATTACTTTTATAAACGAAATTATTGAAATGTACGGGAACTTTATTTAAAATGGAAGTGGAAGAGGAATTCTAAAGTATTCTAAAGTTTTATTGACTTTATTCAATTTCTCTACCCTCTTACAAGGATAAAAGAAGTCAACATCCTTTTAATGTATACTTGTTATACGTATTACATACAATTATACGCCTCTATACATTCACATACAATATGCACAAGATATCAACTTATCTGAATGAATGAATTCTGAATTTTGTACGTTTTAAATATTTTTAAGATTTTCTTGTATATTTTTCTTTTTCATTCTTACAATATTTTCGAAAACAATAGATAAATAAGCAGAATAATAATAATAAATTTCAAGAATACAATAACAAGTTGGATAATTTATATATAAGGGACCAGAAAAAATAGAAGAAACAATTTTATATTCACAATATTATTTCAGGGAAAAAAAAAACAAAAATGTCACGCTATTGCTCATTCTCTGACAAAATTATCTGCACACAAACATGTATATACCTATGAAGACGAGGACACCTATGAAGATGAAGATGAAACGTTTATGTGAATAATAAAGTTGAATGTTAAGAGAGATAGAACATGAAAAATCAAGTGAAACGAATTTAATATACAAGTGAGAATCTTATAAGAGAAAACAATATTCTTACATTATTTTCGGAATTGAATTATTCAATCACAATCTCTTTTAATATGAATAATATACACACATATAAACAGAAGCAATATTATTATTCATGCAAGTATTTCTCATTCTTACCTCAATAAATTGGTATTTTACTTTTATCTACACTGTTGGTAGCAATTTGTTATTATAACTGTTATAAAACACAATACTCTTGTTATGTCTTCTTCAAACGTAATGCACATCACAACAATTATTATTCTCTCTCTCTCTTTTGTAGTTCACATATTGTTTCTCATTTCATTGTCATTTCATACCATACTTTTTTCTTTGCTTTTTATATAAGATTGCAATTTATTATTACAAGAAAACAAAAGAAAATTTGAAATGAGAAAAATATACTGTCATTGTGGAAGACGCTATTATTATGTAAGTGTGAAGTGAACAAAAAAAAAATAGTAAAAATCCATAAATTTAATATTGCAAGAATTTTTCCGTATTGTCTTATACAGGTATGTAAAAAAAAGAGAACATTAAATTTTGCAATTACTAAAAGATTGATTGAAAGAGTTTTCTTTTCATTAGCTAGTTCTTCATAGAAATTGGACTTAAAATTAAAGTTCACTTGTTGTTGGAGTATATTGTGAATGGTTTTTACGTGTATGATTTAAGAGAAATGAAAGCGATGACAGCTGACAAGTATTTTAAGAACTATTTGTAAAAGATAATTTATTCAAATTTTTAAATCACATTTTCCATCTTATTTAGCGGCATTTTAAGGCTGGATTCTTGTCAAGTCTAAGATGTCAAAAAGTCAATAAACAAATTTTTTGTGATAGAACATATGACTTTGACTTACTACTGTCAAACTTGACATTACAGAATGTTTGCTTTTGCATTGAATGAAGTCATTTTTCTTTTTAATTGAAATTTGAGTTAAATTTTGAAATACAAAAAAAATTAAGGTTAAATTAACAATTTGCTCTTAAATGTCATCAGTGACAAATGTTTTCATATCCATTTGGTTTTTTTAAAGAAAATTTTCTACAATTTTTGGGTTTCATCTTTTGAATATCATAAGATATAAATATTTTGCTTGTATTTTATGAGCGGAAAATTTTATCAACAAGGCGTTATTGTTATAGATTTAGTTAATTATTTCGGTTGCCATACCTATTGAATAAGAGTCAAGGATCTTTATCAATTTTTCATTTTCTTGCTCTAAAATGGGCAACATACTTTTTTCGATTTTGTCAAATTTCCTTTCGATTCTGTGAAATTATTTTCTATTCTGCCAAATTCTTTTCGATTCTATCAAATTCTTTTCGATTCTGTTAAATTCTTTTAGATTCTGTGAAATTTTTTTCGATTTTGTTGAATTCTTTTCGAAGCTTTTCGATTCCGTAAATTTTTTTTACGAATTTGTTAAATTAATTTTGATTCTGTCGAATTATTTTCGGCTCTGCCAAATTTTCTTCGATTCTATCGAATTCTTTTCGATTCTGTTAAATATTTTTTCAATTCTGTGAAATTATTTTCAAATCTGTCATTTTTCTTTTATTAATCCACCATTTATTTTTATTGACACTTAAAATTTAAAAATTAAATTACTTAATAAAATTATTGTCCAATATTAATATTGCCCTAAAATTTTTTTTTAATAAATAATTTTATACAAATATTCTCTTAAACCTTTCAATAAATTTAAGAGTTATAATGTTTTTCTCTTTTCAATTACTTGGTAGAAATCAAAATTTAAGCGATTATAAATTTTGTAGTCTTTATGCTTGAAAAACTTTTTGATAATAATTTGTGAAACAAACATTTTTTAAACTTATTGTTAAAGACTGGTTGAAAAATTGTTTTTTTTTTTTGCTCTCTTGTTTTTTATTTTAGTTTTTATAAGATTTACTCTTTAAAATTGATGTTAAGTTACTAAACATGCAAAACTTTTACTTCTTTTATCAAAAACAAAAAAAAAAATAGAAATTGTTGACTCTCCCCCCTTTCCCACTATAACCCGCCCCACTTCAATTTGTGAACAAAAAAAAATGTTCTGCCCTTTCAAGCGTTATCAACAACGAAAGAACAACAAAAATAACAGTAAAAATAACAAAAAATTTCTTTTATTTTTCTTTTAGCTTAACATTCGTTCTATTTTTACTTGAACTACAGATGCAATACGGAAATAGCCAGAAAAATTAAAAAAAAAAAACGTAAGAATAAAATTTCGTGCTGAAAGCAAAAATTTTTACCATTTTTTCTGATTTTTTTTGAAACAAGAAAGATGAAAAGGCTCTTGCTTTTTCTCTTCTTCTCATACCAAAAAAAAAAACAAAATCTAAAATGCTGCGATTCTTTATTAGAATATTAATTGGAAAAAAAAGTTTTCTTCATTTTATTTGTTCATGGAAAAAGAAAGAACAAAATACAAAAAATATAAAAAAAGAATAGGAGACGAGAACAGTTTTGTGTCCTGAAAAGTCCTGCGAATGTCAAATTTATTTTTTGGTAGCGCAATGTTTTATTGTTACTTATTATTCCCCCCCCCCCCCCCCCCCCCCCCCTCTCTCTTCCTTTCAACAAAAACTGTGTTGTCGATTGATGTGAATTTCATAATAATTATTAAAATGTCAAATGAATTTTCTGTCTTGTTTTTGTTTTGCTGTTTTTTTTTTTTTTTTGGGAAACAAGGCAAAAAATGGACAGGAAGTATAAATAATCTTAAAAAAATTTATGAATCAATAACGGTATACTATATACTTACACAATTCAAAAGGAGACTGGAGTTATGTACTTGGATATACTTACATTCGCATATACATGTATACTATTTGAATAATTTTATTTACGGCTGAACGACGGACAAAATATTAAAATTTTTAACCTGTCATCATTTCTTTTTGTAGCTAAATTTGTATTGAAAATCAAAGAGTCTTTGTTAGAGGAATTCATAAAAAATGATTTTTGATAGAAAAAAAAAAATTATTATTGGGAATAATTAATTTGAAAAATTTTTTGAATAAAATTATTTTAGTCTATGAATTTATTAAATTTTTAATCTAAATTGACGTATTGAAAATAAATTTAGACATTGAATGCTTTTGTAGTTGGCTGGAGCACAATTTACATGAAATATTATTGAAATAAAAAATTCCTCTGTCTGGAACACAATTTTTAAGGAGAATCATTAAAATGAGAAAAATGCGTCTGTCTGGAACGCATTGCAAAAGAAAAATCGTTAAAATGAAAAAAATACGTCTGGCTGGAGCGCGATTTTTAAGAAAAACCGTTAAAATGAGAAAAATGTGTCTGTCTGGAACGCAATTTTTAAGAAAAATCGTTAAAATGGAAAATTGCGTCTGTCTGGAACGCAATTTATAAGAAAAATCATTAAAATGAGAAAATTGCGTCTATTTGGAACGCAATTTTTAAGCAGAATCGTTAAAATGTGCAAAATGCGTCTGTCTGGAACGCAATGCATAAGAACAATTGTTAATATATCAAATTGTTGAAAAGTTTTAAGATAAGGATAAGCCTGGAATTTTCATAATTAACGTAAGAATTGCAACATCATTCATTACCACAGTTCTTTATTTAATAAAATCCAAATTTCAATTTAATTTTTTTTTCTCATATCATGCATTTTTCACGAGTTGCTTTAAAAATATTCCGTTTTTCATCTATTTTATGGTTTATACCAAATTGTCTTAATATTTATTAAAGTCAAAGGATATTTTTAACTAAAAATGGTAACATGATAACAGCAATATACAAACAATAAAATAATTTTATTAAAATTCTTCTTTCGAATTGTAAAAAGGATCACATTACAAAAATCTTTAATACTAAACAAAAAAAATATTAAAATCAAACTATATAAGGTCACAAAGTCTGTAACAAGATGATGAAGTGTAATATTGTTAAGTCATAGTTTAATGTTTTGTAATAAGTAAATTGAGTTTAAAAAATAATAATAAAAGTTGACGGATACATAGTTCATTAAATTACCACAATACAAAAGTGGTCATACACGTATAGTTTTTCTCCAACTCCTCCTGAATACCAAATTTATCATTATATACGTGACAGCACACACATCTATAAATATACCCAATAAGAATATTAAAAAGCAATTTAAAGAAAAATGGAAAAAGAAAATATTATAAAAAATTCATACACCATTTATAACGAGCAATAATAGTAGTAACGATAAGAAAATTGCAGTTTTTTATTTTAACATTGTGTTTAAGGATAACGTGACTAAGTATGAGTTTAATAAAATAATGAAGACATTTAAGAATATTATTCTTGCATTTATAGCATTCAATTTACTGTTCTTTAAATCAATTTTTGTAATATTTCGGGCAATAAGCTTTAAAAATGCATTCTTGATCACTTAGTACAAAAAAATATTTAATTTGTCATATTTTGGAACTCAAATATTAAATTGAGATTTTAAAATTTGAGCATTCCAAATCTATGTATAAAATTTTCGGTCTGCTTTCGATTTAACAGAATTTCATATGAGAAATTGAAATGAATTCAACTCAAGAGCTAGTATACTATCACTTAGAATGTTACAAATGTTGAAATATTCTATATACAAACAATAAATTTCAAGAATATTGCAAACAGTTGAAAATTAAATTAATTGTATTCTATATGAACTGATTTATGAACTAGCAATACTCGTATAGGTATATAATCCTTGTATGCACATAAAATATAAACTAACTTATAAATAATGGTTATAATAACAGTAACTCTTTACACAGTAACATTCTAAATATCTAAAATATTTTCTATTTCAAACATTATAACAAATGTAAACTATTACTGTTATATTGTCGTATATGTCACTAACAAAAACTACCATACATTTTTGATTTAATATTCTTTGTTATTTATTGCAATCACATATTATACGTGTTATACTCTTTTTGTTATTGTAGTTATATGCAAGCTATCATCATGCCATTGCAATATTTCAACTACATATATTGATAATAATATTTTGCATGATAATATCATATGAACTGTGTATATATGCTTAGAAGAGTATAACTATATTAGTATTAGATGAGTATAACAGTATATGTGTGTTGAAAATTCTATTATAAATCCGTTTTAGTTTTTACTTAAAGGCACCTTCAAAAAATTATATGCTCATAATAGATATTACTACGTACAATATTATTATCCTTTATTTAACCTACTTTTACAATATTAATATTTTCATATTACTGTTATACTGTTATACATAATTTGTTATATGGTTATACATAGGTTGTAGATATTTGTTATAGTTAGTATATATGTAGATGAAAAATAATAAAATATTTTCTGATATGACAATCAATAAATTAAAGGATTATTAAAGATATAAAAATATTATTTTTTTTTCTTTTTTTTTTTTTTTTGGAAATAATTTTAATTTATAATTGAATTTTATTAGGTGAATATGTGAATTATAAGGATTAAGAGATATTTAATGTCATTGATAAAATTTGAAAAAAAAATTTAAATATTGTTCATTGGGTAGAAGCAAAGATGAAGATAAATTAAAATTTTCCTCCTAAAAATATGCAATTTTTAATTGTTCTTGGAATATGAATAAAATTTGAATTATTCGGCCGGGACTAAGGGTGTTTTTTGTAATATTTTCATAATAACGAAGATTGGTTGTAATCTTATTCAAAATTAGTAAATTTTTTGTGATCGCCTAAAAGTATGCAAATTTTATGATATTTTAAATTCAAATAAAATTTTAATTCTTGGATTTAAAATACTGAAATTATGTTATAATATCTCCCAAAAGTGATCCAGAACTCTTATTTATGTTCATAGAACACTTATAATACCTAGTATGTATTATCAAGTATCCGAAATATGATAGAATAATTCAGCATGATTAAGTAAGGTTCAAATTATGATAGTGAAAAAGTAGTATGATTCAAAGTATGATGATTAACAACAATACTTAAAACTTCAGTAATTCTTCAATTAACACCACAATAAGAAGTAATTAGTCTATTAGGACGTGAGTGCACTCCTTATACTTTAAATTTGATTTTGCTACAAAAATTAATACTGGTACATTCATACATGTTTCACGATTTATTCAAAATTACAATCCTACAAATACAGTCATACACGTATGTATGAATACATATATATGTGTATAACAATTATATTATAACATATTTTATTTAATTCAGAAATGTGATGATAATCGAAATTATTAACATTGAACAACAATAATAATAATAACATTATGTTAATCGCCCATTAAAATAATTTTTAATGAAGCCAATGGGATAATCAAGAATACAAAAAATATATGAGTATATGGGGGATTTTAATGGGCTTATCATTTAATTTGAATTGATTATTTTGTGTATAATAGTGGCTTTTATATGAAATTTTCAACCAATTTTCACTATTTTATCAAAAAAAAAAATATTGTAATTTTTCTCTTTTCGTTTTTTTCACTTAATAATTTTCCAATGGGAGAAATTTTAAAATCACAAAAGCGAAATAAAAATTAATTTTAAAAAATTTCAGTCTTTCATTCTTTTTACAATTAAAATAAAATTTTCCAATTTGTTTAAAATGTTAATTTGGTAATTTAATTGCAAAATTGAAATATTTTTTGGTGAGGGAAAAGAATTTGTAATTGTTGCGTTCTTTATAAAAGTCTGATTGCCTTATTGAAGTTAAATTTTGTATAAAAACTTTAATTTTTAAATTTTCCATAAAAAAAATAAATTTTCAATAATTCTAGGAATAAATGCTTTGTACAAGATTCAGGAGAAAATATTTTGTAACTTTAATCATAAGAAATCAAAAAAAAAAAAAAACTATTTTCATTTTCACTTTAAATTTGAAAATTTAAGTTTAAATAAGAGTAGTGTGTGGGTAAAATTTCAGGTTCCTTACTCCTAAATTGGAAAAGATAATAATTTCGATTTTGTTGCCTGCCGAAAATTTGTTTTTTGTTTTCCTTTTCAGTTCTTTTGTTATTTTTATTATTACATTACATTCGTACACCTGGCGTTTGTTTATTGGTTACATTTTTTTTTTGTTCATTATTACCCACGCCAAAAGGAAAATTTCAATTAATGTTTGGTTCTCTTAACATCTCTTAGTGTTTTGGTACCTTTTGAAAATTTCTCTATATATAGTTTTTTGGTATTTTAGTTCGTTTTTGTTTTGTAATGGTAAAAATTCAAAATTTTGATAACCAAACGCCATAATAATGAAAGGCAGGATATTTGAGTTTTTTTTCATCCTTTTGATTTTTTTTTGTTTTTTGCATATTTCTTATGATTGCGATATTAAAATATAAAATTTAATTGAAAATTTTCTCATTTCTGACATATTTTTAAGCTGTGTGTACTAGCTCTTCTTTTTCTTCATATTCTTGATTGTGGCATTACACATATAAACTTGTTATCTTTATGATCCTGAAGGAAAACGATAATAAAAAAAAATTCTGTTTGTTTTCTGTTAAGAGGCTCTTGTTTCATTTTTGTTTCAAGTTTAAAGAAAATTTAAAATTTTACTTAAAAAATTATTGAGCATTGAGCCCAATTACTGTACTGTAGGTTTGTCCTGTAAGATCTAAGTGAAATATAAGGTAATTTTATGATTTTATGGATCATAATTATGGTTAATTTTATGGATGAATTATGGATCGTTTTTCCTATAAATCTAGGAGCTCAAATTCTATTTTAATTTTAATTGGCTCAATAGAGCTTAAATTCCCGAATAATTTCGACAAATGGATTAATTTGTCTTGATCCTGTTATTGAATTTTCCTATTAGTATGACATTAAAATTCTTAAATTAATATTAACTACTCAAATAGTGCTCATTTCATATTTTAATTGCTTTAATGACAAAAGTTTTTAAGTAAATAGAGAAGTGATGAAATAGAATTGTGCTCTATATTGTCTCATATATTTTTCTAATTCTACTTACTGTAGATAGCAAATTTACTTTTACTTACATGACACTGTATTTACTATAAACTCTTATAGAAATCACTTGAGGCGACAAATTAAAACAAAAGGGGCTAGATCATAATAAAAAAATTTTTAAAAATGATAAAACAAAAAAATGGTTTGTTAAAAAACCGAAATAACAAGTAGTTTTTCCATTATTTGAATCTAGTTATACATACATACATTATATAATAATATACATATGTATGTAATCATATAGCTGTGAAGAGAATCATAAAAAAAGATGAAGAAAACAAGAGACAATTGGATGCAAACTTTAGTGTTAATATGCTTTAAGGCTAAAACTATTGTAAATGAAAAAATCTCTCTCACTCCTTTCTCTTTTATGCCCTTTGTTTTATTTACTTTAATTATGACAAAAGCATAAGTTGAGAAAAAAAACACGTCACATACATAGTGTTTACATCTATTTTTTATGTGTGTATATGTACGCATACATAGAATATGTATGATTGTGTCTGGTGTACAATAATATTAATTAAAGTAACAAGGCAAAATGTTTTGATGTTTTAGATTTAGAAAAAATTATGAAAATAAAAAATGAAAAGAAAACGAGAAAAAAAATAGAGTTGACCTTGTTAACTCTGTGATACCCGTACGAATTTGTTATCCTATGTGCAAATAAAGATGCCATAACTGACTATGCGATAGACGATGACTTTAAGTTGCCGTATTACCATATTAATGTATGCAAAATTTCAGTACTATGTGTTTTTCAAAATACTGTGTGTGCCAAACTACTATTTAAGTTGTATGGCAGGTACCAGAAGGAGTCAAGTAATTTCAACGATTCTTATCATACACATTGGCCCTACTAATATATTTGTTTGTGTGCAATTTCAATACCACAACTTTTATAGTTTCTGAGATATAGCCAAATAAATTTTGAAGTTGTATGGCTGGTACCAGAAGGAGCCAAGCAATTTCAACGACTTTTATTAAACACATTGGTCCTACTGGTATATTCGTTTGTGTGAAATTTCAATACCATAGCTTATATAGTTTCTGAGATACAGCCAAATAACTCTTGAAGTTGTATGGCAGGTACCAGAAGGAGCCAAGTAATTTCAACGACTTTTATGAGACACATTGGCCCTACTAATATATTCGTTTGTGTGAAATTTCAATACCACAGCTTTTATAGTTTCTGAGATATAGCAAAATAAATTTTTAAGTTGTATGGCAGCTACCCGAACCGGTGCCCCGATCATGTTCAATTTAAATAGGGTTCTGGCACTTACTAAAATAAATCATATGTGAAAATTTGGTGAACTTAGCTCAATTAGTTTTTGAGTTATCGTTGGGACGGACGGACGGACGGACGGACGGACGGACAGACAAAGCTAAATCAACTCAGAATTTGACGCTGATCAAAAACATACACTTGAGTCTATATCTAAGACCGTTATTTCTTAGCGTTACAAACGGTAAGGCAAATTTAGTATACTCTTCGAACATACGTTCGTACGGGTATAAACACGACAAAAAATAAGAAAGAGAGAGGGAGAGAGAAGAAAAAGAATTACAAGTTTTTGATTTTAATTGTAGGCAAGTCTTTTTAAAGGGTCAATTTTTATTTCCTTCAATAAAAATAATAACAATAATAATAATGAAAAAAAAAAATTTACTTTCGCTTAGTTTCATACTACTGTCACCGCACATAACTTTGAAGTACTTAATAATTTCTTTGAAATCTTAGTATAATTTATTTGTTTTACTCATTAAAATTATTCTGACCTACATATTGTATGACAGTAAATATTATTGTTTACAATAGAATTCTGGGAATTTGATTACGAAATTGTCTTGTCTTATATACATTGATTGTGGAGGCGTAGGAGGGCTACAATAAATCGAGAATGTCTGCGGTGGCCCGGAGGATATTCCTGCCGTACTCGGTTCCCATAGAAATCTACAATCTATATATATATTGATAATATGATAACGGTGGCTCTCTTTCTCTCCGAATTTCTTTGTCACTCAGATGCAATTCAAATTACGTAGTTCTATTAATATTCTTCATTTTCAATTTGTTCAACACAGGGATTGGGAGAGAGAAGAGTGTAGAGATAATATTTATTAAAGGGTGTAGGTTTTATTGCCAAGCATTTGTAAATTGTCGTAGCGGAACTTGTTTGTAGAAGAGCAAATTTTTCTTTCTCAATTTATTGCACTTGTATAATCTGTTTAATTCCTATTTCTTTGCTCATTTATTTTTATTTACTATATTCGACAATAACACAAATGAGATAATTATTTTATGAGATAATTGTTATATTTTTTTATGATAATTGAATCTACTATTCTCTTGCATATAACAATTATTGCATAATTGAGAATTATTATTAAATTTTTACAGTATTTCTAATTGATCATTTAGACATTGCTCTGGTAAGGAAAATTAAGGAAAAACATACGATTTATGTCGAAGTTGACCCGACTGAAGCATTTTTTAATGCGCTGGCCTTATACTTATTATGGCAGTGATTTAAATACTGCAAATTTTCTTCTCACTCTATTTAATAATTTGTAATATTTAATTCTCAGAGAATTTAAAATCAATTCTAAGTATTTTCAAATTTAATTACAAATTGGAATAAATAATATTCCAATTAAATTTCAATTAAATTTTTCAAATTTTTTTCTGATTAAAAATTTCATAATAAAAAAAAAAACAAGTCAAAATTCATTTGTAAAATTTTTATCCCGAAATTTCAATCACTAAAATAGTTAAAATAGTTTTTGATTTGTAAAATATTTTTTTGTTTTATTGTTATGACGGTAAAATAACAAAAACCGATAATATCATGGCAGTATTATTTTCCTTTGGTTTTAATCGTAGTCAGTTTGGTGCGATAGGGTCAATTTCTATACTCTAACTTCGGATGTTTATATGTTTGTTTATATGATTGTGTGTGTTGTTTTGTGTTTTATAAAACAAACAGTTGCATGATAAAAATTGTTTTTTTACTGGTATAACAATAATTACTACAAAGTCAGTTTCCGTACATGAAAGCAATACAACAGGAACAAAATTTGTTTTTTCATTTTTTTTAATAAAAATATTTTTGTTTTGTTTTTATGGAAATTAAATAAAATTTTAGCAATCAATGGCGTTATACATGTATATATATATAACACAATGTGCAGATTATTAGATTTCTTCACATAAGAACACAGATTAGCAATCATACAACTATAAGCTTTACATGGGTACGTGGATGTGTACATGGTTACTGTTATTGGATTTCAAAAATATTATGGCTCTAATATTATTCTTATTGCTTCTTGGAAAGCGCATTAAGTAGCTTTTAAGCAGAGCAGAGCCTATAAAGTTCTTATCGATTTTTTATTACAATTTTTTTTCTCATATATTTTTTGGTAATGACAAAAAATATGAATAATAATAGCAATAAAAATATTATTTTTAATGGCAGTAAAAATTTTGGTAACAGTAAACAAAAATTTATTCGTAAATTATTCTTTAAATTCAACAGGGAATTCAATTTTTAACTACAATGGAATTTTAACTATTTGCATGTATTGAATTCTTCGAATTTAAAATTAACTTCTTTTAGGAATAAGTCCTATTGGCGTCATGGTACAGCATATACAAAATATTATTACTAGCCTCTTTGTGAATTAGAAATGTGGAAATTTTACCTAATTATTTTTGTTTTGGAATATGAAATTTGTGTTATTTGAATTTTTCACCATCCCACTTTAACACGGTAACTTATAAATTTGTAATATTCTATTACACATTGCATATAAAAAATCGTACATATATACATATATAAATATTGTTATGAATATTAACTGCTTGAATATAAAATTTTATGTTATCATGTTACTGCTGCTATGTACAATTTAAGAACTAAAATTTTAATGTTGTGAAAGAGTTGAAAATAAAATAATTTTTTTTATTTCGTAGCTGTTGTGCATGGTCTTGAAGTTCCATTGGGTGAATGAGAATTTTTTAATTTAAAATTTTGTATTTTTCGATTTTTATAACTTTTTTTGCAATATAATTGACTATTTGTATTTTCATCGACCGCATTGCATACAGTAAGGAGGCTTATGTGATGGCACCAAATTTTAAATATCGAGTTTTCGGTGGAAATACATTTCTCCATGATAGGGAAACACAAATAAACTGTTTTTAACAGTAAATAATGCCTCAACAATAAATATCTTGGCAGAAAATGTCTTCACAGTAATTGTTTTTGTCAGTAAATGTCTAAACAGTAAATGTCTTAACAGTAAATGCCTTGGCAGAAAATGTCTTGACAGTAACTGTTTTTGTTAGTAAATGTCTAAACAGTAAATATCTTAACAGTAAATGTCTTGACAGCAAATGTCATGACAGTAAATGTCTTGACAGTAAATGTCCTAACAATAAATGTCTCGACAGCAAATGTCTTGACTATAAATGTCTTGACAGTAAATGTCCTAACAATAAATGTCTCGACAGCAAATGTCTTGACAATAAATGTCTTGACAGCAAATGTTTTAATAGTAAATGCCTTAACGGTAAATTTCTTAACAATAAATTTCTCGACAGTAAATGTTTCGTATTCGGAAGCGAAGCTAAATTTAAATTTTTTACTCTAAGCAGTTTTTTTCTCAACTTCTCAATTAAGAAATTAAAGAGCTTTCTCCTATATAGTTGGCAACATTTCAACGACCGTGTTTAAAATTTTAACTGAAAAGAAAAACAAAGCAACAAACACAAAAAAAAAAAGACAAAAATAAAACAAATTTTTGTTTGCCACTTAATATACAAGATTAACTTTGAAGCTGCAATTTTTGCTGTTTTATTATTCCATACGCTGTTCATTTCTCTTAAAAAATTAAATTATTCTCTTTATGTAATTACGGTATAGAATGTTATTTGCATTACCAATTTTAATTTCTTTCAAACAAACAACAAATTGTTGTACTACTTTTATGTAATTCTAAAAATTATAAGAGTGCATTTTGGAGAAACACCAAAATTGACAAAAATATGGTGGGAGAAAACACAAAAGAATTTTTCTAATTACTGCATGATATGTAAAATAAACTGCTGTTAATTAAATTAGAAATAATATGAAGAATTTTTTGGAACGTTTCAAGAATTTTTAATTTGAAATTTATACATTTTTCAAATCAAATATTGAGATTGTTTTGAAGCAATTTAAATTTGTTGTGAATTAAAAATGGAATGTGAAAAACATAAAACTACAAAACATGCTAGATGATGAGTTCTGCAATTAATTTTACTCATATGTGAATATTTTGTTTTGCTTTAATGTGGTTTTCATCAACTTCTTTGTAAATCCTGGAATTTTCAATTCACATTGTATGAAATACGAACATGGAAAAGTAAAATTCTAGGATGGCAAACTAGATTTTTATTTCTCAATAATTACAAGGAAGGTTCATTGTTAACAGATCCTTAAAATATTCATAAGAATTTGCTCATTAATTTAAATCATAATTTTATCGTAAAAATTCGAACAATCTCTGCTTCCCTCTGGTTTTTTAAATTTCAATTCTCATACTAATGTCATTATTTGTACTAAAATTGTTGAAAAGGGTTCAAATTTAATTAACTGTCCTTGAATTACGAAAAATGTTCAATTAATTTAAAAAGAAATAAAACAATAAATATAATTATTAATTAATCAAATTAAAAATTCATAAATTAGGTTGTTGCTAAAAATGAGTAATTTTTATTTTACTTGAAAAAACAAACGAACGAAATCTGCAAAAAGAGAGAGAGAATGTTGCTTTATGACATTAAACATTGTATTCTGATAAGCAGAATTTTTCAAAATTTTATAATAATAAGATGACGTGTCATTAATAATAAAAATTGCTCACACTGTCACAACAGTACGACTTATTCACGGAAAATAATCGTAAATTAAAGAGAGCATTATTTGTTGAGAATGAGCATGAGTAATAATGGAATTTTTAGGTAATTTCTGTTAAATTGTCAACGTGAATCTTAAAAGTTCTAAAACTCATTGAATTTTTGGTCTGTTGCCCAAATATTACGAATTACATGGAAATTATTCAAACCATTTGCAATTACAATAATTTTCGGGTCTTGTAAAAAAAATTTTTCGGTCTGTAAAAAAATAGGATTTTTGGCTTTCGTTTTTCGTCGCAAAGCAGAAAAAAAAATGCAAAAATCAAAAAAAAGGATACGTGCAAAGTGAAATTAAATTCGTGTGTCCTTTTCTCTCTTTTTTTTTTTACATTTATTTTAATACTTTCAATTTAAATTTCAATTTAAAATTTTCTCATAATATTCGTCGCCGTCATTTTATTTTTGCCATCATTTTAACAAATTAAGCAATAAAATGCTTGTTTTGTGTTAATAGTGAAGAGCAAGGATTGAATGAGAAACAAAAAGAAATTTTTATTTTTTCTTTTTTTTTTCTCTTTCTCTCTTTTCTTCTGAAAATAAAATTAATAAGAGTTGAAATTTCTCTTTTTTTGTATAAGGCTTTTGTGTCTTATATAAAAAAATGTAATGTATGCTTTAAGTATAACTAATTTCCTTTGAGAACGATTTATTGTATAACAATATGTGTATAACAGTTATGTATAAGAAGTACACATGTACGATATTGCAACAATCATGTCTTTTCTTTGAAAGGGAATTTAAATTAGCTTATGAGAATTAATATAATTAAATTACAAATTTTTTAGTGATTTTATTTGTTGTATAACATTAAGTTTTATGTAATGTGAGTATGTTGTATGCGTGTGTTTGTTTAAAACTTTGATTATACAATTATAGTAATTATTGTCTGGTCTTTATGAAGATGCAAATTAAATTTTCTAAAGGAAATAACCAATGTGAGAAAATTCATGTTGAATATTTAATTATTTAAAATTTTGTAAAAGGATAGAGAGAAGTTGTAGTACTACTTGTAGATTGCAGCATACTAAACATTATAGCATTAAACTAATTGACTGCAAACTCTAGATTCTGCTTTATATTTTTAAAATTTTTAATTCTTTCCACTCTGACACAATATTCTGGCACAGTAATTTTGTTATGGGTCATGTTGTTACCGAATTTAAATAATAAAATTGTAATAAATACTTTGGACTACTTTAAGAGAACTTAAAATTTTTAACAGCTCTTCTTTTAAATAAATAAATTATTACAATAGTAATTGAATTGAAGTCTTAATTTTTAAAATATTTTAAGTATAACTCTTAGATTTTTAATTATTTTTTTTTATTTTCCACTATTTATCCCTTTTAAAAAACTCTCCAGTTTAATACTATAATGCACTTGTAGTTCTAGAGTATACAAGAGAAATTTTTATGAGAGCAAATAAAATCAAATAAATAAAGTTAAACACAAAAACTAATTATAATTCGCTCCGAATAATTTCTAAGCCTTATGATTATTGCATTGTTATTGTATACTAAGAATCTCTCTATTTAATGGTAGGATTGTACATTTGCTATAATAGGTACTGTTGTAGCAATTTTAAGGTGAAAATAATATTCATGTGTTTCATAAGTAATATAAACCGAGTAGTCAGATTATCAAAAAAAAATATTCTCGATTTACTCTTTTTCTACGAATTTGCTCTAATTTAACTAAAGTTTGTGGTATAAGGTTGTGTTGCGTTGTGTTAGTGTTGTATAAAATAAATAATTGTGGTTAATGATAATTTTTTATGCTCTTTTGGAATTGAATTACTCTCTTTTATGTTATACTAATCCAATTCTCTAAAATTTTTTTAATGTTCTATGAATTTCTTAATGAAATTTTGTGCATTGAAATTAATTTTATTTCGTATTATCCTTTCTAATTCCTTAACTTGGATTAGTGCAAATAATCATGTTTTCCAAAAATTTTTAAAATTTAAATAATTATTGCAGTAGTATTTTGAGTATGCTGTTTAATTAAAATATTAGGGTATTGGAATCCGAAATAAAATTTTAGAGAATATAGAATTTGTGATATAAAACTCATAATAAATTATTGAAATTTTTTAAAGCTGCAGCTGGTATTAAAGTAGTACTAATAATTTGTCTCATTCAACTTAATTGTAGCATAATAATTTACAATTCATACAAAGAATTTAGATTTTCCATAAAACAATCTCATTAATATAGACTCATTGGAAATAATTTTGAATAATATAGGAAAGAAATGATTTCTGTATATGATTATATTTTAAAATATAGCGAACATTAAGTTCTTTCAAACTTGTATGATTAAATTTCTTTACGCTTTTATGAAAAATTTTAAAGCCTTTATAAAAAATTAAAGTTTATTGAAAACATACAATTTGTTGTGATCCAAACAATGTGGGCTTAAATTATTAAATCTATATATATATATGCCCTTCTAGATTCTTGTGTAACGCAAAATTTAGTAATCATACATTTTTAAAGAATTATGTTTGATTTAATTAGATTATACCAAATCTTATATACGTCAAACTTTAGTAGAACACAACGCAATCAAACAAATTGTATTATCAATGTTTGATAGTTTTGTTGACTTGTCTCGAACTAGTATAATATCAAACATTTTGTTAAACACAACATTTTTATTTGATTTTATTCGTAAAGCCCCCATCTTGGATTAAAACCCATATAGGCTATAATGCAGCTTATTTTATCCAATAATTTTGTACTTCCTTACCAATTTTTCATTTCTTTATAGAAGGCTGGACATTTTCATAAAATTGTTCCATGCATTCCGCCATATAATGTATGAAAACTATTTTAACCAAAGATAGTGTTTTGGAAAATTATTAGTCTTCCATTAAAATTTTATTACATTTTCTGCTTAAGTATGAAATATGAGGTTAAGAAATTGAAATTTTGTTTTAAAGAACAACAACTGATTATTTTTTTTTTATAAGGAAAATTTAATTAAATTTAATTCATCATTCCCGTGAACTGCATTTTTTATGATATTCATGTATTACAGATGATTATTACAGATGTTAAACCATTTATTACATTCTATGTACACCATTATTAAATTTAATATTACAGTAACAATATTTTCTTAGCCATTGTCTTACATTATTAGAGTTTTAGTTTATACAAGAATAAAATAAAGAGCAAGCAGGAATAGCAACAGGTGTTTCCAATTTTTTTTCTACTCTAATACTTTTTTAATGGACATTAAATGCACCTGTAAAGGTAATATTTTTACTAAAGGAAAAGGAAAATTTATAAATGATGCCTTTTTATCTCCTTCCGCATCTTTGGTCTTTATAGTTTTTTTTTTAATAAAATATTATGAAAAATATTGCAAGTGTACAAGAACTTTAAATTTATAGTTTGAAATATTATGGTTTATCTTCTGTTGTGTATGAATGTCTTGAGTTTAAATCGTTTGAAACCGATAGTTTTGTTCTGAAATTTACATAAATCAGATTTGAAGTGTACGACATTTCGATATGATTTTAACGGCTCTGGTCACAAACTGGTTAGCATAGATCTATGACTGACCGCGGACAGTAATTGGTTCCTGTTTCTTGTTTTATATAATAAATTGTCAAAAGCTTTGATAAAGTAATTAAACCATTTGTTAATATTGTCGAGACGTTTGTCATTCTATTGTGACACAGTAAGCCTTACTGTACAAATCTGTAGTATGCTTACTGCTTCACTATCCTTTAGGAGCAAAAGGCTTTCCAAAACCTCACCATCGAATTATATTTCGAGCAAATATTTTTATATCTACCCATATTTTTCCAGTTGGAGCCAATCCCTTTGTGACTAATGTGGAATAGCTTATGCATTCCAAATAATCATGCAAATATTGCATCTATGTATAACTATCACAGCAATTCAACAATGTTGTTAAGAACATGAATCAATTGAATTTTATCAATTTCTCATTTATTCTGGTCCCAGCATGATTGCATTATTGCCATATTTTTACATTAAAATATAATTTAATATACTCATTTACTACATGTGTATATACATACAATGCCCCCATATTTAAATGCGAGTATTTAATTTACTTGAGTTCTGGTACACCTGATTATTGATATTGTATAGCAGAGACAATATTGGTACGTATATTGTGGTACTGTGGCACAAATAATATTCTAAATACTCATTTTATCAATTAATGTTTAGTAGTTAATTGGTTTCTGTGGTATAAAATAAAATAATTTTTAAATAGAGAGAAATTTTTTATGTCAATAAATTAGAAATTTATTAGAAAAATATTATGTGGTTGTCTACAATAATTGTTAGAAGGAAATTACTTTGGTTTGGTTTTGTGTTAAAAATTTTTTTCTATTTTAAAATTTATAAATTTTTTGTGTGGCTTTCAGATTTTTTTTTGAGTTTAAATTGAATTTCTTTTTATTTTTAATTGCATGTAATTTAAAATTAATGATGGTTTTGGAAAATTAATAACAATATAGCAATTCTTAGGCATTAAAGATTTAGTAGTAATTTTCAGGTTATGTGTTTGGTGTTGTATTTGTAAGTCAAGTCTATCGGCGATTTTGATATTCATGAAATAAACTTTGAAATTTCTTTTATTAAAGTACAATGCTTTTACGTCAGATCAAGGAAAATAATCAATGAGAAGAGTATTTAAGAACAGCGCTTGAGAAGAATATTTAAGAAGAGAAAATGAGAAAAATGTGAGAAAGGAAGGAAGAATTGATTAATAAATAAGAGTAGATTGAAAAGAGAGAAGGGTAGGTTAAAACAATAATTGAACCGAGTAATTGAGAATAGTAGTTGAGCAGAATGATGGAGAAGTGTATTTGAGAACAGTAGTTGAGAAGATTAATGGAGGAGAGAAGTGGGCAAGAATAGTTAAGAAGAGTAATCGACAATAGTAGTTTAACCGAAGTGAAAGAACAGTGGAGTATAATAATAGAGACGAATATTTGAGAGCAGTAGTCGTGCGTAGTGGAAAGGAATTTTTGAGAAGAGTTCTCAAGAACAGTAAAATGGATAGTTAGAACAGTAGTTGAGAACAATATTGTTGGGAAGAGTTATTGAGAACAGTAGTCGATATTATTTAGAGGGAGAATATTGTGAAAAGACTAGTTCAGAAAATAATCTAAGAAGTGTAAAAGGGAAAAGTATTTGAAGAGAGTATTGGAGAAGCGTAGTTGAGAAAATAGATAAGATTGTTATATTAACACAAATGTATTCCGATAGGTGGCTTTAGTATTTTTTAATATAGAAAATCAATGTCAAAACTTTGTTATAAAAAATTAGGTTATTGAATCGAATTCACTTTAATGTCATAAAAATTAGAGTATAGAAAATTTGACACAAAACAAAATAAAAAATTTGAAGAGTTTAATAAAAATTTTTTTGAGTATAAAAAAAATTTTTTTTTGCGCTCTCAATAAAACGTCCTATTTTAGATTAATTTATAAAAAATTGAAGATTTTCTTTTGATGTCAATGTTTTTATTACAAGGTAAATATTTATAAAAAAAAAAATACTTAATTTGTTCTTGTTACATGAAAAGAAGAAAATCTTCAAGTAAATGAAAGTAAATTAGAAAATTTATTTCAAGCCAAAAAAAAAAGTAATTTAAATGATCTAGAATTTTAAATGTAGATTTAAAGATTAAGAAAAAATCAAAAGAGTAAATATGGCATGAAGATTCCATGGTAAAGGAAGATAAGATGATTTCTTCTTCATCTTCTTTAAAGATCATAGAAATTCTTTTAAAGTTGAGAAAAAAATTCGTGTTTTTTTTTGTTTTCTTTAATGATTTTTTCTTTTATACTAGATGTAATCCTTATCTATTATGCAAAGGAAATCTAATTATACTTTAAATTTTTTTATTTTTGTTTTTTTTCAAAAAAAATTAATTAAGCATTTAAAATTAAAGATAATTTACTTTTATTTAATATGAGCTGAGAAATTTTATAGGAATGATCTCGTAACTTTTTCAATTTTTAAAAAAAAATTCTTAAATTTTTGCGTTCCTAAAACTTTGTAAATATTTTTAATTTATTGAAATGAAATTTAAGGTATTGGTGCAAGGAAAGGCCTAAGAATTGAATTAATCGCAGTGTGTTAGGTCGAAAAATTTTAAACGAAAATTTGCATATTATTTTTGCCCGAAATTTAATTGGAAATTTGGAATACGAGAAAAATGGTCTGAGTTATTTCTTAATTCGTATCCTTTCATCTTCCATTTAAAATATTTTAGATACAAGAAGGAAAATTTTTTACCAATGCATTCAAATGAGCTGTAAAAAGTTTCTAACCAAAATATCTTAATTTGACATTGACAATTCAATTTTAAATTTTCAAAAATTTGACAAGTTTTGTCACCTTCAATTTTTAAGTAAATTTTTATGGATTCTAGCGATTATCTGAATCAGTACTATTTTGAGTTAGTTTGTAATTGTAACTACTTTACCTACATATCTGCCCGAGAAGCTCCAATCACTGTTCTACGATTAATTCAACACTGTATTGCTGTACGTATTCGTATTCAGGTTGCATTGTGTTACTCAATGTGCGATCATGAAATTTATTTTCTATTCCGCCATTCTGAATCGTATCTCATTAAAAGCACTGTTTCTACATAAATATACATATTTTGCTGTCATATCCCGTTAATTTACATTCTCTAGCAGATTATGCTAGATTTTTGTCATATAATTTTTACGCATCATTTTAAATATTTCAAATTTTTCAACTTCCTGAATAAATAAATCAATTTTAATAAATACAAAATAAAAATTCATGGCTTAGTCCACGTCAATTTCATTAAAAATTATCGATTCACAACATTATTTACATTGTTTGTTGACTTTCATGTCAATAAATGAATTTCATATTCACAATAATACTCAAATATACTTATGTACTTGTTATATTGGTATATGAATAATTTTGTATTTTAATTTTACATGTTATACCTATACTGGAGACTCGAGTCTATAAAATATAAATTTTATATTTGATTTAATTTTATTATTTATAATGTTTTGTTATTGTCGACTTCTCTGAAAAATTATTGATTCATTAAAGCAAAAATTTTAATTAAATCATGGGAAATACTGGGGCAATACACAAAAGTACTAAAATGGTAAAAACATATTGCAACGTTCATTTAATCAGAATTAAATACAAAATCACATGAAGGTTGAATCAAGGTAATTAATTTTTTAAATGAAAATGTAGATGACAAGATAAAAATCGTGTTGAATTTTTTATTGTATAAATAATGTTGTAGGTATATAAGAGGTGCATGTACTTTTGAATATTGATTTTTTTTAAATTTTGTCGTACAATATAATAAATAAAATATTCGACAAATTATTTATAAATTTCATTTGAAGCCAATTTGAATATTTAAATTTTTTGTTATTAGCCATCATTATGAACATTTTGAGTATAAAAGAGCTCCTATAAATATGCAAACTTATTTGATAGAATTTTTAAAAATAGTTAATGATGTTGCCGCTTGTCTTTCCGCTTGATTGAATTTTATGTTATTCTGTTCTATTGTGGGATATGAAAATTAAACTGTTATCGTATATTAATAATAACAATAATTTTTTACATATAATTTTAGTGAGACACCAAAAATTTTTGTAATTAAATGTTTTAATAATTGATATTAATGTTAATCAACGATATTTGGTGCGAGATAATTTTAATTTTTATGATTTTTAACTTTAATTCTTTCCCTTTTCTCTCCTCTCCCGTATATCGTAGATAACCCAATCCATATTTAACGCAAATATAAAAAATTTTCTTTCTCTCAAATAAAAATTCAATGTTATATAATCACGTCTCCATGTTACACCATCGGCAATCATGTACGAATGTTAATATTTTTAAGTACAAAATCTCAACTTGAAATTGTCATTTTTATTTTTTTTCTATTTATTTATTTATTCTTATTATTTTTCATACATGTATGTATGTATGTCATAAAAAAATGGTATCTATGCTACTATTATGTACATATTTCTTTCCCCACTATATATACTTATATACTTACATATACTTATACGTACACTTAAAATATCCTCTTAAAATACAATATAAAACAATCATTTTTAAGAAAAACAATTTTCAATTGTACCTTATATCGCACGTTCATGCAAATAAAGGATAATATGTGTGCTACCCACTTAAATAATCCTTGTTATCAAGCATATCAATGTTTGTGTGTATTCAACTTGATATTATATCATAAATTGTTGTTATTATACAAAAATATAAATTCATCTATACGTTTGAGGGTATATGAACGAGTACATAGACAATAACTGCAAAACACTTACGGAAATTCTTAGTTAAATAATAATGAACAAACATTATTTATTTTGTTTTTTCGTTTTGATTTTAAATACAGTGATTTCCATAAAATTTTGTACAATGTATATCAATTGTATTCATAAAAAAAATTTATTTGCTTTGAGAATCTTGTTATTTAAAAACAATCCATCATTTTATAGTGTTATACTCAACTGTTATACTACTGTTATACTATGTTATAACTGTTATACTAAAAACTAAATGTTATACTAAGTTATGTAAAATTAAAATATCATTTTACTACTGTTTTTAAGATAGAGACAAATATTATATTGAAAAGAGAGTGTTGAGGGAAGTTTAAAGTCTTCGACATGTTTAACACTGCTATAAAATGTGCCGCTTGTGTCAATGGATATCTTGTCAAAGTACTTATAACGTTTTAAGCTTTTCAAACAATTTCACCATGTTGTTCGAACTAAATCGTTTTGTTAAAATGCATGCTTGCTCTGAATCTGGTATACGTTGATATTGAAGTATAAGCCATTGATATTTAAATGCGTAATCTATTACGCTTATTTCAACCAATACTGTTAAAGAATTTATACCATGGAGGCGACGAAAGAAACTCTTATAATTATTATAATTTAAAAATTATATTTTTCTATTTCATTCTTAATTTTTATACTTTATAATTTGTACTTTTGTTTTAAAAGGAGTATGAAAAAGAAGCTTCCATTTTTAAATAGCTTATACAATACACTCATACATTAATATTATACATGCTAATATCATACAATCACAGTAAAAGTACAATACAACACAATAAAACATGAAGGTATATGCAGTTTTCAATTGAAAAGAATAATAATGGACAAAATATTCTTCCTTTTTGTTTTCTCTTCTCATTTTTTAAAGTAGAATTTACACACATTAACATCTTAGCATTGATTTTTTGAGTATACATTTGCTTACGCCACATTTTATACTCGTATTATGAGTTAAACACTGCGTTTTTAACGAACAGTTATAATGTTCAAACTTGAAACGAACAAGTTAAGTAACAGAGCCACCATTCTAGGATAAATATTAATAAAACAGAACTATAGTGTACATCTTTACATTGGGGAATTCGGGTGGGCAAACTAATGATTTTTCAATTGACGTAATAACGTAAAACTGACAGATAATAAATTGACAATTACAGACATCAAAAATTTTTGAAAATCATATGTTCACAAAAAATATTGCTGCGCTATCCGGTGGTTTTGACAATTAATTTTGTTAATTTTGCAAATCCGAAAGCATATATCTTTTAAAATTACAATATCTATTATAAATGGCGAACATATGACGTTTTGAAGTCTTTACTCAAAAATGACAATTCATCTGCATCTGTCATATGAAATTTGTCACCTGTCAGCTGTCATTTGTCATCTGACATTTTTCATTTTTCATTTGTTATATGCCAGCTGTCATCTTTTATCTGTCATCTGTCATCTGTCATCCGTCATATGTCATCTGCCATCTGCCATTTATCATCTGTCACCTGTCATTTTTCATTTGTCATCTGTCATCTGTCGTCTGTCATTTGTCATCTGTCATATGTCATCTGTCATCTCTCATTTGTCATCTGTCATTTGACATCTGTCATCTGCCATCCGTCATATGTCACCTGTCAGCTTTCATCTGTCACCTGTCATCTGTCATATGAAATCTCTCATCTGTCAGCTGTTATTTGTCATCTGACATTTTTCATTTGTCATCTGTCATTTTCTTAGAAAATATTTCTGCAGTTATGTCACAAGGATTGACACGATCTATCTTCTCTTCTTATTCATTTTAAAACTCGTAACTCTACCTTAAATACAATGACATAACGACAAGCACGAAGATGATTCAAATATAAGATAATAGGGTACTTATATTTTATAAAATATTTTATTACTTTCAATTCCCATATTATTCCATTTTGCTTTTTATATTTTACATTTACAAATTATAACTGCGAAAGAAAACACTGTTATTCTGCGTATATGTAATTGTATGCGAAATACTTGTATGATACATGAAAATATAATTTTGAATAATTATTAAAATTATTAACATTTGTGTGTGTGTGTGTGTAGTAAAAGGTAAAAATTTTGACGTATACACTCACGTGATCATATCGTAAATATTTTGCGTACCATAATTTAGAATACATGAAATATTGGAACGTTTTATATATATATTTATTTTAGTGATTTTGTAGGCTAAGCATATTGTACAGATACTTTGAACCTGAAAAAATTTTGTGATCTTTTTTGTTTTTTGATTTTTTGATATTTTAAGGATAATTGTTAACATTCAAAAAGGCACTTATTATTTATTATTACAGGAAATAAAAATTGTTATGTGTATACTTGTGTATGCAAAGTAAACAGAAGCATATGGGGGAAAAATATTCAATGAAAATCGTTAGGGAATTTATAGGTTTATATAGGTGGTATATAGTACTTTTACATACATTATATTTTAAATTGAAAACATCAACTCATAACGTTAAAATTACTTCAATTTTTTATTAAAATTTAAGGTCACATCCTTAGTATTGTACAAGCATTTGAGTATAATAGAGACATTGTCATTGATATCAAGTGTATATGAATATTCTTCAGTAATTAAATGAAAAATATTGATTTAATTTAATTTTTAAATAAAAATTCGTACACTTGGATTTTTCAAAAATATTTTAATGAGTCTTTAAACCCTCTACAATCTACAATTAAATTTGAAAAACAAAAATTTCCACTGAACTAAATTTTTAATTTCCACTTATTAGTTCGAGTTTTTTAATTATTCATATTCAGATTCGACTGTAATCCGAAATTGTACTAGTAAAATTCACAAAACTTCATTTATAAGAAATTTCATTCACAAGTTTAAATTTTTTAGAAAATTCAAATGAACCTGCAAAATTACTATTTGCATCTTATTCAAGTGCCTCTTATTTAGGTTCAATATTGTAATGAAACTCATTAGTGGCTTAAGAATAGTGTCATTCAAAAATCTTCCGTCTTATATATAAGTGCTTCTAATTCTGGCTTTAGAAAATTATATTTTCCGGAACCCTACAAATGGGCTGATTGTCCTAACTGCAATGCTAAAAATTATCAATTATCTGCTAAACGAATAAATCTAAAACAATCGGAAGATTCACAAATTATAAATATTTTTTAGAACAAAATATCTAGATTTTCCAAAACCTTTTACTCTATTTCATTAACAAAATCCTGAAGAATTAAAAAAAACTGATAAAAGAAAATATTTTCTTCCTATAAGTAGAACCTTAGTGGTAAAGTAACTATTTCAAAGTCAGTGATTTAGAATTGATCTGCACAAGTATTTTTTCATTTTCTGATATTAAAGAAAATCAATTGCCACACCATTTATTATAACAATAAAAAAAATGAATTCCTTTTACCCTCTATACTTCTTTTGTTCATCATCTAGTTAAGGATATGGAATAAATGATTTACAATTTATTCAGTCATCCTTAAGGGTATCTAGAGAGCAAAAGATACAGAATTGTAGTAGCCTTCCTTCTTCAGAATAATTTTTCAAAAATTTTTATTGTTTTTGCCTTATTTTAGTTTTGAATTATTTTTTAAATTTTCCTCTAAAATCAAAATTCAATTCAATTTATTGCGGGCTTGGAATTCTTTAAAAGAATTCTTTTATAAGATCATTGACCTTTTGTCATACTAGTTGTTTCTATTTTATTATGTGTTTGTGTATATAGAACAAATTTTGGTAAAAAGTTTACAAAATCTTCATTTTATTAAAAGATAAATTTTAAGCTTATTTCTCATTAATTTAAAAAAGGACTCGATTAGGGCTCACTCACATAGTTTTGAGGTTTTTTTTTTTTTTATAATTAATTTAAAATTTTGACATTGTTGACATTTTATTTTGAAATCGTGTCCTCCTGGTACCGCACATTTTGACTATATTTCAAAACAAGATAAAATTTATTTTGTTTTCTAATCAAATGACAGTTTTAAAGTTGATTTTTAGTGAAACTTAAGAACCGTCGGCTTTAGTACAGAATTTTTAAAAAAAATTAATCAAATTTAAATTAGTAAAGCCAAGACATAAACCAATGCGTATTGTATACTACTCGAAAGTAAATTTTTACGCCACGTGCAACGAACGGATATATTTTGTTACTAATTTTATTTAAAACTTAAAAAAAACTTATTTTTAAATCAAAATGTCAGAAAGTAAGCATATGTCAAGTGTTTGTCAATTACAGTCAAATAAATTATTGACGAATAATAAATATTAAAGTACACACCATTACATCTCAATTTCTAAATTGATAGCTGCATATTTTACAATTTGGAACAAAACCAATAATTTGACAACAACCAAGAAGCACTTGCAAACAACAAATGATTTTAAAAGAACAAATGCTGTTTACGATATATCGCGTATTTTGGACGCTCTTTTAAAAACATCTATATAAAAATATTTTGACACAATATTTTGACATTTTATTTCTTGACACAATATTTTGATATTACGTAGCTCTAGCTTATTTACGTCACTACGTAAGTTTCCGAAGTATAAAATGTTATGAATAATAAAATACAATTAATAATATTTCGGGACGTAATAAAATTCGCCTAAGAGAAATTAGAATTCAATTAAGGAGTTCTTGAACGAAAAATTCGAAAATTACTTCTTATAAAATTTGTAGATGTTGCTGGTGTATAGTAATAACACTTTTTATAATTCCGAACTGTCAATAATACTTCACAATGCCTTTTAGTTAATTATAGTTATTTTAAAACGAGAAAACATAAATAAAAAATCAATATTTGAAATTTCAAACGATTTGTATATTAAAACAAAAACATTCATTGCCATAGGTTTCATGCTGCTGATGTGTTAATCGTTTTTTTCTCGTTTGTTGTTCTTGAATCAAAAACATTAATTCATTACATGCAAAGTGGGAACACAACGAAAACATGTTTTTCTTTTATTCTACAACAAAAAAAATTAAATTTTTTTTTGCCCCTAAAAACGTGATGGTTTCGAATGAAAATTTTCAAAAAAAATAAAAAAAATCAAAGAATTGAAAAATTTCTATTTTTATTTTATAAAGAGACAACAAAATAAAACAATAAAAACAAAACCAACAAAATATAAAATATGAGGGAAAAATTACTTTTAACTTGAGTCTTGGTTAAGCGTTTTCCTTCCGCATCACAAAAACCCACAAGTATACATTAAGAAAATATAGAAAAAAAAAATAGAAGATAATAATGAATAAATGAAGAAGGATGAGGTCTTTAGGTTGATTTTTCCTCTTCTATTATTCTATGTTTTTTCTATTTTTTCTGCTTATTTTACTTTGAGGTTTGAAGGCTTTGAATTCCTTTTGGAATAGAAAATAATTTTAATTTGATATAAGCGTAGAAAAATTATGCCGGGGAGCCTTTTGTTTTAGGTTTTTTTGGTATACGTTTTTTTTTTCTAAACTTGAATGAATTTTATCTAATTCTTGATTTTATGCACTGTTTACATATACCTATTATATATAGAAAATTTTTTGATCTTTTGAAACCACTCATTTTGACTTTGTTTAAAAAAAAATTAAGGATTTAAGAAAAAACCATGTGCTTAAATTGAATACCGTAAAAAAAATTTTAAGAATTTAAGGAAAATTTAAGTATTAAATATGACGTCAAAAAGATTAAGAATATTTCAGTTGTTTTATATCGTAATCACTTACAACAGTTTTTATCGTAAATATTTTTCAAAATATTGCGCTCTAATGAAAACTATTTGCATGCCAAATTTTCAATAGACGTATTTAACATGACGTATCATTAGTGTTAATATCAGATAATACGGTTTGTCAGTGAAACGTGTAAACTCCTTGTTTTAGATAATTTTGTAAGAGATTTTTGAATGCGTCTGGAAACATCTGACAACATTTAATGTAATTATATTCAATTTTAGTGAAATTTTTTAAATAAAATTTTTAAATTTTAAATAATAATTAAGATTTGCATTAGATTTTATTATTGATAAAATAATTTTTTTCTTCTTTCTATTTTTAGATTTCGTGCAGCGTTTTCAGCAAGAGGAAATTATTGTGAATTAATATTTCCCAGAAAATTTCAAATAATTGCGAGAATTGAGATTAAAAATTGTCAAAAAATTAAAGAGAATATTATTAAAATTGCAATTTTTATTCTTAATCTCTCGCCACAATAAAAACTATTCACAATAATCAATTCAAATATCGTTTTGACATAACCTATAACACAATCAGTGAATTTCTGAACGGAAGTGAATAATAATTAATAAAAAAACAAAAATTTTATTTTAATTTTTCAAGCAACCTGAAATTTTAAATCAAAATAAAAAATATTTTTTTAAAAATTTTTCTCATTACAAAAAAAAATATTGAAAAAAAAATATTGAAAATTTAAATTTTTAAAAATTCATGAATTATTTTTAGTGAATTTAGTGAATTTAGTGAACTAAACTTTAAAGAAAATAAAGAAAATTTTTGGAGGAATCTTATTAAATTTTCAATTATTGAATTTGAAATCGTAATTGGAAGAAAATGTGAATTTATTTTTATGTATTTAAGTTAGAAAATACTTGGAAATCATACAAAACTATCTGAAGCTCAAACTAAAAGCAAGTAAGTAAAAATCAAATTCAATGTTATAAGAAATTTAAAATTTTCAAAAATTTACTAAAATAAAACTTTCATACTTTATATTTAAATTATTGTACATATAGGGGCTCGGACAGATATACAATTTAGCAGTTTTGAAAATGTTTGATTGCTTATTTGTATTCGGCTCAAGAATACACAAATGCGACTGTATGATCGCAAACAAATAAGCAATCAAACAATACGTAATTTTGTACAAACTGATTGCAATTTAGTAATTTTAAATAATTTAGTTGTACGGATTAAAGTTTTGGGCCCCTTTTTCCCACCACCGAGCGCTCAGTTTGTTTTGCCACCGTCTCGAGGATTCAACAAAAACTCACATTTTTGATGAACCCAACCAACTTTTCCAGCAAAATAACAAACAATGATATGTTTACAGTATCGGTCCACCCGTGGTTGTTCTTCTTTTCTGAACCAATACTTCACACTTAATAAGAAAGTGCATTTGTAATTTAAATTAAACTTTATTAATTGTGTTTATTGTATAAATTGTGTATGACGAACTTGTATGTTCTGGTATGAAGAGATAAAGAGAGGAATTATTTAATTCAAACTACATAATTCCTTAAAAGCAATATTGTCTTATTACTACTTGGAAAATCGTTTAGAAATTATGACATTTATAATATACGAGGATTGTGTCGCTCTCAAAATATATAAGAAACAAGAGAAATTTCCTTTGTAAACAAAATTTCATATTCAATTCAATGTGGTCTTTTTACATTTAAAATTTAAATTCAGAATCTCATAATAGATGTCGTACATGAGTATTGTCTAGTTTACAGTAATTTATAAATTAAAACAAAAGTTTCGAGTATTAATTTAAAAAATTCTGAGCAATAAAGAAAAAAAAGAGAAGGTGAAGAGAAATTCCATAATAGGATTTTATAAAATGAGTTTAAATTAAAAATTGCGTCAATGTCTGCAAGGTTACTAAAATTATACTTGATTTTCACAGTTCCAAGTATTTTTTTTTTGTTCTTTCCCATTTTTATTTACTGTATTCAAATCCTTTTCATATTATAGTGTAGGTGTATGTAGTTACTCGTATATATGAATTAATAGGATTTAATGGCATTCAAAATATTATTGTAAATATAAAAAATAAATTTTGTAAAGAAGAGTTATTTCCATATTTTCTCTTTATGAGTGTGTTTGTTTGTATGTATATTTAAGACGATTTGAATAAATTTAAGAAAAAATTTTCTTAGAATTTATTTCAATTTTTGTTTTCCTGTTTTTAATGAACTCGTTACTATTTATTTTGAAAAATGTATAATATAAAAGACACTTAAACTTGAAAATGGAATAGAATAGAAATTCTAAGGATTTGATTCAGTTTATTTACAGGTGTGTAAGGAATAATGTGTAGTCCTTTTAAATATTTTTTTTATTAATGAATAAAAGAATTTTCATTGATATCATTTAGTGTAAAATCACGACAAGCCGAGTAAATTTACGAAATTTGCTTGCAATTAAAATTCGTGTTTATTGTAGAATGACTTGAGCTGTGGAACTGTGGTGCTTGTGATTGAAACTTTAATTTATGTTAACCAGAAAAACGCAGTGAAATTTAAATTGTTACCTAAAAATAAACGATCGGTAGTGGAAAATTTAATTAAACTAAAAAAATTTTGATTTATGAATTGGACTTTTAACACGTGTGACTCATTTTTCTCGCGCATTACATTCTTTTAGACTAATGGGAAAATTAAATGATTAATGAACAATTTTATTGCAAATCCTTAAATTTTTGAAAATCATTAAATTTTAATACGAAAATTTATTTAACTTAAAGATTTTTTCAATTATGAGCTTTAAAACAATTTTATAATGTTACAAATTAGTTCAGCCAAAATCAAGTGTTTGTAAAGTAACACATTTCCTCTTTAATGTGTTGAAAAAATTTTGTTTTTCAGTTATTTCAATTAATTCCGTAATAATTTTGATATTTTAATATTCTTGAAATTTGCATACTTCTGGGTGCAAAAAAAAAATTTTTTTTTTGTTAATTCAGCTTAATCAATTCAATTAAAATTCACTATCTAATTTGAGAATATGAAGACAATTACTGTTGCTACAGGTACAGAATACAGAAAATTTAAATATAGAAATGAGTTACAGCAAATTTCCTGCATTTTAAGCCTTTTAGTGATCAAAATTTTTCAAGAGCTAAGAGAATTATGCCTCAAATTTAGCACTCGATCTTAAAAAGTTGAAGATATTTAAAAAACGTGCTAGTAATGGACGGGATTGGACGCAAAACGTTAAATTAAAAAGCACATTTTATTTGAATTATGTACTAGATTAAGTTAGGTTAGGTGTTGCGGCTCCCCGAAGGGTATGCATTGGTCCAGTGTGGCACTGCTGGATTTCTCTTTTTCAGCTTCTCATTCGAACCAGCCCGAGCTCTTCAAAAATTGGCTTAGATCCCTAAAGCTTACCTTATGTCCTAAAAACATTAATGTCAAATAAATTAGAAATCATAAATTTTAAGTTATAATATTTTAGTATAGGTGCCGTCACCTTCCACATTTTTTAATTAAATATTTTGAACTCATTTAAAATTTTGCACAACAAATTCACACTTTTGTCTCATCCAACTCAACAATAACCCACACTTGAATTGGAGACTTTTTTAAAAAATCTTTTGAATTTATGAAATTTTACACACCTTTTTGGGTTTTTTTTTTTTTTGTAATAAATTATTGCCGACGTTCTGATCGCTTTAAAAAATAATTAATTTAAAAAAAAACAACATTTTACCCTTTACAAAAATTTATAAGTAGATTTATAAGAGTGAGTTTTTTTTTACAATGAAATTTTCCTTGAGTCTCTTTTACAAAATTCCAAAATTTCAAGGTCGTTGTTCTCATGTACAATAGTTTTGTTGTGTATTTTAATCCTATTTGTGTTATGATTTTGAATCGAAACGAAAAGGAAGAAATCATTCTGCTTTTTTTCTCTTTTCCTCTGAATAAATTATTTTAAATAATTTTAGAACAAAAAATGCAAAATAAGAAATGAGATTTATTCAACACTTTTAACTTTCACATCATTAATTTTAATAACATTTAATTTTTAATTCTGAATAATTGTTATTTGAAAGCGTATTAAATTGTACGTGTGTAAATGTGAGTAATGTTCTAAGCTCACTTTATATATACATACCGGATTTTGAGTGGTATGGCAAACAATTTGAAAATATTCTTGGAGAATAAAATTGGGAAAAATTCTATAATTCTATATTTTAAAGGGAATTGTAATTTAAAATTAATAATTTTTAACTTTAATATTAAAGAAAGTGCAAACAGGCAGGATAATGAGGGGGAACTGGAATAAATTGAAATATCACGAATACGTCTTGTAAATATTTTAGAGCTGCGGATGAAAATTGAGGAATACTGCTTCACGAGCTACATAAATTATAGATATAGTTCCTGGAACCAGTATATGATTGCACAGAAAACTCGCCAAATTAAGGAAAATCATGAAAATTTTCTTTTCCCGTTTTTCAGGAACAGAAAAAATTTGGTATTGCTCGAAAACGTGTAGCATCCCACCCTGTAAGATCTTTGCAATTTTTGATTAAAGAGTCATCCTTTAAATTTTTTGCCACCTTATGCGAAACACCCTTATATGCGATAATAGAACAGTTTTCAGTTAAAAAATTTTTAACTTTTTCCAATTAAATTTTTGAAATAAAAGCCTCTTAGAAGCAGATTTATTCTAAATTTTAACAAAATATTTATTCCAATCTTACTTTGTATAGCAATACAAAAATTCTTGGAACTGCAAATTAACTTTATAACAGAGTTTAAATTAAAAGATTCCATAAATTTATACAAAATTTTAAGAAACTAAATGAACAAATTCAATGTATAGGCAACCAATTTTCCTATTTTAAAATTCAAAATAAATTTGAAAAAAAAATTCTCTTAATTGTTTATACGAATAATATTTATAACAGTTCAGAATGTAAACAGAACAATATAACAATTTTTTTTTTATTCGATTCGGGTTTAAAAATAAATTTTAATTGGATTAAAAAAGGAAAAAGAACAAAGAAAATTATTAACGATGCTCTTATTTTTAAGTTTTAAATTCTTCCTAATTTTCGGAACTTTAAAAATTTCCATGTTTACGGAAGGAATCTGATCTTATATTTCATTATAATTTTCAATTTTTCAACATCATGTTCCTCGTGAATTGAAATCAAAAGGAACAGATTACCATATTTTTGGTGTTTTGTTGTAATTTTTCTGTTTTGGACTGAAAATTGTGAAGAAAATCAGTAAATCATTGCTGATATTTTTTTAGAATTGTTTTATTTAGTCTTAAAATAAATTCTTATATACTAAAAGACAGCTTAATTTGAATATTAAAGTTAAATTCAATTAGATTTACATAGAACTGTTTTTTTTTTGTATTTATTTAAGGATTATGCATATTTTTGTATAGAAAGTTTTTCAATAAGAAAAGGATAATTAGAATAGAATAATTTTTAAAACAAAATTTCGATTGAATTCTGAAAAAAAAAATTACAAGTAAACTGCCCACAAAAATCAAATATCATCAAATATATTATTCTCACTTCTCTGTGCACGGGATCTGACATATACAGGCGAAGAATACGGTATCCAAGTCTCGATCTATTCAAAAAATTTATGGATTCATTGTTAAAAGACTCCGAATTTAAATTTCACGGAAATTGGTTGATTATTTTTCTTTTTATATACGTGAAAACGTTAAATTGGCCCGCAAAAAAGTCCAGTTCCCGAGGCCATTGTATATAATGCTCTCTACAACATATTAAACTCTATTAAACTGTATTAAAAACTCTATTATATTCGAAATGTGGGAGATTTGATGGAATAATTTCGTCCAAAGCCATGTTAATGGTTCAGACTAGAATTTTCATAAGAAAATTAGTTGATTTTTTTTCCTCACGCCATCAAATCCGGCATTTAACCAAATTTTGTTTGTACTCGTAAATTATAAACAGAGTTAAAATTGTTTAAGAAATTTTAATTTATTTTACAACCATGGATCACGTGTTCAGTACTACAATACCATTCGGCTCTTTTTAACTATATCTAGGGAATAGCTGACACCTTCTCTGTTGACGTCATTAATATTACAACTCTAATTTGCTTTCTGACAAATTTTGATTAATTTCACTTTCTTCTGATCTGGCAGCTTTTAAATAAATATTTGAAGTTTCCTCAGCAAATGAAATATTTTATACCCGCTTGCAAATATTAAATTATGAGAGAATTCACCTCCAATATTTGAAAGTTTGTTAGACAGTCCTTTTAATGAAATTTCTTAATTTGTACATGTTGAAATATCCTGTAAACTTGTCATATAACAAAGGTCATATTAATGGCACAAGAAAAATATCTTTGAACCTTTGTCATTTAAAAAATTAAATTCAAATTGATATTTTTCTCTTTTAATATTATTCTATTTCGTTCTATTCTACCAAAGGAAAAAAAATATCCTGCAGGAAATCTCACTAAAATTTAAATTACTTCAATGTTGTAAAGATGAGAAGAAATAATAAGAGACGTAAAATCGTAAGATAACGAAAACTTTAGAAACCTAAGACAATTTTAGATTTGGAAATTTAAATGATAAATAGAATTTGATTATTCGGGCAGTTTTAAATTATAGGATTACATTTATGTTGGAATTTAAAGAAAATAAGTTTTAAAGCACTTTCATTTCACTCACTACGATTTCGTAAAGAAGAAATGACGCCCGAAACCAATTGAAAACCAATTTATTCTTTTAATAAATTTGATTGAGAATTTTATGCTTGAATTTTAATTTCAATATTGTATAGTGTCTTATACTCACCACCAAACGCACAGTTAAGTGTGATAACAGTAACAAAGACAATTGTAATTGATTCCATAATTTTTATGCAACTATTACAATTTCATTTACTGTTGTTATGTTGGCTATTGTGAATTCTGTTAATATATAAACAACGACGCTATTCATACCCCAACCATAAATTTTAGAATCCTCAAAAACTGTACTCAATTACACATATTAAACAAACACATTCAAACACATAGAACGTCTTTCCGAATAAATCAAACTATTGTTTTTCTTAAATCATTTCACTTTTATGACAATATGGAAAAATCACAATTTTCTTTTCTCACACACAACAAAACAAGATCTTTTAATTTAATTTCTAGTTTATAAAGACGTAACATACAAAAAGCTCAAATTCATTGAACACTTTTAATAATAGTATTCCCATTATAACAGTATGATTGGGAATTGATCGAAATTGTAAATAACAATTAAAAAAACTGGAATGACATTAGCCTTTTGCTATATATGAAATTCCATTTCAACTATTCTTTAATTTTCAATCTCTTACAACATTTGTTCTCATTTATTCTCATATTATACAGTTAATCCTATATATATGCAATTATATTGAATTTAAACAGCACAATATGGGAAGCTTCTCATATTGTTGTTGATGCAACAAAGAAAGGATGCGAAATATTTTTATGATTGTATGACACTATTACAAAACAAAATGTACAAAAATCCCAAAAGAGAGTAGAGAAAAATAAAATTGCAATTTTACTGTCAAAAAAACAAACAAAGAAAACAAAACAAAAAAAAAATTGAGAAAACAAAAATAAAAATATATTCAGAACAATATTGAGAGCAATGACAGGAAGTCAAATAGTAAATGTTGACTTGAGTTTATTTTGCATTCATATGCACGAAACACAACATATGTACATATATACATAAGACGACAGTAGTGTAATGATTGTGAAAATTTGTTCAATTTTTAATGTTATAAAAATGTTATTTTAACTTTTTTAATATTGTTCCACTTATTGGCGTATATAGAGGAGCATATAATTATGTACATATGATAACAAATATTTTAAGTAAATTGACATATAAAATGAAAAGAGAACAGGTAGTAGTAGTGAAACGTACATTTTCCTGGTTAATTTTAAATAATATTTTTTTTTTCTTTTTTTTGCTTTTAATCATTATTTCTTTTCAAAAACAAAATATTAATCATTATAATTTAAATGTTTATATGAGTAAAATGAAAATATTATTTAATTTTTAATTCATAATAAGAAAGAGCGAAATTGAGAAAATGAATTAAGAGCGGAAAAAGAATAAGTAGTAGATAATTCAAACAACATTAATATTTAAATTACTGTACTATTTAAAATTATAGTTCAAGATAATTATTATTACTGCTCGCATTGCTCGCCCTCACGGTACATTTATATAAGCAATTTGGCATTTCAAATGGTATCATACGATGACAAATCGAAGAATTCTGAGAAATTAGAGAGAACAAGAGAAAAAAGCTATAAATGAATTTTTTATTTTTGTATAATTTTAATTTTGACAATATTCGTATTTTGAATGATGTCATTCCTTCCAATAAATAACATATATACACGATAGTAATGGTGGTACTCTATACAATGGTAGGGTAGTAAAATGGCGGACATTTCTGAGAAAATTTTTCAGACATTTAAATCGAAAATATAATGTGTGAATGGCTACAACTCGAAAACGGTAAATCTGACATCAATTATTAACATACCGTTATTTACGTTTGGCAATTGAAAAGAAGCATCTGAATAATTGATTGTTGTACCTTTAAGATTTTCGAAACAGCAGTAAATATTCGTGAGACAAAATTTTTTCAATCCGATTTTTTTAACTCTACAGTACTACTCCTAGAAGTCAGACTTCACCCCCTCCCTCCCCCCCCCCCCCTCCACGCATCTATCAAGAGCGCGTTTACATCAGAACCGGACCTGTATAACATTCAACCTGACTCAGAAATTTATATTCGTTATATTACCGAAAAATTCTAAAAAAATGTCATACAAAATTTTTAACCTACAGCTATTTACTCTCATTGAGAGAATCTGAATTGAATTCTTATATAAGCTGTATCTATACGTATTTATAGTCATACCAACATACCCACGTACCGAATTAAAGTCAATATAAATTTTTTTCTGTCAAAATAAATAATTTTTATATTTTTGTCATCATTGGTGTATCACATTGTATAATTTCCTCAATTTTTTTTTTTTTATTATCAATAAATTTTAAAGAAGAATCGGAAAAGGCGACAGTATAACTGTTATAAATTTTTTCTCTCTTTTTATTTTATTTGAATCAATAAATTATTTGCCATTTTATTTGTTTTGTTCCATTTTTATGTAATTCGAAACACAATATTTTATATATTATGTACATTATAATATAGAGCCATGAGTAGGAGAAGAAATGCATTCTTTGTATGTACATGTACTCGTAATATCCTCTGGTAATTCAATCATCTATGATAAGTGCATTATTATAAATTTTTCAAATAATAGAAAATTTTTCAACATTACATAAGTTGGAATTGGATGACAAATTTTTTACAAAGAAATAAATAACATTGTTGAGGGTATCAACATTGGCAATTGATTTTATAAAATGAGAACAAGACAAAAAAAAAAAAACATCACGGAAATGAGAACGAAAAACAAAAATTGCTTTCAAATGTTCTGCAAAATTTTTATGAACACAATTTGTCAATTTATTAGTCTATTTTTTTTTTTAGAGAAGTGTTTAATGATTTCAGTAATGAGAAATGACAATGATTCTATTAGAGAATTTTAAATTTATTCTCTTGAATTTATGAGAGGAAATTTAGATCAATAGCATATATTAAGTCTTGGTGTAGCTTATTGCTATTTATATGCGATTATATTTATTTACTAGCCTGACAATATCATTCGCAGTTGAAAATTTTGTCTAGTATTATTTTCATTTTATTCTCTTTCAAATGCTATAAAAAATTTCTAGGATTAAAATTCACTGTTCTATTTTACAGAAGTTGTGATTGACAGCATGTAATTAGTTCATTCGAAAATATTTTCGGTTTTATAGTCAATTGAATGTTATGGTAGCCATTAGTTTAGAAAATAGAATTAAAATAATATCGAAATTATAAATTAGTTATAAAAAACATCCACACATTATGTTGGTTGTAGTGAATTGTTTGAACTCTTATACAATTATAATTTTATCAAATTGTAGGGGGAATAAAAAAATTTATTGTTGTTGGATCTTAATTCACTGATTAATTATACGCCATCTATGCATAATATAAAGAAATAGAAAACAATTTTACTGCAAGGCCTAAAAGTATGCAAAATATTTAAAATTTTAACGCGTTTTGTGATTGTATAATTCATAGTTATAATATTCGAAATTATCTGTTATATAGAAAAATATTCGATATTAACATTTAATTTGATCGTATTTTTAAAATTTCTCTCAAATTTTGAAATTACGAAAAAAATTACTCAAAATATAAATTAAAATTGAGTCAGTTGAATTTTGTTCCTCACTATAAATTTGGGATTTTAAATCGCAACTCTCAATAAGTTAGAAAAACCGGGTTTCGAACAAAATCAGTTCGAAATTTAATTTTCGAAAAAAAAAATTAGAGCTTTGTGTAGTTCCATCCATCGGAATTATGTGACAATTCATCGGAATAGTGTGAGAATTCATCGATTCAATTGTGTCAGAATTCATTTGAATAATGTGAGAATTCATCGCAATATTGACGAGAAATTCTTTGGAAATGTGTGAGGTGGTCGGAATTGGTTGAGTTATTCGAAAATGTGAGGGGGCATATTTCGGCAAAATAAATTTGGTAATTTTACAAAAAACTAAAATATGTGACAAATTTTAAAGAAGTTTCTTGATTCTAGCTTACCAAGTTAAATTTTAAATTCAGATTTAATTTAAGAAGAATTTTGTAAATTCTTAATATTTTTTCCCACACTTTCGCCTCTAATTAAGGAAAATAAACTAAATTTTTAGTAGAATACTGACTGAACTATTCCATATTTGACTTTGTAATAAAATGAATCACTGCCAAATTAAACTTGTCTTATTGTTGCTTATAAATTAATCAACAATCTTCTCTGTTGAGAAAATAATTTTGTATAATGTTCAAAATGTTAAAAAATATTCAATCAAAATAAATTTATTCACCACACTATATTTTTCAATACTTGTTTTTTTTGTATAACATTAAAAATTAATTCATTTTATATATGCATTTAACTTAAATAACCAAAAATTTCATTACATATAACTTTTTAAATAGAATATGTTATACGTGGCTACTTGCAATTCAATTGAACCATATGTTCTACTATAATATTACATTAAAAAATATTTATTATTCGAAATCTATATACTATTATACACATTCAATGCCACAATCAAAACCAAACTAAACTAAAAATCAACTATTCACAAAAATACTACAAAAGTATTAAATGAGAGAAAATAAATTTTCAATATTGGCATGACAGTACAAATGAAATATAAATCGTTTGATTTACTTGCACATTCATGTAAAATATATCAGGTATTTACGATTTGCTTCTATAGTATACTACTGTAATAAATCAGCATTTATGTTGTATAACAGATTCTTCTCTTATTTTATAGTTTTAGCATGTTTTAACTTCGATTTATGGAAATTTTCAAAATTAAATATTGACAAAGTTTTGAAAATCATTTAATTCAATATTTGAATTTAAAATGTAAATCAAAATATTAAATTATGTAAAAATACGATAGACATTTTATTCTAAGAATAGAATAAAATGTCTATCGTATTTTTACATAAAAAAAATTTATTGATTTAAGATCTTTAATGTTGAAATATAAAAATTTTACTACTGATTTTAATAACCTGGAAAGAGTAAAATATAAAAAAAATTCATTAAAAAATACTAACGAGAATTCTTGAGAGCAAAATACCAATGAGAACAGATGATTACGATATTAAATTTTTCTTCTCTTGTCTTTGTAGACTATACCCAAACCTAATTCCAGGCAACTAACCAACCATAAAGTACACTCCATTACTTTTAATTTGATGTTTATTTCTGTCTACAGAATTTCACTTTTATGTTTTACATATAGACAAAATCTTTAATTTCCAAAAATTAAATTTAATTTGTTATATTTAAAAAAAAAAAAAATTTGATTGGCATAATAAAATGAACTTGTCTGTAGGCTGATTTAATGATAACGAGAAATGTTTGAATATTTTTTTAAAAATTAAAATTTGAAATGAAATTTTATTACGAGTATTTAGTCTGGAACGAAAATAGAATTTCTCATTTTATTGTAATTATTTTCTTAGTTTGTTCTTATGGTGATTATATTTTCTTAAAAGACGGAGTTTGTACAGCAATGTTATTATTATATGTTACATACATGTTAAACCTGTACTGGAATACGAGTATCATATTTGGACTGTGTGTTTCTTTGAAAACATTTTTGGTTTTTAGGCTATTCAATGAAAATTTTTATGTTTTAAATTAAATTCTTGGTCGATTGGATCTGCATATTAACAGACCATTCTCCACAAACTTGAAATCCTTAGGGCTACGTAAAATGGGTGATTTATTAACCGTAATTGTGTCATCGTCGATGGTGTTAAATACTGAATATTTAGACCACCACTTTACTTTTGAACTCTAGGTGCTCTGCCGTCTTATTCTTCTCTAAGCAGAGACAACGCAACCCACTCTCTATTTTCCCCCATCCCTTCTTTTCCAAGTAGATCATGGAAAGAAAATGTCCAGTAAGCACTACCAATTATTAGAAGCAAGTCTGGACGATCCATTCCTACCACTTTGGAAAGCTCAATAAATCTTTTAGGGGTGCGCCAAGCCTGGGTATGATGGATGATACAATGGGAAATAACATTATTCCTTATTCTTACAGTGAATACTTCAATATTAATATTAGGATAAGTCTGTTTCTGTTCGTAGGAGTTGAATATTTGTTAATTTCAGTTCAGTGTGCGATTTTGTGTTGATAAACTTTTGTTTTGCTGTTTTTAAAACCTTGTCATTGAATCTACCGAAGACAACATCTTAATTATTTGACTGCTTCTAATATAACCAGTAATACAAGCTCAAAAATTGAAAAAGCTGAACTAGTTCCCAGCTTCTTCAATGTTTAATGAATGTTTTCCTTCTATCCTATATTTTATTAGAATGTAAAACATCTTAAACATTCCTGAGAACAAAATGATTTGCAATTAACTGCGCTTTTGTTCAATTTTCAATAGGACTATTAAATACCCTTAATTTTGAATGTTCTCCTTTTCTCCTTCATTACTTTATTTTTCAAAATTATTGTGTTTATATTGAAATGATAATCTTTATTAAATTTTATATCTAAATATTTTTTTGAGAATTGGTTCGGTAATGGTGTATATTTTTCTTCTCTATGTCCCTTTTATATTTTTAATATACATAAAATATATGGGGTCTAATATTATTTTATGATTTTGAATTTTGATTATTCTTTTTCTATTCAACTTTCAGAGTTTTCGGTAAAACTCCTCGAGTTTTTTTTTTCAAGAATAATAAAAGATACAATAGCTATTCTATTATGTCCTTTATTATTTTAAATCCATATAGCACAAAATTATTATAACAGAAAAAAAAAGAACCTGGATAAAAAAATTAGGTTATTGGACGACTCCTTAAAATATTAGATTTACTTTAGATTAGTCTTAAAAAACAATTTTTTCTTTTTCTTGTTTTTGTACATAAAATATCCTATTATATTGTGATAATAAAAGGCAGGTATTTGAAAATATTGTGGCCCGCTTCTGAGATTCCCAAGAATGTTAGAAAATAAATTCAAATTTTGTCGAAGGGTTCTTACAAATACTTTTACTTATAGTTTTCCACAACATCAGCGACCCAAATTTTTAGAAATTATTCCTAATTCTTTTGTTCTAAGAATTTAAATTACGAACTCAACATAGTCATCTCCTATTGGCGAAAATATTTAACTTAAACGTACTGAGTGACAAGAATATTTCGTGTTCCGATTATAACATTTGAATTGCTCAATAAAGAATTTCTCGAACCCTTAGATTGTAGGTTGTACAGATGGTATAACAGTGCACCGCAGCGAGCATAAATATCTATTGTACCTTCCTACAAGGTGTTGCACATGCCCCTACAACACACCCCTCGATCAAACCCATTCCTCTAATGAATTCCCATCTCTTTAACATTTGAGGCTCAGGAAGACCGCACCTCCGGCAGAATAAGTAAGTAATTTCTTGAAGCCTTACCCTGTAATATATTAACGTACAGGTTAACTATGATATTCTAACACACTTTGACTCTAATTTAAGACAATAAAACATTGTTATAAATTGCTTATAATTGCTACTGCAACAGACAACTATTTCATTCTCTCAAGAAATTATTCTCCTCATCCCTGCTCTATACTCAAAAAAAAAAAAATTAAAAGAAACTTATTTCCTTTTTATTATTATTAAAAAGGAATAACTACCTCATATATGCACGACACAACAAAATAGGAGGCATAGAAACCAAATTACAAGCAAAAAGAAGGTCCTCTTTCCTACACCCAAAAAAAAAAAGGTAATGAAATAAATTTTAAGTGTTAGTAAAATACGACCAAATACGAATACAATTATTTACACACATTTGCACTTATATAGCCCACAATACGTTCAAAATTCTGAAGAAAAGAAAACCAAAAAAAAACAAAATGAAAAAGTTTAAGGTAAATTCCCAAGTCTGAAATTAAAATGTACAAAAGTTCTTGTATACATATGTAAGTAAAATGATCCTAATAAAATTGAATAGATGTGAAAAATTAAGAAGTTCAAATTCCTCTCCCCTCCTGGCATGGAATGGCGATCCACCCTACAATATTTTCAAAGCTTTAAAATTTTTCTTTCTTCTTTGCTTCTTATTGATCCGAAAGAAAACAATTTTTTATACACAATCGAAATAATAATAATAAAAGAAGAGATTGAAAGAGACTGAGAAGCAGAATCAGAAAAATGGGTGGGGGGGGAGGCCGAAGTGAAGAGAGAGAGAGAGACTGACACACACAGTCAATGACCTTTTCACTTATTTATTTCTTTTTTGTTTTTGTTTTGTTCACATATAAGGGATTTTTTCTCATGTAAAGAAAATTTAATTTTTGCGTGCGATTGTGACTTTTTGAATAATAATTAACAGAAAAAAAAGGACCTGTTACAATATTTTCTTTATATTATAAAATAATAATGACAAGAACAATATAAAAAACAAGAAACAAAAAGTAATAGAAATTTCTCATGTATATATAGAAAAGTATAGGAGAAGAATCAAAAGAATGAGAATAAAAAAAATAGACCAAAGAGAAAATAATAAAGGTTGCTTTCTCGACATTGTCGAATATCCTATGAAAAGGAGAGAACTTTTCAATTAAAAAGGGCGAAAACACAAAAAATAAATTTGCTGGAAACTTTTCATTACAAAATTTAATTTTTTTTTTCTTATTTTACTCCTCTGTTCAGTCCTACTTATATTACATAATGTACCTTATATGTAATTATGTATGTGAGTTTATTGAGGATCTTTTTAATGAAATTTGTTAAAAATACAACAAAAAAAAAGCAAAGTTTTTAGTTGAGTTCATTTTGTTGTTGAGTTCATTTTGTATACAGTTAAAGAAAACTTTTGTTCATTATAGAGAGCCATGGCGGCAGTAAAACCTTCCGTTTTATAATAAGATTTTCTATGTTTTATGGAACTTTACCGTAAAGTGACAATTTTTTTTTTTGTTATTTTTAAAGATTTATATTTTGAATTGAAAATTGTAATAAAATGTAGATTTGAGTAGAAAATTTAAAATGAAAATTATGTAAAAAAATTTTAATATTAAAGTTGGTTCATTGATGCTCTTCAGGAATGCGGTCATCTAATATTTTTGTAACTATGAAAATCGACAATAATAGAATCTGTAATGAATCTAAATTAAATTCTTAAGGAATCTTTGGTTCTTACGCTAGTCTTTGGTAGAATATAACCAGAATACCGCTTAAGTCTAGTTTAGCAATAGTTTTATTTAGACATTAGAACTTATATTCTGTCAAATTGTTTATTAACGTAGCTCAATTTATTCAAGTGCTAGAGAGTAAAATGTTAGAGATTTCTTAAAAAATTAAATATTAGATAGATTTCGCGCAAAAATGTAGACAGGAAACTGAGTAGCAATTCCCGACTAACAATTGCAGCATAAATTGCAGCCAGTCCAACGAAGCATTCTTTCTACATCAGTTGCTGACTGAATTTCAATAGACTCAAATTTTTTATAACCACTTTTTATAACCACTTAAGTAAGTGGTTATAAACTACAAATATTCGCCTTAAACACAAACAAAATACGAATGTAATGTGCGAATCAAAAAACGCTCTGAAGGATACACGGTACTAATTATATTAAGAGTCCAGAAAATGACAATAATTATTTAAAAATAATTTTTTTTTTTAAAATATTGAATTTAAGTTTTAAATTTCCTTTATCTTTTCATGTAAATCAATTTTACTTAATTCCATTTACAATTTGCAGACATTCCTTATAATTAATTAAATATTGTAATTAATGAAATTATTGCGAAATACTAACAGTATTTTATATAATTATACCGGAAATTATAATTAAAATAAATTTTATCGTATGAAACAAGCGAAACATTGAAACCAAATTAATTGTGAACAAAAAATTTCCCTATGGCAATCAAAAATTTTCTCTCACTTTAATTTAGTAAATTATTTGGGATATTTTTTTTTCTTCAATATTGCAACATTAAAGGCAATAATGAATTTAATATTCGAATTAATCAAATTTTCATTGGAAAACAAAGAAAAAAAAATTTAAACTGAAAATAAAATTTTCTTTTTATTTTAAAATTTTTTAATGACAATAAAATTTTTAATTTAAAGAAAAAAAAAATATTTTCAATAAAATTTCCAATTTAATAAAAAACAAAAAATAGTGTTGAAACTTTGTTGAATTACGCACTGATAAAAAAAGATGATTGATATGAAATTAAAGAAAAATAAAATAAAAAATTAAGTAGAATCAAATTAATGCTTCCTAAAGTAGCACATCCTAAATATATGCTATAAATTTACATACCGAAAAATGTATATTAAATTATAGCATATATTTAGGATGAGTAATATACGTTAACATAATGGAAGTCGTTCAAATTGGGGAAGGGTACAAAAATCAAACTACGAGTATTCAATACCTGTGTAAAATCAGTACTACTTTACGACTGCGAAACATGGCTGGCAGACACAGGGTTCGCAGACACAGCGTATATCAATAAAGCATAGGTATGTATAGTTAATGTTGTTGAATAATATGCGGAACATAATGCGCCAGGGCAATAACAAATAATGAACTATAGGCGATTTCGGACTAGAAGCCTGTAAACGCCGCTATAAAAAAAAGAATATATTTATTTGTGTTTCGACTGCGCTTATTAGTGTAAATTTATTAGTGATGTTAAAATTGCAGACTCAAACAACCTACTACCTAGAACAAAAACCTTATTTCAACTTTTTATCTTGGAGGTTGTAGAAGTTTTGTAAACAGACACGCACACGGTTCACCGGCAGAGTGAAATTAATAATTAATTTTGTCCCAATTTTTTTTGTTTTTTGAAAACTGTCAAAAAGAAAAAAAAATTTAAACTTTTTAAATATTTTTCAATTAAAATTAATTAATATATTTATTATCCTTTGTATTGTATCCTTTATGTAATGAGAATATATTAATAAAAAACGAAAAATAATGAATAATAATATGTTCAAGATATTTTGAAAATAAAAAAAAAATACAAGGATTACAGAGGAATTTACACATATGTATATGATTGTGTAAATAATAAAATACAAGCCTACATTTTATATAAATATTTCAATTAAATAATTAATTAAAAATAAATTCGATAAAAGTAGATTAATAATATTTACAAAGAGAAAAATAATTTGCTAAAGTAAAGGATAATAATCGGTTCCATTACTTTACACGAATTTTTTTTTTTCAGTGTGAGTAAAATTTTATTTAATATAATACTCGTATTGTTTAAGCTCATATATTGCTCATAATGAGATGTCAAAAATCTCTCTGTTGTTATTTTATATTCAAATTCGCAATGGTGCATGTTCACTATGTCAAATTTCAAAATATTCTTTGATTTCCTAACGGCAGTAAGCCACCGCAAAATTTTATTGGAAAGATGTCATTTATAAAATTATTGCAACTCATTTTCTTGTAAATATTTTCATATGCAAGTGACATGTCTAAAAGTGGCATGTCATAGATGTTAACGGCATGAACAATCGGCATCACCAAACTATCAACATGACCAAAATGAATTATCAATTTCCGCGACCAATTTGCTTGACCAACTTGGATAACCAACTTGCATGACAAACGGGCATGACCACCTTGCATGACAAACTTGCATGGCCAAGATGACTGAAAATTTGCACGACTACCGCGAGAGTTTTCTAAGTAATTTCTCAAAGTCCCATTGTGATCGAATTAATAGTATATCAAATCAACGCATGAAAGTCACAGCCAGACACACATTGAAAATTTTTTTAAAATTTTCATAAAAATTTCAAATATTTCCAACAGATGTCGTAGTTTACTTTGAATTGAAAGTAAATTATTAAAGCTACTTTACATTACCGTCAGACGATTTAGAAGTCTTAAATTGTCAACTACTTTCTCTTGTACGTCAAATGCAACAAATTCTTACCACACCTACACAATTTTTTATTTTATTTTACACAACATAAAAGTATATTTATCTTTTGATTGAATGTTATTTAACATCATTTTACATAATAATAAATTTAATAATTTAATGGAATTTAATATAAAATTCAAGAAAGTAATGATTATTTTTACGATTAACTTTACATCAATTAATAGCTTTTAATAGAGTTTTAATTAATATACGAAATTAATATTACTTAATAAAATGCGCAAATAAATACGATTGAAATAAATTCAGTTGATTTTCGAATGAAATTATATTTTTCTTTGAAATTAAAGATAAAATTTTTTGATATACTTTGACATTGAGATGACAGAAATAAAATATTTTGAGTAGTGAGTAATTTTTTTTTTTTTCAATGAAAAGGATTTTTTTTCAATAATTGTCTTCATTTTAAATTTAATACAAAATAATTTTTATTTAAATTGTTTAAAAATAAATGTAAAAAAAAATTGGCGGAAAATATTAAAAAATGGTTCGTGTCTAAGATTTTAAAGCATTTTGTAAATAATAAATTATGACCTGTCAAAAACTTGATTTATTTCGTTTGCTATCGCTTCATGAGTTACAAAATTTGTGCATTTTTCCGAAAAATGTTATTGTCCTGAAAAAAGTTCGAAATGGAATTTATGAATTTTCAAGAAAATTAAACCAAACCTTAAATATAAGAGTGTGAGGCCTTTAAATACAAATTTATTTTCTATGAAGATTATCCGAGTAAACTACCCAATTTATGTAAAACAGTGTTTTATACTGCCCGTTGAATCTTCACTGTCCCCATAAGATTTCTTTATATTAACGCAATCTAGCAATTTAAAATTTATATAACGATACAGGAACAATCTATCAACTTTCCGTTCCATATAATTCATCTGTATTACAAAGAAAGAAGGCTTTTATTTTAAAAAATTCTCATTCCTTCAGGCGTATTCAAAAATTCTTTTATAGATTTTGTTTTTATTTTTTCAAATACAACAGAGGACGATTTGTTAAATCCTTTTTGTATATAACACTCCTATTTTTTTTTCTTTTGCTTTTTGTTGTTTTTCTGGAAATTCCTATAGAAGTTATGAAAATACAACCTTAATCTTGTTCTTGTCAATAAATTTTAACATTTTTTCATATACAAAATGTTCTAAAGAAATTTTTTTTCTCTTGTTTTTTTTTTTTGTTTATTAAATTTAACATGAAAACGATTTTAAGTTTTGTTTTCTCTGAATTGTATACAAAACAAAAAAAAAACTTTTGATAATCAGGATAAAGAAAGAAATTTTTTTACCAGTCATTTATTTCTATGTGTTTTTAAACTCGAAAATCTTAAAGCGTCAAATTAATGTGATAATGTGAAGTGAGTTGAAAATTACATATTGTGGCTATAATGTGACGACAAATTGTAGCGAGCTCCCGTCCTGCGGTCCATAAATTTTATGAAGTGAGACAGGCCAGGGCGACTGTTCCAATTTTCGACTATGGTTCACTCCTTCCAATCATTCAAAGCACGAGGGATTGTTGACTTTAGCAGCTCAAAGCTCATTACTCCAGCCCAACGAAAGGAGCTGTCGCTCCCCTCCGAGCGAGACCATCAGTTTTCTCATTTCTGTCTCTGTCTATATCGTATTATCCCGGCACCCAAATCAAAGTTAAATTGTTGTGTCTAGCCAGGATACGAAAGGTATTAACGCATTCCTTTAGCAGAACGCAATAAATATCTTGCTCCTTGTGATGTTCCTTGTAATACATTCCTTCTAATATAATTCTATAGCATATGTTTCAGCCTGAAATATTGATGGACAGTGTCCGAGGGCCCTTCTGATGTTCACGCTCTCACCGTATACGCCTACGCCCACTCTCTCATTGATCTTGTACCTATCCATATAGAAGACCACGGCACCAGGCCCAAGTTGTGCCGCTGCCTCTGGTTCAGATCTACGTTTCAGGCGGTTAATACTATTATTACTGGGCGGGAAATAGACAGTTCAAGTCCGGAAATTTCCGAAATTTTAATGTATTGCACTCAGAACTTGAAACAGAGTGTTATCAAATATCACATTTAGGTGCAACTTAACCTTAAAATCACCTCTATAACATTATTTCTTTCCTAAATAACCCACTTCCGAACTAAACCAAAATGTTAAATTATTCTATATACGTTATGAATAATTAAAACTTGTAAAGCCAAAAAATTGCACTTACACAACCATTGATGTAGTTGGAGTGAATTTAATGAAGCACATAATTTAACAAAGCACCATTTTTTTTTTCTTTAATACTGCAATAATTTCATTTTATATCCGCACTGTTTTAACTAAAATGTGGTATAGATATAATAAAAATATAATTTATTTTATAAAGTATCATGAAAATAAGGGATTGTCACATTTTACTGCACGCTAATCCTTCAGCTAATAAATAAAAAAATAATATTTAAATTAACGTGATGGTAACAAAATGATGGTGTAGAATCAATTTAATTTTAGTAAAATAAAATGAAAGTGCAATTGTTGTGCTTACAGTTACAAAAGTTTTATTATATAATCGAATAAAACAAAAGGAATTTTCTGAACAACCATTATAGGGTTTGATTTTATTAAACTTCAACTTTCAAAGAACTAATTAAAAGAAAAATAATTGTAAAAAATAATCCCGAGATGTCACTTTATATTTTAATTTTAAATAAGGTATACAATTGCAGCAGAACCATACTAAATCCGATCAATTGCAATCGCTTGAGACGGCTTTGTCACAATTATGCCGATTAACTTTGAAAAGCCATGTATGAAAAAGAAATGCTTAAACCAAATTTTTGCAAATTTTGAAAATAACATTGATTTGTATTAAAGGTTTTTTATCAAATCAGTTAGGAATCAAATCTTCAGTGTATTCTGATGAAGGCCATATATTAGACATTTTATACAGATCAACGTCAATCAGAGCAAAATCAGTATGACATAACCAGTGTTGACGCTTTTAATTCACATCATTCACAATATCAATAAATAAAGGAAGGCCACCGGTAGCCGTCATTTCAAATTTATACTTCAATATACGGGGTAGCCCAATACATTCAACTGATATTCATTGAAATGCTCTGTAAATCAACTTCAAATTTGAATAAAATATGGCAATACAACTGTTAATTTACTGTTATTCTACCGTCACGTATGCTTCAATTGGTAAAGCTTAATTCACTCATATTTCTACCCAATTTTCTTTCATTCCAAGCCCTTATTCAAATTCTCACATAGTCTCTCAATATTTTTGACAAGCACAGTAATTTCTAAATTAAACTTAGTGTTTCCGTGTTTACTTTTTATTTTTCAATACCAAAATTTTCATTTTAGCTGGGTACGTTTTTAAGGATTTCTTTAAGTGCCCCAACATAATAATATTTTTCGTTTCCATCTTATTTAAACACGAAGGTAGTAATGTAAACTATTTAAATTACACTTCTATATGAATTATGCACGATTGTTTTTACTTCATAAAAAAAAAATTTATAATGCTATTTTACAACAATGCAAACAATGAACGTCGTCATGTCACTTTAAATTTAAAGCTATGGCACGAGACCAATGTAAATTTTTTTTTTCCTTCTTCCATATTTTTTTTATTCATTCACCCATATTTAAATTCAATATGGTAAGAAAATAAAACAAAAAAATTATACTTGTAAACTAAGGCAAGGAGGGATACAATCTAGAAGAAGAAGTAAAAAAGAAAAATGAAAGAAAAGAAGAAAGGAAGTTGAAAAAAAAATTCCAGACGTTGATTATGCTAATTAAAATTCGTGGTTTAATTATTTCTTTACCATTATAGCCATAAATTTTTCTTTGTATTGGTTTTATTTTTTTGGTTTTTCATTCTTTATTGTTTACGTTGTCTACTTTTGGGGTTTTTTGTCTTAGTTTTCAAAGTTTTATATAAAAATTTGTAAAATAAAAGCAAACCATTCTTTGATTTACGAAAAATCAAAATTATTTTGTTACTAAAAGTGGGTAACATTTTCATCGAAAATAGCGTTTATGCAAAGGAGGGCAGTGGCACTTACGGATAACGACACAATTAAAAATTTACAATGTGTTATACAGAGGTAAAAAGATTTAATTCGAATTTTTGAAGAAAAATCTCTAGAACAGTCAAATCCTTATGCACATAGATTTTGCATATTCTGTAAAAAAGGTAGAGGAAAAAACAGTTAACTTTCCCGGAGATTGTTGATAGATCCACAACAATATTATAATTTAGGCGGATACACACATTCAGTTTCGTGGCGCTACTGTTGATATTTAGGAAAGCTGCGCTAGAAACGTTTTTGGTTGTGATATATAGTTAACCCAAGCATATAAATTATAATCTTCATATTCCAATTTTAATTTTACTGTAAGACAAAGCATATTATTGTCAATTGTGCTTTTTTCATGAATTTAAACTGTCCATTTTAATATCAATTATTTTTAATTCGATTCGATTAATTGGAATTTAAATTTAAAAAAGAATTTTTCGGATTCAATCATTCAAATAATTAACTTTCCCGTTTAAAACGTATACCCACTTTAACCAATCATAATCGCCTTTCTCGACTATTTAATATTTTGTTTCTTTATTCACAATTAATTTCGAACTTCAAAAATAAAAATTCCAAGCAAATATAATGTGATTTCAAAATTACAAATTAAATTTTAAAATATCGTAAAATAAAGAATTGTCAAATCAAACATCAAATAACAGTTCCTTGTACCGTATAATTTACCACCATAATTGGAATTTATGGCAATGCTATCTCAGATTTTTATTTGAATAATGCCAAAACATAATTTGGCGGTTTATCAAATAACTTCAAAGAATTTGTGTGGTGAGAATTGGTTAAGGAATTGATAAGGGTTTTTGAAATTTAGTCTTCTGAAATGCAATTTTAAATTGATCTAATCATTACTTTGATTATGTTTTCAAAGAATTGAAAGGACCCTATGTATCTGCATTCAAATTGACCAAAAATATTTGGAATTTGTAAATTTCGTGGCAGTTCTAACGATATACACAATTTATTCGTACACTATGTCGAGAAAATAATTTTTCATAAATTCCTGTTATAAGTAACAACAAATTTCCAATATGTGCAATTCGTATTGTTCATAATAATTATTATATTATAAAAGAATATTATTAATGATGAAATTAAAAATGACAATTTACTTTATTAATTGTAAAATTATAGCAATAACGTGATAAAAATCCTTCATATCATTTGAATTGAAAAATTTTACGTCTCTACTTCGAAAACAATATAAAATTATAAAATGCCGTCATAATTATGCCACCACAATTAACTATCATAAAAAAAATTCTGTTTACAATTATGTTGTATAAAATACCATAAAATTATGTAAATTCTGTAATTAACATTATATTTCATAAATAAATAACTGGCGTCAATTATAAGTATTATTGTTGTATGACGATATTCCAAATGTACATTTTATAATAAATGAAAATTAAAATTGTATACATAAGTATAATTGTATATTATGCAGATGTAGAGGTGCTGTGTAATAACATCGAAAGTAATAACATCGAATCGATTATTCATATGAAATTGCACGACTATGAATCTGGATTTTCTGCTTGATGGCGGCTATTGGAAGGCTAAGTAATAACTTCGAAAATAATAATTTCGAAAATGCACTAGAAATTAAAATCATACACTAGGTTTTGTATGAATGGCTGACTATAAGGACTCTACCTCAAACCTGAAACATACCATTTGTTTGTTTGAGCAACAGTAGGTATGAAGTTTTCTTACATGTACTCTTAAAAAAACTTTCAATAAATCAAAAAATTTCGTTGGAGAAAATATAATTTTTTGGAAGAGCGGAGAATTTTTTGGAAGAGAGGAGAGGAGAATACTCTCTTCTCTCTCAACTCTTCCACTATCTATATAACACACATTTTATTATATTATTATTAACACATTGTTGACCGGGAACGTCATATGACGTCTTTCGATAACGAAGCCTATCATACTCTTAAAAAATATTAAAACATGTAATTTAATACAATGTGTGCAAAGTTCCTTATAAATATATTATGCAATAAAAAAGTTTCTAATAAATATATTATGTAAAAAAAAAGTGTTGAGAATTTTCAATTTTTCCCAAAAATCGCCGAACACACGCGTTAGTTCTTATAAAAAACACCCGGTCAACAATGTGTTAACATTTTCTGGAATCTATACCGAAACCCGAAATATAAATTAAATTTTTAAATGATTTTAATTGGTAATTTAAAAAGAAATGAAGAAAATATTTTTTGTAAAATAATGGCATAACATTAATTGTTTCCGTTATACTTATTATTCACATTATTACAATTAATTCATTGACTTTCTCATTCTCTTGTTTATTCACATGTTTCAATACTCAATTTGTGTTTATGTATTTATATGAAATTGTAGAGAATAATTAATTAAAATATAAATTTAACAACTTATTACAATTCGAGTTATACTTAAAAATTTGTAATAGTCTTAAAAATAACACTTTAAACGTATAACACTTAAACAGTTTAAACCTATAACACTTTAAACGTGTAACACTTCAAACTTTAATTGAATAATAAGGCAATTTAATTTCGATAGATGCCTTCTTATGGCTTGGATTATCACTTGCAAAAATTGGGACAATTTGAGGACCATTCTCATATTCTCTACTTTTGTGAAGCATTGCCCAAGAGACGGTTGGTTCACTTGCGGAAATATGTGGTAGTAACCTCAGACGGTGCCTCCTATATGAAAGTGGCGCTTGAACGAATCTGTAATTACATGAGGATTATAAGCCTAGCTGATGCTTTATAAACGGTTTAATGGTACAATTAGTGTTTATGGCTGCAGTGACCTGGTTTGAGAATGTCCCCTGCTAATCCACAAAAATTATACTTACTAATATTGCAAAAAGAACTTGATTTTAATAAGCAAATTTAAATAAGTGAATTCAATCATACATTGAGCATTATATGTGCAAGTTAACAATATGCTTTTCCTATACTATATTATACTGTTATATAAACAGAATTGCCATATCATATAAAAAAAATTAAACAGATTAATTTTAATATTCCTTGCAAAAAAATAACCTTCTATATCAATTAATAAAATTGCATTGCGATTATGTTCAAGTACTAATGCCCTAAGTGTTAAATTACCCCCAGAAGTATGCAATTTGTTAATTACTCATATATAACAATAACTTTGATGTGCGGCAATTCTGTGATATATGCAACTAAGTCACTATAATAAATTTTCTATTATTGTTCGCTGAATTTAAAACTATTAAATCACATAACCTAATTTTGGTACTTTCTCTCGTATTTTTTATGTAAACCCCATCACCATTAACTAATTTAAAACCTTGATTTTATGGTAGGAATAGTTTTTTACTTTTATTAATGAAATTATATAAGTTATGCGTGTATAAAATAAAATGAAATCACTTTTCAGCCTACATATATATATATATATATATATATATATATATATATATATATATATATATACATCAATATATGTGAACGTGTATAATAATATTTTCCCAACATAATTTTATAATCGAGTTAGTAGAGCGAATTTTAATTGAGTTAACAGGGGAGCAAGCAAGAAAAAAGAAGTAAAAAAATTTCCATTTTAATTTCTATTTTCTTCCTCACATTTTACGAGTATGTAAGAGCTATTCCTACATTCATTTAAGTTAATGTTTTGAAAATGAAAATCACTGAATTCTATCAGACGAATTGTATATATTTTTTATTATAATTTTAATAATTAAATTAGCATTAAAATAACAATATAAAATTAGCAAAATTTTATTAACATAAATACCATCTACAAGAAAAAAAAAGAGTTATTTTATGCTACAATATGCTTATGTACAAGATTATAAGATTAAATATACTTATATACATAATTATATACAGAGCTAAACATAACTATGCAATATATTTTTAAATACTCTTGAATTTAATAAGCTTAAATTGTATACAATAATATATTTAAGAAGAAAACAAGTATATACATTAAATTTGCATACTTCACGGCTTATTTTCACTTCATTTACATACGGTAAATTCAGTTTAAGAGCAATCAAAATTATTTTTCTATATATACATATTTAATAGGCTTATATCGCATTACGTTCAAATATATTCCATTGAGCAATATGAAAGGCAAATAAATATCCTTAAATACTCCTTAGAAATAAATCTCTTTCTTGTTAAAGAATTAGAATTTAATTTAAGAAATATTCTTAGAAATACAACCATATTTAAATTTTAAGTAGCTAGCGATATATATGAATGAATGTAATCTGATATTCTTGTGCATACTCTTGGTTTTTTAGGATATTAAGATTTTTTAAATTTTTTAGATTATTTAAAATTTAATTTTATATGTATAAAATAATCAGAATAAAATAATTAACAAATATTTTAATGACTTTATAAGAGTATTAAAAATGATTTATGTGGGTTTACTTTAAAAAGTACTTTAAGAAGTTGAAAAAAAATATACGAAAATATTAAATCGAGGTTTTAAGGCGAAAATATTAAATAATTTTGGAAAATTTTCAAGCGCGTTTTCCGGCTAAGATATTGGAGATTTAAAATTTTTGAAAATTTCCTTAATACAGGTATTGAGCCCCAAATATAAAAAAAACTCTACATTGCATTTCGTAAAACTTTGACAATCAACAAATACGTTCTCTGAATAAATCATAAGAGATAAGGAATTTTTAATAAGAATTCTCCACAATTAATTTTTAACGCAAAATCACAAAATTCATAAATTCCAAGGGAACCGAATTGAGCAAGAGAACGTATCGTCCAGACTATTACAGCCATTCGCGACTTATTTCTTCACGCTTCCGCCTATAATATCCCTGTTCCAACTATAAAGCTATGAGATATCCCCAAAGGCATTAGACAGAAATCTCAACAAACCCTGCCACTACTGGGCAGTTGAAAGAATGTATATGGTGCTCTCATCACCGTCCCTACAAAATCTGCACAAGAGGCAGTCCTGTTTCCTTATGCAGGTGGTGTTTTACTAGACAATTTTACTGCAGATACTGGTAATCTGATCTTTAGTGTCCCAGTAGTTTTTGTATGTAACGGATATCCTTCCCTCCCTTTGTGACGCTGCAGTAAACAGGGCATGCGAGTCGGCAACCTTATCAATTTCGTTCATGATGGCTACTTTTATTTTCCTCATTTGAACGCCGGATACCTTCTCAAAATCTTTACAAATCTAGTAAATAAATTTTGCTTATAAGAAACATTTTTTTCTCATAATTTTTAACATTAAACATAATTTTTTATTATTTTAATATTTCAAAATCAAAATATGAACACCAACACAATCACATTATAAATTTATGGTATGGCAAGGTTCTTTATTAAATGGAATAAAAATTCTCTAATTCTATTTTTTGCTTTTTACTTAAATTCATTATGAAAAAAAAAATTTAATTTATTTATTTCTTCAAAATATCCCACAGGTTTTGTCCATTACAAATATTTTAATATCCCAAAGATCCTTGTTATGTTCTCTGTGCTCTCTTGTTGTTTATGATTTGTGAATTTTTCTTGTCTATTCATAAAAATGAAAATAAATAAAAATAAAAAAAACAAAGTTGAAAAAATTATTTTATTCCCTTTTCTATACTAAGCATAGATAATACAGGAAAATGAGTTAAAGAGAGAGAAAGAGAAATAAAGATATTTGACGAGAAGAGCGGATAGACGAGAGAGGAGTTTTAAAGCGGAAACAACTATAAAAATCAAAACAATAAAATAAATAAATAAGAATAATAAAAAAAGAAAAGGGTTTTTTGGATTTCACCTATTTAAAGAGTCAACAAAAATTAAATATAGAAAAAAACCTAGAAAAATCCTCCGAAATCCTTCACCTCTTTTTGTTTTTTTCTTCCTATCTATATTGTATACCTGGATATTCCGGATATGAATATTAAAAAAAAAAATAGAAAATACGAAATAAAAATTTTTTTGGGAGAGTAAATAATATAAAAGGATAAAGGATATGATGATTTTATAGAATTTTATTGCAATGCTATGATCCTTTTCGAAATAATCTGATATAATTTCAAAAAATCCTGATTTAAATCTAAATGATTTTTTCTCTTTAAAAATAAAAAGAAATAAATCCTGATTCTCTAATGACGATAATGATGTTATAAGTAGAAATCTACTTAAGGTGTTTGTTAAAGTGCACATCATACCGATTTAAAAGTGTTCTTTGATCACTTACGGTCTATTAAGAAAACTGGATTCAAAATATAAAGTAAAAGTCTATAGTAATTTTTTACACATGGCAAATATCTGGTATTTATAGGTCAGGAGGCTAACTTAACTATTTACAGGCCTTTGACGACACCGTTTACTTTTCACTTTCTCACTCTTACGTTATCTAGTCTAGACTTTGCTTAAAAATTAATTAAAATTCCTACATAACATTGAAATTATTTCTATTATTAAGCCGTAGATAGATTAGTTATATAAAAAACATTTCCAATTCCAAGCAAGAGAATCCAATTAAGAGCACGTCATAATGGACATCTTTGATAATGAACATCTTCGAATCTATATAGCTTTCTTATTATACCTTGACTAGCAAAATAGATGTTTATATCCCGGGCGAATATACCCATTGAGGACAGTAGAAAGAGCTTCATTTATAGCAGCGATTTCCGTTCAAAAAATACTTTAGTAGCAATCCTTCAAGGGGTAGAACGCACTTGGAAGCAATTCACTTTAATTTTATAATTATTTAATTGGATTGATTTGCTGTTTTCCAAATTATTGGAAATGCATTATTGAATTATTTTTGTAAATAATTTTCACTGTTCTATAATAACTCACTAAATACTTATAATTTACTATATTAGTAATAATTCACTAATTTGTACTAATTTTCTTAATTTTCAGATTTTTCGGTTTCTTCTATTAAACCGCTACCATAATTAAGGTAAGAAATTATAAAATATTTAACAACTGTTTTTATTTTTATTAGAAATTGCATAAGCCAAAATTTAACATTGAAACACACAGAATATTTCTATTAAATTTGAAAAATTTTTGAGAAATTTATCGATTCCTCTTGTCTCAACTTGTTATTTAGCATTCTTCCACAACAAAAATTTATTTATGCTCTCACTTACGCAAAATATATATATTTGCTACAATATAAATCAAACAATATTCACTACCATCCCTGAAAACACAATCAGTACATGATGGTTGCAACTAGGATCACGTAAATTTCCTAGTAAATATTATAAAATAAACAATAATAATGAATTTATAGCATTTGCATGCTCATATAATTTTGTACTCGTATTCATAATATGTTTAAACTCTTACAAATTCTATAAACTTTGTATACATTGTAAACTACACCATTAAAAAGTTAAAAATCATTTTTATCACTTCTCCTCTCGGAAAACATAACCTTATTTAACAAACACCTATGACATAAATATATTTTTTAGTTATACTTTCACTTTTCACAATACGTGCACGAATTTTAAACAAAAAGCAAATAACAAAAATTTAGAAAGAAAAAAACTGTCAAAATAATTCAATTATTTTTTAATTCAATTATAACATTATTGACACAATTTTAAACTTGTTAATAAATTATCACTCAATCATTTTGGAATTACACACTACTGCACAATTGCTGAATTTATAGCAAGTACTTTGAATATTGTTATTCATGCCGGCCAAACACATTATTTTCTCATATGTTTCAAAAATTTATTAAGCAATCGCTTTCGTCTACTTTTTTTTGAAATTCGTATTTGACAGCCACTTCATGAGTCACATGTGGCGGTTGGGTTTAGAAGGCAAGGGCATACTGGCAGATTTTGTGAGAAAATAAAGAAGACCTCGCTACACTTTCATGGTAAATGTGAACGTTAATAGACAGGAGCTAGTCTCTGGATGATTACGTGCTCACAGCAAACAGAGCGGCCAGAAATCGATCGTAGGACTACCATAAGGTAGTCGAATTTGTCACAAGGTTAGCAGTCGAGGTAGCGCTTCAAGCATGTTAGGTGGAGGTAGAGGTACAATAGATCCACTTCTTGGGTTACGGTGCATTGTTACCCCATGTAATCTATCCAATAAACAAAAAGGAAATAATTTCGTATTGCACAAATTACCAACAATAAATTTAAATCTAAATTCGAATTTCTATATCAAAATTATAATCAGAAGAAGGAAGAAAATTTAAAATTATGTGAGATTGAATTTAATATAAAAAAAAAATTATAAAGGAATAAATAAAACCAAGTCATTTCATTGGTAATTCCAACGACTTCAAAACATAAAATAAGCGTTTATGTGTAACAGAGATAGGTTCTTATTTCCCAATATATTTCTTTTCTTCTCTTTACTTTTCTTCTTATTTTTGTTTTATTCATGATGTCAATAATCATATCCGTTCGTAATCCAATGTCAAATAAAAAAAATATTCGAAAAAAAAATCTTTAAAGACAATTTTCATGTTTTCACATGCAATTCTTCTTCCTTCAAATATCCTTTATATGTCAAAATTGTCTATGTATTGTTCATAATACAGAAACAAAATTACAAGCAACAACAATAACCAGAAGAGAAGAATAATTTCTTTTTGTCCTCAAGGCTTTTGAATTTTTTATATTTTTCCATTATCAGATAATTTTACGGTGGTGATTTAGGATTTCGAACGTAAAATATTTTTCTCTTTTTTTTCCCCCTGTTTCGATTTTATCGTCTTCTATTATTGCTTTTCTTATTATTTATTTATATTAAATTTTATTTTTCTTATTAATGTTTAAAGATTAATTTAATTCAGAAAGTAGACATAAATGTATTTTTCCTCAAAAAGTTTTAGATATTTACAAAATGAATTAATTAACTATGCTGCGGAGAATGTAACACTCTCTTTTCGGAATTAACAATTTTAGTAAACAAAATGTAATAACTAAGCCAAAATAAACTTGTTTTTGAAGACTCAATTATTATTTGCAATAAGAGATGATTGTCATATAAAAATTTCAGCGGTGATATAAGAATAATTGCTGGTCGGCGTGCTTAAGCCAAGAACTCATCTCTTCGAACCTCCGAAAAAAAGTTTGCGAGCTTGTTTAAGGTTGAGGTTCGAACCATTGAACTGTACGTTCGGTTCAATTTAGAAATCAGCTATCGAAGACAGGATATAATGATTATGTCGGATACCCGCACTGCCATCGGAGCACTAAATTCATGTTCAGCATCGCATTTTTTAAGGTTTCTTGAGAACTTCATGAAGTTGGGAAGGCGCAATTTGGTTACCCTTTACTGAGTGCCTAGCGTACAAGGATGTAGCGATGAATGAGACAGGTGGCACGTTGTCGAAGAATCTCTTCTTCGTCATTGGATCACATAATATTCTTTAAAACATAATAGGCGATCGGAGTACTATAGAAGTTTTCCTGAGCTGCGGCAAGTCAAAAAACTTCTGGGTAATTATTTTATTTACTTCTGGGTAACATAAGTTTAGAAAACTAAAGCATTCGCAGATTTTGTGAGGAATTTGAGGGGGGTTCGGAACACCTTTTAGAAAAGTATGAAGCTCCCGGTTGTGGGGGTGGTAAGAAAATACTGGTCTCACAATGTACTCGAATTCATCAGAGGGGTTCGACAGAAGGAAGACACAATAGATCCTCAGACGCACCCGCAGGGCACTGCTATCATGCCTCTACAAATCTATGAATCTAGGATAGCATTAAAAGCCACTACCAATTAAATTTTACGAGAATTTTTCAACAAAAACATTTGAATGAAAAAAAAAACAAACCATTTATTTTTAAACAGAAACTAATAATATAAATTTGAAATGATTTAAGGATCTCATCACAGGACTCTTTTGTTTCATTTTCATAATGATATCATATTTTTTTTTTTTTGGTGTTTTCTTTCCTTGTTCCTATATACGTCTATATGTAGTTTGCTTATTTTAAGCATTATTAAGTACGCAATCGTAAAATAAAAGATTGCGTATACTTAAGATCTCTTATATAGCATATTTTTTTTTTGCAATATATTGGCGCTGTACATACAACAATTTCTCATGTTTATAGATTTATTTATTCAAGTTTAGCTATATACACTTATGTATAATATACACGAACATATACATTTAAAGAAAAATTCTTCAGGGTACATTATTATTATGGTATATATACATAATATAACATAATCAACGACAAACTGTGTATGATGAAGTGTTGAAATTGATGTCATTATAGGAACTCATTTATAATAAGGAAGAATATGAAAAAAAAACAGCAAAAGTCAACAATAAGATGAAGTTGTTTCCTACATATTGTTAAAGAATAGGCTGTTAATTTATTCAGTACAATATTTATCGTTAGATTGTCCAAGGTCTTTGGATAGATTACATATTTAATGAGACTATTTTAGAAGAAAATTGAATTTCTAAAAATGGAATGTGACAACCTGAGAATTAGTTTTTTAAACGTAACAAATTTTGAAAGAGAAATGTGTTTTTTTCTAAACTGTATGAGACGAGGAATAGCACAAGTTTGAATGTTTAAATCGAACAGGTTTGAATAATCTGTTCGAACAAGTTTGAATAATATAATCAAACAATTTTGAATTAATGACTAATTAAAAATTACTTCACAACTCCGTGAAAAAAAATTCTATTTTACGTTTCAAACAAGTTTTTCTTCTTATTGTCATTTCATTTCAAGTAAATCCAATTCCCTTTCAAACAAATCGCTCCACTATAGCTTTCACATTTAAGCAATATATGTGCTCTATAACAAACCAACAATCATCCTATACCAATTTATATTTGATCCACCGTATTACAATACCATACTTTCAATAAAAAATACATACAAATAAAATTAACGAGAAAAAATATTTACCGGCAATTGTTTGTTATAAATTTTACATTAGATAATATAAAAATAATGTATGAAGTTCAGTAAAACCTACCTCCTACATTCATTATAATATATAAGTATGTTATTATCATTGGAACATATTTCATACATCCATACAACTATACGTGGTGGTATCATTTATAAATATGTTAACGGTTATTGTTTTATTATCTTTTTAAAAATAAAAATTCATCAAAAAGAGAAAAATAAACGTGACATTTGAATCATAAATTTTTGAAGATTATTGAACAAAAGAGAAGTAAGAGTTGGTACGATAAAATAAATTGTGCACTCTCATACATGCTCAAGCGCAAATGCGTTCATACTTGTACGTTATGCAACTTTATTTCAATTAATGTACAAAAACAACAATTTTTTTTATTATTGTGAGATTGAAGGGTCGTTTCTGAAGTAGTTGAGAAAAGAGGAGAAATTTTACTTAATATGTGAGAAGGTTCACTACTTCTGTATGATACTTTTAAAGTTAAATGTCACAATACTTGAAATTGAAAATTGAGCAAGTAAATATAGCCAAAAATTTTTAAGGCTTCGTTAGAGCTACGCATATTTTTCCAATTACTGTATAAAACTGTTTAATTACAAAATTGTATAAAAATTTTCACTTTACTACAAACTTGCTACCCTAGTTACTTGCTTACAACCAAAAAGAATTCGCACAATTTTAATTAAATTCTCTAAATTTAATTAATTTTATATTTCATTCTTTAATTATTTTTTCGTACTTTTAATTATAAGTAAAATTTTTGTATAAAACACAATAATAAAATTAAAATTACTTAGGAAATAATGAATTTTTTAATTAAATTTAAGAAGATTTTCTTGAGAATTCTTGCATAGGCTATAGTAAAATATTTTCCACTAGAAATTCTTTATTAAATGCAAAAAATTCATTTTTTGAATTATAAGCCATTGAAGAACCGGTCACTGTAAAACTGACTATAGTTTGTTGTAGTTGCACAAATTCTAAGGGTTCAGACTGACATGCATTTTTTAGTTTTGCAGTTACTGCTTGATTGTAAAATCTTTGTGAGCACAATTACTCAACTAAGTTACTACGTCAATTCAAATCGAGTGCGTTAACTAAAAATTGTAATTCGTTTGTAAGAAATTACAATTTGTTTGATTGCTTAATTGCATGCGATCATACAGTTGCATTTGTGCGCGGGAATATAAATCTATGAAATTCAAGCAATCAAACAGTTGCAAAAGTAAAAATTACATGTCTGCCTGAGGCCCAATAGGTACTATAGATTTTTTTTGCAAAAAGGTTTACTCGTTAGCTGTACTGTCACGCAGTACACAACTCAGTGTTAATTACCTACTAATAATTACAAGTCACTCTCTGATTTCTCTTTTCTCAATTCTTATTAATTTTCCTCTCCAGAAATCTTCTCTTTCTATTAATGAGATTCTGCTTTTATTAAACAAATTCAATGTAAAAAATTAAAATTATTTTATGATCATCATTTAATTTACACTCTTTTCATTTTATTATTTTATTGTTATCACACAATTTGCACGATAACAGAAATTATTATACAACTTTATTAAAAAATGTCCTCTTCTGACCACAACAATTTAATATTATATTTTTAAATGTGATTTTAATTTAATAGCAAATTTTTATAGACAAAAATTCAAGGAGCATGTTAATAAATTGAATATTTAAAAAAAAAACATATTAAATAATTACTGTAATGGGCGCTACTCACAGCAGCCTTTTGCGAATTCTCACTACCATAAAAGTAAAGACACTCATTTACAAAAGCAACAATATTTTTTGACATTATCACATTTTAAGATATAAAACATGACGCCAAGAAAATACATATACAAGTGTATATAAACAAGGTAGCTGTAAAAGAGAAATGAGTGAAAAGAGAAATTTTGTTGTCTTATAAAATGTTCTGTGTATGGGGGGAGGAGAGGAACTTTATCATAAAAATAGAGCAAGATTTTTTAATATTGCGGAATCTATTAAATTTAGACAATATCGCATAAAAAGTTAAATTAAAAGTGAAATCAGAGAATTGATAAAGGTCGAAAAAAAATGGTGTGGGGAATGAGAAAATTCTCCACACCATTTTGGTATCGTGAGAGCAGGTATGGTGGGGTAGAAATATTTATTTTTATTAGTTTACATTTTCTTTGAAATTGCGTAAGATAAAAGATAATTTATATATGTATAAATTGTAAAAGTGCCTACCCCATCTTCTCCGTCATAAAGAAGAAATTAAAGTGAAAAATAATTCTTTGATAATTGTAAAATTTTATTATAGATGTCAAAAGGCTCTAATAAGAAATTGAACTTTATTTGTACACAAAAGGAACTTTAAATTTAAAATCTTTTGGAAAAGAAAATTGAAATTTACAGTTTGTGGGGTTTAAAAACAATGACTTCAAATTCTATTGCCCGGAATAATCAGAATCGATTAAAATTTTAACAAGTCATTGAATTCTAAATTTTCTAATTACAAAATCTTGAAATTTCTAGTTAAATTTCTATAATTTTAAGATTCAAGAATAAGGTCTTGATACGTGGTTAATGCAGTCGTCTAATTTTACTCCAATTTTAATTCGATAATTTGCCGGCCGAGCATGGTTAGTGTAACAACGTATTAGAAACTTCCTGCTTCTTAGAATTAAGACAAAAATAAATTGTTTTCGCACAGGAAGTAAGAAGATTCATTTTAATTAAACTTATGTGTAATATTGACCCGACCTATACCGATTATTCAAATTTTTTACACCTTTATTCCAATTAACCTCCAGTTACCTTTAAAAAATAACTCTGAAACATAAGGAAATTTTTGCAAAGTAGAATTAATTTTTTTTTAATCTTCATATAGAACAATATACGAAAAGCAATTTCGACAATATAGAAACTAGAGCAGAACTTGGTTCTTATTCTCTTGTTTTTTTCGTTTTCTACTATTTTACATATTAGTAAAGCGGAAAAATCTAGATAAACTTTTAAATTAAATAAAGTATGAAACTTATAAGTTAGAAAATAAAACTTTTTTTTTTTAATTTTCTCTCGATTTTCAATCTTTTTTCTTTGCCTTGCCATTTTGTTTTAATAAAATAGAGATTCCGAATTATTTTTATTTCTTCAGTAAAATAAAAAAAGAGCAAAAATAATTGTTACAATTGTTTCAAAAGTTTCAAATGCAATCTAAATAGGAAATGAGAAAAATTTTTTGAAAAATAGAAAAAAAAACTTTTAAAAAAAGGATATTAAAAGATTATGGAAAGAAGCAAAAAAAAATTGTCATCGGATAGGAAAAATTCAATATTTAATTTATCTTTTCTCTAACAAAAAACTTTGCCTTTTTTTAACTTGTAATCGAAACTATAGAAATGAAACGATAAAGAATTCAATTTGAAAATGATTGAGAAAACAAAAATTATGAAAAACCTTAAAATTTTTCTAACATATGGACAATGTTGAAGTTTTGATAAGGAGAAGCCATAAAATATCAGGAGAATAAACCTTAAAATATCTAACAAATCTAATTGAAGACATTTTCTATTGCGATGTGGAAGAGCCAAAGAATAGGAAAAATATAATGTGTTCACAGTTGCAATACAAAATTAAGTGAATGGGGAAAATTAAGTAAATTAAATGAAATGGAGGCGACAGCCGAAAAGCACCGAACGTAACCGAATTAAAATTAAAATTATACTTGTAAATTTTTTTCCGGCTCCAGCAACTATTCCAACAAACATAACTCTCAACAAGTCCCAACAAACGTAAATTCCAACTTCTCAAAAATAAACGTTGGACTTAATAGTTAAAGCGATTTAAAATCTTAAATTATTAATGACTGGCTAATAGGTCAAATTATCACAAAATAATTATGTGGCAAATTTCCAAACTACAATAACGTATTAAAAGCCGTATTAAAAATTAAGTTCAAACGCTACATGACAGTATTCCTGTCAACACAAACATAAACAAATGTTGTCCGACTTGTCAAATAAATGACTTACCGTTTTGTGGAAATTTTTCACAGTATTATTGTCAAATTATTATTTCCAAATAAATGAATTTTTAGATTTTCAATTAAGAATGAGTTCCTGATAGAAGAAAATGAATAATAATCAATCCCAATGAATTTAATTTGAAATTTGGCAACAATAAGCAATCAAATTTTCAATACACAAGGGCTTATATCTACAAAATGTCTACATTCTCTCCACATTAAAAACTCCTACTATTTCGTTAATGCGTGAATAATTCTCTTCCTATTGAAAAGTAATTATTAAATAAAATTGCCCTAAATGGCAAAATAACTGTCATTTCAAATTCGAATTTATTCCATAAATTTCTTGATTTTATGATTGACAAATAAAAGCTATTTGCCAGGAAATAATCAGTGAACGCAAATAAATAATTACGCAAATTTCAATTTTTTACTTTCAATTTAACAAAATAATTCTATGAAAATTAAAATTGAATAAAATCAAAACCTTTTACCTAGAATTACAGTCGCCATTTTCTACAGATAGACCAAATTTTTTTTTTCTAATATTAAATTATGACTTTAACCTAAAAATATTCAAATTTTTCCTTTAATATTTTTTTAAATAAAATTTTACATGTTTGCACTTTAACAATTGTAAATGTTATAAAAAATAATGTTAAGTTAATAAAATTTTTCACTTGGTATCATTCTCTATAGAATTTCCTGTTACAATATTAACAAAAAAAAAGCAAAAACAAGAAATAAATTCCACCCTATTAAACCAATAATTACCAAGTGAAATGGAAATATTAATGTTTTCAATAACATTTTCATTTCTCCCACAAATAAAACGTAACAGGAATAGAAAAACGAATTTTGTATGTTAAAATTTTTCCTATATCAATAGAAAAAAAGGTAAAATGTGTAGGTATGTTTTAAAAGAATAGAAAAAATCGTAATAATTTTGTTAATTACACCTTTACCGAAACCAAAAAATATTGACGTTATTATTGGTGAAATTTTTGTTTCCTTTTATTTGCAGAAATAGTAATTTGTTCTCCACATCATTTGAATACAAATAATAGGTTGTTTTCCTGAATTATCAAATCTCGTTAACATAAACGGCAACACTTGCAAATTGAAGAAATTTTATGAATAAGTTGATTATGCACCACGACCCTAGAAATTTATTGTACGTTTCTCTTTTGTTTCCGATATCTAATTTATAGCACAAAGGCTGCACCTACTATTCGATTTTTTTCCTGCAGATTTTCTCCAATTTCTAGTGTCTTCTTCAATTTTTACGACAGAGTAAAACGACAATACTTATGCTAATAAGATTTTTTTTTTTGTTGAAAACAAAATCTTAGATCAAAACATCCTTGCGGCCGGTTGGACCAATTGTGTTTTAACTGTCATTTAAATGTCAAATATGACATCAAATATCAAGCAATAACGAGTATTGGCAACTATCACCAATAATGAGTACAAGTATTACCATATATTCAACATTCCATAGAAAAATCGCAATCACTTCATGCCGATTACCATGAACATTCTTTAAAAATAAATTCTTATTGAGGAAACCAAAGGTAATTACGAAAAGTAATTACAAACCAAAAAAATAAAATTTGTTTCTGCCCAAAATATTCATTAAACTCAAAATAAATGACATTCTATTTTTAAAATAAACATCATTTTGTAAACAAAATATATCTACATATTATAATGGACCCAATATACTTTCCCAAAATGAGTTTTGCTTTAATACTTTTCTTTTTTAAAGGGGCTTAAAGAAAAATTAAGTAAACATTAAATATTAAAGTACATAACAAGAACAAAAATATTAATGAGTACATTTTTGTTTTTTTTTTTGGTTATGAAAATTGGGAATAATTTATAGAGATATTGGGAATATGAAATTTCCCAAATAATTTGAGCACTAAATGGCATAAATTCAAATAAAGTAAACTTTAGTGCCGTTCATACCCTCGGAATTATAAAGAATTAAAAAATCTGGAATTGTGCAAGTTTGCTGCAGGAATATTGTTTGTTTGCGGCTCTTAAATATATAAAACTTTCTACTACTCCGCAGCAGCAGTTAGGGGTTGTTTAAAAGTAGAACGCTGTTTTGTAAGAAAATCCTGTTGTGCAACAGTAAGAAATAACAAATTTATGATTTCTATGAATCCTACTTGGCTTAGGTGCGATAATTCGATGAATAATCCTAAAAATTTTAATTGTTCCCCCAAAAGTATGCAATTTTTTCATATAGAAAATTAAAGATTTTACAATATTTTTATGAGCCCTGATCTTCTAATTAGTAAATTTAAAACCATATACTTCACATTTTTTATATTTTACGGAAGCACCACTTCAACATCTTTGAATTTGTTTATTGTGTGAGGAAATTTTTGTCCGTTATCGTCATTATATAATTGAATAAAAGCTTCCTTTTCAAAGAATACTATATAAATGCGCAATTATTATTTAAATGGTTACACGGAAAACATGAAAAGGTTTTTTCAATTGAATTTTCATTTAAAAGATTTTTGTGGCTTATAAGATCCTCATATTCTTGAAAGAAGTCTCTATTAGCTCATTCTGATTTTTTCTATCTTTTTTCTTTATTATTTTCTAAAAATTACACCATTTAGGCAGGCAAAGAATAAAAAATTTCTAAAGAATTTTACAATATAAAAAATAAAATTTTAAGATTTTAAAATTTAAGCTTATCCCGTATAAATATCAGATTTTTTCCCGTTGTATGCAAGGATAAAACATAAAAATAATAGGAAAACGAGAAAAAAAGTAGAGTTGACCTTGTCAACTCTGTGATACCCGTACGAATTTGTTATTCTATGTGCGAATAACTAATGTGCCATAACTAACTAGGGGGCAAACTATGACTTTAAGTTGCCGTATTACCATATTAATTTATGCAAAATTTCAGTACTATGTGTTTTTTAAAATACTGGTTGTGCCAAACTACTATTGAAGTTGTATGGCAGCTACCAGAAAGAGCCAAAAAATTTTAGCGAATTTTATCAAGCACATCGGCCCTACTAATATATTCACTTGTGTGAAATCTCAATATCACAGCTTTTATAGTTTCTGAGATATAGCCAAATAACTTTTGAAGTTGTATGGCAGGTACCAGAAGGAGCCAAGTAATTTCAACGACTTTTATGAGACAAATTGGCCCTACTAATATATTCGTTTGTGTGAAATTTCAATACCATAGCTTTAATAGTTTCTGAAATATAGTCAAATAACTTTTGAAGTTGTATGGCAGGTACTAGAAGGAGCCAAGTAATTTCAACGACTTTTATGAGACACATTGGCCCTACTAATATATTCGTTTGTGTGAAATTTCAATACCACAACTTTTATAGTTTCTGAGATATAGCCAAATAAATTTTGAAGTTGTATGGCAGCTACCCGAACCGGTACCCCGATCATGTCCAATTTAAATAGGGTTCTGGCACTTACTACCATAAATCATTTGTGAAAATTTGGTGAACTTAGCTCAATTAGTTTTTGAGTTATCGTTCGGACGGACGGACGGACGGACGGACGGACGGACGGACGGACGGACGGACGGACAGACAAAGCTAAATCAACTCAGAATTTGACGCTGATCAAAAACATACACTTGAGTCTATATCTAACACCGTTATTTCTTAGCGTTACAAACGGTAAGGCAAATTTAGTATACCCTTCGAACATACGTTCGTACGGGTATAAAAAAGGTATATTTGCTTTAATATTAAAGGAAGAGATCTATATAATCTTAACTCATTGTTATTATTATGTAATGGGCACTTTATTGGATACTTAAAAAAAAGGAAATCCAAATATTGGAATTACATTTACGATAATAACCCATTTCTTCCCCATTGTACTCATATTGGCAAAGGCTTTTAAGTTACAATCCGAGGAATTTCTTTTGTACAAAACTCGCTCTTTTATTGAACAAATAAAATAATTTCTGAAGCAATTCTCTTCGTTCAATGCAGAATTAAATTTTGTATCTGCATTTGTAAAATGCATTTGGAAAAAATGGGTTAAAGATGTACTAAGTACACAATTTATTTAAGTATTAATATTAATATTAACCTTAATGAGAACAAATATATTAATGAAAGCCCAAAATAATTATCCTTTAACAATTAAAATCAATTATTACAAATTACGAGTATCTGAACAAATATCGAACCTTAATTAATGAATTTTTAAATTTCCTAATATAATAAATATGCAATTAAATTGATTATTTATCGATTTTAATATAACAAGCCCCTAGTATCATTATTAAATTGCAAATTTTAATAAATAAATATTTTATATACAAAAACAAAATTTATTTTTTCATCAACATTCCGTTAAATATTCATAAAAATGTTTTTCTTATACTGCATAAATATTTTTATTTTCTTTTTAAATTATTCAGCTTATATCACAACGTTGAATTTTTATGCATCAATACCTTACATTTTTTTTACTTTTTCTATTTTATTTTATATGTTCAGCATAAATTCGAATAAATTACTTCGGAGGTAATCTAGAAATCATATGTTATAAATATTGAAATTAATCTGAAGAGTAATGCAGAACGTAATGCGTACACTCGATTGCTGGGTTATTCTGGGGTAAAATCAATTTATATTGGTTATTTGGCGAGATTCGTTTAGATTCCGGGAAGGAGATTTCAATTACTTATTTACTATGAAGAGCACGGTAAAATTGTGGTTAATTATTATTGAATTGCAATTGAGCTAAATAAATTTAAAGATAAAATTTTTTAAAGATAATATTAGAGTACCAAGGTTTTTTCATACGAAAATTCCAATATACAAGAATATGTATATGAAACACTTAAAATAAAAACTTCATTAAATTTCCAGAACACGATAAATTTTCCGGAAACCTAATGAAGAATTTCTGAAGTTGATTGGTACATTAATGGAATTAATGGAAAATTGTTTGGTACAACTTTGGTTCATCCATAAAATACCAGTTATAGTTCATTGTTCTCAAATATTAGTAATTTATAGAGATATTATAATTGGATTACCCTTATTTCGAAAGAAATTCCTATTTTATTTGTTTTTCATAATCGAATGAATCAATTTCATCGTTACATGACATTAACAAATCCAATTTTACATGTTATTTTTGTACGCTTTATTTTTGTTTTCATTTCCATTTTTATCCTGAATTTATTTATGTTTACACGTCGTTTGTTTGTAAAATGAAATAAAGAATTGTTATTGTATATTTACAAATATCAAAAGCAAAAAAAAACAATAAAGTTGAATAAAAGCAGTTGTTTATAAAGTAGCACTTTTCGTTTGAAAAAGCGAAAATCTGCTTTAAGACTGTAACAATAAATAAATAGTCACTAGACATGATTGTAAGAGGTGCCGATGAAAAAGTCTTGAAAAATTTAAAAACGTTGTTGGGAATAACTTTTGAAAATCGATTCATGCGTTGTCACACCTTAAATATTTTTTTAAGAAATACCCAAGGAAAGTTCTCAAATTTACTCTTGGGACATATTTCTGATAAAAAACAACATTGCAAATTTTATTTAAGTCAAATACCAAAAGTACCGTATAAATTATTGGAGATGTGAAATTTTCGTTGCTTTTCCGAGTTTTCTGAGAGAATCGTTAAGTAACACATGTTTCTAAAAATGTCCTTTCCATGAGGTTTAAAGTACCTTCACAGAGTCATCTGAATAGTTTCAGTTCATTCAAACAGTATGAATAGATTTGTATTATCGAACATACAACAGAATGTATGATCGAATATATGCGATAACGAACGTACAGACAATGTAACAGCAATTCTCTTTATATAATTTTAAATTTTTAGCTGAGAAGAAATAATTATATATTTACTTTTTATCTTCTTCTAAACATACACATACATAGTAAAGGTATTTAAATAAAAATATGTCGTGTTTGTCAGCATGTGTGTGTATGTATTTACACGTTTGAACATTGATAACGCATTACTCAAATAATCTATAGAACATAAAATTTCTCGTTATATGTTCTTAGTATATTGAATAATAAAGTGGGGTAGGTATACATAAAATCGTAAAAGAGAGGAAGTAACTTTCATTCTCTTTTTGCTTCTTTTTCAAATAACCGGGGAGGGGGCACAAATTACAAATTCAAATCCATACATTTTGTTTTTATCTTTTCCAAATGTTTTTTCAAAAAGTAATAAATTTCTCTTTAATTTCTTATACAATACTTTTCGTATTTAAAATTTTTTTCTTTGTTTTCTCATTTTAAGTTGAATTTATTAGAAAATTATTAAGAATTTTTTCCTGTGTTTTATTTCGGGAAGATGAGAGTGTTTACATAATGCTTATTTTCCATTGAATTCAAAAATTTTTTTTTTTAATTTTTATTTAAAAGCTCATAAACTAAAATATTTAAAATAATATCATTATTATGTGAGCATTATGTTAATTTCAGTAAATAGCAAAATTAATTTAGAAAATTGGAATTACCTTCATGCTTTGTTTCAATACCCATAGGTATTTTATTGTTTCTATACAGCTGAAGGGTATTTCATAAATTCTCACATTTATTAAAACCAATTATATTTTAATTCTACACTAAACCACATAATATTCAATATTAAAATGAAATAAAATAAATTCATAAACTATTAAAATAGTATTAATTAAATTAATTAATCCGGAAATTTAAAATGAATGCAATATTTTGTTAATAGGTTTTCTTGCTGAAGTTTGTTTTAATTCCAAAAAGCATCAGTTATAACTCTAATATAGTTTTGGGGTACATCAAATTCTGTTTGATTTTCAGTTTGACACAAAATATGTGACAATAAGAGAAAATCTCTTTTGACTCAGAATCTTTGAAATGTTTTTCCAATTTCATAATTAATTGAGTTGAAAAAGCTCGCAAACTCACCTTTTTGTCTTGAAAATTTTAATTAAACTTATTATACAAATAATACCAAACGACTCAGCAGTCTTCACCCAATCGGCTGAGACTACTAAGACATTTCATTCTCATGGTATTCGGGAAGAAAATTGCTAAAAATTCAGAACCAGTATAGCGACTTCACTATCCACTGTGTCACACCTATAACAACCTCCATTGAAGTAAAATTGGACACATCTTTCTATAGCATGTATTTTCGTCTGAAAAATCCTCGGATAATATAAACACTCGTATCTGTCCCGGATTTGATTTTGCGAATTTCTATCGGATAGTTAACAATTCACGGCTCCAGGTTTTTTGTTGTTTGATTTTGAAGTGAAAATTTTCTCAAAGCTACACTTTCTAATCATATAATCGCTTAGCGGGCACAACTATGAAATTGTCTTGGAAAAGCATGCTCTTGGTCCATGGGTTGTCATGAATGATTTAGCGATGAATAAATTTTCTGAAGACTACCTCCGTAACTAAAAGATGGTTCTCATTGCTGTACGTTAATTAATCTTATTAATTGATCTAATTACACTGAGAAAAAAAAATTTAATACTAAAACAAATTATTTAAATAACCTTTATTTGCCACAATACACACCAAATTTTAAATTAAAAATTTTTTTTTGCTTTCATTTTTTAAAAATTAAATTCATATTTTTAAATTATTCGCGTCAATCATTACAATAACAATAAAATTTTATTTTTATTTCTTATTTATATTTTTACTTGGGTGATCAAATTTTTTTCTATACGCAAGATTCATTCGCAGATATACTCAAAATTTTATGTTGAAGTCCTGGCAAAAATTCACGAAAAAAATTACACTTTTTTTTATTTTATTTTATTTCTTTTATTTTGCTTTTACTTTTTAATTTTTATAATGGAGTCCTGAAAGAGGTCAAAACAAACAGAGAAATCGTAAAAAAAAATTTTATTTGAATGACTGTCATATTTTTGTTTAATATTTTTCGAGTTCTTTTTTTCTTTCTAAGGTTTCCTAAAAGTTAAAATAATGTCCTAGTTTCCTGGTACATGTACGTACGTCTTATACACACACAAAATATGAAAAAGAGAAGAAAAAAATTATTTGTTTTTTTTTTTTCAAGTGTTCTAATCATTTTTATGATCGCAACTTCGTTTTTCATGGTCCAGGGTAATTTATGCCATAGATATTTTTGTTTTTATCTTTTTAAATTTCTTTTTGGATTTTTTTTTTGTTATTTCGAGATATCAAAAACAAACACAAACCTCAACAAAAAAATCCTTAATATTTTTATTTTTTAATTTTTCTTCTTTTTGTCTTTACGATAACAATTTAACAAAAAAGATAATAAAACATAACGTAAATAACTTTCAGTGTTATCTTGACAATGAACATAAAATATCCTTAAAAAACAGTAATTTTACCAAAAATATTAAAGAATGGAAGGGAAGGGAAGGGAAGGGAAGGGAAGGGAAGGGAAGGGAAGGGAAGGGAAGGGAAGGGAAGGGAAGGGAAGGGAAGGGAAGGGAAGGGAAGGGAAGGGAAGGGAAGGGAAGGGAAGGGAAGGGAAGGGAAGGGAAGGGAAGGGAAGGGAAGGGAAGGGATGGGAAGGGAAGGGAGGGGAAGGAATGGGAAGGGGAGAGATAGGAATAGGAGAGATGGGAAGGGGGGAGATGGGAAAGGGTGGGAAGCGAAGCGAAGCGAAGGGAAGCGAAAGAAAGAGAAAGGAGAGTAAAGGAAAGTCCCTCAATAACCACTACCTACTAAATTGTTGGTTCTTGCAAGATTTATTTGTACAAGAAATCAATTAAAAATTTAAGAAATTCAAAAAATTTAAAATTTTTTACTCAATAGTTAAGGGTAGAACGATTATGAATTTAACAGCGGTTAATACAAACTTATGGACCATAATTTTAATACCCCGATATGCTTATAATTTGGGAATTTTTACAATAAAATTTTTCCGGTTTAAGTAAACTAAAACAAAAACTGAATTGTGTTCGGAGACTGTATCAAAACAAAACGAAAACCGTATTCCTAATTTTAGAATCACAACCACGCACAATTTAAAATTCATTTGACGAGGTTAGTTTTCATACGAATATTACACAATTTTGGATGAAAATAGAAACTATTCAATTTAAAAATTTTTCTTCCTCTATCAACACTCAACAGCAAATGTAATGCAACACTTTTACAATTTAAACAAAATTTCTCTAATATTTCACAAAGAAAATTGTGCGTACCATCCGAGGACATGGACTTGCAAAGAAAAGCATTTTTTAATAAAATTTTAACTTAAAATATATAAGAGAAAGTCATCAAGTCATTGTATAACAAAATCTTCTTTAGTCCTTCTTATTATTTATATTTTGTATATTATTAATTTAACACACAACACTGCGCTAAAATAAAAGCCCAATATACACGTATAACAAAAAAACTACTTAAAGAAAATGAGAAATTTTTTTTTGTTTATTTTTAGACCGCAACACAAAATATAAATAAAAATCTCCTTCAATTATTATTATAGGGCTTTAAAAAAAAAGCATAATAAAAAAATTGTAATAAAATGAAAATAAAAAATTTACTTACTCTTAATTTTTGTGTCCGCAAGAAAATCGTGGAAAATTTACAATTTTGCAAAAAATCCTGCCAAATTTGAATTATTTACGCATATTATGAATACCTTCCGTGCTGCGTTCAATATCCTCACTTTATGTGACAAAGAAAATGACCTGTAATAAAACAAAAATTATAATAAAAAATAAAAAAAACTTGAACCTCTATATAATTTCTTTATGTAATTCTGAATTGCTTGTAACTTAATTTCTTTCAGTATAACAGTTAAGTAGAAAAAATATTAAGGGTTATTAGAATATAAAAGTACGGAAGTTATTTAGAGAGGAAGTCATTGATTTTCTGTGCTTTAGTTTCGATTGTAATTGGATGGAATTTTTTTAAGCGCAAGCTAGAGAAAGAGTAGTAATTTTATATTTGAGGTTTTCGGCAATATCTTAAATTATTTCACTTAATTGAATTAAAGACTAAAATTATATTATTAAATAATACGGCGTCTTAAATTTTTTTACCCTGCACCTTCATGAAGAATATATTTACTTATGTATATGGAGTTTGTAACCATTTAAAGGACTCGTCTGCGGTATGAACGTGTACAAATAAACTTTCTCAACGTAAAATTTTGCATTTTGTTACACACTTCGGGTCGCGCACTCATAAACCATAAAAATCACCAAACTTTCAAAAATTGTTTCTTTTCTGCTAAGAACGCCTGCCATTGTAATTGGAATAATTCGGACAACAGGTTCAGGTAGCTACCATACAACTCCAAAAGATGACAATTTCTAAAAATGCTCATGGAAAGCATATTCTAAATTGTCAGTTGGAAATGTGAACAGTTTCAACAAATCAAAATTTTTTCATCAAGTTTTGGAATTCAAAGGGTCACACACAAACAGTAACAAAGTTTAACAGAAGAATGTCAACTAAAATGTCATTACTCAATGGGTAATATTCTGCAAATAAAAATATTTGAAAAAAATAGAATTATTAGAAATTTAAATAAAATTTAGAGTGAGAAATGCAATAAAAGAAATGGGCGCAATTTATACAAAAAAAACATAAAAGACCATGGAAGGAAATGGGCGGGCATTATTATTTTGGGACATAAATATCCCAGATTTTTTTTATTTTCTTTTCTAAAAATCAAAGGGACCAAATAAAAATTTATGAAAAAATTAATTGAAAACCTAAAGAAGAGCAAAAAACAAAATTTGATTTCCTCTCCTTAATTTATTTTGAAAAATAAAAATTTAATTATATTTCAGGTACGAATTTGAAAATTTCACCTAATTTAAATATTCATTTTTCATAATTCAAACACCACTACCACTCTATTATAATAAAAACAGCTGATGCTTACATACAAAAATTTTATTATTTATAGTTGTCCCTTTGAGGAAAACATGTTATATAACACAAAATTTTTGAATATCCTTTGACTTCAGTCATAGTGTAAAATCGTGCCAGGAAGTATTTTTCCTTTATTCTCTTTTCCTTTCCTCTCCTTTCCTTAAATAACACACTATAAAAAAATGACCCATATTGTCCATTTATCAAGGATATTCTCCCCTGCATAAATGTATACAAACATATTATATATAAAGTATAGCAACAAGTTCAACATATTTCTTATCAACATATTCTTCTTATTTACTTTATTTTTTTTTGTCTCTTTTCTCTTCTTAATGATGACATTAAATACATCTGTCAGTGATTTAGTTGCATTTGTGTGTGTATATTATGCGTTCAATTTCTTTCTTCATTTTCTTTTTACATGTGGTTGACCATTTTTTTTTTACTTTAATTCTTTTTCCGTTGTTGGCTCTTGTTCATGAGTTCGATTTGTGTATTTTCCAATTCAAAAACTTTGAAAATTACGTTGAAAAATATTGATCAGAAACCAATTTGGAAAAATATCTATGGCAAAACTGGCAATCTTTAATAATACCCAATATGAACGCCATAATAGAGAAAAGAAAATAAAGATCTAAAATTTTATTTTTTCTCATTTTCAAAAGCTAATAATGAAAACAAGAAGAAACTAAAATATATTTTCTTGAAGTGAACTTATAAGAGAATTGAAAGCAAAAATGAATTTAATTTAATGATAATGAAAAGAGCATTAAGGTAAATAATGAAAAAGAAAATTAAAAATTAATTTTGTTCTCTCGAAAAATAAATTTGAAATAAATATAAGCGAAAAAAAGTGTTAGTTCTGTGCATTTTTGTGTAAAGTTTTAAATATTGTGAGCTCTACTTGTTTCCGAATTTAATGATTGATAATTATTGATAATTATGAATATTGTGTACACAAATGATAATTATTGTGCACGATTTAAAATTTCCATAAAAATTAATTGATTTCGGCTTTATTCGGCTTATTTTAAAAACTGAGCGAAAATTTGCAAGAATTTAGCGAAAATATTTACAATAGTTAAAAATTTCGCATATTTGCTTGATATTACTCAACAAATTCAAAAGAAAGTGTAGACAGTAAATGGAATTCAAGAATAGCTATTAGAATTTCATTAAAGAAGTCGCATGAAATTTATTACTTACTACTACAGCAGATTTTTATTACTACAACGGATGTCTGTACGAGATATTTTGATATTGCGAAGGTGTTGTCTGTGCCTGTTCACTTCTGATGTTGAAGAGGAGACGCATCTTAGAGGCTTTCTTTTACTACAGCTTTGAAAACTTATTGGGTGAATATTTGCCGTGGCTCTTGAGATTCGTTAAAGAAGACGTTTGTTTTTATATAATATTAATAATATTAATTAGTGACAAATGGAATAATTTTACGAACCCATCCCAATTAATCGAAAATTATACATGTGTAAAGTAATTTGTTTCTGTTCCATATTATTCCTTTATTTCTTGAAGAGTAATGCAATGGTATTTTGTAACACGGCATTATACAACCATAGACTTATTCTATGGTAGGAATTCTTAAAACTCAATGTCTTTTTCGTATATAAATGTAAATTGTATTCTAAGAACTAATTATATAACTTCATAAAATTAATCTAGTCCCTGATGATATCAAATGCATACTCCAACATCATTAAACAAACTTATAAACGAGCATCAATTCTCTAACCAAATATCATTCTCAAGAGATTTTCTTTAATTACAAATCAAAATATTGAAATTATTGTTGAAAAAAAAATAATCTAGAATATCACACCACCTACACTATTCAGTAGAAGAGTCAGTTAAATTTTCTCATGTTCTAATAAATTTTTAATATAACAGTACGCAATCATTTATAATAACAGTATAATAATATAAACATTGTTCTATAGTGAATTTTTGATATTAAATAATAACAAGATTGTGAATTCTATGTTATCCAATCGTATACCAGTTGACTATAAGTTAATAAATTTACAAATATTTCCACGTAATATTGATATAATATTATTTTATTGTGATAGATAAATTTATTTTATGAAGAAAACAGGAAAAATAGTTGAGATAGTATGAGTTTTACGTAAAAGAACGATAACTATTTTTTTTTTGGGGATTTTTAATGTACGAATAATATTCGAAAGGTCTTTGGAAATGTTTACTACGTTTGTAACGTTTACAAATGAAAGTGACCTGGAAATTTATCCAATGTCAAATTACCGAACCATGTAAACATACATATACCGTTACTCGTCTAATACCAAGGCGAAACTAAATAATAAAAATTTTTCCAAATGATTCAGAATAGCAAATTTAAGAGTTTGTAGAACACTCGGAGGTGCCTAGGAACTCAAATCACCTTAATTATAAGACGTCTCTAGTTTTAATGTCTTTATTATTAAAGCTGCCCAGCTATCCGTGAAGATATACGGATATAATTACAAAGTGTCAAATTGATGACTAATAAGAGCTTAATAGTGCTCATTGCGACCACCTCTGCCTGAGATGTATTGTAGTAATGTAGAAGACGAAAAAGGCCCAGTCGTTTTTCGGTTCCTTCTCTAACCCTGTTAATGAACCCTGCTATCAGTACTATCAACGGGTTTATCCATGTGGAAGTAATCAAATTTCTACATGAAAGACACAGCAGTGATCTGGAAGACGAAAAGGTTTAACCGTTTGAATTAGATTCCTTCTTGTAATTTAATCTTGTTATCCATGTTATCAATGGATTCATTCATGTAGAAGTGATGAAATCCGCCCCAAGTAGTGCTTTTATCAACTTTTTATCTTAGAATTTTTAAATTTTATATTAGTGAATTTGGCAGCAATGTCACTATTTCCTATTAACTTGTTTTATACAATATGAATTCATTATTCTAGGTAGTTCTTATTGACATTATAACCATTTGATATAACTGTTATCCTACAATATTCATGATCAACTCTATATCAATATTCGGTTTTTATTTATAATTAATTGCTTTTCAAATAAATGTTATTGCCGAAAATAATCGTTAATATTTTTTTTTACTATTCTCCTATACTTAATAATATCTAGGTTCCGAAATTTTATATTAGTATAATAAAAATAATAAAAGTAATAATAATAAAATGTTGAATAATAATAAAAACAAAAAGAAGAAAAAAATTCTGTTAGAAAAACCAATTTTTTATTTCTTTTTTATTTGCAACAAAAGAATCTTTTACATTTTCTAGTTTTATTGTAAATATTTTATTTGAAAATAAGTAATAATTATGATAGAATTTGTAATAATTACGATAAAATAACAATAAAGGTTATTTGTAGGCAGTAATTTTTATATTTTCGAAAGCAATACTCTTATATTTTGGAATTTTTTTAATAAAATATTTTAGTGCGACTGATGGCTATTCTATTTTGAGGATGGTTACACAAAGAATTATTTTAAAATTTTATAAAAAATTCATCAATAATCCGAATGGGACTTGAATGACGGAAAATTTAAACCATCGGAAATTTTTATATTATATTTTCTGACTGAACTCTGAGAGGACTTTTGAAAGAATAATTAAAAACTTCATCAAAACATCTACAGAGTGTTCTCAATTCGAAAACTTAATTCACTTTCTGCATTAACTAGAATAGATACAGACTTTTTAAGTAAATTTTTGGAGATTCAGGGTGGCACGTATGGCTGTGGGAATTCAGGGAATATTAAATTTCTTAAATTATTTCTTAAGTTTTAAAACCATAACTTTTTATCTTTATTCCATGCGGATAAAATGAAATTTATTAATTTTTCGGCTTTTTCCACTCAACTGTCTTTCCACTCAATTCTTTAGTCTCATAAATTAATTCTAAATTTATCCTCTCACATAAAATTTACAGAATTAACAATTGCGAAATATAAATAACCTTTAAAAATACCACCTTACTAACGGGAACGAAAAAAATAATTTACCATAAAGCACTTTAAAGCTTCTTTTTATATTATACAAGAAGCTTTATACATAAAAATTCACATGTGATTTAAAAGTGATTATCAATATGGTTACCCGTCTAATACCCGTGTTTTAAATGTGTTTTCATAAAATATAAGAATGTAGTAGAGAAAAGGATAACGTGAAAAAAAGACCTTTTTTGTTCCAAATTCTCTTTTCAATGAGATTCACCGCCCCCCGTTGTAATTTATATTTCAAGTCTTTAAAACAAAAGTAAGATTTTAAATGTGAGAAAGAATCAAAATTTTCTCATTCCATTCTCTCATCTAGAGGGAATTCTTTTCATTTTCCTCTTTTGTACTATCCACAAAATTATTTTTTGTTAAATGAGAATTAAGTGTATATCCACATATATTTTAATGTATGTATGTACGAGTATGTAATATTTTGGTAAAATTAGTATCACGAATATGTTACGTAATAATTTTGAACTTTTCTAGAATTAAAAACGTATGGTACATAAACGTAATGGGGGCAAATAGCTCCTAAATACTTCGCTAGTTAGAAGGCAAAAGGAGAGATTTTCACGTCTTTATAAAGTTGTATGAGAGATGCTAAAATTGCCTGGGATATCAACAATTTAATAATAAGAACATAAATAAAAAAAGCTTCTCCCGTTAGGTGATTAAAAATAGTATAGCTGACCTTATATACAACCACGGTTCCGAAAATTCAGGGAATGCTCTTTATTTCATATTTTCATGTTTATTGCTTTCAACAAAACAATTTGAACACCACATGGTTGTTATTTAATTATATTTTTCTATAAAAGAACATTTAACAATTGATTTAAGCAATTATAAATGATTTGATAGGTTCAACAACCTATGGGTACACAAAAAATTGCTTACCAATTAAATGTTATAAAACATGCAATATGAATTTTATTTTTAAATAAAATAATGAACAAAGGCGTAGTACCAGAAATTATTTTTTAATTAATAAAATGAAGCATTTTTTAATTTGAAAAATTTTATAAAATCTAAAATCACAAAATGGAAAACATGGACTACAAATATTTTTCATATCTTTTCGATCAACATAAAAAAACATTTACAAATACAGTAATGATAGGAAATTCATGAGAAACAACTAAAATTCCAGCAGGAATGAAAAGGCAAAAAAAAAACACTTAAATTCCTTTCGGTTTCCTTACAAAAGCTAATTATAGTTTTAGAATATAATTAAAAAACAGGCCAAACTAATAAAAATTCCCTGCTGAAATTTAAAATCAACAATAGCGTACTAAAGGTGAGCTCAATAGAAAAAAGGCGAGAGAGACTATCAAGTACCGCGCCGGAATTCAGTTATTTACTACCAAGTATTCACATGCACATTCACTGAAAACATCAGGGTCCGACTAAGAGCGTCAATTATTAAACATCGAATCGAATTTATCGCCAAAACCAAAGAGAACCTAACCGCGGAAAAGCAAACAACAAACTAAATGACATTAAATGTCATACAATATCCGAACTTATTCTCTCCGCATATAATTATTATCCGCATATCTAGTATGTATCTAGTATGTATCCGTTAAAAAATTTGCCTCGGCTGCGTTGTATTACAGCAAATTCTCATTACCATACATATTAACCCTTTCAGTTTAATTCAAAATGTCACTTCAGAAAATACTCATTGCTATTGCCATGTAATAAATCTTTCAATAAACACTTGTCTACTATTGATGGCAACTCTATTTTCCAAAAATTCTATTCCATATACATATATACTCGTAGATTTCCCTAAATGATCTATTTAATAATGAATAATAGCTTCCGTATAGAAATTTTATTCTATTATAATTTTTAAATATACACAATAGACACACAAGTTGTTTTGTAAAATTTTGTATTTAAATGTTATTATAAAAAATTACACGAGCGGTTCACGATATCCTTAAAATATAATATGAAATAAAAAATAAAGGATATTGGGGTTTTTAAATTTTTTGTATATTCAAAAATTCTCTCTATGCATTCCACTTGTACTTTTGTACAAACATAATATTAAAATTCATTTCCTACATATTTTTTTTTTGTATTTTTTAAAACAAAGAATAAAATACCAACTTAACTTTTTTTTTTAAATCATTCCAAGCAACACGCGACACATTCATTCTTCGTTATCGTTCTAAAATAGAATCATAAAAAAGGCACAATTTTGCTTTTTTTAAATTGAAAAGGGAGAATGTAAAAAGCGAGAGAGCCCTCTATAATATATTCCCAGACGTCTATTATACTAATTTCAATTTAATTAATTTTTTGTTACTATGCCGCCATTACCACTGCTGCCGCCGCTGCCATATCATTAAATTTTTACCTTTTGTATTAATACAATCATACAATAGTTTTGGTTGTTTCTTTTCTTTCTTCTTTTTTGCCATATTTGCTTAAAGTATTAAAGAAAACGAAAAGAATAGAGAAGAAATGAAACAGCAATAAATTTTTTGCGTTTTAGAATTGCTTTTATGTTAAATAAGAGCGCCAATTACGCTTTGATTGGCTTTAAAATAAAATAAGGGGGTGATAGGTTTGCTTTTTTCCTTGTTTTATGCTGCTTAAAAACAAGATGTCAACATACTCAAAAATTTTTTTAAGAAAGTTAATACTCGAGAACGTAGGTCATGAAAAAATTGTAACAGTTTTTATTTTTCATCTTAGTAAAAATAATTACTTAATTACTATTGAAGCCCAAAATATCAAACCCCTAGAAGCGTCAGATCGCATATCCACAACGTTAACATCCCACAACGTTAACAAAATGAACAGGTCCAAAATATGAAAATATTTGCACACATTCACCAATAAATCCAAATAGTTATGCCTGCTATATGGCTATGCAGCTCTATCCTGCTAAAACCACATGACAATCAGGCAAAAACCTGGAAATTATTTACTAATAAGGGCTACCATTGAAAGTAAAATCGTGTCGATTTTGAATGAGCTTGCGTCAGTGTTTTCGCTTGTAAGGTCGTTAATTTCTCATTATACAAAAGACGGCAACTATGGTTTATATTAACAACTCAATGTTTATCTAGAAATTTTATAATTTTAAAGTGATATTTGGGTGCGTAAAACTGTAAATGGAACCGCTAAAAATTAATTGTTTGCAGAGGCAACTACACATGAGTATTTTAAATTGTATAATATGAGCAATTTAGATTATCTAAAATATTTATGTACGTGACAAAATTAAAAATCACATGATTTTCTTAATTAATTTCATTAAAAAAAATTTAAAAAAAAAAATTCTTATTTACTTTATTCTATTTCATTATGTAGTTACAACAACCCTAATTACAAAATATTTATCTACATAATTTATTTTATTTTCATTTTTGATAAGAAAAAAACAACAAAGAATGTTGTTCTATTCTAAAGAAACAACATTACAAATAACAAAAACATTAAATAAACAAAAATATGTAAGAATGTCATTAAAAACACGCACCGTGGCAGCGTGAAAATGCCTTTTAAATGTTCCACTCAAACGTCTATACAAACCCAGTAATACGTTAATGAAAAAATTAAAATGAATTCCACGTTAAAAAATTTCCACATTATGTAATAATAATAGCGTGTCTAAACACTAATTTAGACCTCAATTATGTCAAATTATATAATCAAAAACAGTAAATTTATTACATAATAACTAATATTATTAAACATAAATAAAAGAAAATGTTGCATATTTTTAGGATTCATTAGTTATTCCAACTAAAATATTTACGATAACACACATTTTTAAAAAATTATTTGTATAACAGAAAAATGCTATTAATGGCATAACTAAATGTGTTCATTTGAAGAAAAAAAAGGTTAATGAACACTTTTAGGGAGAGGAATGTGAAAAAAGAAGCAAGAAAAAGCAAACAAAAATTAAATATAAAATTTATGAGTTCCTGTTCAAATTAAATAAATATTTTTTCTTTACTTCAATTTAATTTCTATCCGTGAATGTGCTGGATATTAAGACGCTTGTATGCATATCACACAATGGTACTATATCATAAACGCAACTGTTATTAGGTTATTAATTATTTGAGTACAACAACAATCTTTGAAAATTACGATTTAATAATTATATTTTCAACTGTATAACGATTAAGAGCTTAACTTCATTTATTAATATTCGGAATTTTCAACTGGAGCCGGAACAAATAATATTTTCTTAATATTTATATATATAAAGATTAGTTAGATAGTTGCATGTAATTGGGTATATTATCCACTAATATCGACGGATGCTCATGGTAGCTTTTTAACCCGTGTAGGGTTATGATAGGCAATTCTTCTTCATCTGTTGCGTAGACCATAACATTTTTTTGTTATTCTCGTTTTTATTATTAGTTATAATCATATTCTGCTGTCTTAATAATCTTAAATTTTCTGTCTTGAGTTTGCAGATTCCATTTTTCAGATCTTTACACGGGTTTTTAAAATCACTTATACACGAATCGACCATTTTTTAACTTCCCTATATTTTATTACCTTCAGAGGATTTACTTTTTTTGGTTTCTTTAGATTTTCTTTCTTTATTACCTTCTGCGGTTTTCGTTTTAACTTCCTCCATAGGGAGAGACCTTGTGATCTTTGAGCTCTTGTCAAATGTACTTATTAATTTCGCTAAGTGTTCTCTTTTTGCAACTGGTAACTTTTCTAACCTACTCACACATTCAGTTAAGCTATCTATCTGCCGGTAAATAAATATCTGCCGGTAGATATCCGTCGCATTTATATTCTTTTTATTGGAACCTCCGTATTACTTGATATGAAACCGCCAATAATAAGAATATACTGCCGTCGCTCTCGTATAAGACACAGACCATCTATTCTGGACCAAACGTGATTCGATACTGTTCTCAACCCACCGAGAATATCCATTAAAAAAATTGTTATATATAAGGTAATAAAATTAATATTTCAGTCCTACTACTCGTTCTTTTGAACAGAGCATCCATATTTTCTTCAGTTCTATATTAAAACTGTCTACGTGCTGTTCAATAGTCTTTAATTAAATTAAGAACTAAAACTTTTCATTCCATTTTCCTTTCCTTCTTATTGCTAATCTGGCAAAAATTTTTTATTTAATCATTAATTAATTCAACCACATTCGGTTGAATCGGTTATTCCCTCAAAACTGAAGAAAATTTAAGGAAAACTTGGCAAACCTTTAACCAAAATTTAATAAAAAATATTTCTTATAAAAACTAATTTTCAATTTGGTAAACTATACTAAAAACTCAGCGAAAATTTTGTAAACTAATTATTTATTGAAACTATTTATAAAAATATTATCAAATAAAATTATATTCAACGATCCGCGAATATTGCAATTTTAAAACCACCAATTAAATATTAAATTTTAAGAATCATTCGCAAAAAATATTGTTAATTAATTACTTGATAGCATAAAGGAATAGTGTTAATTTTAAGTAGAAATACAACAACATTACCGATTTAAATCTTACGATGTTCATCTTCACAGCTCGTACGGCCACGTTTAAACTGCGCTACCCAATTTTTAATCATTGCATATGAGGGAGCAGACTCCCCTAGTGTAGAATCTGGTTCACTTTTGATACCGGCTGGACTAAGACCTTTCAAATAAAAATATTGAATGACATAACGATGACCAATTTTATCCATATTAAAAATTTACTGAAAAGCTTCACTATTAATAGTCGGTAATCTGAAAAGAAAAAAAAAAAATAAAATAAAAGTGTGACAGTTAATCTTTAAAATGACAGGGCTTTTTGCCAAGCTTATTTTTTTTTTCAAAATTTTTGTGTTTTCTTGGTTAGGCTACTTAATTGTGGGACAGTCCTCGCAACGGGAAATGATATTGCGGGTAAAACAAGGAGTATTTGGTGGTAAAAAAATAAGTCTGTCGCAATGAGGAAAAAGTGTTTTATTTAGCATTTTACACAAAATCGAAATATAGCAACTATTTTACTCATCGTGTTAAATCTGAGCGAAATCTCTTTTTTAAATCCATTCTAAATTTTGTAAAATTGCACTACAATTGATAAATGCAATGATTCTAAAAGGAAACTCTGGAAAGAATTTGTACGCACTCAAAAAAATAAAAAACAGTGCAAAGCTAATTTTCCTATATAATCAAAGAAATGCTACTTAAAAATATTTATGCATAAATTTCATCTTAATTCAATATAAAACTAACATTCTTACTCAATTTAATCAAACGCAGCAAAATTTAACACCACATTACTCTCAACCCAATTAAAATTTATCTTAATTACTTTGCAAAAATCTTTAAAATTAATTTAACAATTTTTCTTTTAATTATCATCTATTTTCATGTACATAAACCATGTGTGACTTCATAAACTCTTATAAATTAAAAATTTTTAAAAAAGTTGAGGAAATTCTAATTTGCAAAACTAAGAAACAAAAGAATAAAAAAAAATCGAATAATTCTAATTTCCTTTTTATTTTTTTTTTTTATTTCTTCATCAAAAGAGATCGAATTTCTGTGTAAATATTTGATTGCAACAGAAAGCAACAAAAACCAAAATTCTTTTTAACAATTTTTAATTAAATTAGATCTCGGCATCTCGGTAAAAACTCATTACAAAAGAATTCAATTCATTTCTCATTCATTCATTATTATACAAATTTCTTTATTTTTATCTCTTTTTCCTCTTTTCTCTTTCTTCCCTTTCCTTACATTATTCTTTTCATACTTCCTCTTAAAATTTTTAACTAAATCTCATTTACATGTATGACTGACTTGAAAATGTTTTGTAAAAAAAATTTTTTTTCTATTTTAAAAAATATAAAATTATAGAGAAGAGTATGATTATAAGACATTATGTAAAATGTCGACTTGACACTAAGATGATAATGTTATGAATTCGGTTAGTTTACCAAAAAATTGACGTTAATTGTCAAAAATACTGACGTCTATTAATTAAGTGAATATGAGTCTCACTTCACAAAGGAAACTCAAAATTTAGGGAAGTGGCTGAAAAATAGGCGACTTTAAATTTTTTCGTGTTTATTTTATATTACTATCAAATATAATGTGGCGGGTAATTGAACGCTATGTGGTTAATTGAACGCTATGTGGGTAATTGCACGCTGTGTGGGTTATTTACCAAACGGGTAGAGGGTAAATCAAAGCATTTGGAGCGTAAAATTGTTTCTGGAGTGTAAAATTGAGCCATAATAAAAAATTGAGTCATAGTAATTTTGACACATATTATAGGCAAGCATTAAATCTCTCATAATTTTTTTTATTTCCTTAACATTACAAATTAAATTGACAATTTTATTATACCCTACATAATTTGTACACATACATATACGTAAGCATAATATTCTCATATAAGAACTTTCAAAAACTATAAGGTAATATAAAGAATTTCCATTTAACACATCAAACCACAATAATAAAAGACGAAAATAATTTTTGTGTGTGTCACAAATACTAAAACAAACTGTAATATGTTTAATACATAATCAAAAAGGATAAAAAGGAATCTTTTTTTATTTCGTATGTGACAAAATAAAATAATTTAAATTTTAATTTAAGTTTACCATCCTTTCCTTCCCCATTTGCACATAATATTGAACGTATATATGCAAAATTTAAATATATGTACATGTTTGTTAAATATAGACGTCCGTATTTAAATTGTGAACAAAAATTCTTGATAGTCTATGAGATTTCGGTGAACACTATACACACGTACTTGCTTCTCATATAATATAAAGGGCAAAGCGAATAAAATGTCGAGAGTTAAAAATCAGAAAGAAAATTTTCCAACTTCTAAAATAATCAGCAATGCGAAAACAAAAAATCTAGTTATAAAGGACTAGAATGCACACATGTGAATTTTTGACATAGTCTTTGATTAATTTCTTTACTATTAATGAGAAATAAGAAAACTCATTTGAGCAAATGAGCATCAAAGCAAATTTTGCATTCCAAAGCATCGTAATGATTTTATGGAACTCAACAACTAAGAATAATTGAATTGTGTCAAATAATTTAACTCCCACAACTCAATTACAGCGATTGTCGAATGTCACATAGGCTCGACCTATAGCACATACCCATGATCATTTTTCGGAGTTCTCTGACAATAAGGGTCAAAAAGTCTTGATAGTTTACGTATTTGGCAGTTAACCAATTCTTAAGTTTTGTGTACAATGAACAATGCATAGTTGTTTACTTTTAATTCGACTTGAGTTGTATTTCCACAAATGTCAAATGTGAAAAATTTTTAACACCAAAATTTGAGGTTTGACACTTATGTTCCATGTCATTAATCAAAAATCAAATATTTCAAAATTTTTTTTATTATTTATTCAAATTTTTTGTCCTTTTCCACAAGAACCCGAACATAAAAATTTACAAAAACAAAACAAAAAACTACCGGTTCAATAATTCTTGTTTAAATTTCTTATTATTCTTATTTTAAACATAAACAAGAAATGAGTCAAAAGGTTATGTAACATTTATTCTTAATGATATAAAAAAGTAAAAAATTTAAAATGCCATCTGTATAAAATAATAGAAACATAAGAAAAATTTCAATCTCTCTTACCCTCTTCGGAGAACAAAAACAAGAGAAAATATTTTTCCTTTGATGTCACAAATTATTTTCTACTTGTACAATACTAGTATATAATCAATGCTACACCAGTAACCAACAATATACAATCCAATTCTATATACAAAAATTTTATCATTTAACATTCCCATGTATCTATTTATTCTCGTATATAAAAAAAAAAATTAAAATTTATGTTGAAGCAAAGAAAAATAAAAAAAAAATCCTTCTTAAAAATCTCATTATTGCTGTTTTCATATGTTTGCATAACACTAACACAACACTACACAACTTGCTATTGAACACAATAAACTATCATGTAAACATTACCATAAGTTTTTACTCTCTCTCTCTCTTTTCCTCTTTATTTATGATGAGTAAATTATGATTGTGATGTGATATTGATGATGATAGTAGAGTATTTTTGTGTAATGAAAGAATTTTGAAAGATGAGATAGAGAATTTGTGATAATAAAAAAATTGATTTTACTGTTGCAACAATATAAATATAATCTATCATTCAATATATTATAGCAATAACTCATAAAATGTCCTTTCATGTAATCAAAAGTTAAGATGAAAAGTTGATAAAAAAAATCTGATCCCGTAGTTCAATGTTTCATGACCTTTGAATATTTTCAACCTTTTTCAATATTTTTAGTTTAACAAGTGCTTCTTTAATATTTAAATTATTAAATTTTTTATCATATTTACTTTATATTTAAAATTGAAATTTGGAAAATTATACTCAAAAATTAAATTGAAAATATTGAAGACTTGGCAGCAGGGTTCATTAAATTATTAAGAATTCTAGATTGTTATTTGATTATTTAATTTCGAATTTGATAAGGTTTTCTTTGAATAAGAATTTGGAAGTAAGTACTGTCACAATTGGAAAACTATTAAAGTTCAAAACTAAAAATAAGCTATTTGATGATTGGAAAGATGAACAAGATCTTTCTCATATTACAGTTATAAAAGTTTATGAAAATTTCATTGTTAGAAATTAAATGCGAATTACTCAATTGGTAATGTTATGCTTGTACACGTTTATGCTTTGTAAACAAGAAAATATGTTAATTGATAGTCAATTATGGTGCATATTCAAAGCAAATGATACAGACTGGGTATATGACCCGATGACATATCTCTTATACATAATACAGACCCAATGACTTCATCTATTTCAATAATTCGAAGTTGTTCTTATAATAGATTTTGAGTCAATGGTTTTAATATTGTTATACTCACTACAAAAACATTGTGCTATGTTTTTGGTTGTGTTTATATTCCCGGCTCACGCATGTTATGTATATAAGGCCACCGTATCTCTTGTCTTGTTTTGAAACCATGTTAACTTCTTAGGACTATATCAAGTCGATACGAAACGATGCTGCCACACATAATGCATATCTTAATCTATAAATTTCATGATTAAGAACAACATGGGGAAAATAATAAATTTGTTCGAAACGTTAAAACTAGCAACCAGGCCAAATGAGTCACATCAAACATCAAAACTAGTCCCATTAGATATCTGCTATATAGAGTCTTAAATTATAATTCACTTTGTTCGTCTCATCACCCAACAAATTCATACGATTTATATATAAAAATTTTCCCTTCATTAAGAATTGTTGGACATAGTTGAAAAATTTTTGGTTTTAAACTTCCACCTACAAATTATGAAAAATTTACTTGCACTAATATCCTGTGCCATTTTACACTTAATTATATAAAAAATAACCTACCTATTGTATACACAATAGGGTCGGTAAAAACATTATGCGTTAGAAACCAAAACAAAAGTAACACAACCGAACACAAAAATGGACTGTGTGATATTATCCTTAAAGAAACCAAATCCATTAAAAATAATTTACTCTACTTAACAAAAATGCACTATAAATTTTATAGTTGTGCGGTTACCAAAACAACACTATGACTAACTTTGACTCACAGACTTTAATGCAGTCTTTTCCACCATTTTGAAATTTATTTAAATTTATTTATTTTTCTTTTTAAATTAACATTATGTATGAAAACAAATATTATCATTTTCCTTAAAGGATTAACTTAGTATACATGAGAATGAAAATGTTTTTACACTCTATACCTTAATCTCACTTACTTATACACACTCATTTACAAATGCATTCATATACAAGTATAATAAATGCATTTAAAATATTAAAATTTACATTTTAATCTAATGTCCTTTAAAAAAATTTTTTATTTTGTCCTTGAATATCACACATGTACAAGTATAATATGCACATTTAATATGTAAACTAACAAAAGTGAATAAGAAAATTGTGTTTTGCTATTCTTTTGAAACCTGCAGAATGACACAAAGAAAAAAAACTTATTTAAAATGCAACCAAATGGAAAAATTTTATTATTTTTATTTCTTGTACTAAAAATGTTTTTTCTATGTTATCATATCGCGTTACATACGAACATACATTTAAAATCCATATTTAATGCAGATTTACATGTATTTAAATTAAATTTTGATATTTGCAAAAAAAAAAAGGGTTACATATAAGATTTGAGATAATAAAATTAAAATAAAAATGTATTTGCATATTTGCATATGGAATGTACTAGAGAGATGCTAGAGATACTAGAGAGAAGCGAATAATGTATAGAATTTTAAAATTTTTAAATTATTTTCTCACACTTGAATTGCATTAACCAATACGCTGTATGAATTTTGATCAAGTCCTTAATCAACACTACTATATGAATTAAATGAGGTGGAATAATATAAGCCAAGGTTTATTTTTAACCAAGGTTTTTAACACTAAATATAATATATACGATTATGTTTTCATAAAATTAAGTATTTATATAGGTTATTCGGGAAATCTATAAGAATTTATAAAAAAAAATTGAAAAAATAATTTTACTTCCTCTGGCGTGTATAATTAAATTTCGATATGGAATTTAGCAACAAAAACTCATTGCGCCATAGAGAAAATTGAATCCTTTGAGGAATTAAGAGACAACACATTGTGTAGTATTAATTAATTCCTCAAAAAATAAGGTATATATGGCAAGAAATATAAGATTCATTTAAATTAATAAGACTGACTGCAATGATATCGAGACTAATATGCCAGATCTCAAAAAACAAGTCTAATATATTAATAATTTGGCTTTTTCTGATCAACTTAATAAAAAATAGATAAAATTTCTTAAATTATGGTACAGTTAATTTGAAAATATTTCAATTATTTATTCAATGCAACACTGATAAACTAGTTTTTAAATGAAATCATCGCAAGATTAAAAGTAAAGAAATTTCTATTTCCCCATTTAGTTTAAAATTATTAAAACTTTCTAATGTTGATTAAATTAAAGATTGTCCTTACATATTATCCTTTCCATTTCATCAAATGAAATAAATCAAACTAAAAAAGAAACTTATTTATTTAATTCTAATACCGTTTAGAGAATCCTTTTAAAACTAGATACGAAATCCATAGAAGAATTTTATTTCTAAAAAAAAAAAAATTTAAATAAAAAATATTTTTAAAAAGAATTTTTTTTTATCAGAAAATGCAACAGAAATCAATTGTGGTTTCAACTTTTTTTTTTTGGTTGAAACCACAAAAACTATTACCAGACCTCATTTACTTCGCATTTCTAGTCAAGAGTATAACAAGATTGGAATAAAAATCACTTAATCCAAATTTTTGAACACGTAAAAATGTTGTTGAAGGCAACATGTTTTTAACTTTCACATATGAATTCTGAATTTATTTTCTTTTTTTCTAGAAATTGTACAAAATCCTTAAAATACTTTAAAGTCCGATTAAATTGTTGTAAAAATTTTTTGAATTTAATAGAAGACAATGTTATTTATAAGGTAGATCACCAAATCTACAGTCGCAAGAATTTTGAAAAAAAAAAAAATTTCAAATTGAAAAATTTGAAAAAAAATGCCATTTATGTAAAGTTTTGATCAGGTTGGGAATTTAACGAGATGAAGATACTCTAAAGGAATTATTGTATTGTTAAACTTGTGTTGCCTGATGAAAATTTAAATGTGATGAATTCGACACTCTGTTTTGCTTGTGAAATATTCGAAATCCAAAATTGACGAAATTTATGACTGTAAAAGTTGCGTAAACAGCATGATCTAGATATAACCAGCTAGGGTATGGTGGAAGAAATATTTTCACACAGAAACATTCGCCTTTAGACCTTTCATGTAGGGTCCGATTGCTTTCCTAATTAGGATTTATTGTATATTGAAATCTACAAAGAAGGATATGCTACATGATTAATACGTCGAACTTCCCTAAATCATTTCCTAAGGATTATTTTGCTCTAATGTCGACCGCATCCAGGAACAAAATGAATATCCCTCTATTTTTCAAGGCCAAACCACAAAGTAAACATCAAACCTATGAATAGGCAGCTCAACACCAACTTGGATATCACTTTATACGATTGAAGTACCAACAACGTCATTTCGTTGCCTGTAAGAGCTAGTAGATGGCGCTTTATACAAGAATATTCTTTTACAATATGTTATTATTAGTAATTCACTGTTCTAAACAATTTCAAAACTCAAGAAAAAACTTCATTATCAACTTTTGTACTCAACAATTAAATTGTTCTACTGATTAACTAAAATTAAGTCTTTTGCCACTCTTAATACACAATGGAATAAAAGTAAAACCATTATACTAAATAATTCCGAAATATTTAAAAAAAACTTTTAGATCATTTACAGTTCATTACGTAGAACACTTACTTTTCAAAGTTTTATTTCACAGATAAATGAAAATCTCTTATTGCTTTAATTAAGTTACTTACGAACAAGATTTTAAAAGTACTTTTATTTTTTAACAATATTAAAGATTAATTTAAGAATTTAAAGATGAAAAATTTTCAAGAAGAACTTTTTTTTTCTCATCTCGTTTACAATAAATTAAATGGTAAAATTCTTTAATGTCTAATTCTAATCTACATATACATATAAGTATATAACGGCATTTAGAACTGTACAGTTGTCAATAAAAACACATTCATTCATACAATCATTCGCATAACATTTTATATTTTTGCAAGAACAATATGTTGTTATATAAATGAGTGTATAGTACAAGTGTATATAGGATTAAAACACAATTTGTGCCCCAATTGTGTATAACAATGTCAATGGGATCATTTGGATTTATGTAATATTATTGTTATGGATTGTTAAAGCTTTAGGATATTTAACGTTTCTCTAAAAATAAGATTTATAATTTCTATTAAAGTTGTACAACCAAAAAACAAATACATAAAAGTTGTTAAACATAAAAAAACAAGAACAACTAAATAGTTAAAAATGATTGTATATACTTTAATTTTTATTGTTATTTTTATACCACATTATAGATTTAACTAAATAGATTTAAAGATTATTAAAAGAAATACGTTTTAGAATCGTTATGGGAAGCTGTATAGATATAAGCTTACATGGATAATTATTGTTATTGTTGTATTTGTAAGAATTTGGATTTGTAAAGCAATCTAAAAATTCTATACTTCATTTTCAATTTGATTGGCAAATAATTTCTATTGTTTTGCTCTCTCTGTCTCTCTAATTTAGAATTAGAGTATCTTTACTGTATATTAGAGCTAATATTTTCCTTCAGATTTAAACTATTGAAGCCAACATATTTTATGTCACAATTCCAAAGACAAAACTAGACTAAATTGTTAGTTTTCGATAACTCATTTGTATGTAAAATCCGTACTTGTCTATTAGCCATAATTTCATGGGCCGTTAAGCAAGTAACCCCTTTCTATTAATAACATTCGAAAAAAAATTTCAATAAAATTCACCATATAAGTCGGTTATATTACCATATATTTCGAAAAATGCAAGTGGGACCGAAACACGATCATTAAAATTATCCAAATATTTTTCATCATCAACAGAGCTCCCAAATTAAATTTGACTAAAATCTATTTGCAAAGATTTCTCCAAGAAATAAAAAATTCCTGAGTATGCTCCTGTTTTTGGTCTATAACTCCAGATTCGAAAAGGATGGCGAGGGATTTCTGTTTATATTTAATAAAATTCAGATATAAAATTAATAAAAAATAAGGTACTTTTTCGCCGCTATAGACTCGACAAACATAAAAAATTCAAAAAGAACCTGAAGTATGCCTCTGTTCTTGATATGGCACTCTCACAAAAAGTCAACAAATAAGTATTGTTGTTTGGTTACAGTTTTATATATGACCACAATTCATTAAGAGAAGCTTGTTCGTTCAACTTTTTGAAAAAAAATAAATAAATCTTTTGCATTTTGAAAACGTCCTCAGGTTAAACATTGTAAAACTAATTCTATATTGGAAAATAAGTTGAAAATTTAGAAGATCCTTTTACAAAAGAGAGAAAAAAAATGAATGTTTCTTTTTCAAATTATAAAAGAGACACACAAAAAATAAAATATTCTTTTTATGCATTCGAAACAGAATCCTTTATCATAAATGAAAATAAAGGATAACGGGATGAAATGGAAAAAAATTTCTTTTACAAATGAAAAAAGTTCCTTTTCTCCAGGAAATAAAAAAATGTAATAAATAAAAAAAGAAAGAGACACCGAATTAAAAAATGGACTTGAAAAATCTTCTCTCCAGCTGGTTAAATTGTTTCCTTCCGAATAAAAGAAAAAAATAAATAAAAGAAAGCCAAGTGAAGGGTTATTTTTCATGTCTTACTTGCCCATTGTGTGTTGTTTTTTTCTTATTATTATTTTTGTCATGTTATGAGGTTATGTTTTTTTGAAATCAATCCGGACAAAATAATTTTTAATTTGAAAATCTGTTTAGTAAGGGTTTTTGACTTTTTCCTTCCTTTTTTAATAATTTTGACTTAAAGGATTAAATTTATATAAGGTAGTCATGATCTTTTTGGCTCTTTAGAACATATTTATTAGCCTAGTATATCAAGAGTATAATCAAAGGTTGTTAGAATTCAAAATGTTATTTAAAGAATAAATCGGGTTATGAACTCGTTCTTATGAACTTTTCCGAAACCCGTAAACGACACTGATGCATACATAAGAAAAATACAGATTTTATATAGGGTTCGTGAGCCTAATCAGGAATATTTCGTGGTAGATTTTATGAACGTCCAGATCTAAGCTGACATTCTGGAACCGGGAAGGTACTTTTTCTTAAGAATGTAATTTTACTAAAACTTTTTCAACAATTTGACCCCTTAATGAGAAAAACGAGCCCTGAGGTAAAAGCAAACCTCCAAAAATGAAATTATTTTTTCCAGTGTCTAAAATTTAATAACAATATTGCGGTAGGAATTGAATAAATTGATTAATCTTTGATATTTCAACTTAATTAAATATGGAATTTAATAATTAAACTTAACTTAATAATTAAAAACTTAATTAAATATGGAATTTAATAATAAAAATGGTCAAATTTATATTCAAATTTAATTTAATTTCTATGTTTCCCAAATTCGACCCTAAATTGTTTATAAATCTTACTTGAAATTTGAAAATTAATTTTTTTTTTCCAACATTTCAGATCAATTTTCCAGCACTATTGTGACAACAAAAATTTCACAAGATAGATGAAAACATTTTCATTCATCACAACTACTTAAATCGGAAATCTACTGTTAACACACAATATCATAATCGCATTGATAGTCAACTCCATCTTAATATTTGTTAACCAAACAAACAAGAACAATATAATGGTAAGTCTTAAAAATTTTCTGTTAAAAACTCAAAATCAAATTACAATCTAAATTTTTTACAACACTAAACTCAATAATTCGCTTATACTTGAAATTGATAAAAAAATTCCTATTTGATTTTGCGGTATTTGTGCTTTTTTTCCCATTAATCCAACCTCCTTTGATTTGAAAACAACAGTGAAATTTTAATGACAACATTGAAAAAACAAAATAATGCCGCAAGTGAAATTTTTGTTTTTCCATAAATTTTCGCGTATACCGGGGTCTTAATAATCGTCTTAAATAAGAAAAAAATGTAAAAATAACAAGCAAATATTGGAAACGGAAATACGAAAATTATAAGAAATGTGAAGAGAGTCGCCTAATCGTCTTTGTTAAAATACACCCAAACTTCATATACGAATATGCGTTAGTGGCTTAAATGATATAATAAATGGGGTACCGAATAAAATTTTAAGCATGTACATGGGCCTTAAGTGGTATGTTCAATGGTACTGCATTCACAGTACCTACAACTTTCGGAGATGTTATATAATCTGATATATATCACAATAAACCTCTAGAGTGCCATAATTTTTTCTGTTAGTTAATCATCATTTCTTTAAATTTGATCCACTGTGATAAATTTTTATGATCATACTTTTAAGCTGATTAGAGATCACAAATAGTTGAAGTTTAATAGGTTTTCTTTCAAGGTATTCGATCAATTGTTTGGCCATAAATTTACCAGGCCCTTAATCGTGGCAATAATCCAATGTTCACCCAATTTTCTACAACTTTTCTGTCAATCAAAACTAGTTGACTTTTCAAGTGTGAATTTTGATTGTTTTTCCAAAATATTTACTGTAAAAATCCTCTATTCTCTTGATCATCTGGTAAATATATACTTTTGTTTTGTATATGTATATATTCACGTAATTTTAAATATTGTTATTATATTCGTACACGTGTATCACATTTTATATTCGTGTACAAATATTATTTAAATTTGCATATACTTTGTTTTATTGAAAATATAAAGGAGAATAAACAACCGGCAGCAGGAAATACGGTAAAAAAACACACAAATAAAAGAAGAGGAAAACAAAACAAAAAAAAATTGGCAAAATAAAGGAAGCAAATGTGTTGAAATTAGCAATATTACCGTTAACCATATTGGTATTATAAATAAATAAAAAAAGTTGTCAAAAAAATGTCAATATTTTCTCTTATATAATATTATATGGTTTTTCTGTAAACCCTTTAAAAAACATTTACTTTTGAATAATAAATTATTTAAAATTTGCTGTGATAACAATTTTATAATATGGCATGTTTTGCATTCCTCCTAAATGTATGCAAACATTTAAATTTTCATTTACTTAGTGAATTATACCTTCTACAAAAACGAAGTGAAGTGAGGTTTCCTCTTAAAAGGATCTTAGCAATTAATTTCAACTATTAAAAACTGAAATATATAATTCACACCTAAAAATATGCAATTTTTCTTAAATATTTTAAACTGCTGTTATATCAATTGGACTACGTTACTGAAATTTTCTCAAAATTTATACGAAATTCATTTCATGTATTAGTCGCGATATACTCTGTATTGAACATAAATATATCAACTACTGCAAATATGAAATAACACTCACTTATATTTCATATGTATAATTGTATATGTTAATGTGAATGTATAGAATAAATTATTATGACATAGCTGTTCAAAAAATAAAATTATTATATATTCTCCATTCAATAACAATTTTATTGTTCATTTCATTTACCACTATTTTAATTTATAACAGTTATTATTCAATTTTAATTAATTAACATACACAATAGATGTTAAGTACTTCCCATATATAAGTGGCACACCATTATAATATAATAATTTGAGTGTTTAAATTGCAATAATTTTAATTATGATTTAAGAATTGTTAAAATTTTAAGTTATTAAATTGCTGTCATCAGCCTTAATAACATCAAATTAATAATCATATTGTGTTGTAGTGGAATAATTATTAATAAATTTAAGTATTGTTATTTTAAATATTATAGACACATTGTTATAATTTAGATGAGGATTTTTAATAGTAAAATTTAAATAATAAATGAAATTTCAAAAATTTGTTATTGAGAAAATATTTGTTTGTATAAATTTGGTTATAAAAATAGAAAATTTATTTTAATATTAACGGATTTTTAAGTAGCGACGCTAAAATTTTTATTATGCTCCCATAAGTAGGCAATTTTTTTAAATTTTCATTCAATAAATTACACACCGCAAATACTGCGAAAATTCCAAGAATACCAATCTTAAAATTTTTTACCAGCTTCACGTACTGTAACTTTCAGCTGCACGTACTATACATATATGGAATAACAAGAAAAGCAATAAAGAATCTGTACCCAAATGTAGACTTCCGTAGCTCAAAGGATCTGATATCTCTTCGAAAGGGATATCGGGGAAGTTATAAGGGTTCTAATCGGATAATGTTTAACTGGCATAACAGACGAAGAGGAGAGAGAAACACTGTCCCGCCTGTTGTGTTTAGTGCTGCCGAACTTCGGGCGGAGTTTTCTTGGGTTTTACTTCTTAAACTGAGGAAATAGGGCTGCTTCTAATGGAGTCAAAATGGAATAATCTAACCTAATCTGCTGTAGGTACCTTAAAGATATGTATGTACCTTAAAATCGCTAAAAATGAACAAAAACATTTCTTCGTTTTTGAAATTTGATTAAAACAAGATTTTCTGTAGTTGAAAACCAATTTTAATAACCGTGAAATGTCTACAGTGGTACAGTTTCCTATTATCAGTATAGTAATTTTACAAAAGTTACCATATATCAAGGCTACTTTTGAAATTAAAAGTCTCAAATTACAAAAGGAAGAACGAAAAAAAATCTTTTATTCAACTGATTAATTAATATTTTGTTGAAAATTTTTCTTTGTTTGTTTTTCATAAAAGTTTTCATTCCTTTATAAAATATTCTTCCACTGCCCTCTTCGGTTATCCTCAATATCGTAAATAGTACAAATGAATATTTTATTTTTTGAAAATCTTTTCTTAAATTCAATTATTTTTTCAGTTGGACTACAGAAAAATAAAAACAAAGCATTTTTGTACCCACTATTCCACTTTTCATTTTAATTCTCTATTTTTTGCCCCTTTTTGTATTATAATTGTAGAAAAATGTTAAATTTTTGGGCAAAAAAGAGAGGGAAGTGAGAAAGAAGAAGTTTTTAAAACAAAACAAAACCGTAAAATAAATAAATAAATAAAAAACTGTTAAAAAAAATAAAACAAAAAGTTTGGGAATAAAAAGTAGTGCCTTCCTTTCCATCAGAATATTTTAATTAAAGAAAAAGTTTCATTATTTTTGGAAACATTTTTAAAAATGAATTCTTAATCCAGTAAACCTTAAGCCAAACAAAATGAAATTGTATATTAAAATGTTTTCCTATTCATTACCCATTAAAAACTATCATTTGTGTAAATTGATAATGAGGTATAAAAAATGGAAATTTGATTTTTTTTTTGTTTGATTACTGCATTATATAAACGCAATATCAGGCATTTTCCACTACATTTCTTTAAAATGTTTAATTCAAATGGAAATTTTAATTTTAATTCTTTAATATTTTAAAATTTGTGTTGTAGTTTAAGTCATTAATATTAAAATTAATTAAACTGAGCTTGAAGAGTGTACTGCATAATAGATTCGCACTATCCATGAGGACATATTAGAAAGGTTTCATAGCCATTTACAATTCCCAAAGACCGTTTGCTGTAATCTTCCTTTAGAAAATATAAATGCCTGAGGTGTTCTGCTCCATTTCATTTCAAGTTGGTTCTCTTCATTTACTATGTGAAATTTCTTCAAAATGAGTAAACTGACAATTTTTACCGGAGACAATTTGAGATAATCTATAAAATGACAAAAAAAACTCTTTAACTCGATTAAAAAAGAAGTAAGAATTATAGTTGTCTTCCTACTGCGATGACTGAACTACTATTTACATAAGTTATGATTAACCATGAACTACTTTTGAAGATTTCGCCAATACGAGGATGAAATTCTCGAACAAATTCTTATAGGATCTGGGATGACGTTATATTCATTCTCTCCACAGATATCAAATAAATAAACTCCTAGGATTTAACATTTTTTCCTTTTTCTCTGCTCCTTCTATTTTGTTTTATTCTTTAGCTTTTACTCCAAACTAATTACTCTTTACCCTCCAATAATAAGATCAACATTATAAAGTCCACTTCAAATAATACGCAAGCAATTGCATTAAAAAGTCTGCATACTTAAGCATTTTAATTTTAAATAATTTAGCAGAAAAAATTTTTCAAATTACAAATTATTCAAATACGGTGAATTAAATTCATCCTTTAAGAAACATTACAAAAAAAATAAGAAAAAAATGAATGCATTCTCACCTTTCCAACTCCTTGTTTTAAAAAGAGAGAAACAAAATATTCATTTTCCCTTCTTCCTTTTCATAAAACGAAAACTTTTATAATAAAATTTTCAAATAATATCAAGGAGCTTTATTTTCCGAGGAAATGTAATTTGTAACTTAATGTATAAAATAATTAAGGAGCATAAATTTGAGTAAAAAAAAAAAGTTTCTCCTTACTATGACAACCCTTATACAAAGTAAAAAGTTTATTTGAAAAAATGTTAAAAGATCTTATCTTTATTAAATTTAATATTTAAAGGAAAAATTTTTCTATTGTTTATACTTTTTTAATTAAGTTTCCAAATAATTTAATATTAATTATGAATTTCATATCAAAATGTATGGAAATTGAATTGAAAAAAAGAAGAATTTACGTGCTTTCTTTAAATATTCCTTAAATATCTCCCGAGAATTGATCTTTGCCCTATGCCTATCTGTAGTTAGTTACTGCAAAAAAATTGATTTCAAAATAACATTTCGTTTTTCATTATTAAAGTGTCTGGTACAATTTAGTTGTCACTCTTTTGAATTAAATTCTTACCTAACTATTTATTTCAAATTCTTAGGGTAATTTTGTTATACATAGATGGGGGATCTTTTGCACAAAGAGAGTAACAGACAAACTCAATTCCATTTTCTATTCCGATTAACAATTTTAATTAAAGAGCATTATTCTCTAACAATTAAATATCCGCATAACCTATTGAAGAGTTGTAACTATACGTAAAAAAATGTGTAAATGGTCAATCTAACCATATCCATTTATCCATCCATTTGTCTGGCAATAAACAAGCTTGGGGATTAAAAATTTTTTGTATATAAGATGATTTTTACTGCCTGAAGGTAAATTATGGATAAGTTCCGGAAAAAAAACATAAAACATGTCTCCTGTAGCACGAAGCCGATTTATGGCTTCATAAAACTAAGATTCTGAGAAAGTGTGTGAACTGCATATGTTTTTCTCTTGGAAGATACAATTTCAATAAAGAATATTTGTGTAAAATACGCATCATTTTTAAATTAATTTCATTTTAACCCCTTTTTAAAGGAAAAACTTCTTGAATTATTCAATATTTTATTAAATACAAGTAATAAGTTTCCGGCAATCAATAGTTTAATATTCATTAAAACGGGTATGCCAAAATGTTTTCCTTCTCGAAATATAAGCCTTTGATAAGCTGTCTGCTATAAACATAAATAAAAATATCCTTTAATTATTTAGAATTCTAGAAAAGCAGAATTTTCTTCTCTATGTTTTTGTTTTTCTATTCTATCTACTTTTATATAAACAAATCGAAATGAAAATATCAATAAAGGTGAATACAAATAAAAATGAAAATTTCCAATTTGCCGCACATGTTGTAATTCCCAGGAAGGATAAATAAAATTTATTTTCTATTTGTGTATAAAATTATAAAATTTTATAAAAAGAAAAATAGTGTGTAGTAGCCCTTAAGCAAAATAATTGATTCTTTTCCACTTTGGTTGTTTTTTTTTTATTTTAAATTGTTTTCGCAAAACATAAGTAGAATTAAGCATCTTATGTTTTGTTATAAACTTTATATGAAGTGTTTGTTTATAGGTGTCATCAGTTTTCAACACTCTCCATAGAATAATTTAAAATGGTTGTAAGCTATAATATTTGTAAGCATGTTAGAATTTCGAATTTATGGTTTAATCTGGTAAGAATTGACTCTACATTATTAAATGCTGAGGAATTTTCAAAATACCAGCGAAATGATCTCATAATTGTTGCGTAAAATCATCCTTTTTTTTTTTTGTTCTACTAGGTGAAAAAATCTCGAAAGACGAAGAAGGACGGTTCTATCTGCCTTTTCCTCCGAAAGTTCCCTAAAAAATCACCTAAATTCCGAACAGATAAAACTGGTCCTACAGACCAACTATTGCCTCCGCGCTAACTTAGTTTTTCCGTGCAGGAATTAAATACCTTCCATAAGGAAATTGGTATTTCGTGTTAAATCGGATGGTCTTGTTCGTTTAAGTCTTGCTGTCATAACGCCATTGTCTAGCAGCCGAGCTGCTTCCATATTTACATGCTGTTCTAGACGAGCCCTATGCTTTGTAACACAACTCCTAATTTCATCCACAACCAAAGGAATTCCTAAGTCCCTGTGGATATCACTGTTACGTATATACCATGGCGCATTTACCATGCCCCGTAGAACTTTATTCTGGAAGGTTTGAATTTTGTTAATGTGAGTCTTCTTGGCACACACCCAAAGCTGAATGCCATATCGCCATATTGGTTTAATGATTTGGTTATAAATTAATATCTTATTATCAATTGCCAAATTGGACTTACAACCTAGCAGCCAATAATTTTCTCTATATTTATTTTCTAATTCTATGTGTTTCTTCTTTATATGCTCTTTCCACCTTAGCTTGACATCTAAAGTCATTCCTAGGTATTTTGCTGAGTTATGGATCGCTACGTTCGTTCCATTTACGTTAATTTGTGGTAGATTCACTATTTTTCGATTGGTGAAATTTATGTAAACGGATTTTGCTTCATTCAACTTCACCCTCCAATCTCTAGTCCACTGGCTTATTTTGTTAATTGCCTCCTGTAATTTTTTTGTTGAATGTTCGCTCTTACTGCCAATATTGCAGTATCGTCAGCAAAAGTGGCCATCGTAGCATTTTCTATTTGTGGCAAATCACTCGTGTAAAGTGTATAATCATCCATACTTTCAATAATGAAAGTATAGTTTCCTACTTACCCAAACATTTTGAGTTCCTAAAGCCATGTTTGATGATTAATTTTCTCGTTGTCCAATATCGCACATCCAGCCAAACCTGAAATATATATTGAAATGATTACTTAATTAAAAATTTATAACTTATTTACAAAAAATTGTGTATAAAAATTAGGGGCTATCAGGCCGCAACCAGGCCATATTTACTGATAGACCCTATCTTACGCTTAAATATTTTATATATAAATGAGATCTTAGAAACTGTGTGCTTTATGTCCATAACTCATCTCTTCCCCTTCCAAAAAAACAATTTAAAATTTTTTTTTTTTTTTATTCTACAACAATTTCAATAAATTTCATTTTAATTTTCATAATGGAAAAATATTCCAAAATGAAAAAGTCAACGAAAATGAAAAAGGGAAGTAGTTGGGGAAGGGTAACAAAACAGACAAATAAATTTAGAAAACTGAATATGGTGGCGCACAAATTTTATAGGTCAGCGAGGATATATTAAATATCAAACACGTAAACATACTGGATTAAAGACGAACAATCATAATTTCACGTTAAAAAAAAATGCCATAAAATATTTCAATTTATCAAAACAGGCAGCTATAAATATGTGATCTAGGGCATTGTATAGTGTTATTTTTGCATTTCTCTTGCGACACCTTACATTTAAATACGTACACTTCTCATATATTATTCATTTTCAAGGTGACCTACATTTTGTCTCGATTATATAATGGGATAGGATTTTCTTTTTTTTTTTAATTGTATTGAAATTTCGTCGTCTTCTATCTTTTTACGTTCTTTCACTTTCATTTAAATTCTCATATTCGCTTTTATTAAAATGAACGCAAAATATGGGAAAAAAATGAAATAAACCACAACAGAAATGTGGTTCTTTTGAAGTTAAATGAGTTCTTGTATACATAAACGCATTCAAAATAATTGGGTACATTTTTTGCTATTGTCTTAATAACCAATTAGCATTTCTTTGTTGTCTGAGCCAAAAAAAAATATTATAAAGACAATTTGGTTTTAATTTTTTAGTGTATACGTATTCAAGAACATATCTTCAAGTACAATGTAAATTTTAAAATAAAAAAAAGTTTAAGATATTTCTGAGGCTTCTTTCAAGGAAAATTTCTTTCAAATATAACTGTTATATAATATGTTACAAAGCTAGGTTGTATAGATTGTAGATTTGTGTAACTTGGATAACAAGGCAACGCAACCACGTATAAGGGTTTATTGTGTCATCCTCTAAATGCGGACATGCCCCTAAAGCACCTGCTTCAGAAGAACCAGAAGGTGAGTTCTGATATTTCTCACAGAATCTGCAATTGTCATTACTTTCTAGATCCAGCTTGTTGAGGCACTCCCTGAGTATGTTATATAGCTAAAGTATTATTAAAAAGTCAGATGGCTTCAGGGCTTCGCAATGACATCTTGCGAAAAATTTGTACTACAGAACATTTTATAGATGACTACTGCAACGAGGACCCTTAACCTGAGACGCTATTTTATTAACTGATTCTTAACCTGTTCAAGGAACATATTAGTTTTGGTGTTTTTTATAATTGCATAAAATCATTTCGTTTCATTCTTAGTATTCCTCAGTAGACAGTGAAGCAAAAAACAAATTATTTATGAACTTGGCAATAAATCAGGTACAGGGATTATTCAACTACGTGAAATTGCTTATAGAACAGAAAATTTTATGGTAATAATTCAAAATTTTAAGACCTTAAAATTTCTTAAAAGTGATTTAGGTTCGAATAGAAAAACTTTTTCAAAAACTTAATGACTTTCAAATATTCAAATTTTAAATAATTCTTTAATTTTCTTTTGTTCCTGTTTTTTGTATTGAAAAACTGTCAAAAAATTTTTAATTAATGCCTTCATTTTATAAAGGAAAATCCATTAAAAGAATTATGAGAATATGCTGTCCTTTTCTAATAAAATTATTACACACCTGTTCAGTCATATTTTTATGATGCTTTTTATTTACAAACAAAAAGATGTGTTCTCTTTAAATTTTGAATAAAAAAATTTAAAACAGTAAATTTTTTTTTGTAGACATGTGAAGTTTGGAGACTTTGAAATTTAAAATTGAGAAGAAAATTAGTAGCCCGATCTAAGAGAGTTTCATGAAATGAATCATTATGTTTCTCATCTCATTCCCAATAAATTCCAGTATCATGTAAAAACCAAATTTTCAAAGAGAAAAGAGCGTCCGAAAGACTCATTTTCTAATATTCTCTATCAAGGCTCTACCAACACTCTATCGAGGGGAATATCTTAGTCTTCTTCTAGAGATATTAAGTTTTAGTCGCGTTATTCTTAAATTGCCTGAAAATTTTACAAATCATGTTCGGAATAACCGCTGTTTAATGTAATCGGAATAAGTGCTGTTTGCTCACTTGCTTATCGCCTACCTTATGAACCATCCTCATTGACCCAGACAATGAAAATAGTATTCGGTTTGAAGTGTGTGGCTTTCAAGAAGTATGAAAGCCACACACTTTAACAGCTTTGCAAGGAGTATGAAAGGAAAGGGTCGTCCGCTACGCTAGTAAATTCATATTTGCTCCCCGATTTGTGTTACAACCATACCTCTACACAGACGTAATTCTTATATATCTCTTACATGGAATTCTGAGTAAAAACTTGGCTCATTTAATATTTTTTATGAAATAAGAACCATAAAACAAAAATCTTACAGTTATGCTTTTAATTATGTTATACTTAACCCTAATCCAATGAAAAGAAACCAAAGAAATTTTTTTAATATTTCAATGAAATTAAAAAAAATACACATCACGCACATAAGTAAAAGAGTGATGAGTGATTCTATTTAGATTTTACTCTTTTTTCTCAAAATCCTTAAGAAATTTTTGGGTGTTAATTCAATTTGTTATACTCATAATATGATTTCCTTCAAAGATTTTCTACTACTTGAATTGAAATTTTTCTTCTATGTAACATTGAACGGTAGCTTCTCCATCTTACTATACAAAAGCCTATAGAAATGTAAGCGTAAAGAACAAGAGAACAAACAAACAAGCAAGAAAAAAAAATATCATTAGTCTCTAAAGTTTCTCTCATTTCATCATTATCTCTATCTCTATTTAATATTTAATCCTTTTCAATGGAAAAATTTCTTTTATATTTTCAATTATATTATAATTTTTTTTTTTTATTTATATCAATTATAAAATGAGTTGTTAAACTCTTTCAATTTTCTTCTTTTGAATTTTTTTTTTCAACCCTTTTCTTACAAAAAAAGAAATTTTTTTTTCTTCTTCATTTTCTTACTTTTTTCATGTTTCCAAAATAAGATTTCTCTAATTCCAAGTTCATACAACTTTTCACATTGAAATCATTTCGTGTCAAACTTAATTCAACCATGTTTATAGTATGAAAGCTATGAAAGAATGAATAAGACGGCAAGATAAACTTTTTTTTTTTGGTCTTTTACAATATTCTGTATCATCAAAATCTACTCCACCGATTTTTTTCTTTATTTCATTTACACAATCTCTATTATATTACCTATTCAGATTAGAAAAAAACAAATGATCGAATAAACTTCCGACAAACAGGATATTATTGTGTGAAAAGTTGAAAAGGAAAGTATTAAAAAGGATTTTTTATTTTGTTTTCTCTTTTTTTTCTTTTTGTATTTTGTTTTATTATTTTCTTGTGAATTCTGTAATTTTACATCATAACATTTTACCACTTCGCTTATAACAGTTAAAAATCATGACGAATGTAAAATAATTATAGTATCATATCGAAAATAAATTTGAGACATTTGTTTGATCATACAAATTGCATATATCAGATTTATAATTTACTTGTTCGTGGTACAATCTTAACAGAGGTTTTTAATATAAATAAGAAAAATGCAATTAAATTGTAACCTTGTATTTTAAATTTGTTTGATAATTTGGTTTCATCATACAAGTTTGGTCACATTTGTTTGACAACGTACATTTGAATAATTATGAAGAAAATATTTATGAAACAAGTTCATTAAAATTGTAATCTCGGATTGCGAATTAGTTTGATCATACAAGTTAGATCACACAAGTTTGATCATACAAGTTAAATCACACAAGTTTGATCATACAAGTTTGAACATACACATGTGTTTCACAATGTAAATTTTCGTGGTAGATTTTTAGTTACAAACTAAAGTAAGCTGGAAAATTATTTTTTGCTGCCTACTTAAACAAGGATAATTTAATTTTTAGTTCCAAATATTCTCTTTCAAACAACCCTAAAATTATCCCAAAGTTGTTCGAACTTTATTTTGTTCATTCTATACAAAAAAAAAATTTCTTTTGTTTTATTTTTATAGTCTCCACTTTTTCATCTTAAGTTAAGTGATAAAATTGAATGAATTTCATAGAAAATTACTTGATTATTATACAATGAAATGGTTATATAATAATTGTAAAATCCTTTATTGTAACACTGTTGCCATGTTGTAATGTAATGAAGAATGTTTAAAGGGAAAATTGTATAAAGGAAAAGATCCTTATAATTTTTCTTTTTTGTATTATTTTTCACGTAACTTATTTTCGTTATAGAAGAAAAACTTTTATTGAAACTTTTTTTTTAGAAACAAAAAAAAAGTGAAATGAAAAGAAAATTGGAACTATTTGATTAATTTGGTCTTTTGTTTTTTTTTTTTGTTGTTTTATAATTTTGAAAAAAGTTATTCACATTAAATAAAGATTTCTATAGAAAAATTTATTAAATTCGAAGAAGGTTAAATAAATTGATTTTAAAATAAAATTTTTCTAATTAAAAAATAACAAGGCAATTAAAGAAATTCTTAAGAAAATTATTATTCAAAATAGTTGAAATTGAAATTTTCTTTCCAATTATCACGTAAATATAATTAAGTTATTATAAAATATAAGTGGTGATTTTCAATTTTAAGGATTAACAAAATTATTATAAAGAAACTATTTGGAACTTTTAAACTGCTATCGATACTCTTTTCTGCGTCTTAATAATCGTCATATTTAGCTAAAGCGATTGTGGAGAAAAAGTGATAATAGATAATCGGATCAAATCAAGGTATAGAAGACTGAGAATTTGTCTCTGCTAGTGATCTACATATGTAGTATTCTCATTAGTTTTAAACAGTATTTGCGCTCTCTTACGCCTTTGCGAAAATTTTAAAACTTAATTTGTGAAATAACACTCTTTTCTTAACGAAAAATAATTTTGGATAATTTAAAATATAGTTTAAAAATTACAATAGAATGTAGCGTTCAGTTTAAGGCCATACATATTCTGTATGATTGCTCTACTCTGGACGTCGCGTCACAAATGATTTTAATGAGGCTTTCTGAGTGTTGAGAAACTCAGGTCTAACTCCCTTCAGGATATCTTCTAATATTTACTCGGAACCGAGTAGTAAATAAGTGAGATATAGGAGGGTTATAATAAGTTATGACTGTGGTAATAGGAGAGGGGGTGTTCTTTTGCTGATATCTCTCTTCAGTAGTCTACAATACACTCTTAACGTGAGACACTCTAACACTCTTTAGTAAATTCAGAGTAATTTGATGAATAACATTTCTCGTAATCAGAATGTGCCACCAAAAATTTACAACTAAAATTTTATTAAAAATTTAATCGGTAAATTGAACCAACTATCACCAATATTGCCATATTTTAACAATTTATTTTTATACAAAATCCATTAATAAAATATCACATAAATTTTTTTTTAATATATTTCATTCAATATTATAAAAACAGTAAAAAAATCCAATAAACTATAGAAATAATTAATAATATTCAATAATAATAAGAACAATGAGATTATAATTCACTATAGTATGGATGCCAAGCAGGAAAAAAAAGCTCACAATATCCTTTATATGCTTTTTGTTTTATAAAATGTCTATAATCTAAATTTTCGCCGTATTCATTTCATTGTGATTTATATAATAAAAAAGATCTAGTATTTTTAATTGAATCAAAAATTCCAGTTCAAATGTTCTCGGCCCAAAAACAAAAAAATATAAATAAAAAAGTTGTTTATAAAAAAAAGGAACGCACAAATCGAAACTACCAGGAAACTTAACAAATACTATAAATAAATTGTTTTTCAAAATTAATTACCTTTGGTATCCGAAATAAACTATATAGGAAATAAACAGACAAAAAAACAAAAAGTGGAGGCTCTATAATAAAATTTTTACTTTAAAATTTTTTGCTTTCTGTTTTTTTTCATATAAACTGCTAATATTATTTATTTATTCCTTAAATTTCATTTGAGAGTATACTAGGTAAAAAACAAAAATGATGCTTTAAATCAAAATTCACTTGTGGTTTATTATTTAAAACACTGCACCTAACTGAAACACAGCAAAAAAATACTAAAATTCATTAAATTCACCGAAACTCTATAAATTCTCGATATTGATTTCATTTTTTTTATTTTAAAATAAACGAATATTTAGAATCTTTAACAATATATTTGCATATACATTAACCCATTTGTAGGCAATGTTAATTTTCATATTTCAATTGCAGTATTCTAAGATTGCGGCAATAGTTTCATTCCAAATTATAAAATTTATACAACAATCCACTTAAATTCGCCTACAAAATAAATGTTACCGGTAATAGGAGGTTATTGGCAGTGGTGGCAACACCGAGATTATTGAATTTTAATAAAATTTTAATTTATTTATTCATTTATTAAGCCAAAATTTATTCTCACTCAAATTATCTCAAATTTTGAGGTTAGTTCTCACCGAGTTTCAAAATGTATTTGTAAACCCTTTGCAGTTTTCTCGCATGCAACAATTTTTGTAAAACTGTCTGCTGTATTAATTGTGAAGTGAAATGAAATTTGGGTAAATTTCCTTTACAAGTCACCATTTAAGTTATAATCAAAGAAATTTGTATGATATAGCACCAAAACAACCCGATATCAAACGATTTTAATCGTACAAAGAATATACTATTTTGTTGCTATTCAAAAATAACAGTAATTGTGTGGATTATTTTCATTTTACAGTAAGCTATACATGAAAAATGACAACATCTATGAGAGTGTTAAAAAATTCTAAATAGTTTTTATTTGAATTTCAAATACAATGGAAATATGACAATAAAAAAAAATTTTTTTTTGTTTATTTTAAAAATTTAAATGACCAAAATAAATAAAGAAAAAAAATATATTTAATTGAATCAAACACTAAATAGAAAGCAAAAAATTTTAAACGAAATAATCTCCACACATGTACATTAATCCCAGAATTTCACACATGCACAAAAAAGCGTGTAGTGTAAATGTAAAAACTTTTAACTTAAAATCTTCTACATATATTGCACCTTTATTATTCTAACTTATCTTTGATCAAGTTAAGCAGAAGGCGAAAACTAATTATACCATAATACAAGCTAGATGTCGCTTTAACCGGTAATAAATCAAAACTATGTGACCGGTTTAAAAACAAACTTTTAAAGCATATTTAAAGCAACATTTTTAATATAAGAGAGCTTTAAATTTATTACTATGTTTACAAGTACATATACAAAAGTTAACCATTCAAAATATTTTGTAATAATCTCACTCACTTATACCAGATCATAAAGTATACCTTATATATCATCATCATAAAGGGATTAAAGTGTGCCAACGATCCTATATTATAATTTTTAAAACCAAAGAGATATATTATTACCTTAAAATATTCTCGAGATCCTTTCATATTCAAACGTAAATTTTCTCTATAGTTTGTATAAAATATTTTGTAACAGTATACAATCTGAAAATATAACACTCTAAAAGTAACAAGCCGTAACATTCCAATAATTTTATAAAATAACATTCCAAGCCGTATAATTGTGAAAAAATAACTAGTGCGATAAATGACAACGGTAATTTCGAGATAGTAATTTTGCTTAAATCTCGGCAGTTCCAATTAAATATAAATTCTGACATTTCGTCGCGGAAAATCGTACTAGTTCTGTTTGCAACCTAATTCTCGAAAGTACTACAGCCCATATAAAAGAAAGAATTGCATCGGAGAAAAGAATTACGTCAATGAATTCAGTTTTTCCTGAATGATGGTTTGTGTCAAAAACAAGTGTCAAATATGTGCCAATATGAAACACATGAAACTACTCGAAGAGTTTAAGCCATGTTGACAGAAACGTAAGCAATACCAATATTCACAATCGAGAGAAAATCTTAATTAAAATTTTTAAAGTATGTATGCACTTCTAATATTCTTTTTCACCGGAAACATTGTATGTGGAAAGAAAGACAGAGAGAGAGAAAGAGCCCTCTGTATTATTTTAACAAAATTAATTCAACATGTTGATATAAAAATTTTTTTTTTTCGTTTATCAACGCCTACTTATACATACATATATAATATACTGTTACAATAAAAATAAACAAAAAAAAATTTTATTTTATCACCATTTTTCAGAATTTTTCAGGCATAATAATAAATTTATATATGCACATATATGTATACAAAATATCAACAAATATGCGTATAGAAAAGAGTCCATTAAAAAATCTCAAATGTTATATTTTTTTCTGACAAAGGATCATAATAATATTTTTTTTTCTGCAAAATATTATACAACAACTGCTGTTGATTGCACATGAGTACATTAATTTTATGAATAAATAAGTTTTTATTCAAAAATTTGTTTTTTGGTATTTTCTCTGACTTTTTTCATTAAAATTATAACCAAAATATTTTTATTAAATGTTTAAATATTAAAAAATTTTTAATTTTTAATTTAAAAATTTTGACAGAAATTCGGTGGGAATTCCAAAAGTTTAAGAATTTTATTTTATTCAATTAAATGACATAAGAAATTTAATTGAACCTTTCATAAAACTTAACAAACCAAATGTTGATTATTCAGACACGTTGATTTTAAAGCAATGTTTCATTAGATTCCAAGCAGTTTAACACCGAGTCGCCTTTCAATTGAATTAACCCTATTACAATTGAAGATAATTAGTTACAACAAGGAGTTTCACTACCAAATTGGTGAAAATATCAAAAAATACTCGCGTGGCACACGAATTCCAATTATAACACTTGAGAGATCAAAGCGATAACGGATTTAAAACGCATAATGGCTGACTGATTGCAATTAAATTAAAAATGTCAAAACTATTAATCATTATCGTATTTAATATCGTATTTAACTGTTTGAATATTTTGAAATGGATAATTATTTTTTTACGACCATAGGTTAAGCGTAATTAACCACCACAAACTACTCCGAAAACTGAAATTCGACAAAAGAAACTTTTGTTACCTTTTTAATAGGATTTCAAACGTACGATATTCTTTGACCAATACCAATACTGAACCACATATATACATATTTGCCTTCAATTATCGAAAATTATAAATTTAATCTTTGGATTGTTCAACACTAATCCTTTCATATTTCTTCATATGATGATGTGAGCTTTACACATCCAATTTAAACCATTTTTACATTACTCTTTCAAAAATAATCCAAAGATTTTACATTTTTAAATCCATTTTTATAAATAATTGACAACATTTTTAAAAATATATTATGTAATAACCCTTTTGTTTTTATTGCTATTTCATAATATTTTGCAATCCAAATTTATATAAAATAATTCTCAAATAAGCTATACAAAAGCTATAAAGTTTATTTCAAATATAAAATTTATTATAAATGTATACACACTTAAGTATAATATATTACGATATAGTATCCTTTTTTATTAAATCATCCTTGATTTAAAATCCCTGAATATATTAAAAAGTCAAATATAAAGTTCAAAATAACCAAAATTTTTCGCAAAAAGAACCTCCAAAATAAAGTTATCAAATATAAAAGAATTTTTTTACGATAGTTGTGCCAAAATATAAAAGTAGTACATTTACATATACAAAAGTATATTAAACGTCATCATTGACATTTATATTTTATACATACAATCACATACAATTTATACGAGTTCTATATAACAGTCAACTTTTTCACCACAAACAATTACACACCTTTTGGAAGCAAAACACAAACAATAATAAAAAAAAAATATTACAATCAAAGTTTAAATTAAATTTATGTGTTAACCCTTTCTAACCTTTTAATATACTTAGACTTTATTAAACAAAAAAAAAAAGAGAAATTCAAATTTTAATCTTTTATTTTAACATTTTTTATTGTATTTGTTGCTCATCTTTATTTTAGTAAGGCACACATTTAAGCGTTAGTATACTTAAAAAAGTTATAAAGTCAAGTTAAAATTAAACATTGTTATTTTCAGGGTTAATATTTGTTCCGTTATATTTTTATAACTAATTTAATTTGAAATAGTCGACCTGCGACCTTGGTTCGTGTTGACTATATTAATTAAATTATTAATATAATTTTTTTTCACAATTTAATTTAAGCAATATTCAGAGAGTTAAACTAAGTTCAGTTCGAAAGATATGGCAACAACTGTTCTAATATTTATTTAAACAATTCTAATATTTTATTATAAACAAAGTACTGATCACCCTTGGGTTGAAAAAAACCAATATATTTGATGGTTTTCAATTAAAACAGACAATTGTTTTTAAATTCCTGAAGTACAAAAACAATAAGGGCTAAACTTTTCCAGATATGTGCAAATCATTATAATAACTTGTCAATAAACTTAAATGCCAGCCTATTTGACATGTGCATATATAAATCTACCAACTTCCTGACAAATTGCAATTCTTCACAAAGCACCTTCCGAAGCATCTCACTCGTACGCGAGCCACCGCGTCGTATCCACATAATAAGTGCTCCACCCTTTTGTCCTCTTTCTGGCAAAAGCGGCAGACTTCCGCCTTGCCCATTCTTTTTGGGATAGACCATCAAGAGTTTCCAGCCCAATAAAAAGAGTTGCCGCTTCCATCCGGGCAAAATCATGAGCTTTCTCACTTCCATCTACGTCGTGATGTGCCGACATCCACATCAAAGCTACCTTGTTATACTTGCCCACGACGTTAAGGGCATTAACCTATTCCTTAGCAGCTCGAATCCGACTACATCAGACGAGAGGGCCCTTAAGAACGGTCTTAATGCTCGCCATAATTAAGACTTGTACCTGCCTCTAAAACTTCATTTAAATCTCCTGGAAGTCTTATAATTATCTGAATACTAAAACTATTTCAATTAATTATTAAAAACATTTTGAAAAAAATATAGCGTAATTATTATTCGATAATATCTAAGAAATAGACGTAGGTTTTGTAATTTTAGTATGGTGATTTAAGATGATATCATATTGTTTCTTGACTCCTGCGAACTATATCCATACATGTGTAAACATTATGTTTGAAATCGTGAATGTATGAAAGTAAAATTTGTGTATCATGTTCTACCCTTATGCCATAATTTATTATCATACTTGTAATACACATAATATGAGTATGAAAACTAAAAGTAAGTGATATTTGTATGTTTAGTTCGAAAGAATGTTTACGAATGATGCAATACATTTGTGTGTTGTAGTACATTTACTAACATAATATTATAAGATCTGTATTGTATGAGTGGAATATATAATAGTTATATATATATTTAAGTATTTATGTGGCAGGAACTTTAAAAAAAAAGGAAATGGAAAAAAAATAGTTTTAAAGGTTTTTTACTCCCGTGTTACTATTTTTTTTATTTTAAAATTTTTCGATGATTCCCATTAAGCAAGAATGAAATTTATGTGCTCTACTCAAAAGTTTTCAATGTATGTGCGGAGATTTTTTGTGTGATGAAGAGTGAAGAAATGCACACACGTGGGAGTAATAAAAATAGTCATATAAATAGAATAAAAGTGAATTTATTTATTAAAAATAATATCGATTTAAATTTTAAATTGGTAGTTAATTTTGCTGACATAAAATATTGTCATTTATAAAATGAATTAAAATTAATTTTAAAAGTTGTAAAATAAATTTTGTTATTCTGTATGAATGTTCCTGTACAAACCAATGGAGATGTCATGGTTACTTCAACAAAAAAAAAAATGAGTGTTCTCGTTTACTTTCAAATTTGCTTTGGGGTTCCTTATGGTTCTGCTGACGAATACGTTAAATGACTAGTTCTGCTGACTGCGATTGTGAAGTAAAATTACTATTTCATTTCACCTGGCAAGGAACTCTGAAACTATTTGAAAAGAAGCAAAAACTCTGAATTGTTTTTTGAGTTTCTGTCAATTTCGGTACTCAATATTTAAAGAGAAAATTATTCTCCGTCTTTTACGTCAACATAACAATTGTTGTGTTATCACAACAATGTAAGTATAAATAGAAATTAATCCACTTATTTTAATATATTTAAAGCTATTTTAAGTAAACAATTTTAAATTATACTTCTATTTCCATATTTCTATATATACAATGGCGACTAAAGCATGATAATAATAACGAATACACCATTATTGTTCTATTCTAAAAATAACATATACGAATGTGTGAGGTGATTATTCCAACAAACACCAACTATACAAAAAAAAAACATTAACAATAATAAAAAAATTAAACCTGTTCTTTACATATTCGAATTATTTCTATTGAATGAAATAAAACAGACGTACTATAAAACTCATGTATTGTATAACTCCACTATACCCATGCCCCTATATATACAATACAGATAAAAGAGAAGGAAAATCCATGAAAATTCATCATCTACCAAGTGCATACTAAATAATCGTTAAGTGAGGCATCTCTTAATATAAATTTTCCATATTGTATCACACAAATTCATATACATTCATATAATATACGAACATAGTATGTAAGTAGTAGATTTAAATCCCCCTTTTACAATTATGTTTATAACATAAAATACAAGAATTCAACCATATTTTACAAACCATTTTTATATATCGCATGCTATTTGCTAATAAGAATTTTACCTTTTTCAATATTGTACAAAATATAGCGTGCGAGTTTGAGAAACAATAATATGGAAAACTTAACAATCATTGATATATATATATAAACATATGAATACAGGGTATTCGAGATTTGAGGGTGTTACCGACCCGATTCGGATGAACCAAAAAAATATTAGAGAATCATTTCTCTTGTAAGGTTAGATTACCTTAGATCGATTGCCTGTAATGATACTGCTCGGTCCCTATATCTTCTTTCTTACTTGAACTCTGATAACTACATTCACCAGGTCCATAACTCGCAAAACAAAATGCAAACCAAGGAATCTCCGCTTTGTTCGCTGCAAAACTTCACATAAAAACAGGAAAAAGAACCACGCAGTTTGCTCCTCTTCCTGCTCCTCAGCAAAGCCATTCCTAAAGAGATTGTTAGTAGAACGTCCCATTCTTATGGCATGTTGCCCTTAATGGGAGCAAAGTTCCAAAGTTTTTTGTGAATGAAAGTACAAGTGAGACATCGTCACTCCTTTGTGCCACATATCCACCTGAAAAGCACGGCCAATACTGCTGTTACATGCTATATGAGATGGAAAAGCATCTAAAATTTTGCAAATACCCTGTTCATTCAAGCTTATGTATATGAATATAATAAACAGAGAGAGAAGCAAATAAAAATGTAATTTATAATTTGAGGGCGAATAAATTTAGAAAAGAGTGGATCTTTTTTGTTTTCTGCTTTTGCTGAAATGATAACATCTATAGATTGTAGAGCAATTCTATTTTAACTTTGAAATATAAAACGAGAACTTAAATATGTGAATTTCATGTTTTGAAGAGTTCATTCAACAAGGTACGATGAATGGACATAAATATTGTGAACATCATAGACAAACATATATAGGGTAGGGACAATTTGAAAGTTAGAATAATATTTAAAAATATTTATTTGCAAGTATAAAAGAATGTGAGGTTTTGTTTGTATTCGTATGTACATACATAAATATAATATATTGATCCTGGATTATTTTAATTTAAAAATATTTGAACTTTCATTTGGTATGTTGAAAATAAAATTGTATTGCTAGAAAGAATTCTTTTGAAAATGTTATAAAAGGTAGACAATATTTTTGAATTTCTTTAGAAATTTGTAAGAATTTTGATTTTACAGATCGTCTGGAACTTATTTTTTATTAATTTAATAATGAAGAAAGCAGTTCTAGCTCTACCGGAATACTATATTCCGCACTTACAACTTTATTTGATTAAAATATCCAAATAATTTCATTAAAATTTGCAATTATACTTAGAATTTATATAAAGGATAAAATATCCTTTTAATAACAGAATGTAACTCATTTGAGTTTTCTGTTCAACTGAAATGAAAGAACAGAAAGACTGTACACACAGACCATCTTGGATTGGAATCTAAAATCATTTAGTTAATTAAAGAGAACGGAATTGCAATACCAAAGTAAAAATTTATGTAAAAAAATATCCTTAATTATCCTGAATTAAATACCAAATGAAATGAATAATTTGTAATTGAAAATATTCTTTAAGATTCATTGATTAAAATCGAATTGTCTTTCGGAAATTTTTAAACTAAATGGAATTCTTTAAATGAAAAAGTTAAATTTTTAAAATCTTTTGAAAAGTTTCATTTAAAATCTAAAAATATTGTGACATAGTCTATAAGAGCTTCTCAGACTATTATTAATTTAAATACACTTAAAACTTAACATTATATAAAATAATAAAGCTAACAACGTTGGTTGTTTACATAAGGATAATTTTAAAACACTCAGACAATGTAAGCATATGAAAGTACTTACAATATTCAAACATATACATATGATTTTAATTCACAATATAAGCACAAACGATTCAACTTTTATCTGACAAACCTTCGTTTTGTACTATGAACCACCGACGAGTGAAATTTGCCAAATATTAAAAAACAGGATGAGGGAATTGCAAGGCGGATGAGCTTGCGAAACATAGAACGACCCTCGGAATTCTACCTGAAAAGAAGAACCTGGGCATGCCTCTAGGCCCTCACAGGCTGCTGCTAACCAGTGCAGCGGTGGAACGTACCAATCTCAGATGGGCGAATGGAACTACGTGTAACGCGGCAAGTAAGTTGTGGCCAAAGCTAAACTTGTGTCGCACAACGGATCTAATATTTCTCCGACGGGAGGATATTGGCGCGGTGATGGGGGTTTTAACTGGACATTGTCTGATTGGCGATCATGCCAGGAGGATAGGCAGCCCCGCAAACGATCTGTGTAGGAGCTGCTGTGATGAGGAGGAAGAGGAAGCAGTGAAGGTTTTTTGGTTCCATTTTTTTGGGCGGGCTACGGACCTAGCGAATGGAAATGCTAGGGATGTTGGCCGGTTTCTGAGGAACTCGGACTGGTTCTAATGAGGGAGAGAGGGAGGATCCGGCGGCATCACAACGGGCCTTGGTGACCTAGGTATACCCTCCGGGGGCCGTGCAACCTAACCTAACCTAACCTAAAAGACAGGATGGTTGAACACCTATATATTCAGTGAATACTCGCTTGCGACTGAATTGTTCCGGGATGAGTTTGGGTTTGCAATATTAAAATTTTTTACAACAACAAGTAACAACGAAACCACCCCTTTGAAAACGAGACATGATCTTTCATCGAAATGTTGTTCGAAATCCACCCTTCAGATGAACTCTAGCGACTTTTACAGCCCGGAAGACTGCAACTACGCCGCCTTGAGAGCAAAGTCCACTAGTATTTCTCTTTCTCTTAAGAGCGAAAGTATCACACTCTCTCAGGAGGTGTACTGAGCTTTTCCCATTTTCCCCACACAATCTGCAAAAATCTTTACTTTCCAAACCCAGCATACTGAGGTAAATCTACAGCGCCTTCTTGACCTGCCGCAGCCTCAAAAACCTCTCCATCATCTGAACGCTTCCTCTCTGATTCCTTTCTTACTCGAACTAAGGGCAACTTCTAAAAAACGCCGATCCACTTTTTTGTAGTATACTGTGAAAACTTTTGTTAACAAACACCGATATTTTAAGGACGTAACACACTTACTTAAAAAACTTTCTTAACACTTTGCATAAAACTTTATATATTCTCTTACATAGTGAACAACCACAATATGTCAACTTTAATTTACATATATTATTATATATATACGTAAAATATGACTTGATTATGTAAATTATAATGTAATAAAAATAAAAACAATAAATAATAGCCGACATCGTTTATGTGTGCATTAAATATAATTATTCGGACGCATATTGTTTTAATAGAAGTTTAAAATTTCACACATACCTACCAATAAACTATATGATAAAAATATATTCTCATAAATGTATGTATTTTTATATATATTGAGTGTATACACATTGTTGTTTTTCATACTTCACTTGATTTCAATTTTATTTTCTTAACACAATGCACACACCACATGTAGTACCCTTCACCGTTTATTTAACACGTACGTATTTACTCTAAATATACATACGTGTTCACAATACATATATCTATACACACATATTTAATTTTAAAGGAAATTAACCACCATGTTGATTTTCTACAATATTTAACTGATGAAGTGAATAAAATCGAGTTAATGAAATGAAAATGATTAAAAGAAAATGTTTAAAATACAAAATAACTCAAAAAACACATTAGTTTAGTTGAGTTATTTTGTATTTTGTGATAGTAAGCACAGTATACATCTCTGCATCCGTTTAACAATACAAACATTCTATAATTTTCAAAAACTATGCAATTGTTGTTACTTTCGAAGAGTAATGGAATTATTTTTAAATAGCAACTAAATGAAATTTCCGGAAAACTTTACACTTATGTAATTGCAATATTGCACTTGAGAGTGAATTCACTTGAGAATCCTTGTTTTCCGAAAGTTATTGAGAACAATTGAAAATTTTCTTATAAATCCTTCAGCGTAATGTAAAATATGTAATAACAATGGCATTGCAAGAAATAAATAGTATCATTTAGCTGTCAACATCAAGTGTTGTGTGAGAAATTTCAAAATTTTTCTGTTGTTAACTTAGATTCACGAACTGCTTAAGTTACTATTACGACAAATAAAAGCCTTTGCCATTCACATAACGGAAAATTTTCAAGTGAATTAATTTCAAATTTAAATATAAAACAGTGTTAATTTGTCTAGGATGGTGGGGTTAATTATGAGACTTCTGATTGAAAAATTTCGTTAAACTTCAGACTTAACGCATCGCTCAATAAGTCCGTAGGATTACATATAGATGGCGATACAAATACCGAATTCGTATGGTTTTTAGAAAGTATCAACCTTCAAACGATATCTGTTAAAGTTTCATGACATTCGGAACATTATTTACCAAGTTAGTGTGTGAACGATTGAATCAACTTTTGTGAATTGAAAAAAACTTGAAAAATTAGAATTTCGTGTGCATTGCCTTTTGATAGAAAAAAAACACGGAGCAAGAACATTTATTTTTAACTATAATGGTATATATGTTGCCTCCTTATTATTAATATGTTATTATTATTGCATACTTCCAGGATAAGAATTAAAAAAAACTATTAATTGAATCAGGATTTTTAATTTTTTGCTTTTATAGCCAGATAATTTGATATATGAGAACTATGAGAATTTGAGGATTGAAAATTATTTTCCAAATGAAATTAACTCGTAAATTTTTGTAAAGCATTGACCGAGTATAAAAAAAAGGTTAGAATATCAGTCTCCATATATATAAGAATAGTTCTATTGCTTAAGATCTTATTTTTTTTAAATATTCCGTAAAATTCACATAAATCGGGCTTAAATCACCTCTTAAATCTTATTTATTAAACAATAAAATAAGAAAATGTTTATATTTACCCCATCCCCACTTCACACCACTTCACACAATAATGCAATCGTATACGCAAAATAACGTTCTAATTTTAAATTTTCAATGCAAGTATTCGCCAAAGAAATTCTCCTTTCCGCGTCTCTAACTATAAAATCCATATTTTTCATATTATAAAATCCTTGTGCATTACTCACCTAAATACCTTTTCAAAAAAAAAATTATTATGCATCTCTTTTATTACCTTGAATTAGATTAAAATTCAAGAGGTTAAGCAGAAAAAAAAACATTTACCATTTTTTTCTTTAAAAATGAAGGATCATTGAACCTTTTATCTCTTTAAAATAACAAGAAAAGTTATAAGTACTAAAAATGACTGTATTGGGGGTAATTTTCTTTTCTCATAAAGTGAACGTGTTAAAAAAAAAGAATTTCTCACTCGAAATTTTCTTCCGTTGTGCTTTGTTTTCTGTTTCTTTTGGTGCTTGGTTTTGTTTTAATTCAAAAGGATATGAAAGAATTGTAATTTTCTTAAAATGTTCGATTTTCGCAGTTTAAATCGTTTATTTTTTTTTAACTGAATTTGAACTGAAAGTATTTTTTATTATTAGCTTCTTCTTCATCTTCTTCTTTTATTTTCTAACATTATTTCTACAAGAGTTATTTTTCCAATTTCATACTCTATAATATTATTTTACAAGTTCGAATTTTAGATTAAAATTGAAATGATTTCTTTATATTACAAACTTATCATTGTATTATTGAGAATACAAGAAGTAATGAGAGTGGTTAAGGGAGTAAAAGTAATTTTTGAAATGAAATTGATTGAAAATAGTACCATTGTAATGATTATTTTTCTATATTTAACTTATAAAATACAGAAATATTAACTTTATTTTAGTTTTACATTATCATTTAGTTTGTAATTTTTTAAAAATTGATATTGGAAAGTACTTCTTCTCATTTATATCCCAATATAATAGACAATTACCCGATGCTACAGCATAAGGATAAGCATCCTTTAGTATACTATTTATTTTATTTCTTTATCTCTTTATTTCTATTTATAATTTTTGCTCTAATTCATAGATATGCGGATTAAGATTAAAAAAAATCTTTTTCAAAATTGATTAATTACCTCAAATTGCTCTCTTGGCAATTGAGAGTTTATTCTAACATCTTTCTACTAAAATATATATTAAAATTAACATTAATTTTCGAAATATTTGATCTATTATTTCAAATGACTTAATTTTTTCAGTAAATATTTCTTAATAAATAATTTATTTTGATAATTATACTAGAAAAATAAAATTTGTTTTTAAAAACTAACATTTTTTTTAAGATTTTACCCATAGTTTTACCCATTTACGCAATTCAACACTAATTACAATTTTCATAATTCAATTTTACTATCGTATATATAATGCACTATTACTCACTCTTAGCTCGAATCTTACTCTTTTAGTTATTTCCGATCAAACTATTACTGAGAATATTAATAATATTACTCTCATTTTCATGCAAAAATATTTGTTTCTCTTCATTATTGTTATTGTTACTGCCATGACATTAAATTTTATATAGTGATTAGTGTTGTGTATTTGAATATTTTTAAATTGTTAGTACAGCTGACAAATTTTACACGGGTATACTCAGAAAGTTATAGAATTTATTATTTCACACTGAAGAATTTTTTTAGTATAACAGTCATTAAATTTTAAAATGTTATTAAATTGTTAACTGTTATTAGTTATTAAATTGTATTATACAATATGCATATAAAATTTTAATGGTCAATTTTTTAATTGCTCAAAATTTTGAATTGAAAAACTGATTTTTCCACCAACCTCATTCCCCTATACAACTTTTTTTTTCCTAAAAAACTCCAATAAATTACATCCCGGCAACTTTAACATTTGGGCGCGAACTCCCACATTGTGTAAATTATTTCTTTTGTTATCCTTCTCTCTCCTTCTCCTTTTACACTCTAACTTTCACTTCTGTTCACGTATTGTTATATGTACGTATGCATATGCCTAACTTTAAAAACTTTTGTTTTTGTTTTCCTTTTACGCTTTCTCTTAAATGGTTTCCATCAATTTTGTACATATTAAAATTTAAAGAAATTCTTAAAACCCGAAAAAGAAAAAATCAATATTAGTTTATTAGAGAAGACTTTAAATTCATATACATACTAGTACAATAAACAAATATATATGTTTAGATTTTTATAGATTCTATTGACGTAAGGCTCGTGTAAATATAAAGGATAGAAAACCTTATAACAGATTTTAAAAGCCAATTGAATGACAACAACAATAATGAGAAAAGAATTTTTTTTTTCTTTTTGGGTTTCGAAAATAAACTTGAAATTTTTGTAATCGTATGCTATAAATAACCGGTTCGAATTCGGAATTAACCGAAAATATGAAAATATCACAAGAAAAACGAAAGATAAATTATTTGTAAACTTATAGGCAAAGAAAGGCATAAGTGTTATATAACTTTAAGGCTTTTTTTTTATGTCTGAGTTCCTTTTTGAAAATTCTTGATCCATAAATTTTTTTTTTTTTTTGGATAAAATCATAAGACCACAAGAAATTGTCATTTTAATATCTTAAATTTTTAACCTTGAACATTTTGTTTATCTTGAATTTTTATTCAATTTGAATTGAGAATCTATATAATGTTCTAAAGATATTTGAGATTCAAAATGAAAATAGATATATAAGCTATTTCTAGTATACATATCTGGTATAGAGGGAAACTTTCATTGATTATCATACAAAATTCATTCTTCATTTATGGTTATTTGGCCGGAAATTGGAAATGAAATTCAGTGATATCAAATTTATTTACGATGTGAAGTAGTTATGGTACAAAGCGCATCCAAATTAAGTATTTTATACAAATGTGTTAATTTTGTTTTAACCTCTTTGCGACCACGTTAAAAAATATGTACATTGAAACAAGATTTTTGAAATTGTTGGATTAGGTAGGAATCAATTTCATGGACAGAATAACGTTACTGGAATCAAACAAACTTTTTCCTCGAATCAAACAGAATCAAACAAAATCTTTTTCTGCTAGAGCAAACGGTAACACTATAACAAAAGAAATTCATTCGGAAATGGTACTCACTGTAAATAAAAGTAATAAACTTAGTAACCATTTCAGTCCAAGGTCTCAATAAATTAGGTAATTTAAATGAGAGAACATAGTGCAGGTTTCTTGCAAGCAAATGCGCGAGCTGTAGGGTTAAGAAGGAAGATATAATTAGGTAATATAATATGACAATGACTGAAGGACGAAATATTTTAATAGCATACTTATAGAATATTGTGCAGAAAAAAAAATATATAGCATTATACAACCTATTGAATTTAGAATCAATATTTATAATTCGGAACCACTTTACATTGGTGAAAAAAGTTCAAATCTGAGCATAGTTTTCTTCAACGGCAATTCACAATATTTTTTTTTGCTTCTCAGTGTTTGAATGCTTACAACTCTAAAGAGAAGATTAAGATTTCTTAATCTATGCAATAAAATTAAATCAATTATAATCTAAATTTTGAAATTCTTGACTTTTACATGTCTCAAAGTAATTTGTCTTTTCGGTACATAATAAAAAGAATTTCGAGAATTTGTCAACAATAAATCAACATTTTTGTGCCACATGTTCTTCATACATTCTTCTCTTTTTTTTTCTCTTTTTTATTTTGAATCACGTAAAAACAATTATAAATTCTAATTTTTTTTCTAATTCTTTAGAGATTCTCACATATATGTAAGTCTTTCATATTATCAGGATTTGAATAATATAAGCACATTGTATTTTTTTATAACGTGTTGGTTGTGAATGGATGAAAAATCATCCCGTACTCTTTAATTCTCTATACGTGCGTAACTTACCGCAACAAATTGAAAACCAAAAATGTGAAATAAAAAAGAGAAAAATTGTATAATCGCAAAAAAAAAACAAAAAAAAAAAGCAAAAAGGTTTCAATAAAAGTTAACGGGGGCAAAGAAGGAGAACAAACGCAAAAAAAAAAAAAAACTTTATAAATGTAGGTACAAAATATAAAATGTCACAATTGATTAATGATTCTCATATATTTCTTGCTCTTTTTTTTTATTCTCCAAATATATATGAAAAAAAAATAAGAATGAATGATACTCGTATTCCCACTCTTTAGGATTTTATACACCTACACATGTATACCATGTGTTAGAATAATCAAAACGTACGCACGTATGTTGAAAATGAAGACTAATTTTTTAACAAATCATCACCATATAAAATAAAAATTTTAATAATAAGTCAACCTTTAAAATTTTTACATAGTTTATAACTTAAGAAATTTGTTTTTTAATAAAAAAGAAAAAAAAAATAACAAATGACCGGAATTTTAAAGATTTTTAGCACGATTTCCGTCCGATTTTCAACTACGCTCTTCCTTTCTTTTACATTGGCTTCGAATATTGTTTGTATGCCTTCAGTTTAATAAAATTCTATTAAGATCAGGTTATACGATTTTAATAATCCTTTAACAATGAGCATCAAAAATAATTTTCAATACTTCGAAACTTTTCCATGTACAGAGCACATCAATTTTTCATTAGACTTTTGTCGCATATAGAGACTAACCTTTTAGATAAATTGAAGGCATGTTGTCTATTTGCCACTTTCTTACTAAGGCGGGAGGTAAGTAGGGCAATTGGTCGGGCTGTAAAACATCGAAGAATATGTGGCACATCTGTAAAGTATATTGATTGCGGAAAATAGAATTAATGAATTGCTGGCTTATTCCCGTAAGGATAGCGCTTGCTATGAGTCATTGGAAAAAATTGACTCACGCAACTACAGAATATAGTTAGCTATCTCAACACACACTGTATAATATTCAAAAATGGGAGAATGGAAGAAACCCTTCGCTATACTTTGTCCGCGAAAATATCGATCTTTGGTAGAAGTTACGTTCCCAATGTATATGAATCACCGTATTCCATTGTTCGTACTAAGAACAATTGTCAAGAAGAAAAATTAAAAAATTAATTTCATTCCCCTATTTAAACTAATCACATTTTAATGTAACCTAGTTGATTTGTAATACCAGAAGTATGACATCGAAAACCGCACCGTATACTATTACTCTGGCATTGTACACATTTCAATTCTTAGGGTAGTCATATAATTTTAATTTGTCGGTAGGCATTGTTGAAATGGATCTCGAATTTCTAGTAATTTTACCGAATATATTGGCGTATAATTATATTTAAAATAATTTTATATTGAAAATGTTTAAAATTTTTAATAAAATGGAAAATATTTATCACTAATTTCAGAACCAAACTAAATATTAAAACATAACTTAATTATCAAGTATACAAAATCATTAATTATCTAAATATATCAACAACATCCTCTAACCTTATAATAATATTAACCTAGCACTCTATTGAAAAAAAAAATTCTATCACAACTCTTCTCTCTCTGAAAAATCGAATTTTTTCGTAATAAATATTCTTAATTCAACTTTGAAAACTAAATATAAATACTAAGTTAATTATTTTAAATTAACTATATATACAATTCACAACATTAAAATCAATAAATTTTTCTATAGAAAATTAATTGGAAAAAAAAATATTTCAATAATATTTTTCTGTATCCTTTTCCTCTTTCATTTGAATAATACTAAATAAGAACTTTTAAGTGCCTTAATAGATTCGTGATACTTAAAATTCAATTTTGAATATACTTTTTATAATTAATTATTGCCCCCATTAGTATTGGAATTATTAGGAAATTTATCTTTGAAACTATAGAAATATTAATTATACTAAAATATAAAATTTTGTATAAAAAAATAAACAGAGTATAAAAAATTTCATTGAATAAATTATTTTGTATACATACAAACACATTGTTGTTTATATGTATACATAAATTATTTCTATAATAGCCTATAAAATTTATCTAAATCTCTTTGAATTAAATATTTTCAGTCTTTTAAAATCTTACATTTATTTTCTTAATTAAAGTATTTCAATTTTATAATTATAAGCAATTTAATTCAATTTAATTATTATTTAAATTATAAATTACTCAATTAACAATATAAGAATGAAAAAGAAAAGAAATTCTTTATAGATTCAAAAATAAATTCTTTGTAGATTCCAAAATAATGTTTTGATTCTGATTTTATGCAACAGATGTCGTATATAAACGGTAATACTTGTGTCTGCTTTTGATTTCTATGAAGTGAAATACTTTGTTACTGGTAAAAGATTGCTACTTATTGTTACTAGTGAAAAGTAATTCTATCAAGCTGCTAGGCAGATGAACTCCCAAGGCGTGGGATTGACAACATCCTCATTAAAACGGGCGAACAATGATGCCACCTAAAGTATAATTCCCAACTTCGTTTAAGGTCAGTTTTGTTTTGTGTGTGTGAGAAAATTTTGATACCGTAATATGATTTACAATATAACATTCTCCAATAGACAAACACATCTGCAAGATAGGTAGTCCGGTCAGAGTTTGTGTAAAGACTATCTTGACAGCAGAGATTGCTTTAATGACAGTGACTGCCTTAAAAGCAGAGAGGATATACTTAAATTCCTCTCTTCTCTCGTTTTAACATCAATACAATTAGAACTTATCAAGAGAAAATCCAGAATACTTACACATAACAATATTGTTGTGCTGAATATTAAATTGCATAAACTTCTAAATACCATTTACCAAAAAAATGAGATTAAGGTTTAAAACTCAAAGTTCTTAAAGCGTTGGTGTAAAAATTCTTTTCTTATTTCACACATTTTTCATATATTTTAATTATCTTAACAAAATATAAATAAATTGTTACAAAATTTTCTATGAAAATCTTAAGAATTTTCTTTAAGAAATAGGAAACATTATGAGAAAAATTTTTTGTAAAGGATATTTTAAAAGGAAATTATGATAAAAAATACAGTTGAAAAATATTGTGTTGTTCACCCAAATGAACTGAATTAATTCTGATAAAGTTTTTAATTTAATGAGAAAGAATGTTGAAAATAAATTTTAAAGTAAAATGAAAGAAAAACTTTTGTTTATTAAGAAATTGTAAGAAAATATCAAAAAAAAATTTTGCATATACGTTCCTATAAAAATTCCTAATATAGGAGTTTATTAGGAATTTTTATAGGAAAATTTGTTGGTACATCTTGAATGGGTTGAACAGAGAGTATTTTTAATTTTGCTTGGCGATTCTTTAAGCTCTCAACTCAAAAGATTAAATGAAATAAAAAATATTTAATATTTTAAAAATAATTAAGCTCTAGATAGAAAATATTAAAATTCTAGTAAAATTTTTATGTAATTTGCAAAAATTCTTTGGTTTGTTCTCTATCATAATATTTAGAAAATTATCTATTAAAATTTCTATTTAAATTGAAAAAAATATTCATTTATGATTTTAAATTTCAAATTACTCTCCTATAGTTTGCCTTAAAGCTTGAACTAGATATCCATTCAAAAAATTTGCTTCCTTCTTGAAATTACCCTTAAAATTTAAGAAAAAATTAACAAAATAATTCTATATAAATTGCAATAAAGATCATGAAACTTCCCAAAAGTTTTCCCAAAAACAAAAAAATTTTATTTATCAAAAAGAAGCACTACATAAATTTCTCTTATTAAATAAGTTGAAATTATTTTAAAAAAATATTCATTTTATTTTCATTCTCTTGTATTTTAGAGAACCTTGAAACTATTTGAAATTGTGGCTAAAATATTAAAATACATTCTATACAAATAGTTTTAAGTGTAACCACAATTGAATACAAAATGAATAAAATTTTCTATTTCCTGAAGATAACAAGAATTTTTGAAAAAAAAAAATAAAAATAAAAAATAATTTAAAAATTTCCTATGTGCAATTCCTGTGAAAATTTATTGGAAATTTAAATTAGAAATAAAAATTATATTTTAAAGGTATTGTTAGAATGAAAATGAAAATGGAATGAAAAATGCATTCATATGAATTTTATATTGTTATAGAAAAATTAAAAAGTAAAATGAAAATGAAAAGTAAAAAAAAAAGGAAATTTGTTTTTCCTTCTATTGTTCTTCCCTCAATTCTTCTACAATATTGTTTTATCTTGATTTCTGAATTATATTTGTAGTTTTATTGAGGTATTTCACTTATAACACTGACCTTGATATTTTGAATAGTAGAAATTATTTAATTTTCTACATTATTTTCAAATTATGCAAGAATTATGAAAAAAAATTTTTGAAAAAATTTAATGTGACAAAAAAATATAAAAAATGTTTTTTAAATAAATTAAATTTAAAGAGGACAGAATAGTTTCCCGGGTGTAAGGTATTAATCCCATTAAGTTGAAAAATATAACAAACAAGATGTTATATCCTCCTAAATATATGCAATCAGATTCTGCTATTCATTTCATAAATCTAATTGCATACATTTAGGAGTATTATTGAAAAAATAAATTTAAATGAGAAGCTGCTTGATCTAAAATTTTAAGTTTTCTTAAATTCGAGTAATGATAACAGAACTTAGAAAAAAAAATCAAAATTTCGGATACCAAAGCGGATATATCTTATAGTTTGAAGACAATACCATATTAGATACGGACAATTTTAGAACTTGATCGAACTATATTTTGAGATGGAGAAGAGATTGATAAAAATTCTTATGTATAATAAAAAAATTTTTTAAAAAAGATCTAGTAGCCTGGCAAATTTCATTTTGTTGTCTCGAATCATTGAATCTTGATTTTTAAAATAGAAAAACGCACTTAAAGACGGCGTATGATGAGCAGAGTAAAATTTAATTGATTAGAAACAAAATCTTGAATAAAAACTTCAAATTGCCTTTGTTTTTATTTCCAAAAAATTTAATTTAATAAAAAAAAATAAATTGAAAATTTAATCCTTAAACTTTTTTTTTCATCCCACTCCATTTTTATCATAAATTTTAAGAAATAAAAATTATTTTAAAGGTGATCAAATAGAAATGTCGAACATTCAAAGTTTCTGGGGAGATGGGAGGGGGAGCGGGGGGGGGGGGGGGGGGGGGGGTGGAAATGTAAACTTTTTTTCCGTCCTCATAATTTATTCATAAATAATTTTTTACAAATTTTTTTTTTTAATTACCTTTAAAGTGAAAAATGGAAAACAAAAATTAAATTGACTTTAAAAGTTTTCTCTAAATGTCGTTTATGCCCTCTTTTTTGTTTGGTTTCATTCTGTAAATATTAAAAAAAATAAAAAAATAAAACTTTCAAAAGGTACCTAAAATTTGGAATTTCATTTGAATATGTTTTTGGGACTGTAAAAATTTGCTCACCTTTAAAAAAAAAAAATAAATTTATCGCTTAATATTTATATTTCAAAAGGCGACCCAACCCGTGTATTCCCTAAATTATTTAAGTATTAAAATCTAAATTATTATATTTAAATGTGTATGTATGTATGTGTGTAATTCGTTCAATTTAAATATTTGCATATATATTTAAGTTAAAGAGGACATTCACATTTTTCGTATTGTTGTCCCTTTTTTTTATTTGAAGATTATATTTTGTGACGAAAAAATTTTGAAATAATCTTTTTTAATATTATAAATAAATATTTTTCCCTCGTCCGCTTTTATTCTTTAAATATTTTAGTAAATTATAAGAGTGCAAAATAATATAAAGTGTAAATTCATTAATTTCAATTAATTAAATTTAAATTTTCATGTACCAATCCAAAGGCGTATCATACTGTTCCATAAATTCAATGTGTACCAATCAATTTTCCAACAAAAATTCCAAACAATTTTTTTTTTAAATGCTGCTTTTCTCCGATAATTTCAAGCAATTTTAAATTTTACATATATTTTGGTATATTAGGACAAAAAAATGATTTTGACACAAAAAATTTCTGGTACTCCAACATATTTTAGAAATTATGAGTTTATAACAACAAATATGAGTTTTGTTTTGGAATATTATTAGCGTTATTGAAAAATAGCGATATTATATTCGGCCTTCAAATTTATAGAAGAATAGCGTTGGCCTCCAAATTTATAGAACAAAGTTCATTCAGATTTCACACAGTCAAAACAATCATTAAAATCTTATTCATGTGTATCAGGGTACCCTAAACTCAAATTCGAATAATTATTACAGTATAATATTATTGATAACAAATTAATTTAGAATTTGAACGAAATATCCCCTATAATTTTTTGTGTATTTTGGTCAGGTAATTCAGTCACAAGACTAAGAAAACACTACTTCAAGGGTCTGAATTCTTACGATTATTGAAATATGATTAATCTTATGAGTAATCTTATAATATAATTGATAAGATGACTTATTTTATCTTAATTTTTCAAAACTTCAATATTGTGTATTTTGTATTTTCCTCTGATGTTCACGATATTATTGCATTCATTAATAATGTGATTTATAGTTAATATTTGGGCACAACCGCAAACTAGTGGAGGAGTTTTTTTAAGGATTTACTTACGACTAAGATTTGTATGCCCAATTCTTAATCTTGTTATTATTATAGATTTTTCCAGACAGCTGTACTATTCTTAATCATTTTCAATTTGTTATATTCAATTGTTAATCATTCATCATTTTGTAGGATTCCAATGCGGCTAAGAATCCACATTATTGTAAATTTCTGATTATATCTTTCAGTTAAATGATTATTGGATTACTGGAACAAGTTTATGTTATTGCTTGAACTAAGAGAATCAGTGCAAATTAAAATATTCTTTTCCTTTATATTATTAGTTCAATACCCTACAGATTGGGTAAATGCATACAATTCTGCCGAATTTATACTCAAATATTTTGTAATATGGAATTTTTTATTAAAATTTTTATATTTAAATGCAAAACCAATTCCTAATTCATTACAGCTACAGCTCAATAAAAATTTTATCAAAATTAAGGTAATTTCTTTGTTCAAAGAAAATATTAATAATACGAGTATTAATTAAAAATCAAATACACAAATATAATTAAAACTTTTTTCAATTAAATCCCTAAATTCTTTGAAATCGAAATTTTTTTCAGCTATAACAAGGCTATATATGAACTTTTACTTATTTTTAATCTTCCTAATATTTTTATTAAAAATAATAATTATTTTTATTACATACTGACTATAAGGACACACCTTGTTACATAGCAACAAACATATTAATTAAATATAGGGTAACAAATTTTTCCCCTTCTCCTATAAATATTATTATTTTAGGGTGGGACACAAAATTATTTTTTCTATTTTTGAAATAATAAATATAAGGAAATATAAAAATATTTTTAAAAATAGGTGAAAAAGAAAAAATCAAAAAATAAAATTTCATATTTTTTTTTATTATAATTAAAAAAGTCTAGGACTCCCCACGTTTTTATGGCTATTACTTTTATTATATAACCCTTAAAAGGCTAACTTACATAATCAAATAATTTTTTATAACTTTTATAATATTTTTAGTCGCATTTCTCTCATATTTAATTTTTTATTTTATGTATGTGTGTTTACCGACTTTCCCATTCTACATTCATATGGCTATATTACTTAAATTCCATATTTCTAATTAGGTCTTTTAATGATAAAAAGATGTTATCAAGATTTCCAATTATGAATTTCTTTAATAGTTATTGTACATTTGAAGTGGAGACATAGAAAAATTATATGAAAATTATAAAGAGAAACATACAAGTTGGTTCAGCTACATAATTGAGTATAATTAGACAACCGAAAACTAATGAAACGTACTTAACTTTCCGATTAATTTAGGAAATGTTTCGGTTATCAATAATATTTCAGTGACAACAGGGGCAGAATCGTCAACTGAACGGAAGCGTAAAATCGGAATATTACTCACATTTGGAATTATTATAAATTGCAGTTTACAATAAAGGAAAAATTTTAAATCAGTTCGGACAATTCCAAGAAGCACAAATAAAAGTAAACTAGAAAATTTAAAAATTGTCTTCCTTAACCTAGCTAAAAATCAGGTATTCTTTAAAAATAAATATTTCAAAATGAATATTAGGAATTTTTAAAATTGATATATTCTAAATTATTAATTTCGACTTTGGCGTAACGACAATGCGTTATTGCCACGGGTTTGTAAGAGGTATAAATTTGAACTAAAATTACGCTTAACAGCAGAACCAGTCAACAGAACTGAGTTTTATAAAACTATGAAGTTATTATTATTAGAATAGACGAATATTCTGTTAGATCGTCAATGAAATGGCACTCGGTCGATGTTAGTTAATTGAGACCAGTTTATGGGATTCCCCTTTGTATAATTATTAATTCTTTGTATATAAGTATGAATAAATACTCTGTTAGCTCTTCGATTATGCGGCACACTCTGCATACAATTCTATTTCTACCTTTATAACAATATTTTTCTATTACATTTTTTTTCTTTGTTTTATTTTTAAGGAACGTTTTACTTCTTGCTCATATATGAATGAAATTTTATGAGATTCTTATTATTATTATTTTAGTCTTACCTTAATTTTTTCTAATTATAATCGAATGTGTATCCTTTAGGGAAGCTCAATATTTTTTTCTTTACTGAAACAAGATATACAGGAGGGACCTGAAAAAAAGAAAAAAAAAATCATGACATTTTATTATTATTTTTTTATAAAAAGGGATAGTGTATAACAGTTTTTAACAGCATATAATTCTAATTATAATATTTTTATAAAAAAAAAAATCTTATTGTTAAAAATAGATTGTCGAAATCCAATATTATTTTTCTCAACCTATTTAAAGCCTTTTGAATTTTAAATTGAAAAAATGAGAAGTTTTTAGAATACAAGAATAAAATGTTGTATATAAGGAAAAAAAGGGATCCTTTTCCTTTAATATTGGTTAAATATTATAAGAGAAATTTAATTTTTAATAATATGGTACCAGTTGCCGACAATAATCTTAGTTCCCATCACAACTTTTCTTAACTCAATGAATACAATAAATTTTATATGTTTATTGGAGGCGTAAAGGAGATATTGATAACAGTATTATAGATTAAGGATTTAAAAATATTATAGGTATATAAAAAGGTGTAGCTATCTATTTTAAGAATTCTTCGGGAAAATTTTTAAATTATAATTAAAACTCAAAATATTTCTACCCTCCTTATTCTTATTTAATTAGTGATCAAATCACGAGTTTTGCATATTATTAGCAAAAATTCCTAATCCTAAAGGCAATTTCCTTTCCTAAGGACAATTTAATTTTAATTAGAGGAATTTCTGCACCGATAATTATAAAATTTTTTAGGGAAAATTTGAATTTAAAAAGTTTAAGTGCCTAAAAATATGCAATTTTTTATAATTTAAAGAAAATGTAAGAAACTGTATATATTTTTGATATAACTCGTAAATAACAGAATTAATTGAATTTTTTTACACATGAATGATTCTAATAAAAAAACAAACGGGAAAATTCTGGTTTATAAAAGAGAAATCACAAACAAATCAAAAATCCATGAACTTTCCTTTGAATAAGAATTCGTTGAATATTAATGAACAATTGAAACATTTTATCAATTTCAGAAAATATAAAAAAAAATGTTTAAAAAAACATTAATTTTTCAAAATCCTTCCGTTAATTAAATTTTTTTGTAAAAGCATTCTCCATTAAAAATGTTATTTAAAACTGAACTATAAAAATTGCAATGTAAAAAATTGCATATTTTTCGGAGAAACTGTAATAGATATCCAAATTTTTTGCTGAAAATCTCTTTTTTTTAAATTTTATAAAATAGATAGAAAAATCACATAATAAAAATATTTAGAGTTTACAGAAATGAATCTCTTTTAATAATTGCCCCTAAAAATATGCAATTTTTTCAAATTCCAAATTACTATTACTTTTCACTCAACACTTTTCGCGTGTAAAAAGTAAAATTTATACAAAATTTATTTTTCAATTACAACTTTAATTTATAGCCCAAAATAGTCTAAAAGGATTCCTTCTTTACAAAGTTATATGAAACTGATAAATGATTCATCGGTTTACAATCTAAAAAAAAGCGTGAAACAGCCTTTCTTGATATCTTCTATGGACCAATTCCTGTTAAATAATAAAGTTAATAAAAAAAAATAAAAAATAATTTTACATGATCTTATCCTATAAATTCTTAATGTTAGTTACATACAAATAGAAATCTCCTTATAATTACTTTTACATTCAACAGTAATAAATTCTCGGAAAACACATACTTCAACAGATTTAATGTATACGTATATCTAGGGCAGAGAAAAAACTTTTAACGTCTCTAAAGAGAGATAAAATAGTTTGAAACATTCTACTTGTAAAATTTTACGCAAGTTTACAAAAAAATCAAAGTGAATGATTAATAATTTCATATACATGCTCTTACAATGTAGATTAGATGCTATTGAGATTTCGTTTTTAAACCTTATATGCTTACTCAAGTTTTTTCCAATTATTTTCAATTGAAACGGAGGGCAACACAAAAGTTTTGGTTTAGAAAAAAATTATTTTATAAATCTTGTTACTAAATTGACACTGCAATCGGCAATACCGCACTGTTGATTGAAAAATACTCCCAAGCCATTCACATATTCAGCCGAAGGATAGGTTATTATTTAACACATTAGTCAGCGAAGAGGCTCACACTGCCCTTCCTTACGAAACCAAGCTGTGCATTACCGAGAATGAAAACGATCGCAGCCACCGACATCAACAATCCTTCTCCCCACTCCAATGGAAAAATTTTTCGAAGAACCGAGAAAAACAAGCCGGATCACCGAATCCACCACATCTCCCTTTTAAATCTCAGAAACTTTCACAAAAAGCCATCCGATAGTTCCTTCAGTCCACCAAAGAAAGATTCACCCATATGCGGCTTCTCTTTTCCATCAAGAATGGACATATGTGAGAACGTGATCCACATCCCCTTTTGCCGCGATATCCTCTCAGTTTTGATAGACTTCCGAAGACCTTATTCCCAAAAAACTTAGAATAATCTACCACGAGAGTCAAACTCAATACCTATTAAAACTCAAACAACTTTCCATCAAACATGTATTCCAGATATTTTCAGTACTTCTGCGTAAATTTTTGACTAGAACACATTGCAAATTATCTGCGTAACAAAATAGCTCTACTTGTTTATGTTCGTACACAATACTAATCCTAAAATACACAAGCATTCTGCATAAGTATTGCATACTCACGTATATACGAATATATAATTTATGCCTTCTTACTTCTGTAGTACCTAAAACTACTCAAATGAATTTTTTTGCTCAATAGTAGATACAAATATAATAAAAAGTATACAGAATAGAATTAGAATACTTTCAGTGTACGAATATAAATTGAAAATATTTTCGCACCATTCACTTAATAAAATTTTGAGCTCAAATGCACTCGAAACAAATATGAAACGAGAATATTATGGCTCTTATAGCTATAGTCCTTGAATAAATAACTATAACTCATTTAATAAATTTAAAAAAAAGCGAATAAAATATTTTACAATTTCATTCCAATCCATTGATGTTAACATTTTTCTTCGTTAGTGTTGTTTTCATAAATCGTAGATAAGAGTAGGCAGACACATGTGAAATTTTAGTGAATCTCTATGTTTTATTGATAGAGTGTGGTATTTTTAAAAAATTTTCAATAAATTCTTTCAATTCTGCAGTTTGTAAAGTTTTTAAAACTCATTTGACATTTGTGACTAAACTAAAAATGTATAACACTTCTAAATATTCTCACTTTATTTCTGGTGTGTAGAACAATTTTGAATTATTGTGTTCATTCAAGAATGCTGCACGCCTCTTGAAAAACAAAAATTATAGATGATTCTAATATGAGATATAAGACACACACTAGTTTGAAACTGTTATACACGCATTTCAAATCAACATTCAGTAAGCTGTTGCGGGGTTTCTTAACATTTTCATTGGAATGCAAAATATTTCAAAGAATTGACAATGGACCTCTAGTTAAATTAGTACCGAATTTTCGATTTTAGTGCCACCTCCTTACTTACAGTTGTAAGAGTTTCACATCAACTGAAATACATTGGGATCACTATCCAGAAATATATTGGAAAAATTCATTCGTCTAATAAAGTATGCTTTAATCAAATTTTAAACAAGATCCTTGCTTAAGGTACAACGTGCAATAACATTTTCTGTTTTAAATTTCATTTTTATTTTAAACACACTTTTCTAAGCACTTTCATTTCATGTTACACTTTCAAGATTATTTCAATTTTAATTTTTTTTTTTTTAAATGTTTTAGTTTTATATTTTAATTTAATTGACTTAAACTGCATATTTTCTAATTAACTGCAATATATTATAAAGCTGTTCATATATCTGAAAAGACTTAGAAATCAAAGTGAAAACAAAGTGCTTTTAAATGAGAACCGCTTTCAACAAATTAACTAATATCTTGGAGTTTGTGAGGTGGCCTTCCCTGGCTTAATAAAACTTGTATTTTTGAAATAGATGAAAATTTATACAGTAATAAACTCATCTTAAAGAGTTCGTCCCCTAGTTAAATACTACAGCTCACTGGAAGTAACAATATTTAACTGAATTAATGGATGCCTTAATTTCGAATTATAAGATTTTTGAACAAAAATTAGCCTAACAGCTGAGGGTTATTGATTATTATAATGCTGGCAACTCTGAAAAATCAAAATTCAAACGATTACAAATTAATGAAGTTAATAATTTTAAAATGATACTTAAAAAATGATTTCTTTGCCAAATTGTACAAAATTACCAAAATTTGAAAAAAAAAAAAAAAATTATAATAAAAAATGCTCACATGTCGCAGACAGTCTCAACTTTAATTAAAAAAATTAAATATTATGACAATTATAGACAGTTACAAAGCAGAAAATTATGTGCCAAGATGAGAATGAGTCGAAAAAAAAGAGAAAGAGAAAAAGAAACAGTAAATTAAACATGATAAATTATTATTTTATTGGCAGAGTTTATACCTTTTAAAGATGATAAATAGAGAGAGAGAGCTCATATTTTTGACATAAATTTTGTATGAGTGAAATACAATGAATACACTATGAAAATTAAAAGGTGAATTTTACATTCAAACATCCTTGATATCAAAATTAAATAGATTCTATGAATATGTGATTCAAAAAATTTTCAAAACTGTTCTTTAAGAAAAGAAAACTGTTATAAAAGTGAGTAACAATGTGACTAATAATAATTATTCTCTGTGATTATTATTAATGATTTGAAGATGAATTTACAAAATCTTAAATGACATAGGTATTTGTTATCTACATTAATTGTTAGGTAAAATCGAAAATTATGTTGTTTATCAACTGTCATGAGGATAACTAGTATTGTGTGAGTACAATTTGAACTTAAACTTTGCAAGGAATTTCAATAAAATATTAAGAAGATTATTAAATAATCTAAGAATACTTACAGGCCAAGAGAATGGTTATTTGATAAAATTCATAATTAGTTTAAAAATTCAACATAATACAGTGCATGTGGCGACTACGGGTGGCGTTGAATATTTCTTGTAATATTGTGAATGGTCAGCGTTGGCTCAATGCATAGTGGAAATAATGACATTTAAATATGCGCATTGTGATGCCTTCAGACTTTGATACGCATTTTTAGATGATGCAATATCATTAACTTATTGTTATAAAACATTTTAATTCTACAATCTATATTTAGATGATATTTTGAACTCAATACTATATAAATAATTCCTTGAATCTCCTATTATTACCTAGTTCCATTATATTTTTGTCTATGTTTAAGATTAATGAAATTACATGGAAAAATTGTTATTTATACTATATCTTTATATAGAATTTATCAAAAAACTACAAGTGATTATTTTCATTTTCTCTTTATAAATTTTTTTTAAAGAAAAAAGCCTTTTATGACATTGATTTTATTTTACAAGATTTCCATTCACTATATTAAATATGTATATGTTTACGTGAAGAACAATCTGTTGAATCAACTAAATTGCTTCCAAGCTCTCTCTTTAAATAATTTTCATTGTAGCATACAACAATTTTCTAAATAAAGATTTCATACATAGAGAGTAAAAATATTTTCATTATTGTATGTATAACAAAACAAAAATTGTTGATTGTATATTATTTTCTTAATAAAATTACAATAGACTTAGTTTAGAAGAAAAAGAGGAGATTAAATTAAGCTTTATATAAAAATCAGGATATGAAAACTATTTACAATATGTTTGTATAATAATTGAAAATGAAAGAAAATTTATGTGTGTATGTGAAAAAATTTTTGTTATTTTCCTTGCGACAAAATTTTAACAACAAAATGAATTGAGTTTGATGGGAAAATTTCTTTAAGAATAATGTTAGAAAAAAATTTGTTAAGAAATCCTATTAGAACAATTTATTTAAATAAAATTTTTTAAATATATTTTCCATTTTAGTCAAAAATGAAGATATTTTTAGATAAAACAGTTATTTGGACTTACATAACAAATTTGAGTCTATAAATTTTAATGGAGTCTTACGCGCATCTCATACCTCAATAAATTAAGGAAGAATACAAAAAAAATCTCCTCCTTTATATAGGTACATTTCAGTTCACGCAATTCACAATAGAATTTTTCATTGTAAACATTTCTACTGTTAAAGAATGTATACTTTGTCAAAAATGTGACATCTCTTTTCTCTCAATTTCTCACATTTTATTGAATTTAATTTTATACTCTCATTCTTTTGTATTCTCTATTAGGCGACAAGACAACAAATACCTTTATTGCAATATAAAAAATTTTGCTCTTTTGAGCAAAAAAGCCTCCAGGAGTACTTTTCGGCTTTGTATTTTATTCTTTTTAGAAAAATTTCTCATGTTTTTCTGTTTGAATTATTTATTTTTGTTTTTAGTTGAAATTGAAGATTCTGAAACCTACATTTGTTTTAAGGTACATATTTAAGTTAAATAATCTCTGGCACTGGTAGTCCAATTATTTCTCTTGAATGCAGAAAGTAGGCACTTTCCTCTTATGAAACCAAAAGACGAAAAGAGAAAAAATAATCTCTGGAACTGTTAGTCCAATTATTTCTCTTAAATGCAGAAACCTAGCACTTTCCTATTATAAAACCGAAAGAGAAAAATATATTTTTCTTAAGCCGAAATCATTCTTTAAACATTTATATATAGAAGAAACTTATACTTACGTGTATATTATTATAAAATTATTTTCCGATATACAACATATAGATACATAAACATATTCTATATACATAACGATATACCATATTATACCTTGCCCAAACTATAATACAATATATTCAATTATACAATAAATATTTATATATAATAATTTTCTTGAGTATATTACAAATTGTTATATAAAATTAAATTACAAAACGTTTATAGAATAAGAAAATTTCATATTAAATTTTAGTATTCCATATTATAAGTTAGAAAATAAAATCTTGTTAGAAAAGTTTTTTTTTTATTAAATTGTTTATGTTATGAAAAATCAATTACCCTCCTATATATACATATGTATACAGGCACTAAGTACTTAATATAAGACATGCAAGTATAATATACTTAGGTATAGGATTACAGAGATCTGAAAATTGATTTTAAAAATTTGACACCACTTAATTTTAAAAGTTTTAAATAGAAAAAATTTCAAAGTAATATTCAATTATATTATATTATGTTAGTGGTATTGTATTTGTATGAGAAGCTAAGAGTCACTCTCTTATAATATTTTGATATTAAAAAATTCAATTTAAAATTATATTGAATTGAATCAAGTACTATCAATTGAAATATGACTATTATATTGTATATTGTAGAACACAAAAGATACGGGCAGAAAAATACTTCCTCTCCAACCATAGAAGGCAGCGATGGTTTATTGTAGTCCTCCCATATCACACTTATAATATCTCATTTTTGCAAGTAATACCCGAAGGTATTCTTGAGGAAGTTCAAGAGAAGATGAGAAAGTCCCGCTTAAACCATTTTCGCCGTCTGATAATCATAGCAGTTTGACAATTTTGATCCATCCCTAACAGCAGAAAAGAAAGAAAACTTTCTTGAGCAGGATGGAGTGAACAAATTCGCATGATGACTTCCCTCAAAAGCCTAACCAGAGAAAATTCCATTCCAAAATGCCACTTCTGCCTTTAATGCCAGACATTTACCATCCACAGAATGGAAAGTATAATCATCAAAATTAGTTATTTGAAGGGCCATTTTGTAATACTTAATTATGATAATTTTTTCCCGCCAAAACAACTCTAATTTTCTGCATTTTCAGAATTCAACGATTATTATTATTTTTTTCATACAAAATTTTATAAAAATTACTTTTTTTCAAAAATTTTTAAGATAACACAACAATTTTTTGCTAAAGAAATAGACTTGTCACCAAGATCAATTTGCGAATTAAAATTGCAATTTTCTGTTCTTACACGAAATCTACGAATTTCGTAAACAGATTCACTCACATTCACAGAAGATTCACATTTCTACTGGCTTAGAAAGCATATAATATTTTTAAATCAATTGAAACGATTAACGAATAAGTAGATAAAAATTTATTTCAAATAATTGCATATATAAAATGTGCATTCAACCAAAATTAAAATTTATTTTAATAGTGTATTTTATTTAAAATATAAAATAAATTTTATTGAAAGGATTTTGTAAATGAACTATACTTAATATACTTATACTTCATTCAGGTTCATTTAAATAATCCTCTTTTTTGCACAAATTAACATTACTCGTAAGTATTAATAAAATATTTATTTTACATATACAAAATCATTCATACATATTAAAGGATTATAGAACCTTCTAATAATAATAAAGTCATTTTAATATAAATCCATTAACACTACTTTATTATATTGTACAATAAGTTGATTTTATTGTAGATTATTTACTTTTACACTTGGATTTACATTATTTTCACAAAAAAATGTTTTTTCCACATTCAATTCAATAAAAGTAATTTTCATATAGTGTGAAAACTATTCAACCAAAATCATTTAGATTTTAATTTTATATAAACGCTTACAATATTAATAAAGTGTAAAGTTTACTTATTGTAGGTGCATATTATATGCTTTTGCAAATTACACAGGTTCATTTATATATACGAGTACTATTATCGTTAATTCACGTAGCACAATATGAATTGAAAATATTTTAAATTAAATGAAAACTATAAGAGAAAAAGGCATTTACAGAACTTTTCAATGTAGAAAAATAAATATTTTCTTAAACTTAAATATAATTTATAATTGTATAATTAAAACAACCTTTGCAATCTAAATTTCGAATTTGTAGATTTCAATATTGCCAACACAAGCATGAAATCAAAGCAAATTTGAAAAGCAAATTCAATGAAAGCGGACCCAGTTTTACTATTATTTCAATTCTTTTAATTTTCGAAGAACGTCCTCAAATATTTCATATACAAATCCTGCATTTCTCAATATTTCTATTTTGTATATCTTAAATTTTAAATTCAAATTAAAAAAACTAAAATTTTGTTGTAAATCTTTAAATAATTTCATAAAAAGAATGAGAAATTTTTCGAAAAAGTGCAAATTTATCAAAGGATTCCGATTACAATAAAATAATTCCATATTATATAATATAAAAAAAATTTTACTTCCACTTTTGATTGATATTCTCATAAAAGTACGGCAATGAAAACAAAAAAAAAAATGTATAACAAATAATATTTTTTTGAATAAATTTATTGTTATACAAAATATTTTTATAAAATTTCTGTTTATTCTTAATGAAAGCAGATAAATATTTTTTTCCAAGTTAGTAGAAAAATTTAGAAATATTTTGAATGTCGTTTCATTTTTTTTTCGCAATATTCGAAATATTTGAATTCATAAATAATTAGTCCTTATTCGAAAAAAAAATTCAATAACATAGATAATTATTACAAGTTACCGAAGATTTTCTTAAAAACTTTTCCACTGTCTCAACTTTCAAGGCTATTTTGCCTTAAATGAGTAACTTATAATTATTTAATTAATTACTTATAATATTTTTTATATGAAAATAAATGTATAGAATTTATGGATATCTACCTCTCTTCGGAAAACGGAAATTATACTGGCCACTGTCCTGTTTTTTGTTGAAATTATAAATTTAATCCTAAAGTTCTTGAAAGTGTAAATAAACTTGCAACTGACATACATCAAAATTTTTAATCATTACAGTTATCATAAGTAGAAAATATTTCTCTAAATTTCAATTTTTATTTTCTCTTCATCTGAATATTTCTCTACTGAAGCTTTAACACCTTTATAATCAAATTAACTCTTTTCCTCTCTCTCTCTCTTTCTCTCTTTAAAATATTATTTTCACTTTTGATCGTACTTAAAAATTTAGATACTCTCTTTATTTTCTCTCATAATAATTGTTGAATTTAAATAATTATATACTGTTATCTGTATAACATATTACTATTCCTAGTAATTACTAATTACTAATTAGTAATTAGTAATCTTGATCTAATACACTAATTATAAGAGAATATCGTATACACTAATTATCGCATATTTTAAAATTTTCCACTCTCACTATAGTATACATTAAATTATTTAAAAACTTAAAAATGAATTCAACTAGTATAACAGTTTTTTTTTATTTTTGTACAAATTATTATAATTAGTGTACAGACTGTATAACAGTTCGTATAACAAATAAAACGATCGTATATTTTAAAATTTTATACTCTTACTACACCATATTAAATTATTTAAAAACCTAAAAATAAATTCAACTAGTATAACAGTTTTTTTTATTAATCTACAATATTGTGATTATAAACTTATACCGAGTGATTGTAAATACAAAATTTTGAATAACATTTTTAACAATAAATGAACAAAAAAATAGTTGAACAGGCAGAAAATGGGAACCAAAATAATATTAAATAAATTGACAAAATATTATAACAAAAAAATGAACAATACAAATTTAAGACAGATCCTTTCAATGAGAGTTAAAAAAAACAAATTACAAAAAAAAAATTGATATTACATATCCAAGAATGAATTTTATATACCTACAAAGACACCAAGTCCTCGAGATACGACAATCTTCTAATACGACATTTCGAGTTACGACATGATATAAATTTAAACCATTTTTATTCGGCTTACGACACTAATCCCTGATACGACATTAAAAATTTTATTGATTTTTGAATAAAAATGTCTAAAGCATATTCTTCAATAATGAGCTCTTTCGGTACACGATATTGTACATAACCATGAACACCAGTTTCTTAGGTCATTGAGTTTACTAGGTAGGTAACGAGCCTACCGTATAATATAAAATAGTTTGTCTAATTCACTTTTTGTATCATGAGATTGTTTTTCCTCCTCAAACGACAATTGGAGTTACGACATAAATTTTTGAAACGAAAAATGTCGTATGGCGAGGACTTAGTGTACATAATACATATGTATGTAGTCGTATGTAATTTTTGTACACCTACCGATGAAAGAAAACACAAATCTTTTGTGTTTTACAATATAGTTTTCATCATCATATTCATTGAAATTCTCCTAAAAGTAGGCTCATGCGTAAATTTAAAAAAAAACAAGAGAAAAACAACAAACAAATAAAAATTATGTAGAATAAATTTTCCCGATGTGCTTTAGTGATGATAAAAAAAACATGATGATGATGAAAATGATTACAATTCATAAAAGAAATTCAAAAATAAAAAAAAAATAGCAAAAATTTTTCTTGTACCCATTTTTATACTATTACAATTTTTCAACACAGATTATGTTTTCCCTTTCTTACATGTTATTATATATAAAGATCCTTGTTACAGTCAATTGAATAGGTAATTCGAGAAAAAACCAGAAAAAAAACAAAAAATAAAAATTATAAGGATGACAAGTCATAAGATCTTTTAACAATTTCAACCTTGTATAATCAAAGTTAAAAAGAAAATTTCTTTAAATGTATGTACTCGTACATATCTATGTACATATGTACACACAAATATATAATGTATAGCTTTAAGTTCATATATAGTTTTGCACATTTCTCTTGTTCATTTAAGCTTAAATAACCTGGTTCACTTCATATATTTTAATTTTTTTTTTATCACAAACATTCTTATGTGTAATGATAATAGAATTTATATTATATGTAAAAATATTTATGTATTTCTGTACCTACATATAAATGAAAATTTTTCCTTTTATACACTGGAAAAAAAAAATGTACAAGCAGACTGTCAAAAAATTTTTCAAGTCTACAAATCTCATAACACCGATTTTTAAGTATAAGATTATTAAAAATAAGATTTTAAGATTTTTGAAACCCATTCAATGGTAGTACGGTAATAGGGTAAATGCCATTGGATGAAATTTTTTCAAGGCCCGTCAAGAGATTTCTTTCAGGAAGTAAAGCCATCTAAAAAAGAAACTGTTTTCTAAAACAATCCCAAAAACAAAAGTTGTAGCACCTTCAAACCCTTTACAATCAGGTACCGTATATATGATTGTATAAGGAGACCTTCAGTTGTGATGGAAAATCCATTTAACTGCAAGAAGAATAATAAGCAAAAGGGCCTGCTTCAAAATTTCCAATTTTACAATAGACAAACCGCTGACATGATAATAAATTTGACTGTGTTGGCTGAGAACTCAAATCTGAGTAGAAATATAATATGCTTTATGAGTTCGGAAGGTTCAATTCTTGACATGTATTGTGAAACATGTGTGGTTACAAATTTAATATAGTTTTATTAATATTATCCAATTTTAAATATGAGTACCTATATTGTGCATATAGGAAGTATGATAAAACCATTGTTTTTGGCATAATTCGTTTGTGCCATCAAAAAAATTATAAATTTTTGTTTAAAATTTTAACAAATTTTTTTCTGTGTACATTTTTATAGTTTCGATCATAACAATTTTACTTTTACAAGAAAAACTTATATAATAGACTACTGCAATCAATTATTATCTTTGCTTTAGTCTTCAAATTCTATAATATATATATAAATATATAAATATTATGTAATGGAAATTTGTCATTCAAATTGGAATAGATTTACATAATATATGCATACATATATATGTATTTTAAATTATTTGTATAACATTTGTAATTTTATTCAAATTTTACAATTTTTCTTCATATAATAATTTTCTTTTCTTCTTTATATGTACTCGTATAATATTAAAAGTTCAATTCTGTTTTTAATTAAAATATTTAAAGAAAATTCAAGTATATAAAATTGTGAAATTTAAGATAAAGATGAAATATTTTATATATGTATATGTATGTAATATTGGACATGATTTTATTATATTGTTTGAGTTTTTTAGGAATAATTAACTTCAAACCGCGTCAGGGTCACGTTGATATTTTTTCTGTTTGTATTAATGGTATTATCTTTGAGGAGATAAATTGGGTTAAGTTTCTTGGGCTCATACTTGTCAGTTGCTTGATTTGGAATGCTTATGTTTAAATGTTAATTACCAAACTTAAGGCTTTTAATGGTCTTATATACAAAAACAAAAACAAATTTTCACACTTGCTTAAAATTTAAATGTATTATTGGTTGATTGATTCTGGTACTGCAGTGTAGGGTAGTGGAACTGGAATTAACAAGCTACAAAACTACCAAAACAAAATTTCAAAAAATATATTTGGCCTCCCTATTGTAAATATAGCACAGTCGACTTATATTATTCGAAACCTATTTTGCCTCTAACTGGCATATAATTTTTAGCAGCTTTTATTTGTATTTAAAGTGCTTAAAAAGTTCAATTATTCCAATATCTCTTCTATTCAGCAATAACGCCTATAATTTTTACTACTATATTTTTTCAGATGATAATACATACTCTGTTTTCTCAATGAGTTTCCGTTGCTGGTCCAAGGTTGTTTAATAGTTTACCGGTGGAATTGAAGGCAGTCTCTACAAATTTTAGAAACTTATTAATTCATACTAATGGGCGAGGGAACAATTGTATATTTTCACTGTATACATATTTTTACTGTATGTTAATTAATAAATTAATTAATTTTAAGAAACAAAAACTAATTGCCATACTCTAAATCATGGATGTCAAGACTTTTGAAACTATGGGCCAATTTTCAATATTCTGTATGACAAAAGGGCCACAAAATACCATTTAAAATAGTAAATAACATAACCTAAAAATTTCGATAGCCATCTATTGCAAAAAAAAATGGAACTTAGTCCCTTTCCACACAAATTTTAATAGTGATAAATTTTTCTTTTGGTCAAATAATTTTTCATACTACAGCCACCAAATATTTTTTTTGGCCAACAAAATCAAAACAGTTTAAACCATAATAATATTTTAACAATTCGTTTTAGAGGGCCGCACCAAAATAAGAAAATGGCCGCATGCGGCCCACGGGCCGCACTTTTGACATCCATGCTCTAAATGATTTTAACTTTGAAAAAAATTTCTTTGAAAACGTGCTGTAATTTTACCTAAACATTTGAGATTTTAAAAAATTTTAATTTAGAGTAATTGTACCGAAAATATTACACAAAGTAAAGTATTTGTGCCAGACAAATTTCATCTGAAATTCACAATTCATTTTACAACCGATATACTTATACTTTTGAAAAATAATATTCATTAATTATTTAGAAATTTATTTGATCTTAATTCAATTTTAACATTTTCAATTATGGAATAAATTAAATGAATAATTAAATTAATAAAATATCTTTAAGTAATTCTAAAATTTCAAAGAATTAAATATGAGAAATTCTTCTAAAATTTGAAAAATTAGAAAATTTATGTAATTAGTTAAGAGCAAAGATTCAAAATAAATTTCTCCAAAATCAAAATATTTTAACCACAATATTGGTAAAACACAAAATTTTTAAAAGATTTTTTGAAAAAATTTCATTTTAATTTTATTTATATATAGTTTTAATTTAATTATTTTTTAATAATAAATTTTTTTCTTTATAAAATATTAAAATATTTTCATAAAAAATTTCCCTTCCTCATATTTTCATCAAAAAATAATAATTAATTCAATAAAATTTAAAAAAAAATATGAAAATAAACAAAATATTTTTCGAAAAAGGACAATAAAATAAAAAAAAATTTCTTTTCAGTATTTTACCAAAAAAAAAACAAAAAACACAAAAAAATAAAGAAAAAACAGCAATAATATGCTTGAATGAATTAAAATTAAATTTTATTTTATTTTTAAAGTGTAGGTCAAGTGAAAAATATTTAATCTTAATTTATACAAAAAAAAATAAAATATAAAAGAGAATTAAAATCTTTACTTTATTTTTTTTTATCATATTTAAATAATTCAATTTGTATCCTTTCAAGAGATATCAAACACTATTCGTCCTTTTATATTTTTTTCTCTGTTCAAGAATTTTATTTATAATCTTTTTATAAAGTCTTAGAAAATTAAAGTAAAAAATCATAAACTTGATTATCTACCAAAAGATTTTGTTAAAATGAATTTAAAATTACGGGTATTACGGGTATTCTTATATTTTGTTAGTTACAAAATTTGTTATTTTAAAATTTTTCAATAAAATATGAATATGGTATGAGTACAATTCTCGAGTCTCTACTGTATAAATAGTAATTGTTGCATAAAAATGAAATAAATTAAAAAAATATTTTGTTAAAGTTAATTGCATTATCATTACATTGCTCTATGTTTTATTAAAAAGTTTTTATTTATTTAAAGAATAATTTAAAATTCACTTACAAAAAGTTTTGCAGTATTCAGTTAAATAGTGTAAACTATTTTGTATAAGAAAAATTTAATTGAAAACAAGTGAAGTAAAAGAGACCAAGAAAATGGCAGGTCACCAGTTTAAATTCAACAGTTGGTGAGAAATAATATTCAACAGTCTATTATGGTTCCTGAGTTTTTCAATTCAACGTCGGGCATTTTTGAATTGATGGGACGAAATTATTTTTGCTTGCAATTGAACAAGAAAGGTTTCTCTAAATTTGTTTGATGGCTACACCAAAACTAAAATGCTAATCTTAATATAATTTTTTGGAAAACCTTAAAATAATTACAAATGATTAATATTAATTGTAAATAATTAAATCACAACATTTTTCGTAGCATTGCAAATTTAATTACTTTTGTTTTTGATTGAATATATGTATGTACATACATATTTGAAAATTTAATGTATAGTTTTTAATATACATACATACTTACATTAAAATAAAACTGATCCAATTCGGAACTTCAAATGCATTCCGTATTGAATTCATATTAATGTCTTTATTTATTAATTAATTAATAATTTTTACACTAATAAACTTTTGTAAATTAAAAATTAAACACAAAAATGACGTTTTGTATAAATTTTTAAATTTTTATTCACAATATTTCGAAACAATTTGATGACAGCTTGTTGAATTCACGCTATTGGTAATGTTTACACATCGTTACTTTAGAATTTACAAAATGAAAAAAATCATGATCAACAATAAATTTTTATATTAGAAAAATTGTCATTTCTATGGTTGAAAACTTTGTTAAAATTCCAATGTTTAAACATAAAAATTTTTAAAAGTGTACATATATTATTAAATTAAAAGAAAAATATTTTTATTATGTCAATAAAAAAATAAAAATTTTCTCCACTTAAATTCAGTTTAAATTTATTAAATTGCTTACAATTTATTGTCATATAAAATAGTTTTTATATAAATTTTTCAGAATTATAATAAAATAAATTTTCATATTTATTTCGATTTTTAGTTTTTCACCTACCAAAAACAAATGTTTTCTTTTTTTGTTTTATATAATAAAAAGATATTCGAATAAAAAAAAATAAAAAAAATTAAATAAAATTTTCAAAAACAGAAACTTTTTTCACTTAAAAAATCATTTCTTTGGTTAAATTCCATTTCCCATCTACTCTGATGATGGATAAGGATGTCAAACAAAAGATAAAATACCAATAATAACAAAATATAAAACAAAATATTAAAGGAAAGAATATAATCTTCTTTTGTGATATCCTTTTCTTTTCTTTTATTTTCTTTTAGTTTTTTTTTGGTTTTGTCTCTTTCATTCTCTTTTCCTCTTCTATCTTTTTAACTTATATACAATTTGACATCCTTCGAAAATACAATAACTTAATTTAAATTGAAAATCTGTTTAGAAAATCATTTTGCCCCAAAATAAAAAAAAGAATTTCAATAAGAATGTTCAGATGAACATGTAATGTTATAATATATAGATATAATTATATATATATTTTGTATATAAATGATTTGTAATTTATTTTGATTGAGCTGACCTTCTTGAAATTCTTTTGAATTGATTTTAAATTGATGTAATATAATTTTATTTATCTGTGACTATATAAATATACTTAAATACGATACTAGACCACAGACATCAATAATATATAGAATTGAAATATTTAAATTGTTAAATATAATATTTTATACTATATAAATATATTTTTTAATCGTATTATTGGATAACCATAGAATAAATCAGAAGATCAAAAGACTGTCTTATAAGAAGAAATTTATATAAAAAAAAATTTAAATATATACATAGGTATGTGTTTTAAATTTCTTATCAATCAAAAATCTAAATTAAAATTCATTTATTTGTTGAATGTGTTAAAGTAAAATGAAATAAATTTGTTTCGTTTTTGGTATAAATTTGTTCATTTTCATATATAATTTAACATTTTTATATAAAATGTATTAATTTTATATAAAACTACTATAACACTCTATATCATCAACTATTTAAATCACACATTTACTCGTTTCAAACTCTGAGTTTTTTCGTAAATATTTTTAAGTTTATATTGTTGATTTTTACTACCATAGAGTCACATTTACTTATTTTTTCATAAATGACTCTTACATACATACGTTTAGTTTCACACACAAAATTTGTGGCCAAAAAAATTTTAAATGTAATGTAAACCATTGATGCAAGAGTCTTTGTGTAAACGCAGATATAATAATAGATGACATTATACAGCAAAAAAATATATATGTACGTATTTAAAATTTTTTTTGTATAGACGAATGTTGTGTATATAACCGTAAATTATACAAAAAGACTTCAAAATTATGAAACAACTTTTTTTCTCAACATTTTATAAATGGAAAATATTGAAACTTTTTTTTTATATTTTATATAAAAATTTCTAAATAAACTGTAAATGAAGATGAAATTATATTAAGAATATCAAATTTATCAAAAAAAAAAAAATAAATATAATAAACTTACGTAACACACACATATACAATTAACAAATATATTTTATCTATATGAACTTTGACAAAGTATTGAAAAACTTTACCACTTCATTTTCGTAATTTTATCGTATTTTTTTTATGTGCCCCTTTAGGCAAACAGAAAAAGTAAAGAAAAAGTTTCCTCTACTTTAATTGTATTTCTCTTTTCTTCTTATTCTTGATAAGTTATAGAACAGAAAAAATAACCAAAAAAAAAGCAAAAACTAAGAAAACATCTTAAAATACTAAAATTGTCACAATTGAAAGTTAATAAATTGATAAAGATGATGTGAAAGTGTTTAATAAAACTTTTTAATTTAGAAATTTAACTAATTTAGATCAAGATTATTAAAAATAAAAGTATGAAAATATGTACATGTATATTGGTATATTATAGCAAATTTAAAAGAAAGGAAATTTAATTAGAAGTTTGAATTTTTGCTTTCAAGAAAATAAATCGTATTTGTTTTATCACAATTTAAAAGATTCGCTTAAATATTTTATAAATGGGAAATTACATTAAATTTCAAAAAATTACATAACCTATCGCATAACCTATCTATCACCAGCAGAGTTATGGAGAGAAATAATTGTGCAAATTAGTTCCGATAGATGGTCTTTTATTTTTATATTAAAATTAATTGTCAAAGTACATTATATTTAATCATTTGTCACTTATTTTCCATTATATTTTCAAAATTGAAATTTATAGATCAGTTTTTAATCTTCTTGTAAGCAATTATACAATTAGTAAATTTTAAAAATTAATAATAATAAAATCAAAAATAAATTTAAATTATTAATAATTTTTTTCTTTTTTCTACTTTTAGATTTGTTCCCTTCAGTTGTTTACAACGCAACAATAAAGAAAATATAGGACTTCAAAAAATATTACAACATTAAAGTTTCAAAATATTTCAAATATTGTAAATATGATTATAAGAAGAACGAGGACAATAAGAAGGATGAAAATTTCTATAGTAGCGGCTGGATTATATTTTAAAAAGAAAAGAAATAATATAACTGAATAACAAAAAAATTCATAAGAAACTTTGCTGGATCATTAAAACAAAAATTCTTTTTAGCTACAAATGTTAATTTTTATATACATATGTATTTATAAATTTTCATCGATATAGTTCCCGTATGTTTATATCATTTATTTGGAATTGAATGGAATTTCAATTGAATTTATATTATAATGGGATTACGTAATAGAACAAAATCACGCAAATTAATTTGGAAATTATTTCTAGAATATTTAGTTTTTACGCTATTTAGTTTGGGTAAGTTTGAAATATTTAAATATCAAATATATTTTAATCAAAAATTTCCATTTCTCATTGAAGGCAGTGGAATTTCTATTATTTGAATCAATTTAATGTCAGAGAAAAATTTTAAAGAAAGAAAGTTCAAATTCAGATAATATTATAAATCAATTAACAATTACGAGCGTTAAATGAAAGAAATTCATTTACAAAATCTAAGAAACTGTTTCGTTCAAGTCTAACAAGATAGTTATTATAAAATTTTTAAACTAATGTAACGATATCGAATATCTTAAAGCATTCCTTCCTTAATTTACACTTCCATACATACATAGTTTTCTACAGAATTTCAAATCTCTTGTGTATTCTATTTAAAAACAAAAAAAAAATTCTAACAATTTGTTAAAAACTATTACTTTGACATAAAATATTACACTTTTAAAATTATGAGTGCAAAAAAAAAGGAATATATATATATATATTTCACTCTGCAATGAAAAGAGCACAGCTAATATAAAATTTATAATATATACTGGGGAAATAAAAAATTTTATTTGTCCTTTGAGGATATTAGAATGTAATAGTGACTATGTTAATATACAAAAGTGTGTATTCTTATTCATCTTGTTGAATTATACAGAAAATTATTGTTTAAAAGTGTAAAGGGGCATGTTTTTTTACTCTTGGTTGACTTACTTCGTGAAATATTAAAATTATTTCACAAATTGGTAGCAATAGTTACAAAATCCATTTATTAATTTGCGATTTTGTACGATAGAATTATTTTAATATTAATAGCTTTTAAATAAATAATTGAATTAATATAAATTTTAACCAATTTTATTTAAAATCAATATTTGCTGTTATAGGTTTTGCTATCTTTAGACTGATATTTTGAATTTTCTTTGGTAATGATAAACAAGCAAATCTAATATTATTCTCAATAATTTATTATATTTAATTATTTTTTTTACTTTATTTTTAGATTATGTATATGCAATACGAAAAGGTAGATTAATGATACCAAATGCCTTTACAGCATTAAGTGGTGATTTACATGTTCAATTACAATTAATAGAAAGTCTTATAGAAAATTTAAATGGAACTTTACATTTAGAAATAAGTAAATTAAAAAGGAATAATGAAAAGGAACAAATTGATAATGTGCCTCTTCATCCAGATCCACGTAATAATGTAACACAAATAAGTATACATTGTTCAAGGATTTATCGTGGTGGTGATTATGAAATTAAAATAACAACTGATAATATCAATGAAAAATTAGATGAACGTTTAACTCAACAATTGGATGTTAGATGGCCACAACCAAATATAACAGTTAATGCAGACTTTTTTGGTACATATGAACAAGCAGTTGATTTTAATTTAACATTTCCCGAAGTTAATTGCGATTTAGAGAAATTTTTTATGGAATTTGATAGAACTATAATAGTACCAGAATTTAAATTAGAATTAGTATTTTGTGGTCCAGATAAAATATGTTCAAATAATAATCAAAATTTATATTCACAACAAAAATCAAATGATCTAGAAAATTCAATAGAAAATTCAAATGAAACATCACAAGTAAATATTTTATATAGTGAAACAATAAAAGGATATCCTAGAAGAAGAGAAGTTAAATTAAATTGTGAATTATTTGGTTTAGCTGGTTTTTATGCGATACGTTTAAGAGCATTAAATGGTGTACCATCATATGTATCAGCAATCCGATATTTAAGAATTGATTGGAATGAAAAATATGTTTTTAATGTCCATGCTAGAAGTATATTTCCATGTGATCCACATACTGGTGTTGGTGTTCTATTTGAGTATCCAACATGTATATTAGATCAAGCAGATCGTATACGTTTATATGCAAAATTAAGAGCCGATGTAATTAGTTTACAGCCACCAACATCATTACATTATGTTACTGAGCAACGTGTTATTAAAGGTCAACATTCATTATATTTTGATTGTGAATTTTTTTCGGAAAAATATGTTGAATACTGTTTTGTTTATGTAAGTCAAGCAATATCTGGAGCTGTTGCAGATATTCGCATGGATTGTGTACCAACTTTGCCTGTTTCAGGTAATAATACAAAATATAAGTAGTGATAAAATATACAAGTAGTATCTGATTATTATTATTAGATTTTTTGCAAGTATCACTTCATCATATTATTTTTAAATTTGCTTTATATGCATGAATAACAAATTTATTTTTTGTTATAGATTTGGATAGCGGCGGATGGGGTAATTGGAGTGAATGGACACCATGTTCAACAACGTGCTCTAGTGGTACACAAAATCGTTATAGATTATGTGATTCACCTCCTCCACGATATGGAGCTAAATTTTGTGAAGTATGTTAATAAGTAAAAAAATATTTAATAATGAAATAAATTTTACAATATTGTCTTTGTGTTAATTTAAAAGGGCTCAGCGGTTGAAACAAAATCTTGTGGTAAAAAAATCATAGATGATACATGGGATTGTTTAGGAATTGAAACAACTACAAGTAGTAATGTCTCAAATGAAGTTATATCAGAAATTGGACCAGGTTGTAGATGTGGTTGTATCGTACATTTGGGTATATCAAAACCAAGACGTATACTTGCCGCTACGGCACAAAGTTGTCCAGGCAGATCATTTTGGTTAATTCAAGTAAGAAATTTATTAACAATTTCAATGTACTATTTAAAAAAAACATAAAATTTTAAATAAAATTTAGGCTGATGACAATAGAAGAATTAAATTTACAATGGACTTTTTTCGATTATTATGTTCCGGGCAATTCATTAAAATCAGAGATGGTGATTCATTATCATCAAATTTAATGTCACAGTATGTTGGTGGTAGTAAAATTTATCCAGAACCATTAATATCAACTGGTACACAAGTACTTGTTGAGTTTGTATCTGATGAATTAGAATTGAGTACAGATGAATGTCGTGGAGGATTTTTAGCACATGTTCAAACAATAGGTAAATTTATCTAGTTTTTAAATAAATAAACAGTTTTTATGTTAATAAAACACTTTTTATTTATATACAAAACAGATCCAAATATTTTAAATGTAACAGTCATATCAATTCGTGCTATCAAACAGAAACCACAACCAATAGTTAAAACATTTACTATTGTTCATTTAACAGCTGTGATATTTGCAAGCATTATTATTATTATTAGCGCTTTACTAGGTGAAAATCTTTACAAAAATAATCAATAATTAATCATTAATAATAAAATAAAATAATTTTATTATTTTAGGAGCTCAATATGTGCTTAGATATAGAAAATATCATTTAGCAATGAGTAAAAGTGATCAAGATTCACCAATACATACGCCAAGAGCATCAATAGGTTCATTGCATCATCCACCATCTAGAGCTATATCAACGTCAACTTTAATATCTGACGTTATTTATTTAGTAAAAGTACGACCAAAAAATAAAGTGAAACATAAAATTTTAAGAGAAAGTATCGATATTGATGCAATAACAGTTGATGCTAGAGACAAAGATGATAATAATTGGTATATAAAAAATAAAAATATTTTATTAAAATTAAATTAATTTTATTCTTCTTTTATTAAGTGATGATACTAGAAGTCAAGATAGTTCGCAAACTTTAACTAATATAAGTATAAGTAATGATAAAACAAATGAAACAACTGATAAAGATATCGATTCACCATCACCGAAAGGATGTGGATCAATAGGATCAAAATCACAACGTAGTTTAAATAGTATTTCATGTGAAAGTTCAAATAATGGTACCGATTCAACATGGAGCAAAGATAGATCAATGGAAAAAGCAAGATCAGAAATTATAAGAAGAAAATTTTTACAAAAATATCGTAAAGAAATTGGTATATCTAGTTCAAGTGATGCTGATTCAATGGAAAATATTCAAGAAAAAACAAGATTTTTAAGTGCTAGTAATGCAACACTTACAAAAGTATAAAAAACAATAATTTTAATATTGAAAATTAAATAAATTAAAAATTTTTTTTTCAATTTTGGATTTTTACAAAACAAAAGGGTTGCTATTCACCATCATCAAGTATTATAAGTACAGCAACAATACGTTCAACTAATCCAAAAGAAAGTAAAGATAAGAAAAATCGTGAAAAATTACTTTCAAGACCAGATTCTGAATTTTCTTTAGGAAATCCAGAAGAATTAGAATTAGATTATTATGGTATGGTAACTATCGATTTTCAAAAAAAAAAGAGCACATACAAACACACAAATCAATTTTTTTAAATCTTAATTTAATCATAATTTTTTTTTATACTTATATACAGATTACAATGTAATTAACGCTGGTGCAGCACCTGGTTCTTATTTAGGTATGGATCCTGCTTATTTAGTATGGATACCACCACTTGAACCACATTATGAAGAAATATTACCAAATTTTAATGAAATAAATCCTGGTAGTAATACTGAAACACCAATTGATACCGATATACCAGAATTACCACCAACAAATAATTCATCATCATCATCATCATCATCATCAGCAATGAAAATTGATTTGAATCATGAAAATGATATTAAAAAAGCATTATTACAAAAAAATGTTGCAGCTACATTATTAAAAGATAATACATCAGCTGATATACCAAAAACACCAATATTAGGTAGAAAAAAACGTTCATTATCAATAAAACATTTAGAATGTGAACCATCTGAAATTATACCATTAAATGAAATAATTATTAATTCAACAACATCTAATACAACATCATCAACAACATATAAAGAACCATTAATACAAACATCAAATTTACAAATATCAAATAAAAATGTACGTCGTCATATTTATAATAATAAATATGAAGAAATTGAAAAGGAAACAAGTGTTGTAAAATCACCAAGTGATTTAGAAATTTATTTAGATGATATTAGATTTGCAGATGATGATACTGACACCGATATAAATATTGTTTAAGTTCTAGACAGTAGACATATTTAATATTTAATTTAATTAATTATTAAGTGCACAAATATATTATGTACATTTATATGTATGTATCATATTTATATTTTATTGTATTAATAATATTGATATATGACATAGATTATACTCGTAGGTTATAATAATTATATAACAATAATGTTTTACAAATTGTATCGAATTTTTAAATGAAACCGTACATATACAAAAATTGAATTAACATGTTTACTAAGCATAAAAAAACAGAAAATAAATTAATTTACAATTTCTTTACATATATAAAACTCGATTAAATTAAAATATAAAAAAGAAAATATTCAATATACATAAATGTTTAGTACCTTTGTATAAAATTAAATTTAAGATGTTGTTTATTTTGTTTCTGAAAGTTCTGCAAATCTGTTCTTTCTAACCGTTTAAAATACAGACAACTTCTACTTAAAATATTTAAATATCTCAATATTTATGGAAAAATAGATTGAAGAAATTTTCAGAAATAGAAGAAGCTCATCTATAAAATAGTATAAAATGATAAAATAATATTGTGCAACTTTTTATGAAAACGAATCGAATTTTAAAATAATTGTTCTATTTTTTAAATAATATATGATTATCATAATTATAAAAAGAAAAGAATCCATATGAATCATAATTATAAAGATTAATAATATCTGCCTCAACATTCAACTTTTTCATAATTTTTAGAAAATTCATAATTTGATTCATATATTTTACAAAAATTTTAATAAAGTTGAGGTACTTAAAAAATTTTACAACAAATTTTAATTCAAAGAATTTTTATTTTTATCATAACGTTGAAGAACAATAAACCAACTTATATGATTTGTTATTTGTATATATTTTTTAGCTCGAATTTAGTATGTGCATATTTTCTGATCATTTAAAATTTTAAAAACAAATATACGATATTTAAAAAGTTGTCACAATTTATTAAAATCTATATAATACATATTTAATGACATTCTACAGATTCCCAAAAATCATTCATATCATTTATTTTCTTCAATGTATATTTTTAAAATTACAGAATTTATCAATAATTAAGATTTTATTAAAATTATATTATTCACCTGATGTATAACTGAAACAGATACACCTAATATTATAATAAATTCACTTGATATAATAAATTAATCTAATCTATAAAATAAACTTTTTGTATATAATTTTTAAAAATTTTTGTAAATTTTATATTTGTACATATTTTAATATGAAGTATAATTATTATTTATTAGTGCGAAATAAATGTAATACACATACATATATGAATTTTCTAAAAGTTTTAAAGAAATAGGCATTATAAGTAACTTTCAATCAAACAAAATCAATCATATTTTAGTTTTAACCTAATTTGATATTTGCGTTCTCTATAAGCTTTTATATCTATAACACACCAAATATATAAAATTCTATCTTATATACTTATGCATGTAAATGTAATTTGTGCACCAGCCTATATAGCAGAATAGTAATTTAAAAAGAGTATGTCGTAATAATAATTGTAGGAGTTGGCCTTTAATTTTTTATTATAGAAAATGAATAATAAGCGCTATGAGCCAGAGTTTCTGCATAAAATAGAGTTTCTTTGTTTGCATATACAAATAGTTTGTAACTATGCTTTATATAGAAATTCTGATTATACAAAAGTAAAAACTAAATTATAAATTTAAATATTACACGTTTGAGATTTATTTTCATTAAAAAAAAATTATAAAGCCACTTATCTTTGGCATGTATGGGATGGTGTAATTTGAAATGTTATAACACTTAAAGTGTGAATATTTTTAATATTATAATTATTTTATTAAGCCCTAAATACTTCATATACGTATACATAAACGAAAATAATTTAAATAATTCATAAATGCGAGGCTATTAAAAAATTTAACTTACGTTTTAAAATTTCAAATTAATTTTTTTTTTTTTTTAAATGTAAATAATTAAATAAGAATTGTAAAATATAAGTGCCGTATATTTAATTTTATTTAAAATCAATAAATTTTCAAGTCAAATATAAAAAGGTTTATATAAAATAAAAAAATTTATAGCTTTTGTGTGCAATACGAGTATTTGTCATTCTTTTTGGTTTTTATTATATTTTGTAATAAATAAGAATTAACTAAGTATTTATATATAAGATAAAAAATATTTCATAAGAATATTTAAATCAATAATAAAATTATGACGAGGAAAAAATCGAATGATCGAAAAAATTTCTAAAATCAAAATTAATTTAAAGCTTTTTTAGAAAATCAAAAATTAGCAAATAAAAATTTATTTTCAATTTTTTTGTTTTTTTTATTTTATAAGCTATAAAGTCAAAAAATTTTCTTAGAGACTGAAAACAAACAAAGTGTTATACAAAATTCCAAGTATTTTTTTATTTTAATTTATTAATTATTTTTAAATAATTTTATTTAAATTATTAATTTTTCGGAAAAAATGTATTTAATATATTAAAAAAATATTAGAGAAAAATAAAAATATTTATAAAAAAAAAGAAATGTGTATATAAAAATATTAAGTGAACTGTAATAACCATAATAGTATTAAGGGAAAATTTATGTAATAAATTATTTATACATATATATATATATAAGTATATATATATTATATATAATATTTATTTTAGAATTATGTACTCTTATTATTATATAAAAGAAAATTTCATTTATTTATTGCTGTCCTATATATATAATTATAAAAAAATGAAACAAAATTCGTTATGAAGGAAAAAAAAATATTGATAAAAAGAAAAATAAAATATTTTCCATTTTATAAATCACGTTTTATTTTGTTCTTAATTATTCCACTCCGAATTAAGGATCAAATTAAGATATTAAATTTAAATAAATTCTTCCAACTGTTTGCTTTCTTTTAACTTCTTTAAAAGTTCAGCTTACACCAACTCTCGAAACAAAAAATATTTGCTATGAGTACTAAAATAGTAAAAAAAATAAATTATAAATTAAGTTCTAAAAATATTGAAATAGCAAAGATCTCTACCTAAAGTATCCCAAATCTAATATAATTTTATCGGTTAAAAATCAAATTTTAAATTACAGATGCATGATCCAAAATACATATATGAAAAGGTTTGTGTCTTTAGTATATTTGAAATATACGATAAGCATGTGTATAAAATAAATTTCATCCCGTATGCGTGTACGAGTATAATATTATTCCTACATCTATATTTTCCTATTACTTTCTGCTATAAAACAAAAATAGCAAAACAATTTTCGGAATTCGTATGTCACTTATTAAAGTGTTACCAGAAATAATTATTCTTGAAATATATTTTCATATAATATTGTATATTCTAAAATATAGGTACATATATATATCTGCAATATAACAATATACCTCGGTCTCGCTTCAATGGTATTACCAACACCGTTTTTTATGTTCCACATAAATTTTTGTTTTGATTTTTTCATTAGTCTTGTAGTTTAGTTAAATTATCCTCTTATGTCTCCCATGTCATTTGACAATTTGTTGAAGTAAAAAACACTTTTCGTTTTCATATTAAGATAAAGATCAGATCAAATACAAATATAGATTTTTTCTCACGATTTTAACAATCAAAGATATTAGTACTTATGCTTATAAAATAAGTAATTTGATTTTGTTTGCTGCATTGCAAAATTTACTTTAGAAAATCAATGCAATTGACTCGAATACTGACATTTTGCTAATTCATTAATAAAAATTTTTAAATTGGAATTGAACATCACAAAATGGTTAAGAATCTAGTTAAATATTATGAACCTATATACTAAAAATTTAAATATTATATAAATTTTATTTAAATATTTTTTATCCTTTTATTTATTAAGGCATAATTGAAAGTTTAAACAAAATGACAGATAATTTTACACACCTGGCATTTCCATATTTTTAAGTTTTATTTTTGTTTTTATATTTTTTTTATTTCGCGGCAAAATTTGTTTTTGTCAGACACTTCACTTTAGTCCTTTTATAAAATTTTAAGCTGCACAATATAGACAAAACATTAGGAAGTTTTAAAATGTCTAAAAGGAAAAGTGAGGTTCAAGGTACACCAAACACTTTATTTAAATATTTTTCAAAAAATTTATCTCCGGCTGTAAAAGATGAAGAAAAGAAAAAGAAACTTATTTTTGAGAAAACCGAATCCAATAATAAACCAATTGAAAATGGTACACCTGATAGCCCTTTGAACGATTCCTTAACTGAATCGTTCAAAGGATTTCCAAAAACCGAAGATAAAATAGATATGGACATATCGGAAGATGTTACCGAAAACGGTAAAATTGAAGGTGGGTACATGTTTAGTACATATTAATAATTTTATGTTGAAAGAAAATGTATGTGTATATATATGTAAGTATAATTTTCCGTAGTTGCAAGTTCTATTAAACGACTAAAAGATGAAAGTGAACAAGAATCTGATTCAGAAGAGGATATTCCGAAAGCTAAGAAAAAAAGAAGAAGAATTATTCAAGTGTCTGACTCAGAATCTGGAAATGAGAATGATAGTGATCATGCTAATGTTATTCAAAAGCAATCGAAAAAGGAAAAAGTAAATTTTATATAGACTTACATACATACGTACATATTATATTTAGGTATATTTTAGAAACCTAAATTAGAAAATGATGACAAAAACCTTTCAGTTTCTGAAAAACTTTCAAAAATTACAAACTCTTCAGAAGATAACACTAAAATAATGGAAAAAATTGAAAAATCAATCAATGAGCAAGTAGAAAAATATGAACTAGATCAAGAAGTTGTATACAAGCATCAAACGTTCGATTTCCTAAAGCCGGACAAAATTAAAGATAAAAAAGGACGTCGTCCTGATCATCCAGAATATGATCCAAAAACTTTATATGTTCCAGAATCATTTTTAAATCAACAAACACCTGTAAATTCTTATAAAAATGACCGGTAAGTTTATCGAACGGAATTATGCTAATTTACCTAATATTTTCAGGGTCTACGACAATGGTGGGATATTAAATCCAATCATTTCGATTGTGTTTTATTTTTCAAAGTTGGAAAATTTTATGAATTTTATCATATGGATGCGGAAGTTGGAGTTAAAGAATTGAATTGCATTTACATGAAAGGAGACTTTGCTCATTCCGGATTCCCCGAAGTATCTTATGATAAAATGTCAAGTATTTTGATTAAAAAAGGCTATAGAGTTGCAAGAATTGAGCAAACAGAAACTCCAGATATGATGAATGAACGAATAAAAAAACAAACTAAGACTACGAAATTTGATAAAGTAGTTAAACGTGAAATATGTCAAATATCAAATAAAGGAACACAAATTTTTGGTTCACAATGCAGGGTAGCACCATATTATCAGCCCAATTATATGTTGGCTATATGTGAAACTTCATTGGATAATCACAGTGAATACGGAATTTGTTTTGTTGATACAACAATTGGCGAATTCACAATAGGTCAATTCAAAGATGACAAAAATTGTTCTCGAATCTTAACTTTAATTTCTCACAATCCTCCGGTATTTGTTTTGTATGAAAGAAATGGGATCTCAAGTAAAACACAAGAAATTTTTAAATCAGCCCTAGGTAACGTGATGAAAGAAAGTTTGTTAAGCAAAACACAGTTCTGGGAAGCTGAAAAAACATTAAAATTTTTAGCTGAAGATTATTATTCTAAAGAAGAAACCGCATGGCCAGCAGTTTTAAAATTGATGCAAGATGAAAATGATCACTTAGGCCTTACTCCAAAAGAACCATTTAAATTGGCTTTAAGATCTTTGGGAGCGATTATCTATTACTTAAAAAATGGTGTTATAGACCAACAAGTACTTGGAATGGCACAGTATTCATTATACACTCCACCCGACATATTGGCCAATGCTCAAGAATTAAAAGATTTGATTAATGAGACTAAAATAAATACAGACAAGTTAAATATGAAGAAAAGTAATATGGTTTTAGACGCTATCACTTTGGCAAACCTTAGAATAGTCAATAGTGAGCATTCTTTACTTACCTCGTTAGATTTTTGCTGTACCAAATTTGGAAAAAGACTACTGCATAACTGGTTATGTGCTCCAAGTTGTGATATAAGTATTATAAAAGAAAGACAAAATGCAATTAGAGAGTTGCTAGACAACGGTGAAATATTACAAGAAATTCGAAATATATTTAAGACATTACCAGATTTTGAACGACATCTGGCTCAACTTTATGGTTTTAGCAACGGAAAGAGATTGCAAAATCACCCTGATGGAAGAGCTATTTTATTTGAAGAACAACAGTACAATAAAAGAAAAATTCAGGTTCATATATTGGTTTTATCTGTATGAATTTTTTTAATAACTTTTAACTTATAATTTTAGAATTTTGTTCAATTAATCAAAGGTTTTGAGAAAATAATGGCTATTCCAAAAATTTTCTCTAGTTTTGAGTCCAGTTTAATAAAAAGGTTAACACAACATGAACCAATTGGCATTTTCCCGGAATATAAAGAAGTGATTTCCTATTTTAATGTAAGCTTTCATAAATAAATGCTATTAAGAATAATTGTTTTTACCTTATACCTGCATGTTAAACTTGTATTAAAACTTTATTTATAGAATTCATTTGATCATGAAGCCGCAATAAAATCAGGAGTTGTGGCGCCTGAAAAGGGTTTGGATGCCGAATATGATTCTGTAGAAAATCTCATTGAAGATATTAAAGCTGAACTTAAAGAATATCTAACTGAACAAGAAAAAACTTTTAAATGCCGAATTAATTACTTTGGAACGGATAAAAAACGTTATCAATTAGAAATTCCTGATAGTCATAATCATAAAGTTCCTAAATCTTACATGTTGGAAAGTCAGAAAAAAGGTTTCAAAAGATATCACACAAATGAAACAAAGGTTAGTTCACTGATTATTATTAGTTCTACCAATTGTATAAAATTTTTAGGCATTTTTGAAACGAATGACTCAAGCTGAAGATAAAAAAAATGCTGTACTAAAAGATTTAGCTCGTCGCATTTATGAAAAGTTTACAAACCATTTTGATATGTGGAAGCAATGCGTTGAATCAACCGCCATCATAGATGTTTTGTCTTCTTTAGCCGAGTATGCTAAAAATCAAACAAACATTTGCACTCCTGAACTTATAGAACCTGAATCTGATCCAATAATAGATATTGAAGATGGTTTTCATCCTTGTATACCCTCATCTAATTATATACCAAATGGAATTATGATTGGTGGAGATTCTGCACCTTTAGCACTTTTAACCGGTCCTAATATGGGTGGTAAAAGTACATTAATGCGAGAAATTGGTCTTCTAACAATTATGGCACAAATAGTATAATTGATATAATTTAATCCAACTTTATTATGAAATAATATTTTTGTTTTTGATTTAAGGGTTGTCTTGTCCCAGCTGAAAAGTGTAAATTATCTGTTGTTGATAGAATTTTTACACGATTAGGAGCCCAAGATGATATAATATCTGGGCACAGTACATTTCTGGTAGAATTAAATGAAACTTCGGCTATCCTAAAACATGCTACCGTAAATAGCTTAGTTTTATTAGATGAATTAGGTAATTTTTTTTTTTGTTTCAGAAACTCGTGGTAATATCCAAAAAAAATTTTATAAATTTTTAGGTCGTGGAACTGCAACTTATGATGGTACAGCCATAGCAGCTAGTGTCGTCCAATTTCTATCTGATTTAAAATGCCGAACGATATTTTCAACTCATTATCATAGCTTAGTTGAATATTTTCATAATAATCCGAATGTGTACATGGGTCATATGGTATATTTAATAAATTATTTCAATACATAATCACTTAACTAAAAATCTTAAACGTTACTTATATATAGGCTTGTATGGTTGAAAATGAATCAAATGACGATCCAACCGAAGAAACTGTAACATTCCTATATAAATATACAAGTGGAGCTTGTCCAAAATCATATGGTTTTAATGCTGCCAAATTAGCTGGAATGCCTCGTCCAATTATAAGAAGAGCATTTGAGGTAAATAAATCATTTTATAAGAGTTTTAATATGAGAATAAAAAATAATGCATATGTTTAATTTTTTAGTTATCAAAAAAAGTCGAATCTCTATCACTTGAACAAAAAATCATGTCCAAAATTTTATGTGATTCAGATGACCATCAAATATTAAATTTACTTACAGATTTAAAAACATGCCAAATTAAATAAGAATTTTTATAAAATTTAAATGTCATTAAAATGTTGAATTACATGTTTTCTTATGTTGTTATTACAATATCAGTATTTTTGTTTTTTTTGTAATGTTTTGTTAATTACAAGGATAAGTACACTACAAATCTCGAAAAATAATAGATTTAGACCTAATCATTTGCCTAATTTTTTGTACAAATTTTTAATAATCAAAAAAAATATGTATGTATATCTGTTTATGTATTCATAATATGTAATTTGAAAAAATTAAAAATATAAATTTTTTTTTTTTGAAAATAATTTTGTGTTTTTTTTTTTATTTTAGTTTTTCTTTCCAGTTTAAGGAGAATCACAATATTATTTTCATAATTCAAGTAGAAATATAAATAGAAACTACAAAAATTTAAATTAGAAACTAAAATTTAAATAGAAACTAAATTTTGTATTTTGTTTTTTTTTTTTTGTAAAATTCAAGTTTTATGATCAAACTATTCGCATATGTATCTACGTATCAAACACTTAAAACAAAATTTTTTCATCTGGATGAATGGTATTGCACAAGAATTGCATATGTAACAAAATTTACTCTACTGCTAAAATCAGTCTATTGTTGCTATTGCTGCAATCGATAGTATGTATAGCAGATATGACAAAATTAATAATTTTCCAATTTTTTTTAGGGGCGGCGAAATCGTCATTTTTCTTTTAAACGAACTAATTTTAATCACTTAATGAATTCATTCGGTAAGCTACTTGCAGTTACCATAAAAAAAAACCTAAAAGAAGATGAACTAGAATGGCTATTCAATCTTATAAATAAATCATAGCATTTATTTTTATCATTTAAATAAAAATTTTAATGAATAAAACAACAAAATATTTTTGTTTTATATTCGACTAGCATAAAAAAGTATATTTTTATATAACATTTGTTTTCTTTTTTTTTTATTATTTTTGTTTTGTCAAGTTTTTAAACAATTTCCATTTTAGATATTTAATTTTTTTCTGTCACTTACTTCTCTATATTATTGATTTTTTTTTTCCATTTTCTTTTTTTTTTTTTTTCAAAACATACGATTATTATTAAAATTTTTATTACATTAATTAATAATAAATTACAAATTTACCAATATGTATTATAATTATACAAATTTTTGATTTTTATTTTAAATTAATTTTCAGAAAATAATTATGAAAAGAATTCATTAACAAGGTCACAGATACAACATCAAATTGTTAACAACGTCGCAGACACAACATCAAATAAATTCTGAACATAACACATCGTGAAATTTTTTTTGTTGATATTTTAGAAGATTATTCAATGTATCTGATGCGTCGCAGCTGTAATTCCGAAGATACCCTAGACTAGATAAAATTTGTAGAATAAAAATATACAAATTTTACTTTTGTATTTCTTAATAAAAAATAATATTTAATGTTAATTATATTTATTATAAATATATTATTAGAATTATTTAAATAGTTTTGATAATATTTTGATTTTTAACCTGAATGTATTTTCTGAAAATTAATTCAAAAACGTAATGGTAATTCGTTTTTTTTATATAAGTATAATTTTACGGACGAACAACAAAAAGAAATTAATTTAAATTATTTTTAAAAATAATTAAAAATTAAAAAATAGCTTGTGCAATAGAATTTTCTATAAAAAATTAATTGAAAAAAAAAAAACAAAATATTTCTGATAAAATTTATTTATATTTTTATTTATAATTTACTATATTAAATTTCATTATTTTTTTTTCTTTGTATATTAAAAATGTATTTTTTATTTATTTTAGAAAATATTAAAATTTTTTTAGTATTCCAAAAGAATTGTTGCCTTAATGATTTTTCTTGCAAAAAAAAAAAATTTATGTATTTAATACTTATACAATCTTTTTATTTTTAATTAATGTATTTTATTTAATTTTGCTTATTTCAAATACATTAATAGCAAATTTTTGGTTTTTTTTTTTTGTCAAATTTTCAAGTTCAATTTGGACGTAAGTAAGTTTTTTTCTTTTTATAATAATGGCAAAAATAATTACATATACTTACTTTTTGTTTTTTTTTTTTGTTTTTGTAAGTAATTCATGTCTTTTCTTTTACTATTTTTATAGTATTTTATTATGTATTTTAATTTTATTTCTTCTATTTTTTCAAATTCTGTAAAAAATTTGTTTTTGTGATATTACAAAATCTTCTTCAATTTGTGCGTATAACTTAGTATTAAAAAAAAAAAATAAAAATTAATTGAAATAAAAAAAAAAATGAAAAATTAATTTATTTTACTAAATGTAAATATTTAAATTCATTATATTATTGCTTCAAAATTGTAATAAAATTGTGTTGTTGTATAACTCAGCAATAAGATGAATTCAATATTAATGCTGTGTCCGGTATTATTACAATTTTTGAAGTCAGCTATATTATTGTACATTCATTATAATTTGTTATATATTAATATTGTAAATAAATTATTTCAAGATTTTAACTAAATAACAACAAAAAGAAAATAATAATAATATTATATATGTTAAATATTATTTATATCAATTTAATTAATATTTTTCATGTATATATATACATATATATACAAAAGTATCACAGAAACAAATAAATATTTATATTTGAAACAAAATAAAATTATGTACTTAATTATAAATTATTATGATTTTTTTTTTTTTTTTTTTTTTTGTAAATGAATAGGATTCACAATACATATGTATATATAAAAAGCAAAAATTAAATCAAAAAAAATAAACAAAAATACACAAAATAATTATGCTATACAAAATTGCTATTTATATATATTAATTATATAATACACAAAATAATTACATATATAACGTATATATATACGTATATATATGTAGGCCCTGATTAGAATTATTACAAAATTAAATTTATATATATATGTACATAAATCTATATAAGTTTGCATTTAAAAAAAAAAAAAAAATTAACTATTTTTAAATAATTAATATAATAATAATAGGAATATATAAAATTCATTGATTTCATTACACACTTACTTAGAAATATTTTATGTTTTAAAAATATTTTTGCTTCTATTTTATATACTATTATGTTATATAATAAGATCATATTAATTATTGTACATAATTTAAAAGATTAAATAAATCTAATAATTTATTGAAATTATAAAACTTATGGGTAACTTGGTAATCGACATTTTAATTTCATTAAAAATAACAAAACAGAAATTTAATTGTCACATACATTGTCAACGTGCATTGCATTGCATTGTCAACAAAGTGTGATACAAAAAATTGTCAATTTAACATTTTTAATTTAAAGTGTTATATCAGAATTTCAATTAATTTATTTTAAAATGAAAATGTTAAACCATAAAATAATTAAACAAAATTTTAAATTACTGTATATGTACATTACAAAATTTCTAAAATTTAATTTAATTTTTTATTGGATTAATTATTAAGAAAAATTAAAAATATAATTATATATTTGTATACACAATACAAGTTACTTGACAATATTAAATATGATCTTATTATATGAATAATGTATTAAACCATTTTTAATATTTTCTTCTTTGTTGTTGTTTTTTTTTTCATTTGTTTCTTCTAATTTCATAAATTATTTATTAATTTAATATTATTATTTAACGTGTTTTTTTTTTTTTTTGCATTTCTACTATTAATATTAATAATATATAATCTTCTAACTAAAAGAATTATTTTATCTAAATAAATTAATTAAATTATTTTCTGTATTTTCATTTATAGCCTAAATTACAATATTTTTGTTTTTTGTTTTTTAATATTGGTATGTTATTTTTGTGTTTTGCTTTTTTAACAATTTATCAAATTTATTCAAAAGATTTTTCTTTTAAGAAATTTCAAAGAGATTTAAGAAATTTTAAAATTATATTAATAATAATAATAATTAAAATAATATGAAATTAATTATATGCATTTTGTAATTTCGTTGTAAATTTAAATTGAAATGTTGGAAAGAACAAATGATATAAAAATTAAAAATATAAAATCAAAAGTGAATTAAAATTAAAGAAAAATAACGTGATAGAATTGTTAGATTTCCATGACAGAACAAAGTATCGTCAAATAATTAATTATTTATTTAAATATTTAATAATAATTATATAAAATAATCTATTTCGCTTTCCGATAATCATTTTTAATACGTTGATTTTTAGTACTCTATTAACAATTATTACAAAAATTTTATTATTTAATAATACTATTATATTCAAAATTTTGATTTAAAATATTTTAAAATAATTCTGAAATTGTCATTTATATAATTACATATACATACTATTCAAATTAATTACAAATTTATTAAAATATTTTGAAATATTTGTATGTATATATGATATGCAATAATATCTTAATTTTTTTAAAATGTATAAAAATTTTCTTAATAATTCTTATATTTTTAAGAAAAAAAAAAATATTTTCAATATATCTATATATATCTATTGTTTATATATGTATATCACTATATTTCATATCATATAAAAGAAAATATTAATTTAAAATATAAAAATTTTTGAATTGTTTATTACAAAATATATGTAAGCATTAATATTTCAATAATTTAATCGTTTAACTAAAATAATAATAAAAATTTTTGTTAAATATGTTAAATTTATTTATGTATATACTTTTATTATATCCATTTAATAAAAAATTATTTTAAATTCTTAAATCTCTTAAAAAATTTCTCAAAAATTCTTTTAATTTAAAATTTTTTTTTACATAATTATATATGTGTATATTTTAATAATTATTGTATAATATTCTTTGATAAAAAATTGAATTTTTTATAAAAAATGACATTCAATTTTGGAATGTTTGAAGATAATAATAATATTTATGTAAAAATACATAGATTAATTATAAAAATGAATTATTAGATTTCTTTTCATTATTTTCTTTCTCAATCATTTTACATATATAAAATTCATTCAATCGTTTATCAAAGAATTATTATTTGATTTTCTTTTACATTTAATTTAATTTTCATTACATTTAAATAATAAAAAAAAAAAAAGAATTATTTATCATCACTGATAACATCTTTTCTTGCTTTGAAACTTCTCCATGAACCAGTTGTACATACACCTGGTCCTCTCCACCATTCATTAACATCATGATACCATCTAGGCTTTTTTAATGAATCCTCATCATGTAATGCTGCACATACTCTACACCAAAAATATGTATTTATAAATTCACCAGTACCTTTCCATTTAAAATATGAATTATATAAATTATCATTTTTATCAAGGATATGCAAATAATCGGCTAATTCTTTTGGTGAAGCAAATTCATCAATATGTATATATGATTTATATGGTGCACTCTTTTCATAATCTTCTGGTCTAGCACCCATAACAATCGGTAATATATTACGATTTAATGCATTTACAAAAAATTTTTCAGTTATATAATCTTTACAATTTGAATTTTCAAATGCTAAATAAAATTTATAATCACGATCTAATATTTCAAAACATTTATCAGCTGTATTTCTTGAACATTTATATGAGCCACATGAACCATAAATATCAACCTAAAATAAAAAAAGTTTTTTTTTTAAATATGCATAGCTATTATAAATTTAATAAAAAAATATTTGATCATCAATAATTAAATCTTACATCAATATATTTTTGAAGTTCATGTGCGTATGCTAATCTACCATTTCGGGCACCACAATTCGATACAAACCATGCAACTTTTTTAGTTTTATTTAATGCATAATTTCTTTCCTGTTTCATTTGTTTAACAGCATCATTATAATATTCCCATTTTTCATATGGTGCAACAATATCACTGTCTTTTCTATAAAAATATTAAAATTTTTAAAAAAATATCCTTTTTTGACATTCCACAACTAAAGTAAATTTAAATTAATTAAAAATAGTAATGGGACTTATTCTGAGAATCGCATAATTTCGATTAAGTGATGTGATAACCGAAACAAGAAAACCGATTCACATCGTTCAAACTCAAACTAAAGAAAATATATTGTAAACACAAACCATTTCTGTCTACAAAATCTTAATTCTTTAATGATCAACATTTTGTTAGTTTGTATCAAAAATATTCTAGTGTTTAAAAACAAAAACAAAAAAAATCGAATTTACGTCAAAATTTATCAAAATTTTAATGACAAAAAAATAACAAAAAAAAATATTAAACTCAATATTATTTTTAAAAAATTAATTTTAAAGAAACCAACCTGTAAGTAGAAGTCCAATTAAAAGCATCTGGAACTCTTACATGTTCAGTATGATAGGGACATTCCAAAAAATATAGCATATAAACTTGTTTACTTGGACGATGTGTTCCGGTGGCAATATAATGATCTTTATATAAAATCATATCAGCTGATACTGCTTTTTCTCGATTCGATGTTAGTTGACATGTATCTACTGGGCATCTAGAACTTATGAAAACATCCTGACCTAAAAATTTTTAAAAATAAATTATAGATAAATAATTTATATTGTATATAAACATATATATATGTACGAGTACCTTTTTTAACATTCCATGGTGCAAGACCATTATATAATAATATAGTTTTTAAACGTCCTTCATCTTTAATTTGTTCATAATTATGTGGTACAAACATCAACTGTGCTTTAATTCGGTCACTATTGGGATCATCTGGTGGAAACAGTCTTGTAACTTTTCTTTTTGTATTATTTTTACGTCGTACTGGTGGTGGATATTTTTCACCACCTTGAAAATACCATGCTCTTGATCTTGGTATATCTGGATCTGATATTTTAATTTCATCATAACTATTTGATGAGAATATTAAATTTGAATTTTTATTTTGTGATTTTATATCAATATTTTTAATATTATTATTATTTTTATTATAATTCACATTTATTTCATTATTATTTTCTTTAAATGTGTCAAATATGGCTGTTGTAATTTGTTGTGGTTGAGTTTTTAATTCACGTTCTGCTTTACTTTCTAATGATTGCTGTAATGGTGATAATTGTGGAACTTTTTGCGTTGATTTTGGTTCTCGATCCCTGAAAATACAAAAAATATAAAAAAAAAATTTAAATTAGAAATAAAATATAGAAAAATTTTTTTAATATTATTATCGAAAAAATATTGTATTCATTTAATAATGAAGTTTTATAATGTAGAATTCTGAGAAAAATCTGTTGCCTACGCAAATAATTACCTATTGCATTTTAATTAACTCTAGATAGGCTAATTATATGATGTATTTTTTTTAATACAAATATGAAATTGCGAAATAGCAAGATTTGGATTCCGCAAAGAATATAATAATGTATATCTTCGCGGGGAAGAATTAGTGCTCTCATATTGGATAGTCGAACATAGTTTGATTTGCAACATGTTATAAGTTTGCTTCGTTTTCTAATGTCATCTTAGAACCTAACCCAACCTAAAATCTAAATCAAACCAAATTCAAATCAATATATAATTTAATTTTATGAGAGAACTGTCCCGGAAGAGCCACTGGATTTGTTAATCAATTAATATTTTTGATTAGTAGACTAATTTCTTCTAATAATTTATTCGTATTTCGGCAATAAATTTCTAATACAAAATTAAATTTTCTGGAACACGCAATATTTAAATTTTACAATTCAATAAATTTTATTTTATTTTTATTTATGAAATTGAAATCATTTAATTTAAATATTAAATAAAAACGATCAATTATATAATTGTAAGTCTATATAAGCTCATTAAAATCCATAAAATGAGTTTATATTCAAATAATAAGCACAAAATAAATGAATACTTTAATACCTATATACATATTATTTTAATACTATATAATATATTGTGTACTCATTTGAATAAGCTATTGTCAATCAAAAATAAATGCAAATAATAACAATAATAATATACAGGGTGATTCAGTAACAAGTTGGGAGCCATTGTGAAAATGAGTAAAATTTTTAATTTTAAAACTCGGTAAATAGTGTCAAATCGAAATTGTTTCGGGGCTACAGGGATTTTTAAAAAATTTTAATATAGTTAAATGCTTGTTTGTAACTTCCGTTTCAAAAAAGATAGTACATAGTTTTAAACAAACAGTTTTCCAAAGGGCTGTTGTGATAAAAGGAATGAACAGTAGTTTTCCTCTTTTTGAAAATTTTACTCATTTTCGAACGTCCACCGAATGCTATATGACTTTTTACTAGTTGCTGAATCACCCTGTATACAAACAAACAATATAGCTTCATCTTAACCAATCAATCATAATATATTTAACTTGAAAATTTTATACTATATTTTCTGGTTTTTATTAAAAAAAACAAAAAAAAGGAACAAACAAAACAAGGACGAAAAGAAAAAAAAATATAAAAAAATGCAAACACAGGTTTTTACTATTGTAATATTAAAATTTAAATTTATTAGGGTGTGTATGGTTTGTGTATGTATAGAAAGTATGAAAAACTTCTTGCAACAGCAGTTCATTTTTCAGTTGTATAGATAGTATGAGTAAAAAATGAATAAGTAAATGTGCATATAAATATTTACATAACAACCTTGACAGTTAAATGTACACCGGTGTCTTTATTATTACATTCATAGATATACATATTTTGTTTTTATATGTATACATATAACGTATGTATATTATTTTACTTAATAATTCATATATTAGTTTACAAAATGAACTCATCAATTTTTATCTTTTTTTTTACGCTTATTCTTTTATTAAAAAATTTTTATATTCACAGAAAATTTCTTCGTATATAATATAAAAGAAAAACGAAAATAAAAAACAGAAAAATATGAGAGAGAGAGAGAGACAATGGCCCTAGAGAAATATTAAAACTTTAAGGAAAAATGTATAATAATAAATATTGAGATTACCGCATATACAAACATATAAATATATAAATTACATATATAATTGAAGAGAAAGAAATTCAATGAATATTCATTAAAAAAAGAAACAAAACTGAAAATAATGTAAATAAACCATTAACAGAATAATAACATTGATTAAAACAAAAAATAAATGAAAAGTATGAAAAAATTGCATATATTACGGCGCAAATGAATTTAAAATTTGAAAATAATGTAAGTGTACAGTAATATTGTGCAGTAGCTATATAATAAAATTCTATTTTGTAATAATATGATCATTAATATAATTTGCAATTCTAATTTAAATTTTCAGCATTTTAGGACTTTAGGATATTAAAAAGACTATGAGAGGGATGTGGTGATTTAGTAAATTAACTTGTATAGGAATAAAATTAAATTAGAACAGGGAAAATTTAGATGAAAAACGTATTTTCCAATTTTGTAATAAAAGTTTGAAAAAAAAAATCATCAAAAAAATAACGAAAATTTCAGGTAGCGGTACACTTTCTTTAATGCTTCTGATTAGATTTTTAGAATGAGAGGAAACGGAGGTGCCATTTTTAAATTTTCATTAATTTATTTAATTTGTTCCGCCTGTTTCTAAAAATTTTTTTACTCTGCTTGAAAATTTATTCGAAAACAACGTATATATACGAGTACTAAAAATTTCAGATTTTTTTCCACCTTGTGCTCTGGAAAATAATTAAACTAATTCATACATGTTTAATATACATTAGATTTCCCCTTAAGGTATACATTTCTAGGTATATGTACAATTTAATTGAGATTATAATTCACAAGATGATTCTTTATGTTATTTAATGAGTTTTAGTACAAATTAAATATCAGGGGTACATATATATATACATATACGAACGTATGTATATGTATACATATATGTACCAGGAAATATTCTAAAATTTTTCATTAAATATTAACTATTATATAGCTATATACTTGTATTGGAAAATTTTTTAGAAATATTGACCCTATCAATTGAAAACGATTAAAAAATTTTGTTATTACTAGAAGCATACATGTGTGTATTCTTACATGTAGATTTGACAAAATTATATTTTTATTATTCAATTAAATTGTTTATACCTTAAGGAGCAATAAACGTGCCTATATATACCCATATACCCCATATACACACAACCACGTCAAGTAAAGAAAAAAAAACTGAAAGATGAATTTAATTTATTGTAGGCCTAGAAGCAAGAATGGAATTCTTAAAATAAAAATTTACAAAAAAAAAAAAATATTTATTTTTTACTTCTACATTCCATGAAATCCAATTTATTTTCTGTTCGTTTTTTTTTTATGTAAATAATTTGTAAACTTAATTTTTGTGTGACTTATGAATGAATGATACTTTTTTTTCTTGGACTTTGTTTTACGGATTGTTTCTGTATTTTATAGCATTCCACATATCAAACCATAATGCTTGTTAATTATATGGAAATTTCTTATATGGTACCTATATATAAAAAAAACAAAACAGGAATTAGGTCAAATTTTTGAAGTATATATATATACAAATTTAATGTTGTATAATAGAAATGGTACATGAGAAAGGATTCTAAATAGATAAAGGATTTTATATTCATATATATAGATTCTATAGTGTCTTGTGCATATTTAATGGAATTTCACAAATCTAATAGATTTATTTTAGAATTATTATAACTAAATGTAGATGCATATTAGAAATTAAATGAAATAAGATGAAATAATTATGGAAGAACTTAAATTTTTTTTTAATTCTTAATTTGCATTTCAGTCACAACTTTAATTTCCAATCAATGTTTTCTCTCATATTTATTTGTACTACATTTTACCTAACTTGTTATATTCTACTCTTTAAAATTTTAACTTCGCTCAATATCTGCACATAATTTCAAAAATATAGGTATTTGTTTACGAAAATGCTTTTCTAAAGCGTTAAGTAATTTTATTTACAATAAGATTGATCCTTTTATCATAATAGTATTTAATTACGATTTCAAAATATCAAAGTTCTATGACTTGTGGTTAATAAAATATTTATTATACAACTTAAGATTACCAAATATACGATTTTTATAAGAAGGAAATATTTAAATTTTTTTTTTAATGCCAATACTACTTTTTTTACTCTGAAACTGTTATACATATTTTAACTGTTATACAAATTTTAACTGTTATACACATATATATATTTTTCAGAAATTTCTTATAATTTTTGAAATTAAATTAATAAAGTTATTAATTTTCTTCATTTTTGTATAATATAAAATTTGTTTGATGAAAACATAAACAGTGTCAATAATCGTAACAAATAGTATAACAAAAAAAAAACTTTCCAATTTCTAATAATTTTTTTTTTCAATAAAGATGATTGAAATCAATTACTTTTGCCTGCAGGGTGGATGCGGTTCTCTTTGACAGTATAATCATTTTGTATGATAGTTTTGTATGACAATGTTTAATGCGTAAACGGTATATGATTTCTTTTTCTTACTGGATACCAAACAATTTTTGTTAATGTGTTTTTCATGAACAACTTTAGGATATCTGTAAGTTTAAATATTTCTTTTTATGTTAATAATACTTTTTTTTACTCTGAAACTGTTATACATATTTTAAGTGTTATATATACATAAATATATATTAAAACTTGTTGAAATAAAAGCAGAATTTTACTTTTTGTTCTTTAAGCAATAATATAATTGAGTTGGCCACCTTTATAATACATAATATAACAAATTTTAACGAGCATGTAAAAGCAGATAAAATTAGAAAAAGAAAATGTTTTTTTTTGTTTTTTTGACCTCCTCTTAAACCTTTAAGCTTTTTATAAGTACTTATATATACATATATAAATAAAAATCCAACATTATTATTATTGTTATATTATGTACAATTAAACCATATAACAAACTATAAATAAAAAAAAAAAACAACAACAACAAGAAAACAAAAAAATAAATGGGTTTAATATCGTATTGCGTGCAAAATTTTTGAATAAAAATTAAAGAAGCTTGAAAAAAAAAAGAAATTTTAAAAAAGGGACAAAAAAAAATAAAGAAATTAAGAATAAAACGTTAAAAGAATAAAAGATTGAAGTCTTAATAAAAAAAAAATAAAAAGAAAGAGAAATTTTTTCGTTTCTACATACAAAAATCATAATGAAGGTGCGTTGATTATTACGAAAAATTAGTGTTCCCATATACAGGGTGACTTAGAAAGATATACAACAAAGTAAAACCTCTCCAACGATGATCTGATCTACGTACCGGAGAGACCCTGGCTCGCAGCTACAACTGGGAACCAAGCCAAGAATCGTTAACCCGGATACAGGTACGCAAATAAAGGAATCTTTACTTGCAGATCCTCATTCGCTACAACAACAACAACAACAACAAGAACAACAACAAAGTATACCACTGGTTAGAGGATCAAAAATTAATAAAAGTTCGAATGCTTGTGTTTCCGAAAGTAAATAAAATACGAAAAAAAAAATATGATGTCGATTTTAAGCTCTTTGAAAAACTGCTTTCAAAAACTGCTAGTTTGAAACTTTCATCTTTTTCAGAACGGAAGCTAGTCAAAAACAACTTGAGCGAGCAAAAATTTTACTGAAAATTCGTTAAAATCCGTGTATACTTCGGAATACTTCAAGATTTGGCACCCACTTTATAAAAAAGTTTTACTCATTTTTGATCTTTTAACCATAACGGTATACTTTGTTGTACAACTTTCTGAATCATCCTGTATTTAGTGTATGGTAGTGTTATATTCAAAAAGTTTTATGGTATATAAATATGTGAGCTCATCCTTTTCTTAATTTTTGTTATTTTCAGTTCAAACATTTCTTTTATTCTTTTTTTTTGATTACATTTTTGTTTCGCTGGTTTTGGGTTCAAAATTTCTCTCTTTCTTTTTATATAGAATGAATATTAACACACACATACATTCACACAAACGTATAATTTATTTTTGATTGTCCTATAGGGATTGTCATTATACACGTAATTAACAACAAAAAGATATAAGCAAAAGCAAAAACAAAAGCAAAAATAAAAATTATAACAAAAACTTTTAAATTGTCATTTTATACAAAAAGCATTTCTTTCTCTTTGTTCTTTGTTTTATATTTTTTTTTTCAATTCTTAATTTTTTTTTATTTTTAAAAAATAAAAAGAGAAAAAATTATTTTTTTAAAAATAAAAAAAAATAAATATTTTAGGATTTATAATAATTTTCTTTTTTCTTAAAAAATATTATAAAAGGACAAAAAGGACAAAAGATCATGTTATGACGACAACACAAATAACATAGGTACATATTTTATACCGTTATACTTGTATTCCAAAAATATCTATGTATGACATTAAATTATGAGTACATTATTGCGTAACGGTGCTTATCTGGTAAAGTATGTGTCAAATTTTATTTTAAATAATATTATAATATTAATAACATAACTTTTATTAAAGGATAATTTCTAAAGAAAATATAATTTGAATAATAAAAAAAAAATGTCAAATATTATGATACAACGAAGAGAGACCAAAAAAATGAACAAACAGCGTTGCAGTATGTAGTTTAATCGCTTCATCTATTTGCCATGTAAGAGAGATATCACACATGTACATACTAAAAGAGAGATAACATTACATTATAGTATTTTATAATAGAGAGAAAACACAAAGAGAAAGTAAAGGTGAAAAAAGAGAAAGAGCAATTTTCCGCGGCGAAATGTCAAAGTTCATACAAATTACGCATTACATAAATAAGATTGCGCGAAATAAAAGAAATTTAACCGACACCTGCGAAATAACCTAACATTTTATATTATCATGTGTGTGCCATGTGTGTGACATTATACGCAAAATATTTAACAGCTGATTTTGCCGTTCCGCTATTGTTCTCTGTTAATAATGGAAATCATCCCATGTTAAATCTTTAACAATAAACTAAAAAATAGTTAAACTTTAAAAATCGAATTGATAACGATTTCAAAACTTTGACACTGACGTTTTCGATTGACAGAAGCTCAAATTCTTTATTATTTCTTATATCTTCTATTTCTAGTTTTTTATTTTTAACTTTTTTTGCGATTAAATTCGACTGCATCACAGCTAAAGCAAAAAAAAATTGTCAAAAATTTATTTATCAACTCATTTTTTTTGTTTTGACATTATTTGTGATTGGCGTTAATGTAGGTTTTCTTCAAGTCAGTAATTAAGTGTCAAAATAATTATATTTTAATAAATAAATACTTAATCATTACAGTAAAAAAATTGTTTTAAATCTATTATACTACAATTTTTAATATTTTAATTAGATTAACAAAAATTTATTGCTGAAAATGTAACAATAATTAAAATGTAGCTTCACAGTTATCATTTCTAAATTTTCACTTAACAACACTGCCCAAAACAGAAACAAAATGAAAGCAAAAATAAAAGGAAAAATATAAATTGCAGAATTTCAAAAATACTTTTATTAAATTTTCAACAACAAGTATTTTTATAAAAGCAATGAAAAAATGATATTAAAATAAAAAGTCCTTTTGAATTTTAAGTACAAATTTATACAAATAATACGAATGAATAAAATAAGAATGAAGATTATTAAAAAAAAAAATCGTATTAAAAATAAAAACTTTATAAAAAATTGAAAAATATAGAAAAGAAAAAATAAAACTTTTAAACTTATTTTGTATTTAAAATAATTGAATCCCATTGGTATTGCAATTATTTTAAATACAATTTCATGGATTATGGAAAAATTCTTAAAAAATTGCATATCTTTAGGGTGCTTACGATTTTCTGTATTTGAATTTTATTAATTTATTAATAAATTTCTTATGTAAAACAGCGAATTAACATTAAATTTACAAATTTATTTATAAAAAATTTTAATAATTTTTTTTTGTTTCAGAAATTTGATTTTGTAGCCTAGCTATTTACTTTTTAATTCATTCAAGACATCAAATGAAATTTTTGCTTTCATATGTTGAAAAGCCTTTTGTTTTTCGGAAAATTTTTAATTATTTTTCCTATAGTTTTTCTCTTTTCTCTTGATTTTCATATTTTAAACGAATATTTTTCCTTTTTTTTGGAATACCTACATATTGGAGTAAATATTTTCATTTGTCTATGCTAATATTAAGAAAAGTGAACTAAAAGAAAACAATGTAGGTACCGTAAATTGTTATTTTTTTGCTGTAGACTAAATTTTTGAATTGAATTTTCAATAGACCGAAAAAAGAGAATTCTTAAAACTATTTTACAATAATATGAAAATGTTTTAAAATTTAATTTCAAATATCTTTTGTTTGTAAAAGTTATTAAACACAATTTGGCTTTTTGAATTCGCATTTTAAATAATTCTTTAATTTGAGCCAAGAATTCATCCGTCATCCGGATATGGCAAAAATTCATCCGTCAAGAATGAAAATTGTACAATTGCATGCATAAATCATAAATATTTTAAAAATTTTGAATTATTTTAATTATTATAAGTGATACCACTCGAATGCCCATTTTAAATCATATTGCCCCTGCGGGTATGCAATTTTAAAAAATAATTATAAAAAATAATTTACCTAATAGATTTAAGGGTACTTTTAAATTAATTTAAAATATATTAAAAGAAAATTTAAATTATCACCAAATTGCACTTTATAAATTAACCTTAAAGTTCAAATATTCCATATAATTATTCAAAGAATTTTGAATCCTTTTCTGTGAACTGAAATAATTATTTATACATATTTATATTGCATCAAACAATTCCAATGTAATATAAAAGATAATTTTTATTTTCTGAATAAGCGCAAAAAAAAAATTGTAAATATAATCTTTTTAGGGTCCACACCTTTATTAATTCAACTCTGTGTCCCTTTTATTTCACTATCTTTCACTTAATGATAAAGTATATTTGTATATTTTTCTAATTATCATTTGAAATACGTTGACAATGAAATTTTAGATTAAATTTAAAAATTCTAATTTATATGAATTTTTTAATAAAAACGAATACTTTAATGTTTGTTTGCTTATCTTTTCATTTTTAGCAACTTGTGATTTGTTACAACTGAAGAATGACGCAGAAATAAAACCTTATACAGGGTAATCTTAGCATTTGTGACATATCACGATAGAACTCTCAGTGAGGAGCGGGTCCGCCTTACAATGTCAGGAATACCGGCGATCTATTGACCAAAGAAGTCTTTGACCAAGAAGTCAGGCAGCCACGACCTGGTCAAGACACCTCATAGAATGGCCCAGGCCCAATGAAGAAGGCATTTGTCCCCAACTTCGCCACAAAATCGGCCTCTTTATCGCCAGGTATTCCTGTGTGGCACGGATCCCACATAAGAGCGACTTTGTTATTCACACTCAGTTTTTTCAGATTGTTGAAGCAACTCCATTACTAGCTTCGAGTTAAAATTGATGATTTCAGTGCCGCCAAAGCAGCCTGGCTGCCGGAAACTATAAAAATGTAACATTTCCGCCAGCCGCCGAGCAAACACCGCATTGCAGATACCTCGATGGTGAAGACCTCCGCCTGAAAAGCTTCTGAGGAAGCTTCGCCCAAAGGCGCATAGAACCTACAGTTGCGGCCGTATACACCGGCACCCGTGCCACGATCACCTTTAGAACCATCCGTGTACCACACGGACGCCAGGGCCGGCAAGGAGGTATTTTTACCTGAAATTTCCTCTCGCATTCACACACTTAGGCATATACACTTAGGCGCATAGAACCTACAGTTGCGGCCGTATACACCGGCACCCGTGCCACGATTACCTTTAGAGCCATCCGTGTACCATACGGACGCCTGAGCCGGCAAGGAGGTATTTTTACCTGAAATTTCCTCTTGCATTTACACATTTAGGCATATAAACGCTTCCTTAAAAGTTTTACTCTTTTATATAAATTAATTTTTCTCTACAGTAATAAATTTGAACCCACACGTATGGAACCTTTACATCTCCATTTATTCCAACCTTTTACTTTTCTTACAATATTTATAAAAGGGTAGCAAGTTTTTTATTTCGCTTTCTTTTTTATTCCAATTCTTTTTCTATTCTATATTCTAACTAAAATTATCGCCCATTAAGATCCTTGATTAAATGAAATGAATAAGAACAAGGGAAATGAGGAACTAAAAATGGAATATTTTAACAAATTCTTTTATTTAAATGTAATGAGAAAACAATTTCATACGAAATGAAGTCACAACAATCATTGGAAAATTTGAATTTTTTCGTTATTCATTTTATTTTTACATTTAATTTAGAAATTTTCTATTAACCTCATTTTTAAAACAAATAAACTATAGAAATTATAGACTTGTTATATAGTTTAGTCACAATTTATTTTTAAAGATATTAAAGGTTTGTGGAGCTTCTATCTGTTTCTTCAATGAAATTTCGACATATAATAAAATAGTCATGTATTAATTATGTTACTTACACTAGATTATGATAAATTGGAAAACTTTTCAAATATCCTTAAGTTATTAGAAAAGAATATGTTGTCTAAATAAATACCAATGTAGAACTTACACGATGGTTCATTAGAATGAAATCCCAGTCGTTATGATGAGGATTCTGCGAATTCTGCTTGTGATAAGGAAAGTGCAAGAAAGCAATATCAAATTATAGCGTTTCAATTAGAAGTATATAACGCTCTAAATGCACAACACACCCATTTATACCAGCCTTAATGGAAAAAACTAGTGAGGGGGCATTAAATTCGCATATTTAGGGTAGATTTCTTTGTTCACCGACTTTGAGTGACGGTTGTTTGCAATAGCCCAATAATTAATCAGAAGCGCCATTCGATTTTTGAGCACATTGAAATTCGTATCTTATTTTACGATCAGAGCATGTGAAAACTGCACTCACCATGCTTAAAATAAATATTAGATTGTGTTCGTTTAAAAATCAAATTAATGAGAGCCTGATTCTAACAACTCTTAATAGAATAATGAATTAATGTGGAAAGACCAGATAAATATGCTGCTAAATAAAACCAGAAAAATTTATACAATATTCAAATTAATAAATAAAAGACTATGCCATTTCATGAATGAAAGAACTCGTTCCAAAGATTACAAAATAAGGCTATACAAGAACTTCAACTACAAGAATTCATATGCAATACAGAATTCTGACATTCGTACTTCTCATAAATTAATTGGTAGAGCATGTATGTGCACACTTCACCACAGTTCATAGCTAACTAACTATGGGTGCCACAAATATCAGAGGTAATTCTTCTACAGTAACGTCATGTTAAATCTTATGCAGTATAAAATTTGCAGCTCGATGCAGTATAAAATCTAGAATACAAGTACTATAATGAATTACCTACTGATATAAAAAATATTTGAATAATAGAATTATTAAACTAACATTAAACTATATATCCTCTGTACAAGCGACTAGGAGTTAATTTGAAGTTAAAAAATCGGTATAGGGAGTGCTATTTACCCTCAAAACGAAACTCAAACATTATTCCACTTTAAGTAAAAGAAATTTTTTGAAATAATTACTTCTGTTATGTTTTAAATTATGAGGGTCAAATTTAATAATAACCGTAACTTATGCTTATAAATTATAGGACTAATAATAAATAAAACGCTCATTTGCGCTCAGTATGAATCCTACATTAACCATATTAAAACTAATATTTATTTATATAATTATAATTTAAATATAATTTAAAAAATAAAAAAAAATGTTTTCCACTTCTACTCTGCATTTATACATTTGTATGTCATGAGGTCTACTTATAATTTGTAATATTTTATGACTAGTATAATAAAATTTCATGTAAATTATACTCTTAAATTTAATAAACACACACATATCACTTAATTATTTTTGATTTGCGTGATTTATGACCTATAGTTTGTGACCTAGACCTTGTTTGCAACCAAAAAAAAAAGCATGTTTAAATGTACATTTTATACACTAACTAAATTATAAATTGTATAACAACAATAATAATTAGATTTCATAAAATAACTAGAATGTAGTGTTATACAAACCTACAAATATCACGTATTTACAATACTTAAATATTGTTAATGAAAAATGAAAAAAAAATATGAAAGCTTTAAATAATTTGTGGACAACAATTGATGAGATTAATAAAAAAAAAAAATGTAATGTAGATCAAAAATATTATTAATGAATCATCTTAACAATATTTTTTACAATTGTACTGTGCGAATATACGAATGGCTATAATTTATTTCAAATTATCAAGAGCGTCAAATAAGCAGTTTAAATACCCGTCGCTTAGCATTAAATTAAAATGTTTATGACAAATTGAATGATAATGGAAAATATATGTTGTGCACCCTTAGAGAGAATGTAAAGAAGAATATTTTTATTTTTAGAGTACGTTGTAATACGATGACGATCTCTATTAATTTTAGCAATAAAGACCTTGCCTCAATTTTTGAAGAAATAAGACACGATGAAGCCACTGTATATAAATCGTGGGTGAAGTATATATAAGGTCCCTTGTGAATTGATCTCAATTTCTTCTATATCTAAACAAGTGACAACACCATATGATATTATTTCGAATTAGGGAGTTAGCCTTGACGATAGGCTCATTTTTGAGCCACATAGTTCAATTTTTCACAGCGTTAATTCTAGCATATGCCTTTTCTAAAGTGATGAATGAAAGAGTTTTATGATTTATACTTAGTTACTTGTGTATAACGTTACATAGTACATTCGATAAGTCTATTTCTGAAGTGTGCCAGTCAGGTTTAATGTTCTTTTAAGGAAATTCACGTGTAACGTATTGAGTCAGTTCAGAAGCGCTTTCTTCGAAAAGTTACTTTGCCTAATTTTTTGGGGTGGTTGGTTAAGTTTGTTTAGTTAAGCCGGTAGGTTACATTTGATAGGAGTAGATACCCTTGATTAAACACCGCGTCGTGTGTGATGTAATTTTTCTGTATTTTTCTGTAAGGTGATGATTAACAGAATGATAACTTCACTAAGTCATTGTACAAAAGTCTTTTAAGATTGGCGTTAGCAGATAACCTGCGCTTTTGACTATAGCAGATATGAAATTGAATGTTTAGCGCGATTAACTTGTATGCGAATTTATTTGAATATTTTGAATTTTTCAAATTATTTTAAGTATAAAAATTATTTCAAAATTTAATTTATGAACTACATTATATAAGAAATACTTTTATATAATAGTAATACAATCAAGTACTATAAATCTTATAGATGACTCAAATAAGGAAATCAATCTACTTGTTTTGTATTTAATCATGCTTCTTACTTCTTATAAATATTTCATGTTCTGAAGTATTTCAAAGGTAACATCTCGTATTTCTTATATTATTACTTGTGAAAATGGAAAATATGAATTTGCAATTCATTCCTTTTCATTTATAATTTCTTCCTATACGAGTACTATACTTCATAGTTTTCTTCAAAGGCTTTTCTTCTCTATATATTATTAAATTTTAATTATATTTCCGTTATCATTAAACTTTTAGGTATACCAAAGAGTTCATCTTTCTAATAATTTACGAAAATCTATTTCAAAATAGAAATTTAATTGAATAATAATAATAAAATTATGCAATCATATTTCCAATAATTCCAATTTTTTCTTTCTATATAGTGAATCTCCTGAAATACAAAACTATTTTCAAAAGAATCTTGAAAAATACATAAAGGAAATGAATAAAGGCCCTTAACAATTTTATGCTTAATTATCTATAAAATTATGTCAACATTTTCATTTTTTTGATATTTTCAGAATTTATTCAATAACCGCTTATATAAGGTAAATTTATAATATGACAATTAATCAATTATAAAATTATAATGAAAAATTATAATTGTTTCAATGAATTTTGCCATCAACACAATAATTTCAATTAATTTAAAAATTAAATACAATAAAAAATTAATATTTTTTTAATATGAAAGAAAAATATTTTTCCATATTTAATTTATTAAAATTTTTATTTCCATATAATTACTCTCATATAGCTTACATTCATTCTGCAATAACACTCATTGAATTTCCTTTAATATTATAATAAAATGTGATTATAAAATATTGAAATTTTGTAATTATGTGAATAATGTGCAATTATTCAATGATTTCTTATAATTATTTTTGATCATCCAGTTTCAGTAGCAAACAGAACTCAAATATTAAATTTCATGAAAATTTCTTCAACTACTTATTTAGATATTTGTAAAAAAAGCAACATCAGTCTCAAATTCAATTTCAGAGCTCTAATATTCCTTAAAATTTTATAAATCTTTGTTTAGCACCCAACAACAGGAGAGAATTTAAGATAATGGTTAATTTCAACGACCATTTTGTCATTGTAACGTTGTCTGCAGTACTTCAGTAGAAGAAAAAATCCCCAATTTTTACCGGCTCCGAAATTTACCGAAAGAGAAACAACAAATTGTTAAATAATACTGCATTTTTAAACTGAGTAGGTGAGTAGAAATTTTCTTCTGAAGAGAATATGATTTCTCAATAAAATTCATATACATATATATAAAATATCATCTGTCTATCTCAAAGCATGTATAGAAATTTTCTAAACGAGATCACGGACGGACAGAGTACACACACCTAATAAAGACATAATATGTATTTTTCAAAAATTTTGCGGAAAATGCTAAAAAGTAGAATTTTAAATTTAATAGATTTTATAAGTTCACATATAATATGAGAATTTTAAGAACTTATTTTTAATTAAGTAAGGACACAGACAAAGAACAGCAAACAAAACTTGTCAAAAATATATTCTCTCATTTCCTTCTCTTTTATTTTACCACAGAAATGGCTACAGCTGCCTGACAAAAACTTAAGTATATGCATTCAGTTTAAAAAAAAAACTAAAAATCTATATTGTTATAATTACGCCTAATTTTATGCAACTTGTATTTAATGCCTAAGAAACACGACCGCATATATATGTATACACATATGTAAATAAAAAATTAGTATGTAATATTTATTTTTTAACTAACTTAAAAACTTTTATGCTATTGTATATAAATTTATAACTGTGAATATGTAGATATGCCACCCACCACAATTATAATACATATGTGCCTAAGCTAAAAATGTACAGTATAACAACAAAAAAAGTTGTTATATACATTACATTTAAATATTATACGTATAGGCAGAACAAGTTTTTAATATGCGGGTATTTTATAAAATTTTCTGAAGAAAAATATATATATATATATATATATATAAAATTTGTTTATTTTTTTCACAAAATCTTAATGGATTTTTCTTGTTTCTTAAGTAGAAATTTCATTATAAACATATAAACCTAAAGGATATATTATGAATTTATTATATTAGCACGTATATATATGCTTAAGCATAAATTTTTTAATTAAGTACATATTATATAAAATTTGATATACATATATATCTTAGAATAAAGATATACGTTATATGTATATGCATGCACGTACATTACTGTTACTTAAATTTAAGTGAATAATAATCAATTCCTTTTATATATAAAGATTTTCCATAATTTTGTGTTCCCGAAGCGTGTTTACATAGGTTAAATTTCTTTTGTATTTTTCTCAACAATTAGTCAATATATACTGATATATATATTACTGATATACTGATATATATTGGTTAAACATGTGCGTAGATTGTAAAACCGGGGTAACAGTGAATGTATTGTGCCCATACCCCTTCCCCCCCCCCCCCCCTCAGTGCAAGGCGCAGCCCTATAGAAATCTTCCAAAATTACTTAGATTTAAAAATTATTCCAAAATAGTCAGTTCTCTTTTTGTATTCTACAATTTTTATTCAAACAAATTTATGGTAATAAGACTCTAAAGAGATCCGAATTCCCGGTTAAACCTGTTTTAATAATATTTTCAAAATTTCACTTAATAAATTTGTGTTTAAATACTATTTTAATTTAATTTTAATTAAAAATATAATTATAAAACATAGTAACTTAATCATATATATACAAAAGTTACTTACCTTAAATTAAATCCGAATAACAATAGTAACGCAAATACTAATGTTAGGAAGAAACATCTTTTAAGTGAAATCTTTGGCAATCGCATTATATGTTATTATATATATATATATTATATTATATAACACATATATATATATATTAAAAATATTATTTTAAAATCATCACATATTCACCATATGTATATATATATTTAAATATATATTATATATATTAAGATTATTATAACAACATTTTTATACTAATTTAATTTAATATTTTTTGTATATATATGGATATATATATTTAATATTTAAATATATATTTAAAAATAAAATAAATTAAATTACAAAAAAAAAATCACATATTATAAGTATATTTTATTAAAATTTATTTATATATATATGTATACTTATTTATATACATTTATATTATTTTATTTATTAAAATTTTTAGATTTTTCTTAATATTTCACTTATGTATTGCAATCATTTTATGTTCTATTGAATATTACCAAAAAAACTTTATTAAATTTGAGTTTTCAATTTAATTTAATATTTTTTATTAAATTTTAAATTAAATTTTTTTTATATATTCAATATTTTTCAATTTAATAATAATAATAATTCATTATTATGTATAACACTTTTTTTTTTGATATTTTAAAATATTACGTATTTTTTAGTATAACAGTTGGTGTTGATTATTTTCTACATCTAAAATAAAATGCAATAAAATATTCAATTATAAATTATTAAAACGCACATAAAATATACAAAATAGTAAATTTTTTAATAAATTAAATCTAACTCTATCGGCTGTCTCAAACAAAAGCACAGTAAATATTAATTGTATAATAAAGTAAACAAAAACATATACATACTACTTAGAGTAAAAAGCGGCTTATTATAATTTTCAACCCCCCAGCGCATTCAAATTTTAAAGATTGAATATCAAATATAAATTTGAAGAAATGTTCAGCAGAGTTCTGAAAAAACTTTTTGGTGTAGCAATCGCTCAGTTAACATTTTCTATATAGAATTGAGCGGCTTGATATCCGAGGAATTTTTATTAACAACTCCTTGGTAAGTACTGGAATTTGCTTTCAGCAGTTCTACTAACGTCCCTTTCACTTTAACCTCCCGTGCTGAATTGCTTTTTTTGTCTGGAATAGAATTTTAGTAATTCGGAACTGATAATATGAATTTTCCCGAATTTCAGTGGTGATCATTTCCCTTTTTCAGGGCTGATTGTTTTTGAAAATTACTGTGTTTTTGTTTGCGGCAACCGAAATATTAACATTCAACAATTTTGTATAGTTGCTATATTATAGAGAAAATAAAACAGAAAAGCACTTATTCTATAATTCAAATTTTAATACAATTTTCATTATTTATAAATAAACATTTAGAATTTAATTGAAAGAAATAATTGTTAAAAAAATCAAAAGTTTCCGTGACTTAAAATTTGCAATGATATACTCTATATTCAGTTAATATGTTAAATAATTAATTAATTATATATTATTATGTGTTATTATAATTTAGAACCTTATAAGTTATAATAAATTTGCTTAATTGCGAATATTAACATAATATGTATATCGCATTGCAATTTTAAAGTCATAATTATAAAAGCACATTCAGTAATATATTTTTTTTTTAAATCACTATTATACTATAGTAAAATATTTGATATTAAAACACACTGAACCAAAATATAAAAATTTTAAATTTTATAAAACTTTAAATTTATTAAATATTATAATTTATTTTTTTTTTTCTTCTCATTGCTGCTAATCATTAAAATTATTTAATAGGATAACAATAAGTTTTTACAAATAAAACAAATTTTAAGTCATGTGTAATCTATTTAAGTATATTATGTATATCAATAAAGTATGTAAAGTATGTATGTCCAGTTCAGATTATATATGCATATAATATAACAATAAAAGTTTATTAAATTAAATATTTTATTATTTTTTTTTTTTGATTTTCACTTGTTGCCGGTATTAAACATTCTAAAATAAAATATTCATTATTATAATAATAATTTTTTCCAATGATAATATTCATAATAATATTATTAATACTCGTATGAATATGTTTTGTTGTTTGTATATTTATAATGTCTATAATAAATATTATATTATGTATATGCAAATGATTATAATCTCGCTTTACTCTTACATTACGTGTAGAACATAGAGAGAGAATAAATGATGCGACGACAACAATAACTAAAATGTACACAAAACTATTGTAGTATTGTGGCATGTAAACGGAGTGAAGTACAGCATTTATTATTATTATTATTATTATTATTATTATTACTGTTAGAGAATAGTGGTGAGTGAATATTGACACTTAACCACGATTTACACAAATTTTGTTTTATTATTATTTTTTAATTTTTTTTGTTATTATTGTTTTTACTGATGCTAGAATTAATTTTTCTCTGCTTTTTGTTTAGTTGTAGTACTTTTTTTTGTTGTTGTTGATTATTACTGTTATTATTATTATTATTATAATTTTTTCTTCTTAATGATTATTATTACGGTTTGACTGATTGGGGAGAATTGTTTAGTCAATATTTTTAAAAACTTTTTGTTTTTTGTTTTCTCTTCGTTGTTTTTTTCCTATTTTATGTTAAAATAAAGTTGCACGTATTACTTTTAATTTTGTGTCAATTTGATTTTATTTTATGTTTAATGTGTGTGTGTGTGACTTTGTGTGATTAGACTTTTTTTTTATTCCTTATTATTATTTGTAGGTTAAAGTAAGAGAATATCCAAGATACGCAAATATTATTATTTATTTTCCATATATAAGATGATTCAATATGAGTCCAAAAAGAGAATTTTCAAAAGCATTCGCTCTTAAAAGAAAAATTTTTAAGATTTTATAATTTGCTATTACGTTACTTTATGGTCGCTTTCTCTTGATTTTACTCGAATTAAATTATGCTACGGAGCGAAGATTTTTAAACTATTGCTCGTAGTCGTATGTACTCGTATTTCTTGAAAATGACTTGTCATTTCACTCGTATAATATGAATGCAGATTCACTCGTATAATATGAATTTACACTAAGGCAACACTATTTATTAGGAATGTATGATTAAAGAGATTTGGCTCTTATTAAAATAACTAAATTCATATATATTATATTGGTGAAAATATATATTAAATTGGTGAAAATTTCAAAACCTTATCCAAAAATTGAAACACTCTATATTTACTTATAATACATTGTAAATATACATAACAACATAACAAACTTAAGGGTATCATAGATTTTATAATATTATGGCCAATAATCTGCTTTTTCAATTTCTTAGAAATATAGGCAATTATGGTTACATACAAAGTATATAATCAAAGATTAAATAATGCAAATATCATATAGTAGTTTACCGCATTTTTACTATTTACTTACATGACTTTGCATTTTTTCCATACAATGAATGGAATAGCACTATTTTTTCAACATAAAAGAAAAGAAATGCCAGCACACATTCTAATACATTCTATTAAAATGTTAATTGTGTTTATTATTCTATATATTACAATGTAAACTCATTCATTTAATGTATATGTATATTTGTGCATATCACAATTATATAAGTTATGTTTGATCAATAAAATATATTAGTTTATTCCTTCGCATTACAAAAAAAAATTATAAGGATATGTTCTATATTTCAACTCACAGTAGAAATAAAATAATTTAATAAATTAGTTGGAATCATCCATTTTGAAAGAGTATACTCTAAGACGAAAATTGCGTTTGTTATACAGGAAATTATTATTTTGCCTTAATTTCATTCTTTAGGTAAAAACTGGCGTTTTAGAAAGAAACTTGTAATTAGCAGTTAGAATAAAAGGAAATTGATTTTATTTTTTGAAAATTGTAGAACAATATAACCTACTCGAACTAATTCAGAGGAAACCGTCATATAGAACTAAGAGATTATAGTGAATGATATTGTTCGTGAAAATAGTTTTCAATTACATTTTCACTACGCATTGAGTACAATTTAAGAATCAATGAGATTCTATCATTTTTAATGAAATTTATATATTGTTATACTATATTACTGTTGCTAATCTATTGTAAGTTAAAATTTTCGAAAAATAATAAAAAATTGAATTTTCAATGTAAGATTAAATTTCTATAATACTAAAATTTTATTGAATTTTCATAATTCACAATTGAATGCACAATTTTATACATAATAAAACAAAAAAAAAGATCATAAAGCCAAGGGCTATTTGTATACTTAAAATATACACATTTTTAGCTTTCATAATAAAAATTTAAAAAAAAAATTTCTATAAATTTTAACAAAATTTTTAAATTTGAATTGAATTGAAAAAAAAACATTTAAACGATATTAAAATATATGTAATTTTATTTTCAAAAATAAAATTTTCCACTTAAATGAAATTTATGCTTAATAGTTTCAAACTCAATTGAAATATTAATAAAAATATACAAGTTTATGTGATAGGTATACTCCCCTTATAAATGTTGTTATTCTATACACTTGGTCCTTTAATATTTTATACACAAGTACCTTTTCATATATGGGTCCATTTCACTCATATATCCTACTAAATACGGAATAAAAAACCTAGGTACTTATGTACGATATATTGAATGTACTAAACATTTTTCCAAAAAAAAAAAAATTTTATATAAAAATTATTGATTTTTGTTATACATACGCTTATATGTATATATACTTTTTATTCAGTTTTTATTATTGCAATTGGTACGTGAATTTATATAGTTATACAGTTTACCTATATACATTCATATCTGTATATTATATACATGAAAAAATAATATCAAATTTAATTTAACCAATATATATACTTATATACGAACTATTAAACATGAATGCATAAAATTTTCAAAAAATTGAATTCAAAATCATTTAAAAAACAAAATTTTAAATAAATTACTTACATAATTTTTGTGGTAAAAATTAAATTTTTATATTATTATAATAATATTCGTTATTACTGTTATTTTATAAAAAAAAAATTGTAAAGGAAATTAAAAATATACTCAAGTTTTAAGTTTTATTTAAATAAAATTTAAGTTGAATGAAATGTAAATTTAGATTTTTACCATAAAAATAGAGAAAAATGAGTAAGTAATTTCTTTACATTTATATGGCAGTAACGCAAAACTACGAAATTCAAGTAATTTATTAATAAAAAAGCTATTTAAGTTTAAAACATATTCGAAATAAATTTTTACTCCCAAGATAACACTTGCAATGCAACGTTAAGACTCTGGTGAAATTTCTCACCAGGTTCCTGCACAACCCTATGATCTTCCTAAAGCAGCCCTGGTCGTAATCTCCCAGAAGCTCCCTGGTCGAAATCTTGGACAATATCTCTAGAGCTCCGAACGCCATCTCTCAATTTTCTGCCTTAATTCTCAACAAACGGTCCATTTTTCTTTCTCGCCAACGCATCATTCATACCCCCTCCACACCTAACCGTAGAATGGCTGCTTGCACTGCCATCTTAACAATGAGATGCAGTGATGTTAGTTCGAAAACCGCCCCTATTGCCGTGGTTGGGCACATGCTTATAGCTCCAGTAATGAAGATGCATGCAAGTCTCTACAAACGTTTCAAGTCACTTCTTTTTGCTTCAAGTATCACTGTTGTTCCAAGCTACCCGGGGTATGTCAGTTGTGGTACCACATTCATGGTAGACACCCACATTATGATAGATAGACGGAGAGCATCCACACGTTTTACCTGAGATGGGCCTGCACATCATGAACACCCGTGTAGCCTTTGTACTTTTCGTTTACTCATGTCTTCGCCAAAGAAGCTTACTTTGAATCCGAAATAAACTTATTTGAAAATTTCTTTAATCAATTCTCACATAAATGATTTTAAAAAAATAATACATTAAAATTGATATTTTAGCAAATTATATATCCTAAAATTGGACAGGTCAACTTCAACTGATTCAACAACTTATTTCGGAAACATCTAAATCTACGTTTATATTGTATATTAATATTTACAAAGAATATCGATTCATCTGTGTATACAACCTGCATATATACGTATATTTTACATTTATTTATTTATCTTTGTTTAAAAACCGTGAATACTGTTTTTTTTTATAAAAAAAAGGTTAATTGCCGCGTTCTATATTCAAAAAAAAAAAATAAATATAAAAAAAATATTAAAAGGTTATTTGCAATTATCCCTTGGGTATTTTGTAAATTTTTCTCTTCTGATGCTCTTCTATTATATTTTGTCAAAAAATAAATATGAGCCTATCCATATACTCTTTCTCTATAACTTGTCTATATCTAACTGTATACAAGTATGTACCTGTAATGTAATAAACATACGTATACTCGTACATTAACCATAAACTATTTTTATGCTTGATGAAAATTTAATTTACTATTAATGAAAAAATTTATACTTAAATTATTAACCGAGTTATTTGAAGTGCTTTTCATTTTCTCTTATATTCAACTTTCAATTAATTAATTAATTTGTGTGTTCTGAACAAAAAAAAAAAACAAAAAAAAACCATAAATAAAAAGTTGATGTTCACAACATTTAATGCTTTGCTTATACATATACATACATACGTACATATGTGTAAAATTTTATTTAGAAAAAATTTTGAAAAATGTTTAAGTAAACATTTCAGAAAAAAAAAATATAATAATTTACACAGTATAGACGATTTTGTATAAATAAATATTAAAAATTAAAAGGGCGTTGAATTTAAAGGCGTATTTAATACATACGATACGCACAAATTTATGATAAAAATATCACAATAAACAGAAAATACTGAAATTAAAGAATAACACCAAAATAATGTCACATCAAATCACACCGAACGTATTACAGAATGAGTAAATAGGCTAGATATGCGATTACAATTCTGGAGAATTATTCTGGAACTATAAAATAGTTTTGATTCCCCTTTAACAGCAATATACGACAAATACGAAAAGGAAAACTTTATCAAAATATAATTTGAAAAATTTGGAGAAAATGTTTGCGATGTCTCAGCAGGAGCTAAAAATTGATATAACAACGTATTAATTGTATATTTTCCGGGAACAAGGTAAGATCGATCAGATTCGGACTACATTTTAATCCATTATGTATACGACATACACATATTGTTAAAAGATTGACAAAAAAAAAAAATTTCTTTTCACTATCTTCGCTCTGTACTTATGAGCTGTGGAATACCGAAAAGTGAGCCGGCGTTTTGAATTTAAATATGTTTTTTTAGAAGGACTTAGCTTAATTGGCCGGTGCCAGATAGTGAAAAGGCCTTCCATACGCATGCCTTCCTACGACCGATATTCCAGGTAGGTCGCTGTCAGGCCAGCAATACCTCACTCAAATATGGGCAGGAGTCTTCTCCTTTTTTTAAGGTCGTTTATCAAACATTTAAAACGTACTTATAGTACACATAAAGGCAGAACGAAATTTACCATATATGCAAAGTATGCATTTGCAGTAGGCGCCAGAAAACTATAGGTGCTTCGTTGTGAACCTTTGAATGGTGCTTAATATTTCAGATATAATTGAAATGAGCAATATTTTTAATTATACAAAAATTCGAAATCACATTAATTTCACAGAAAATCACACAATTTAATCAATTAATTTCTTATTAAACACAATTAGGGCTTAAAATTTTTCGTAATAAATAAACGCAATGTTATTAATAACAAATTCTCAGTATATAGAGATAATAAGTGCTTACAAATAAAAAAAACAAAAAAAAAAACTTCTTAGTAAATAAGATTAAGAAAAATTTTTAAATAATTTAAGATTAACCAATATTATTCACACATAATATTTATGCTTTTGTGTTTTTATACTATCATCACTTCTTGTAATGAGTCTTAGAGAATATGCAGGATTTTTTCCATTTTTATATTGATTTCATTGACTTGTTATTAAACTCTGAATTTATTGAATTTTCTGAATGAAAACGTATTGAATTCTATTATATTATTAAGTATATTCTCGCTACGAGTTTTACTGAACTGATTTGAGTTTATTTTGAATTAAATGAAATAAAAAAAATAAATAAACAATACTTGTAATTTAATTTTTAACTTCATCATAAAATCTTAACACTTAAATATTTGAATCTTACTAATATTTTTGTAAATATTTCAAAAATTAAAATAAACAAAAATAAAACCAAAAAAAAACAACACACTATGCAAAAATTTTATTTTGTTAGAATAATAAAAAAAAAAAATCTTCTTATCAGCGAAAAAAATCGCGGCAACCGACAAATATTTAAAAAAATTATATAATAATTTTTCTTATTTTTGTAACAATAAGGTTATCATCACTTAGTTATTTGCCATTCTATACTAATTTACCGAAACGATAAATAAATTTTTGTTTTGTATGAGGCGAGAACGAGGTGACGGTTTAAACTAAAATAAGAAGAAAAAACCCTCCAATAGGAAAAAATTAATTTTATATTAAAAAAAAAAAAAAAAAAGAAATTTATTTACATATTTTTTATTGTTATATTATTAATAAAAATATTAAAAAAATAAAATGATAACAAAATTTAAAGCTTTTATTAAAAATTTTTATAAAAAACTGAAAAATAAAAATTAAGTTTTGTACGAAATTTTATGTTACTGATAGCATTTTGCCAAAAAAACAAACTATTAAACAAAAACTTAGAAACATCAAAAATTAAATTTTGCGATTCCAAAGTCTAAATGAAAGAAACAAGCAACACAAATAAAAAATTAACAATATTTAATCACAACTTTTTTCCCTTCTTATGCTTTTGCACAAAAAATTTATTTGCTAACGAAATCCGTGCCGCCGCGTTTAATTATTCTTAAGTCACTTTTTCCCAAAATAAAATTGAAACAAAATGAAAAGTTTAATTTTACGTTTTCATTACGTGGAATTTCAAGGCTTTGTAAAAGAAAACCTCGCACAAAAAAATTTTTGTTCTACTATATTTTTCTTAAACTCTTCTATGTTCTAGTTTTAACGATAATTTTTTTTTTTTAAGTTTAAAATTGCATTTGCAATAATATCACATTATAAAATTAAAATGAAATTAAAAACCAAAACGTAACTTTCACGCTTTGATAACAAAATTTAGTCAAATGAAAATTTTCATATATGCAAAAAAAAAAACATAAAAATAAAAATAACGTACATATGTAAAATAAAAATAAAATAAAAAAAAATGTTATACACGTATAACAATATTACTCACATTATACCCACTGCACTTAATTACTTTAGACTTGCACCGTAAACTTTAAATTATAAAATGTTTATTACAAAATATACAAAAAAAAAAATCATGAAAATAATAAAAGAAAGAAAATAAAAATTATAGAGAAATAAAAATAAAAAAATTTTTAGTAGCTACTGGTATACTAACTATAACTATTATATTTATATATATACTTGTATTACAGTAGGACAAGGTAATTTTAAAATTTTATGTGGAAAAAATTGGTAGATAAATTTAAAATAAAAGTAGAATATTGTCACAATATTATAAAAACAAATTTTACTTTTAAAAATGTTTTAGAATTAAGAAAAAATTTTTAAATTAAAAGTTTACTATCAGAGTTTCTAGTAGAATACTCTCTATTAGTTGTACTAATATCAAAGAAAGAATCTCTTAAGCGAGAAGAGTAAATAAGTGAAAAAGTGTTATTACCCACATGTGAACGCTCAAAAAGAGTAAAAGACACTAAATACTCCTCGAGTTAATCGAAAAGAGTAAATAAGTAAAAAAGCTTAATTACCCATACGTGTACGCTCAGAAAGAGTAAAATCGAGTAAATACTCCCCAAATACTATTTCCTTTGAGCTAGTATTTTAATTAGTAAACGTGATCAAAATTAAAATTTGTCAAAAGCAGAATATCGCAAAATGTCAATGATTTTAAAAGGCTCAGACAAGTCATACATGTATACAGAATACACATATACGAGTACCTTCAAAAGATATTATAACCTATTATATCCGGAAGTTCATTGAACAGTACAACATATAATTAAGGTATAACGTATAATATACGTACATATAACATTCATGAATATAAACTATAATTTTAGGTTAGATACTATCATATTTAAATAGGCACTTTAAAATTACTTGTGAGTAATTAAACCGTTTAAATTTATTTCCCTTATTTTTTTTTTTCATTTCATTTTTCTTTTTCTGTGGTTTTATAACCAAAATCTCTTTTTTGTTTGATCATTTTACATTACCATTTTGCGGTTATTGTGGGTTATTGTAGCGATATTGTAAAACCATTTTGTATATATATTATATATATATAATATATTCGAAAATAAACAGTTAATAATAAACACTATTTATAAATAAGGTAAAATATTACAAAAAACTCCTTAAAATATTAAAGTAAATTCAAATAAACTATAAATCACCGCTGTTTTGACCACTACGTAATCACATTTTGTTTATATGTATAGTGATTTTGATTGACATATGACAATAATAATTTCTTGATTAATTATATTTATTTTGATGCAAGTGATATAACATACACCCAAATATTTTTTAATTTAATTATGAAAAGGTCATAGAATGAAATATATTTAATTTAAGAAATTAATAATTAAATTTTAAATAGTCCATTACTCGTAAATGTATAACAATAACAACCCTTTAATATTAAATGTTAAACAAAATTATTGTGAACCTTTATTATGTTTGTCGAATTCAAATTAAATAAATGACAGGATTGACAATTTAAAACATATTCACAATTTTATAAATTAATTTTAAATTTTAACACTAAATTCAATAAAAATATAAATTTTGAAAAATTTATAAAATTATTTATAAATTTATATTTTATTTTAAAAATATAAAATTAAAAATATTTTCCTTTTATTAAAAAATAACTAAATGCATCTTGTTTTGTATACAATAATTAGTTGACAACCACTTTCGTTAAGAATTAATTTAAACTAAAAATACATATTAGCTTCTCATTGCATATTTTTAACACAAAAAAAAAGTTTCAAGGGATCAGCACATAACCGACCGCGTTTTATATAGTCTAGTTTACAGAAAGTAATCAAGGAAATTATTTGATTATTTCTCTGTATATTAACTAGCTGACACCTGATTTCATAAAAAAGTTATGTCTTTTGTCTTATTGTCAGGCAGAGCTTACATGTATATAAAATTTCAGAATTCCCGCTGATTATATTCTTATAAATAAGGAAAATCGTAAAATTGGTAAGATCCAATTCTAGAGACTTGGTGAAAATCGGTTCAGCAGAACTTAAAATATTCTTATTTGCATTTACAGATAAACAGACAAACAGACAGACAGGCGGAAAAACATCTCTCTAAAAATAGTTTATTTACGCTTATCTAGCACAAGGATGTGAATTTCCGCGAAAACTCGGCATGCGAAATTCGGTGCCATCACATCACCGCCTTTATTGTATACAATGCGGTCGGTAAAAAATATTATACGCGTGCTTATGCATAAATACATATATGAAAAAAATATGCAAATATTTTAAAAATAATATTATAGATAATATTTTATTTAAAATAAGCAACTAAGTATGTACATATATGTATATATCTAAAAGTTGAAGGATTAATATTTTGTTTATATTTTTATAATAATGTGTTTCTTTGTGGTTTTTCAAACTAAAATAAATTATTTATGAATATACTTGCATATTTATGAACTAAATAAATATTATGAGCATCAAAGAGATATTTTTGAGATTGTGAACTACCCAAAAAGGTTAAATTATTAAAACAGCTATGAAATCGTCCCGAACGAGAAAACATTTTTGTACTAATTCGACCCTGTTTATTCATTGAACTGAAAAAAAAAGCCTTCAATGCTTCTTCACTTACGTATATTGCTGAAACAAAACTAACTTTCATAAGTAACTTTCATAACCTATAGAAATTGATAAGCACAGTGAGCTGAATATTATCAATAACTGGATCCCGTCGTAGAAATTACAACTATATAAATTCTATTAAATCAAAATTTATGATAATCCATCAAAATACTCCCACTGATTACAGTATGTTTAAGATCACATGAGTTAAAACAGTTCACTGAATATAAATACTTTGGATTTTGAATCGATACTGGGCTAACGTTAGACTTTAATAACTTAAAGAAAGAACCAAATTCGGAAATTACAATATTTGCCAAAAATTTCGTATTATTTACCAAGTAATGTCAAAAGAACCATATATTACGTTTTTTTTATTTGCGCCTAAGTTACGCTATTAAAATATAGGGAACAATTTGCTCCAAATACATAAAAAACCTGAAAATTATACAGAACAAGGCTATAAAGAACCTATGTAAATAGGAATATGTATAAAAAGAACCTATATAATTTCAACTGGAAAACTGTCAAGAAAAAATTTATCTCTTATGTCATAGCTGTCATTAACACGTCATCAGTTTTCATTATTAATAATTATTTTTATTTTTTAGTAGAATTTCTTCTTGAATGATAATTATTTCTAACTTTTGAATAACTTCTTAAATAATTCAAAAACAAAACGTTTTTTTATAATTTAACACAACGCATATTTACATAGAAACTGAATTGATAAGAAACTCTTTTATATAAAGAAATTCTAAGATATTCTATAGAGCTATACAAATATACCACTTTCAAACTTCATTACTTTTATATTTATCATTTTTTAATGATCCTTTTATATATTGATTTCAAATATAATATAGTTTGAATTCTAACATCTTTTAATAATTAATTATATTTTTATTTTATCATTTTTCATTTCATCAAATATTATATTTAAATATATATACATTAAATTAACACAAATATAATAGTTTCGTATACAACATAAAATCGAAAATTATTATGTATGTTTTTCTATTAAAATTAAAGAACTGAGTATACATTATTCTATTGTATGTAAGGTGACCAAAACTATATCATTTTAGGAGGGACAAACTATCTTTAAAATTGCCTTTATTTAGACAATAATTTAGATGAATTTCTTTAAAATGTGCAAAATATTTCTCTTTATACAGAAGAGTTGAGCACAACGGCATAAATTGATTCAAAATAAAAATTTTTTCCAAATTTTTTCGTAACTTAATTTTGTAGGAAAATCTCGAGTTAAAGCCGCGTACTAATATATTTTCCGAAAAATACTCGGAAGAATGTAAAGAGAAAATATAAACAGAATGGTCTGAATCCGGAATATTTAATATTTTAATGATGTTATTTAAAATAAAACCACCCTTCAGAGAAGGAATGGCAAGGATTTGAAGTTTCTTTACGGCTTGGACAGGTTTTGTGGAATAGGCAGGTTATTTTTAAACTAAGAATAAACTTGTCTAAATTCTCGAACTTTCAATTCAGTATTTATTGTACAAAAGAATGTTAGATATTTTATTTCAAAAAAGTTTTTTCCATTGTGTCAAATTTATTGAAAAATTAATTTAAAGAATTTTCTTCAAATACATTTAAATTCATTTAACCACGATTCTTTTGCACATACTAAAAATAAAACCCATTTCGGATTTACTCCATATGTATACAAACAAATTTATCCCTTTATTTTTCAACTAAAGCGGCTGGCCTCTTTATTCCAATGTATATTTGCATAATGTATACGTATAAAATGTGCACTAAAATATATTAAAAAGAAATTATTCTAAAATCAAATATCAAACTAAACGTATAATTTTAATCAAATAAATGAAAATCATAGCAAAATTTCAAAGAAAAAATTCTAATTAGAACGAAAAAATCATATGAATTATGAGAGTGTATATAAGCAGTCTGAAATTCAACTAACAACATCCTTTAAAATACATACATATATAAAATTGTATAAAGGAATTTTCATTATAGACTCTTGTATATTTATCAATAAGAAATGAATTCTTTATGAAACAAGATTAACGCATCTATGATTCTAAAGCAATTGAACCCTAATCAATTGAATTCTTAAACTTTGTTTTTCAAATTTATGCACATCTTTTGAAAAGAAAATTTCATTTTATTTCAATCGTATAAGCATATTTTTCGTTTATTTTATATTTGTTTTTCCTTTTCGGAAAATTAAAAATTTATATTTTCAACGAAAATTTTTTCCCTACAATGCTATATAATTTTAAATTAAACAAGAAGATTTAAAGAAAATCTTTATACACTCGTCGTATATTAGCAAAAAAAAAAGAAAATAAGATAAAAATTCAATAATCAATAAATCTTATTTAAGTATGAAAATACAGAGACAAAAAGCACATTGAAAAATCTCACACAATTTTAAGATAAAATTTACCCCCCCCCCCCCCCCATAATAACAAAATAAATACAATGATAAATTAATCCTGTTAACAAAAGTTTTATACTTTATCCAGTAAATATACAATAGCAATAACAAAAGCAAAAAAAATAAATGATGAAATGATAAAAGGCGAAAGAAAGAGAAAGCCGAATACACACAGAGAAAATACTTTATTTTTTCTTATGAGGCATACTGAATATAGAATATCAATTCGGGAGCAATCTCTATATGAAGAGGAGGATTAAAAGAAAACATGATGAGAAGGTATTTATGTATATATATAATCAGATTTACATATATATATTTTTTCCATAACAATGTTATATATATCATATAATATAGTATTCCACATAGACTACAGTTGTACTCTCTCTAAACCAAATGATTCTCTCTCTAAACTCTCTCTAAACCAAATGATTATAAATAAAAGTAAAAACATCTTATTAATTTGAAGAAGCTCAATTCTTAGATCGGCCAATTAAATATAGAGCGGAATGGAATGCAATTTGACGGTATGCAAAACTAAAGACAACGTTAGATCCAGTGTTATTGAAATTATATCATGTCTTAGGCTATATTTTTGAAGTTCAAGATTTTTTGCAATGATTTTTCAACAGGAGTTCTGTTTTTTTATATTTCCTTATGCGTGCGAAAAATTCCTGTTGAATAATCAACAAGTTTTTACCAAGTGCTGAAATGTTCAAACACTGGCGTTATTGAAATTTAGTAAAATGAGTTAAGTTCGTGATTCAGTGGCAGGAAGAGTACTGAGATAGTAAACTGCATATGTAGTAGAGATAAAGCTCTTGGTTTCTGGCTCATCCCAAAATGGAGTGGAAAATTGATTAGCCTTCTTGTTTAATGTTGCAAAATAGATTTTAATTTACAGAAATTAGAGTTGGTTTCACACAATTCTTAAAGATTTTATTATTAAGGATATGGTACGGCAGAATATAGTTTTTACGTTGTGCTAAAAGCAACTCATGAATCCTAATCTGTCTTCAGGCTTGTGAAAACTAACATCTCAGTATATTTTTGGCTTTTCATGATTGTGGAATCAATAGGATGCAAAACACTACAAAGAGCTGTAATTATATAGTGATTTAACTGTTGTGACTGTAGTGATTCGACTTGAAACGACGAAACAAACCTAAATTAAAATTTATAAAAGATTGATGGTACAATAGCGAAACACGCACAACACTAATACAAGACTAATATTAATTGCCTTAAAGTATCCTTTCACATGTTGAAAAATCTTTGGTATTTAAATTTTTTTGTATCTGAATTCATAAACAAAAATTCTCATAACCATTAAAATAAACCCATTGTGTTGAAAAGCTATAAATTTTAATATAAATACAAAATTTATGTTATGTAAGGTTATGGAAGTATAAAAAAAATTTTAATAAATTTAAATTTTACAACAGCAAATACACAATTTTAAATATATTTAATATAAAAAATATTTTTGGATAAAATCCATAATTTTTAATTCTATTATTTGTACTTGCTCTCTCCCAAAAAAAAAAACAAAAAAAACAAATAATGTTAAACAATTCACCAAATTAATGAATCGTTTCAATGCGCAAAATTTTTTCCCATATATAATAAAATCATAAAAAAATTTTCCACTTGTAAACGTGTAGATATAAACAGCGTCATCATATTTAATACAAAAACAATGCAATTTAACTTTAAAGATAAAAAACAAAATGTTATAAAAATAAAGTTGTACATAAAAAATCAACATCTTCCGATCAAATGCACCGTCATACAAATATACTCGTATATTAGTTTTATGACGCCAAAAGAAAAATTTAATTATAATAATTTTTATGTAATATTTTGGCATTATCTTTAGTTTACACACAGGTTCCAATTCAAATAATATAAAAATAAAAATGCATTGGTTGTAATATTGGAAAAAGATTGGTCATAATATTGGAAAGAATAATTACAAATCTCTTCAAATTTTACAGGTTTTTTTTTAAATAAAAAGATTTAAAAAATAAAATAAAAAGAAAAAACCAAGTAAAACCGTTTCTTGACTACATAAAAACTTTCATGATTAAGTAAAGCTGTTACTTAAAACTGTCAAGCCATTTCAGAAAAACTTCAACAATATATCTATGCCATAATTGTATCAACGACTGCCAAATTTAACACAGCCAGCTTTAATATTTCTTTAATTATCAAAATTCAGCTTTTAGGGTTATATGTATATGGCAGTTACCTGAACCAGCTGTTCCATTAAAATTTTCTGCAGGTAATAGCTGGTTATATATAAACCAGCTGTTACCTGCAGCTGTTCCATTAAAGTTTTCAGAATATATTATAATTTTTACTATATTTATTGAAATATTTAAAATGATCTGTTTAAGTTGCTCGACAATTACCCGAATCCGTAGTCCGAATTACAATAGCAGCTGTAGCAACTTGGTAGAAAAGAAACAATTTGTGAAAATTTGGTGTTGTTTCCTTTATTCGTTTTTAAATTGTCGTGCAATAGAATAAACGAGCCGACAGAAACATCTAAATCAACGCAGAATTTTACGTAGCCCAAAACGTAGCCCATAATTAGGATGGAACGTAGCCCATAATTTTTGAATCCCTTAAGAACTTGGTATCTAGCATTATTAATTTCAAACTCTCAACCCAAACATATTGTAAAAAGGCATAGAAAAAGAAGATTATTCATAGAAAAAAAATTAATTCCTCCTAAATATATGCAACAACATTATGTTGCATATATTTGGGAGGAATTAAAATATAAATGAACTTATATTTTTATGTATGTACTCAAATAACAATATTCATTCGGTTTAAATTTTATGGTTTGAAAAAAAATAGAGGAAAATTCGAAATTTTTCCTCAACTTTTTTCCATTTACTTTAATATGACGGAACTAAAAACAAAACTTTGACATGTTCGATATTAAATTTTCTTGTATCTTAATATTGTGTATAAATTTCCCAAATAAATTCAATATATGTACCTACAAAATATATTTTGTATAATATTGAAAATTAGAACAAAAACTTACAAAAAAAAACTTTACATATGAAAATTTTTTGTCATACTCGTACCAACCATACAAAAAAATGTGCATAATCCAAAAAATTATAAATATCAACCTTTTTTTTTTGATTTTATAAAACACAAATTATAATATGTAGGTGAATGCACATATACATACATATCTATATATTTATTTGCATTATATGCAAATTTTGAATTTAATTAGAAATCGAATTTAAGATTTTTTTTTTTTCTTTAATATACCTACATACGTATGTATGTATGTATATAAAAATTTTCTATACTCGTAATCAACCACATTGTATTGAAAACATTTCAACAACAAATAATTTAGTTTCATAAAATGCAGTGTAAAACATAATATATGAATGCCATATATGTATGTACATATATCAGTTTGGAAATTTTCCAAAAAAACAATAAAATAAAAGAGAGTATATTATGTACATATATATTATATAATGCACACGTATATAATGAAAATAATTTCGTTGTCAGCTGGAAAATATTATTATTTGCATAAATAGAAAATGTTTAAAATAAATTTATATAAAATATGGATTGGAAATAATATGAAAATATTCATATAAAATTCTACCACTATAAAAATATTTATATATGTATGTATTTGAAATAAGACGGCTTTCGTCAACTATAAAATTTGCCGTCACATTTGTTAATCTGAGAAATAATGGTTTGAGACTCGGTAGTTAAAATTTAGCTGAATTATAAGCGATACGTTCATCCGCCTGTCTTAATTAATTGAAAAATTAATTGAAATTAATGTTATGAAACTTTCATAACAACCAGAACAAAGACACAATTATGATGATATTATGGTAGACATCATGCAACCTTAAAAGTTATATTTCACCTCCGAAAACTATGAAATTCTAAAAATTCTACGGAAAACTAATGAATATTACATAAAGGCTATAATTTTTCTAAAAAATTATTCAAATATCTACAGAAATACTAAGTTATATTTGTCGGATTTCATACTATACTGGTAAATTGCATATACGTAAGTGTGAGTAATATGGTGGGAAACTAGTTTACGTCGTATTTTTCACAAAAGAAAAAAACTGTCTAAAAATACTATTTTGGTAGAAAATAGAAAACATTAATTGTGTTATACATTCCATTTAAAGTTGTAATTTAATATTTTAATCTACATTTAAAAATTACTCATTAAAATTGAAAATTATAACTAATAAACCATACAGATAATGGTGGATAATTACAAATTATTGACTACATTATATTTCTAAAACATTTATACAACATTATATAAAATCTATAATTATGATCGGATTTTTATCTCTATTTTTTATGTGTATATAAAATTTTGTTAAAGCAAATGTTTAATCATTAAAACTAACAGAACTCCGAGAAAACAGTAAAGAAAAAAACATATAGCATAATATAATATAACAGTGAAATGATAAGAAAAATCAGGAAAAACAGTGTAAAAAATTGATATTATAAATAACCGAAAAAAAATACAGGATAAACAAAATAGAACAATAAAATAAAAAAAAAAAACCGCATAAACTCCATTAATAAAAGGAATAAAAAAAAGTAAACCAAAATCCTTAAGAATATCGTGATATTACGTACATTTTAGGAAGAAATCCCCCACTACTCCCATCCATACAAACACGCACATATAGTTACCATATGTATAAGAACAATTCATAAACCAGTATAACAGAAGGTACGTGTGTAAAAGTCATTATAATAAGCCAAGGATAAATACTAAAAAAAAAAGTACAAAAAAAAATAAAAATAAGACAACTGACTAAAATTTCTAAAAAAAAAAAAACAAGAAAACAAAAACCCCTCTAACCTTTAAGTAAGTGTTATACAACAAAGAATATTATACAAAATCATAAGACCTGAAAAAAAAATCAAAATAAAAAACATAAAACAAAAGAAAACAATAATAAACCCACAAAAGAGAAAGAAAAAAAACAAGAAAAATTGAGTTGATCATGTCAACTCTGTGATACCCACTCGAAATTGTTATCCTATGGGCGAACAAATATGCCATAGCTGATTTATAGAACAAAGTATGATTTTAACTATACGCTGACTTTGTTTTACAAGAAATTAAATAAATATTGTCTACGTGGTGTTGAATCTTCTGTATTCGACTATATTCAAACATTTACTCCGGAAATAAAGAAGAAAAATCACAGAATAAAGAATTTAAAATACCCTTCGAACATACGTTCGTAATTGCAATCGTTTCTAAGATATTATCAAACAACTATTAAAGTAGCAGGACGGCGACAACTTCAATACTTGTTTTATATGAACCACTACCTCAATAACAACCGGCATTAACTCTGGCATTCACTAATATAAATCATAAAGCGACAGACGGGCAGATGGGTAAATCGAATCAGAATTCGACGCTGGTCAAAAACATACACTTATGTCTATATCCCGTTTTACTATTTGTAACGCTTAGTAATAATCATTACATTATATTTGTAACATCGTTACATTATATTTGTAACGATTATTTCTAAGCGTTACAAATAGTAAAACAAATTTATAATACCCTACCAACATACGTTCGTAGGGGTATAAAAACACAAAATAAACACATGGCATGATGTGAGAAGAGAGTGGTATGATTGCTCCAACTTTTGAACTTTTCTCAATCTACACACAGTATTTTTAAGCAACAACAACAACAAAGAAGAAAAAGGCGAAAATTTTTTTCCCCAAAAAAAAAGGAGATTCCAAAACCATGGATAATTTCACATATTGGATAAAAAATATTTCGTCAATAAACTCCATTATAGCACATACACATATACAAATAAAATTTGTTAAATATACATATATTTATATACTTTATACACATACAATATATATTCTCATTTAATATTTTAGTATTGCACGTAATATTTATTACATAAGGTGATTCAAAAGTACTATAAGCTAAGGATATTTAAAATCTAAATATTTACTTGTTTATGCGAGAAAATGATAAACAGGAAGCTTTAAATAATTCGAAACTAATAAAAAAAAAAATGAAAAATTTATGACTTTCTTAAGTATATTCAGAGTACTTTTGTAATAAATACACAGAATACCACCTTTATTATATGAAGGACACTACAATTTTCACCACACACAATTTTAATTCTTATCTACATTGTGCTGCATAAAGCACTCACCATAATTTACAATGTAAACATACTTATTCTTCATTTTATAGAACGTAGCTAATAAAAAAATGTAAATAATTTTTATTTTAAATATTTAAAACAAAATTAATTCAAATTAAAAATTAAACCAAAAAATTATTATGCAAAATTATTATAGGTAAAAACAATTTTCGAGCTTTAAATTGCTAATCGAGACGATTTGATTCACCTATGAGGGAAATTTTAAAAAAATTTCAATGGAAAATGATCAAAATTAATTAGCCCACTAGAACTAGATCCTGTTGAGAATCTCGGTAGTTTTTTTTTTTTAAAATTCGTGAAATATGGTAATGTGTAAAATTTTTGAAAAAGTCTCCAAGGTCTCCAAAACTTTTCTCTCTAATGAATTTCTAATGAATTCTATAATTTTAATTAATATAATAGTTGTTGCAATTTTCACAATATTTTTCATATATTATCAAGAATATTCAAAAATAAGAACTCAGAAACTCAAGAATTTCAGAATATTAATAGGAAATTTTAGAAATAGAAATTAGAATTATCTGTAAATAAATATTGAAAAAACAATCCAAATTCTTATGAGGCATAATAACTTAATAAGTTTCCGAATACTTTAACAAAATTGCTTTCAAATTGAAAATCTAAAATAGACCAATATTTATGATAATATCGTAAACAAATATTATGTAAATCGTATTCAAAACTTCGCCCCCCCCCCCCCCCTTATTTCTTTGTGAATATGTGAATTCTGAATAATGAATAGAGCATATATTTAATATTCTTAATTAAGGAGAATTAATAATAAGGATTAATAATAGGGATTACAAAAAATATTTAGTGTATAATGTACACGTACATATATAAAATAATATGATTGAAATGAAAAATATTTTTTGATTAAAGAATAATTTATTTGTATATAAAAACTATCATTGCTATACATACATAAATACAACATATAATATTTATTATGGTATTCGTAATCCTATTGAATATTTTTAAATTATGGAGCGGAATATTTATTAATTTTGAAGCTTGGAAAAATTTCATTACAATTGGCAGATTTTCCAATAGAAATCATTTTGGAATTCACAATTATTGTACAAAAATAAATATCTTTTTAATCTAATATGTCATATCATATATATATATATATAGAATCATAGATAAATATATTATAAAATATTACACTTATACAGCTTGCATTCATACAATAATTCAAATTACAGATACAATTATATTCAATATGTATAAATGTGTTATAATTCTTGTCATTTCTAAAAAATAAACTGACCGAAGAATAACATTTCAATTCATTTTATAAAATATGACATTACTAGGAGTGAGTATATATTTTCTTTATGCATATACATTTATATAAAATTTATTGAATAACTAGGACACTGTATATCTTTCTTTCTGCTGTATATTATGAAGTTCCAATCATATTAATATCGTAAAAAACAAAACAAAATAAAAGATGAAATCAAGCAAATAAAAATAAATTCGGATCAAATGAAATGGTTGGTAAAGAAGCACATTTGATTTTAATAAAGAATTGTTGCATACTTTTGGGATGAGGAAAAAAAATTTTTAAAAAATGTCTTAAAAGAAATAAAGAAATATACTTTTTGATGAGAAAACTTTTTACCATTATCATAATATTTTTACGAATAAGAATAAAACAAAGAATCTGAGAAATAACGTCCGAAATAATGCCCCACTAAAAATAAATAATACAGAAATAGTTTAATTGTTACGACGGAAGTACTGAAAAAGACATAGAGAACCGTACCCAACTCGTTAGAATGGCATTTGGAAGACTATTGCCGGTCTGAAGACAACGCTCTAAGTGGTGTTGTCCACAACGCTTTTCTAAGGAATACCTGCTTTATTCTAAGGAAGCAGAATTCGTTTCTGACAAAGATCCATTACATTTCTATATTTAAAAAGCATTAGAAGTTATGTAAACAGCTGTTTTTTAACAAGACTCTCGGACAGACGCAGGACTGCCTGACAAAATAAAATTATTAAGCACATTTTTTTCAAATTATATTGGAAATGTCCCAAAAATGAAATGAAACAAAAAAATATATGTATACTTATATTTTATATAATATTAAAATTATTTCTTAAGAATTCTTTTAAGAAAATATTCAAAATTATCCTCAATATTAACTTAACGGTATACAGTACATAATAATAATAACAATAACAATAATAACAACAACAATATGCACAGTAATAAAAATAACAATAACAATAATGAAACAATAGCAACAAAAAAAGAATAACAAATAAAAGAGGAAAAATAACAGGAAAATTTGTCATTTTTTTTATTATTGCAGTGTTGTTGATCCTTTTTTTTCACATATTAAACATTATATACACCTATGTGCTATACATACATATTTATATTCAATTTGAATTCTTAATGAAATTTATATTTTTATATCACAACGAACACAAAATATTTTTTTTTGTATAACTAAAAAACAAATATAATATTATTATATGTGAATATGCACACGTAATGTGTGTGTTCCAGTATGTCTGTATCTTACATACATCTATGTACATATATGGATAAATATTCCCCGAAATGATATTAATTAAAATGAGACCTCAAGGAATCTCACTTTTATATTCTTAGAGCATACAATATGGAGTACATGGATTCCTTTTTCGCATTTTTGTTTTTGTTTTTTATAAAAAAAGGAATAAAAATAGGTGTAGTGCATTATATACAATATACATATATGTAAAAATCTTATTATTATTATAAATTCCTTTTTCTTTTCATATTTTGATGTTATATACATGCCCCTTATGGTATATATACGTTTGTGTAATAAAATTTTATTCGACTAAAGATAACAAACAAAGAAGAAAAATAAAACTACATATATACAAAACAAGAAAAAATCAAATTAATATTTATATTATTATGTAGTTGACTGGTCCAGCCTTAAGATACCATAAATATTAAATATGGAATATATTAATGATTTTGACAAATAATAACTGCCGTAAGTGTAGAATATACAAAATTATGGAGAGTTTTTTCTGAAATTCTTCAAAAAAATTCTTACATTTCGACGCCCCTGTACCAGTATTTTTTTTGTTAAAAAAAATGTAATACCAATTAAAATGTAACCATTATTTAAATTTAAACTGATACAAAAATTTGTCGTTTGATCGTTTATTATAAAAAATAATGATTAGTTATGTTAGAATTGTTCGTATAAATTTAATTACGATCAAGCAAACCTAATATGATCGATCAGAGAAATGTGCTCTGTCATATAAGTCACGAATACACTTAAAAACTCTGCAAGAAAATTTGGAAACTTTCTAACCTGAAGTCTAACGGACATGATTCAAAAAATATATTCCTGAATTTTGGGCAATTGAATTAGTCGATTGGTAAAAAAAAAGTATGCATAATATCTAAATTTGCTATACAAATTCTTTCTTCTGTTCCAAGATTGTCCAAAAAAGCAAATAATAGCATAAATTTTGATTAAACAGTATGATCGAACATTATGTATGATTATGATACTCCGATCATACCAAAAATATGATCAAACAAATTTTTAATCAGTTATGGTTAATTCTGATTTTTTGGGTCGTTGATATTCGCTTCTATTTTGAACACAATATTTGACTTTCATTATTCAATACTAACTAGTGGCTAATTCCTAACTACTAACTAGCAATTGTTCGATACTATCATAGTTATACAATACATATATTGTGTGTTCCAACCTCATACACGTATGAAATGGATCCGAAAATTTGTTATTATCTTATTTGGGCGCTTAAGACACAAAGAAATAAATTCATACATATCAGTATGAAAATATTTTGCATAATATATCAAAAAAAAACAGAAAAGAAACACAAAAAAAAATTTAAAAAAAAAGCAAAAATACCGGAAAATATTACCCGGAAAAATTTTTTTTTTCATAATTGTATTTGTTTACGTATTTTTAATAAGAAAAACAGCAATAAAGTAGCAGGAGTAGCATAGAAGAAAACGAAAAAAAAAAAAACAAAAAACGCTACATAATAAATAAAGTAAGCATGAAATGTAAAGAAAAGAAAAATTGTTGTATACATATATCACACATATGTACACATGTATATGCAACAAAGAAGTGGGACAAGATTCACCTTAAAGGTTCATATGCTGAAAAACGAAATGTGAAGGAACTTTTGATTATTTTTACCCCATTTCAGTCAGCTCTTTTCAAGAAAAAAAAAAATAAAATAAATAAATAAATTCTCTTCATTTTGGATAACCATCATATAATAAGAAATATGTATGTATGTATATATAATAAATAATTATATACACATAATATCAAATGAATGTATAACTGAATATAAATGAAAAATATTTGTATATCATACTACACATTAAAATATACTTGAATTACTAAATAAAATAATTTCTATACAACAAGTTTTTGTATGTAAGTCAAGCATCATAATATGTAAAATACAAAAATTTTAAAGTATAAGAAGAGACACGTCCTACATATACAGTCTCGGAATTACTTATAAACTTGATCAACCTGAAGCATAAGACCCATTGGCAATCATTTGATAAACGGAGCATTCAATCACATTATGATGGCCGACTATATAAATATTATATAGTTTTTTAATTAAATAAATGAGGAAAATTAAATCAGTTCATATGTATTCTGGTGGTTTTCACGATTGCTATATAGTTACGATTGTATCTACGATATAGTTACGATGTACGATTGCTCCATATTTGGGTATTTTGGTATGTGAGCAAATGTGCTGGGTATATTTTTCATTAAGAAAATACTACGACAAGCTAGTCAACCGACTTGTCAATTGAATGTTTTCATTGTCAAATAGAAACAATACTCTTGACTCCAAAAAATCGCAAAATACTGAAAATTTATGCAAATAATTTTCAATCTAACCCATAACTTACTTGTAAATTTGACAATTTCTTTATATATTAGCCATTAAACCTAATCGAGGTTTTGCTTTGCAAGTTGTCTATAAAACAGACCTTAATTTTGTACACTATTCAGTTAGGTTTTCTATACTATTCAGTTAGGGATTAAATCTTAAGGATAAGTTTCGCAAATTGTCCTTCATTTTATATACTATTCAGTTATCACAAACTCGAATAAACTAGATTGTCCAATAGAGTGAATTCGGTTCTGTTTATATTTGTTATATGCAAGTACATATAGTGTTATACTCTTACAATATAGTCTATACTAAAACTATTACAACATTATTTAAACAAAAAGCAAAAATATTTTTTTACCAAACTCTCTATTCATTTATTAAAATTTCTATAAAGAAATTACACAAACGAATTTTTTAGTTAAAAATTGAAATGAAAATCTAAAATATTTTAATTTAATAAAATCTTTTAATAAAATGAATTAAAGCATAATATATAAATTCGGCTATATAAACTCAATTAAGTTTTATAATTTCATTTTATGCAATTTCATATATACAGACAAACGATATAGAATTTAAGATTAAACGGTCAGGATTCAGAATTAGTGCATGTAAATTGTTGAAGGGATTGTGTTAAATTGTTTTTTAATAGTAAGTAATGGTGATTTCACACAATCATTTTTTATAAGAAATTTTATCTAATGATTTTTATAAATTTCGCACTTCTAAATTGGTATGTTTATGACTTTGAGCAGCCTTTAACTTTTAAACAATATGATGTAGTTGTAGAGATTTAGGTTTCTTACATCAAAATATCTGACACATATGGAAGTATTCATTAAAGATGATAACAGTATGTATTCAAGCATACAAGACGCATTACTGCCAGAAATAGAAGTTATTATGCGAATAAGAAATTGTTGCAATCAAAACTTCTTTCAAGACAATCGAAACTCGTAATATTTAAAATAATTATTTGTCCGATTGTAACATATCGTAGTACGTGCTGGACACTTACAATAAAAGATGAAAACATTTTACGCATATTTGAAAGAAGGATTCTACGAAGAATTTTTGTAATAAAAAATGAAGACATTATTAGATTTATAAAGGTGCAAAGACAGTCTTTTATTAAGGCGCAAGAACTAAGTTGAACAGGTCACTTGTTACTAATGGAAGAAAGCCATGTACAAATCAAATACGTTCAATATACGTTCTTTAATAAAAGACTATCACCATTGACTTGATAAAAACTTGTTAATTATAATAGTTTTCAACAATTTAATCTCATCTTCAATATATGTGTATATATACAATCACTGATTAATTCAACAACAATTTCAACAACAATTTATTTTGGATTTATTGATGTTTAAATTACATTGATAGATTATCCTCTTTTTTTTCTTTTTATTTTTATTGATAAATTTTTAGCACTTTTCAAAAAAAAAAATTGAAAAAAAAATGCTTATTAGTTTCATTCTGCCTGTCCATCAGTGTGACTGTTTACAAAATTTCTACACCTTTGGAAACAGAAAGCTGAAATTTTAGACACTAATAAATAATTAGCGTTTTTGGAATTGAATTTATTTAAACAGTAATAAATAATGAATTTCGTTAAAATAAATTTTTTTCCACCTCCACCCCTTCTCAAATTATCGTCTCTTAAAATTCGTGCAATTTGAATTTTCAGCACTCTATATTTTCGAAGCTACACAAGCTTTTCCAAATTTGCATTTTCAGAAAGCCAACAGTAAATGCAATTCCATAAAAAATTATAACTATTTATCTTAACTAATACCTTAATTAACCCTTGAATTCGACCTTGAATTTTTTTTTTTCACTCCTCCTAAATGTATGCAATAAATTTGTACATATTGATATTCTGTAATTAAAAGCAATATTTTCACTTGTTCAATGGGAAAAGTGCTTTTTTACAAACCATTTAGTTTGATCCAACTTTATAATATCGATTCCTTTTTTATTATATCGTACTCGTATAAATAGCTAATTAAATAATATCCTTATAATAAAAATGATACTTTAATAACATAAAAAATTCTTAATGTATAAAAAAAAATTTGAATTTATTATGAATTTTAATAATCTTTAAAAATTTAAATTACATCCAACAAGAAGTTTCTGATGAAATCTTTTTTTTTTTTTACATACTAATAATACAACAAAGTTTATTTAAGGACTCAATTAAAATCTTTCAGATATAAAATTAAATTGATATTCTCTTAAATATAAAAGTTTTTTAATTTTGTATTGAGTGGAAATTTTCTTGCATAAAATTAAGATTCTTATAGAAAACTTTGTTGTTATACGAAAATTTTTAAACTACTTTGCATTTTATTTGAGTTCTTTTGTCAGAATAGGACCATTTAATCTTTTCATTAGAGTAAATTTTTTTCCAATATTTTTTGTAATAGTTGAATTTTTCTCTCTTATTCAAAAATATGCATATTTAATTTTTTAAATTAGGTTAAAAATCGAGATGAAATATTATTTTGCTTTCGAATTAAATTTCAAATTTTATCACAATTACTTTCGAAAAACTTTCCATTTCTGGCATTTTCGAACATGTTATTTCTTTTATAGAAGACCTTGTAGTTGGAATTTATCGAACGTGACCTCAATTAGAACTTTTTTGTCGAATCACTGTAGTTGATATTAGTGGTTTTATCGTAAATATGTAGATAAACGTATTGTAGGCACATTTTTTATATAAATTCGTTTATAATTTGGTTATTATAAAGTTTTTACACCAATAATATCCAATTTTTTACGACAAATACTTAGTAATTTGATTATCAGAATAGGCCCCAACATGTCAAACGCAAATTTATTTGACATCGATCAGACTGAAAATCAATATCAGTGGAAATTTGTACATTCATATTCTTAACAACACTGCAAAATATCTAAAGGCAACAGCTCATATTTTGCATTAGTTTCCACTTTGAGTATGTGAGTAAAAATTTTTATTTGAAATTGTCAATTACAAAACTAAAATAATTTAAATTATTAAAAATAGAATCTTATTTGTAAATGGAAAGTTATACAGGGGAAGAGAGTAATAGGAAGTAACAACGCCCAAAGAATACGTATACTAAATGTAATAATTATTACAAAAATGTACAAAATAAAGATAAATAAATTTACTACTTCTGTCCAAAACGATATAATTATTCCCGCATTAATTCTACTTTTTTTTTACTACAAATTATTAAGGCGTCCATCTTATATTTATTAATTTAGTTTTTCAAAAAAAAAAAATGTCATAATTATTACGATAATTTTTTATTTTATGAACAAGCACATTTATACGACGCGGTTGTAATAATTATAAAAAAATAAAATGAAAGTAATTAAAAATGAAAATCTGAAGTTATAATTTTATATCAAGTCATAATATGATCCCATATATGCAATATTATGACCTAATTTAATTTAACTAAGCATATATATGTATATAAAATCCTAAACTGTGATAAGAAGATAAGAGTTTTAAAAATGTTTTGAAAAAATTCGTATATATAAATTGTATGTAGTCTAAAGCCATTCTAAGAGAAATTAAAAAGAAAATATTTACTTTTATAGAAGGTTTACTTTTATGGTCCTTCTTATTTATTTATCATTATTATTCTGGCATTTCGTCTGTCTGATCCAATTTACAGAATATTCTACTAAACCCATAATTCCACATAACTTAACTGTTTAAATAATGAATTAAACTTAAAAGATTATTTGCACTTTGCAAAAGATGGCAAATATAAGATTTTCTAATCACGTAATATTTGTGAATTATAATAATAACCGTTTCCACTTATGTTTACGAATTGCAGCGAATATGCGATTAAAATTATCAACCTGCGAGTGATTTTTATCAGTCGCTATTGCTGTTATGTGTGTTTTGCAAAACGCAATGACATAAAATATAATTTTAGATAATTTCTTTGAAAATTTTAATCTTATTTGAGTGTTTTGTTAAATGTGCGTCTAAAAGAGATGATAACATTATAATGACAGCTTTTAAATAGTAATATAGTTACCAAATGATTATGCTTACAATATTTTGTTGTATAACATATCTAAGTCAATAACCATAAATTCATAAAGTACGTATACATATATGCAATTAAATCATAAAATTTTATTAAAACGAAATTAAAAGTTTTCGTTTTTGATAGACTATTTAATATTTTTTTTAAGAATTTTATGAACACAATATGAATGTATACATATTTATATAAGCATTTATTTACTTGTATACCATGAATGTTTGAAAATATTTTACAAAAGAAATACCTATATGTATGTAATAAATTGTCAAAAATATTGATAAACTGCTTCTAGAACATCCTACTCAATAAATTTTGATAAAATATATTAGATACTCACATTTATACCATTTTATAAATGTATATATACAATATTGAATATAACAAGGATCTAAGTATTATTGACGTCCACAAAACATATTTAAGTATAACAGATATAAAATTTCTAACATATACATATACCAATATATTTACAAAAAAAAAAAACAAAGTTATTTATAGTTATAAATTACTATTTTTAAAAGAAAATTTATTTTTTCATCCCCGATAATATCCATTTAAAAATATTTCAATAATAATAGAGAAATATTAGAAGAGAAAAGTTAATTATATAGTGTAAAACAAAAACTTTCAAATTAGTTTTTTTGACAACAAAAGAACAATATATTTACAAAACCGTATTTATAAACATTTTATGGATATTTGTATAACAACCACCAGAGGGCTTTTTTTTTATAAAAATGTGATGATTTGAAAAAAAGCCGTCAGACATAAAATGGGAATTTAGGTTATTTTATCGCCGACGCGACGGGTTTCTAAATAAATTTTAACATTTCGCCGCCGAATATCGCTCTTGTTCTGTTTTCAACTTAAAATAGGAAAACAAATCGGTCTGGAATTCATATGAAAAAATGTGCCACACAACTTTTATGACAAATTTTTAAAATATAACAATATATCAGTCTGGAATTTATATATAAAAAATGTACAAAATATGAAAATTTGTGTATATACTCGTAGAACGAAAGTAACAGCAAAAACTCATATAATATCGCAAATTACTTTTTTTGTGTTTCGAGAAGAACGCATTTGAAAATGTACACACTAATGTCAATTTGCAGATACGTGTAAAATTAACAACGTTGTTTTTCCTAGAATACTAACGTTAGAGTTACGTGGGTTTTTATAAAGATAGTTAAGAAAATTGTGAATTTTTCTGCATATATAACTCAAAATTCTCAAAAATGCAATTTCGTGACTCTTCCATAATACCAACGATATGTGAGAGCAATTTCCAAATTTCCTTAAAAGAAGCTACTTTTAAGAATAATATTAAAAGCGAATGTCAAATTATTTTGTATTGGTCGCGAAATTTAATTTTATTTATTAAAAAAATTCTTTAATTTGTCATCACATTTTACTGTTGCATTAATATCACACTACACACATATACATATGTATATATTATAAAAACATACTCAATCATAAAATCCTCAGTTATAATGTCAAAATAATTATGCAAGATTTATGATCGCATGTATTCTTATAATGTATGTATGTACATGCATACATAAATAATTTATGGACATAATTTACATATAAAATAAAATTTCCTTTTATAAATTGCATGTACATGTATGTACATACATAATTTGCTTGAAAATATATTTTTATTCTGAATTTTCCTAGGAATTTTTTTATTAGTATACAAAATAAAAAATACTTATACATATGTATATATAATATAGTTATCTACAGTTATTTAAAAGAATTTTTTATTAGCATTTTTTTTTTGTACTCTTCTTTTTTCTATTTTGTTTTTCTAAACCAAAGATTAAAAGCCGGTATTAACACATTTATTGCATAGAAAATAAGAAGAAAAACAAAATAATTTCCCTTAAAATAAAATGCGTTCATATGTATTTAGATTTTAAATGACTATATACACAGGCAAACATTTAAATATATTGTAGATATTATACTTTATTAATATACAAATATAAATATATGGACTAATAAACAAAATGTTAAAATAATATTTTGTTTCTACACGTACTTATACCATGATGTTCATATATGTAGTATACACATATTAGAATAAGTATAGGTATAAGCGGTATTCTGATACCAGTTGGCTACTGATCTGAAAAAGTATACAGGCCTCATCAAAAAGACATTTTTTTACACACTTCAAAATTATGATTAGTACAAGTGTACTAATAAAAATTTCTTACATATAATAGTCATAATTTCCTAACAATAAGCTATATGATTTAGGATTCGATTTAGGATTCGATAAAGAAAATATTTTAAAAATTAATAAATTTCTACAAATTATGTACATATAATATCTCTATATTGATGGTAATGGTAACAGCGACAAATTTCTCTAATTAAATCATTTTCATCTAGTCCTGAAACATTATAAAAGAAACAAATTTCCCAAAAACGAAATTTAAATCACTCTCCTGAAAAAAATACAAAATTTGACTTAAAATATTCCTAATCTAAGGCAATTAATATATAATGTATACTGTCTACATTTTATAAGAATATAACTGTTATATTAATGTATATATATATATACCTACTACATTGAATAAAATTTCTAGTCTTTTGCATGTTTTTTTTTTTATATTACGACCAGGGAAATTTTAGATAAAGCAAAAAGGAAAATTTCTCATCCTTTTTTTTTTGTTCCGTAATAATATATGTATGATATAAAATATTTGAATTATAATAAATTAACATGTAGAAAAATTAAATTATTTTCATATTGTTTTCAAATTTTATTGGAAAATATTTAAAAAATTTATAGAGAGAACATAGAAAACACAGGTGTATAATAATCACACATTATAGTGTTGTTGAAAATATTTAATTTTCCTAATTTTATTCCTTGAAAAAATTCTAAAAAATATTTGGTCATCTAGAGATATAAATTATGTTTAATGTCAACTCTATGGTAAAAAACTATTGAAAATAAAATGAAAACTCGATAACATTTTTGTTTTTTTTTTTCGTCATCTCAATAAATTATACTAAAATTTTATTGTCATACTAAAATAATCACATTCTTAAATAATATCTTAAATAATATTCTCTATATGAAAATGTAAATTTTTTTTTTTACAAAAAAAAATTAATTTCAAATATTTTCAAAATTATTTTCTACTTATTAGTTTTTTTCCTTATAAATATTTTAAAATAAAAAACAAAAAGAAAAAATATTGTGAATTGGTCATACAATGTTGTACAATATAGCAAAAATATACTGCAAGGCCATGACATTATTCTTTTATAATTGTCATTTTTCAGCCAGTTTTCATGTTTTGTTGCTTTCCCACATACTTATATACCAGTAACGAAAATTTTGCAAGAAAATGTTTGCTTTACACAAAACAATTACAATTATATTTGATAATTAATACTTCTTAAATAATTTTTAATTAATTTATTTTTTTAAATTTTATTAAAATTAAATATTTTTGTTGAACTTGTTTTGAAATTACCCAAATATTATGCTTGAATGCTAGGCACCTTCTTTTTTATTTTTCACATTATTTTAATAAATATTATATGATTAAATTCTCTCTCTCTCTCTCTCTATACTCTCTAAATGTCATTTACATTCTATACATTTTGCATTGCATTATACTGTTATATTAGTGTTATATTAGTGAGAATCGAAAAAAAAAATGTGTGTAAAAATTTCTAATCGAATTTTTTTGTATTATATTCTTTTTTTCCAAAAAATCATTATAAAATTTTACTATTGCAATTTTTTTTTTTAATTTCTAATTAGTATTTGAATTTTCTTTTTCAATTTAATTATTATTATTAAATAAAATATTCATATGCATAGAATATTCTAAAAAATATTATTAAAGTTATTAGAAAAGAGAAAAAAAATATTTCGTTTTATAACAAACACATTTTCTATATAAAACAAAAAACACACCCTTTTTAAATTTTCGGTGGAAATCAACACAAAAAATAAAATAATAAAAAAGCGTTTTTAAACACCAAGGAACCAAGGAACCATAAGAAACTAAAAAAAATAGAAAACACCAAATAAATTCAAAACAAAAAAAAAAATCTTTAACCTATACACGCAATTGTTATGCAATAAAAATCAAATTTTAAGTATTAAAAATAAAAAAAAAAGGACAAGTACTTGAATTTTTTCTTATTTTTTTGATTCTTTTTTTTCTCTAAATTTTATTCCTTTATAAATATTTTTTTTTTGTATTTAAAATTTTTCTCTAATTTTTATTTTAACGTTCTTATAAGTAACACGTCCGCTTGAATACTGAACAATTTAAAAAAAAAAAAACAATAAATTTTCCTTAAAGGAAAAGCAAAAAAAAAACAAATATGAAAAAGGATATTTTTTAGTTTTGTTGTTGCTGTTATTGTTGTTGTTCTTTTTGTTTCAAACCATTCATGGAATCACAGCACAGCTGAGAAAAATCCTTATATATGAAATATATTAAAGCAGCTTTATTACACGTATATTTTGAATATAATATTAAATTTTTGCATATATATATATATATATATATATATATATATATATATATATATATATGAATAAATTATTATGTTTATATACCTTGATGGGATCGTATATGTATGTCTAATGGTATTTGAACATATTACGTTGACGTTAGTATTAGAATTGTATAGGATACATTTTTTTTTAATTCATATATTTTGCTCGTATAACAATATTAAAACGTGCAAAAATATAATTATATTTAGGCACGCTATAAATATACAAAGAAGTTATATATGTTGCATTATATTTCATAATACTACGACTGGAATGCTTCAGAAGAGCTTTTTGTTACTTCAGTAAAAGTTTCACGGCTTGAATTTACTGTAATACTGGAATTTATCAGAGCCTTAGATATAGTTCTAATGTTTAGATGGGGATGTGAATCACCAAAGAGTCACAGGACATCAGTCGTCTATGACTAAATCAATTTAATCACATTTGAATACTTAAGAACATTAGCTCCCCCCTGGTTACAAAGTAAGAAAATATAATTATTTCACTGAAACATGATCAAAAAATCTTTAATATTTTTTTAAAAAAAAGTTCAATCAGAAGTCGGTTTTTTTGTCTTCTATAAAATTTAATTTAATCACATACAAGGTATCGCACACCATCTGTACATATGTTTACAAGCACATGTATATATGTGCAAATTATGTTTGAATATAACAACAAATATTGATAAAAATATTAGAAACAAATACTTATTCGCTGGGGTATGTTTATTTTTAATATTAAGGCATTCCCTATATAACATGTATATATTTATATTTGACACATACATTGATAAATATTACATTATAATTATAATAAAATGAAATACAAATATAATTTTGATTATAATATTGGACTTGTATTCCCCTCATGTAACAGGACAAAATTTGAAAAAAAAAACAAAACAAACACAAAATAATAAAACAAAAAAGAATAGTGGCGATTTTTATATGTAGTTTGTGATCCATTTAAAGAGTATAAAAAATTGTAAACGTATAATACTTACAGTGTATAACACTTATGTAGAATATTTAAAGTGTTACACACTTAAAATGTATAACACTTTGAAAGTACAAGACTTAAAATGTATAACACCCAAGGTGTATAACACTTTCTGCATCCCACTGGGAATGGGTATATAACAGTTTCAAATGCAGCAATCTACATATGTAAATTTATTTCGGTAGATCTCTTTGCATTACAGTTTTTACTCTTATATAACAGAATTTTAAAAACCGCAACAACTTTCTATTAACAAAATTTTTCTACTACTGCCTTAACAGAGAGTTATATACCCTTAAATGGAACATTATTATAATATTGAATTCGAATAAGGAAAAGTGCTTAACTAGCTATAAAACTGAACTATCATAATATAACAATAATCAAAATAAAATATACGCAAAAAAAAAATTATAATATCCCGCATTATATATACGAATATTATGTTGAATGAAAAAAGGACTTTTATAAAAAAAAAGGAAATACTCATGAAATTATTCAAATGCACGCTATCCAGTTGTTATACATTTACAATACATAATATTACATATTGTTACATATACAAAATATTTTAATTTCTTCGACTTTCATTTTTGCACATGCGCATATTTTTTTCCCTTTTTTTTTTTGTTTTTGTTATATAAAATTTATCTCCTTTATTTTAACATCAGGTATTCAATTCTCCTTATTTTATTTCGTTTTTATAACATTTTTGCTTTTGTATATTACCATTAAGACTAATCCTTATATTATACATACATACATTATGTGAAAATATATAATCAAGTAAGTATAAAAAGTATATACACATATATATTTGTACTTATGTGATTTAAATTGATTACATATTTAGGTCTAAATAAGTACGTATTACTTGAATGACAGTTACAGAACAATTTCTATATAATTTATTTATAATTTTCTATTGTGAATGGTTTTTTTTTTATAAAACGATAAGAAAAAATTATCTAACATTCTAAAAGGATAACACAATAACACCAGTTGCGTAATTTTTTAAATTTTTAAGGAAAGATTGTTAATATTTTTATTGTTCGTAAAGCAATACGTAATATGTACGTAGATTTTCGAAATTATGTTATACACAAATTGATTTGATGAAAATTACTTTTTAAATACTTAATTTGAATTAAACATTGTTCTTCCACTGAACTATAGAAAAATGTGTATTTAATTTTAAAATAATGAACAAATATTTTTAATAAAATTTGATCTGATGTTAAAAGAAAAGCTATTCAGTACATAATATATACTACTTCATTTTTGGTATTACAATTAATTTTGTTAGAGTTTTATGTCATATAATTATAAAATTTATAATGTCACTTTAGTCAATTATGTCAACAATAAGTTATGTCAACCTAGTATTTATAAATACTATAAAAAAAATTAAAAATATATTTGGAGTATTTTCAAATCAACGTATGTGTGTTATACACTCGGGAACATCTAGTATAAAAGTATTTCATTTGTATGAAATCAAATTAAGATTGTTCGAACAACTTATTTCATACAAAAAGATGGTTTTTTTTCTTTATTACTTCCCGTAAAGAGAATTAAATTAATGGGACTAAAAGGCGATTTGTTTAAATTAAAATGGAAATAACTCTTTCTTGTTTCAATTAGTTTTCTTTACTTATTCTGTACCATAAAAACTAACCCTTAATTCCATTCAAACATTATCCTTCAATATACGTTTATCATATTTTCCAAAATTATTTAAAAAATTAAAACATTTTAGTTAATTATTTTTCGAAGTTAAATTATACTTTTAGTTAAGAACGTTTGGAGTAAATTTAAAGTAGTATGTTTTGTGTTTATAAACAAATACATTTTACATATATTATCGTTAATGAGATGCTTTAATACATTTGAATAATAACCTTAAATAATGGACAGAATTCATTTCATACGCAACATATCATGTATTGTATAAAAATTGCATTTAAATTCTAACACATTTAAAATGTATTTGTTTAAAAATATAATATAAAAATATGTAAATTTGTATGTTAATTTATATGTATATATATATGAATGCATTCTTTATACAAAATTATAATCTTATACATAAGTATGTACGAACAATTTCCTTTACCACTTTTACTATTCATAATCGCAGTAATTTACATTTTTCGTGTTTTGTCTAGCTAAATAGAAAGCATTTTCTTATGCTTTATTAGAGTGCTATTATATAAGTTTTATTTGAATATAACATTGAAACAATGAAATTCTTTACATTATTATATATAAAATTTTAGAGTACTTTTGTTAAGTATTATTTTTACATACGGTGGATTTTATGAACTGAAAATAATTTTAATATTTCATTCTAAAAACTGATTTATAATTAATTTTCCTTAAATGTATACTATGTATAATAGTACAACTTATGAAAGTGTTATACACTATGCTGTACATACATAAGTATGTATGTGTATGTATGCAATTTCAAATTAAAACTTATCTTTACATAATTTTATGAACTGTTATACTGAAAAAAAAATTTAGTATTAAATAATAAATTAAAATAAGTCTTATTAAATTATAATTATTTTAATTGCACTATAAATTCGGCTTACAAAAAATTTGTATTGTGCACAAACATAAATATATAATAAGTTTTGAATAAAATCGTATCACATTTAAAATTCGTAAAACTTTTAAAAATAAATTAATATACAATTTTAAGTAAATTTTTTAACTACCTACACATTTTATATGGAACTAGATTTACCTATAGAATCACTGAACTAAATCATTTACGCCACATTAATAATATAAATTATTACTTGTAAAAATTATAATTGTATAATAATTGTCTCTATTATATGAATTTTTTGTTATAAACTTTGATGTTTATACAATATACATTATTATAAGTGTTATATATTTCTCATAATGTTTTATATATACAATTTCTAAGTATTATAAGCATGTAAATAATTGTTTTACACTAAAAATAATAATAATATAATAATATTATATTGTCATATACATTTTTTTTAAAATAATTCATGCTTAAGATTAGAATTATTCCAAGTCACATTTTAAAAATTTTTCAGGAGGAGAGGAGAAAGTTTTATTTTTATTTTTTTGAAATTTCTCTCTCTACCTCTCTCTATCTTACGATTTTGCGAATATGAAAAATTTAACTAGTAAAAATCTGATTAGTAATTTAAAAATTCCATCCCCTGGGTTAGAAAATCGAATTCTAAAACCAGTATTTATAAGAAAATTACGGATTAGGATACTAGTTTTCCAAAGCAAAAATTATTTTATGCAAAGCAAGTAAAAACTATGACAGAACCCCCATTAGCTACCCCAATTAGCAGTAAAAAAAAGGTAAAATTTAATGAATTAGAAATCCTGGTTTTGTTCAAAAGTGAACTTACAATAGTTCGGATTTAATGCGACGATATAATATGTTAAGACTTTATGAATGATAGTGAAAGTGTAAATAAGTTACTTTGATTTTTTTTATTTGTAGCTATATTTTCTATATTATTGTTTTGGATTATTTTTTTCTTCACTTTTCTATTTACCTGTTTATTATGTGATTATAGAATTATTAAGATATAAAACAGGCTTTTAGAGCCTGTTTGATAAACTGCTTAAGTGCGTACATAACTTCAATTTATGCACGCTACAGTTTTTAATTTAACATTTTGGAATTGATGATTTTTGTAGTGGCAATATCTTTCGACCAAAATAATTTTAAAAAATTTTGCATACCTAAATGTACTTTCATAATTGTACGAGTATTTGAGGTAGTTATAGACTAGAGGCTCGTTTTTATTCTTCATGTGTGTGCATGTTACGATAAATATTAAATGTCCTTTCTATTGCTTTTCTATTCCTTCATTATTTTTTTTGAAAACAGAGTCAACTAAATAGAGAGATAAATAATATAGAGAATAGGTCAAACCCATTATAAAATTAATTTGTATAACAATGATTTTTATTAAATATTATTATTATTCTATTTATTTAAACATTTAATATACTTCTCAATTAACCCATACCAAGATGTATATAGAGTGCGTACAGTGCATAGATAAACTAATATAGATATGTATAACAATTTATAAAATTTATTATTCTAATCTTAAATAAAGTATTATCTATACACACTATCTACAATACATATATTAATAATAAATTAAATTATAAACTTTCACAAAATAGATTTTGTCTTTATATATGAAAATATATAAGAATTAAATAATTTGTCACCGTTTTCTGTATGAAAAATATACCAAATATATATACATATGGTTTGAATAAAAGTAAAAATTAATAGGAAGTAAAATTCACTTGAACTTAAAAATTTTAAACTAATTACACTATTATTTTGTTAAACAATTATATTTTTTTTCATTTCACCGTGTTCATATAGTGTAGAAAATTTTCCCTATATCTTCGTTTTATTAAAATATAATATAACATTTACATGCATAACTCATGTAATAATACAAATTCAAAGCAAAAAAAAAAAACAAAAGAAAATTTTTTCATTGAATTTTGGAATATTTTTTTTTATTCCCGATAATATCAACATAAAACAATAAAAATGTCGTTACCATCTTTTATAAAATTAGTTTGTAATGTGCACAGCATTATATAGGTGCTTACATTTGTACATATAACATTTGTAACATACATACATACAGTATAACAGATAATATAAAATATTAAAGGGTGATGAACTTTTTTTTTTTAATTTGAGCTAAACTCCATCACCACCTTTTATTCTTAAGTGTTATATTTATTTACCACCTATTTTATCATTAATTTTCTTTAATTTTCGAGTATAAATTGAATTTTTTTTTAAATTTTCATTTCAGTTTGATTTTTAATTTATTTGATGTCATTTTTAATTTATATATAGTTTTTTGAACGTATATAATAAATTTTATTAGCAAACATTTTGTCTTTTTAAATTATCTCATGTATTCAATAAAAAGAAATTTATTTTATTATTTGATATTTCTAATATTCATTAATAAAAGTTGTGAAAATGTTATACAAACAAAACAACAAGTAAATGTACGAAAAAATACGAATGGATCTTGGAAGGATATTTTCTTTGGTGGTAATCGTGGAGCCCAAAATCGTGAAGTGAATCGGGATATAAGATGTTAGTTAATGAATTCACTGTATACAAAAAAGAATTCCCCGTTATTCACTGTATTACAAAAAAAAAATTAATAAAAAAATTTAAGTGTTAGCCTTAGCAGTCAGTATCTTGTGTAATAAAAGTGATTTCCGTATAATTTCAAATTATAAATAGGATCGAAATTAAAAAAAAAGAAAAACCTGAAAATCATATATTTTGTGGATTATTAATTTCATTAGTCAGTAAATAGCCAGACTACTTAGTTGCATTATTTAAATTTTTAGGTTATATTGAATATAATTCTGACAAATACACATACATACATTCATATGAATGTGCACATTTACAAAATAAATATTAATAAAATTGTAAAATCTATAAACAAAAATTAATATTTTAGAAATTTGTTACATTTGTTATAATAACCAACTTTAAAAAAAAACACATAATTTTCAATGTAATAATATAATACTGTAAATTATTATTACTAAATGTTCCAAATATGTATGTACATACCACAAGCTCCATCACAATAAAATCGTATTATTATAAATTCTTTGACTACAATTTTATTCTCATTATCTGTTTTTGTTATATGTATGTGTTTATTAAATATCCTTTTAATTTAATTCACATTTTTACAATAGTTTTACCGTTATTCACTGTATTACAAATTGGTCCTGGTTATTGTACAGCTCCATCAGGTATTTATTTTCAACAAAAAAAAACTTTTATTTTAATTAAAATTAAGTATGTATGTGTACTTAATTATTGTCCTTTTATAAGGGGAATTAGGAACATGCCTTGCTAACAACGACTGTATATTAAGAGGAGGTATTTTAGGAGGACCTTGTGCTGGAGGTTACGGAATTTGTTGCATTTGTTAGTATAAATTTAATTAAAATAAAATTTAATATTATATTTATATATATAATAGCTATAAATTACTTATGTAGTTATGCAGACTTGTGGTGGAATAATACGTGAGAATGGAACTTATTTCGTTAATCCAAATCATCCTGAAACTTATGACACGACTGGAAGTTGTCAAGTAACTGTACAAAAATTACATCCAGACATTTGTCAATTAAGGTATATAAAAACACAATTTACATACATACATGTTATATTATGTTTATATAAAATTATGTAAATTAATTCAAAAATAAAAAACCAAATAAATTTCTTAAACAGATTAGACTTGGATCTATTTTCAATACAACCGCCAGAGCCTATGAATCATATTTGTAATCAAGACCAATTGTTAATATCTGGTGGAAGCCCAGCTCCAATAATATGCGGAACCTCTAATGGCGATCATAGTAAAATATTTATTAATACAAAATATACTTATAAAAAATATAATATAGTATGTATTCATTTTTAGTGTATATTGATGCGGGGCTCGGTCAAAGTAATCCAATTATAATTTCTGTTATTACAAGTGGCGGAAGCTTTCCCAGAATATGGAGAATAAGAGTTACTCAAATTCATTGTGGTAGTATATATAGAACAGATTCTGGTTGTTTACAATTTTTTACAGGGATAAGCGGAAAAGTTAAAAGTTTTAACTTTAATACAGTTTCTGGAAGACAATTATCAAATCAGGACTACAGCATATGTATTAGAACTGAAAGAAATTTTTGTAGTATACAATATAATCAATGTTTAGATATGGGTAGGATACCTTAAAATTCTAATGCATAAATATTATTGTATATAATAAAATAAATAAAAATTAAAAAATTATTTAAATAGAAAATAATCGCTCAAGATCTTTTACAATATCTGGCAATTCAAATCAACCCGTTTCATCAATGGTTGGTAGTGGTACGACTGGACAACCAAATTCTTGCCCAAATGATTGGTTACTTATAGGATGCATAAAAGTAGCTGATCGTGTACCACAAATAAGCGCATGCGAAGGTAAAACTATCAAAAACAAATAATTAGTTTAATTTTTTATTTTTAATTAATTAAAATTTAAGATCGAGTTTGTGGAGGAACATTCAATGCAGAAATAAGTACAATGCCCAGAACAGTACAAAGTAAGTAAAATATTCCAGATAGTCTATAGCAAAAATAACATAAATTCTTATATATGTATATAATTTTAGCTAGTGTAAGACCATTTAGGCTAACGTTTCATACAGATGGTGTTGAAGCTCCTACCGATGTTGATAATAGAGGATTTTGTTTAGATTATGTACAACAACCATGTACGAATGCTGGATAAAATTTATTTTGAATTGATCTATTAAATTTACTTAAAGACTTACAATACAATGTTCAAAAAATTATAAGTACTTATTTGTTGATCTTGATTTTATTATACTTTAAATATGAATTTTATATAAAAAATATTTTATTACAATTTTTATTCAATACGTATATGAAGAAACTTGGGAATTAATTACAAATGCCTCAAAAATTATTGTTAGAGCCGAAATTCATTTAGGCATAATCAAAAAACTTTTTGAATAAAATTTATGAACCGTAACAATATAAGGCACTTACCAACGATTGCTTTTAAGATCTAATATTCAATTCATTCTATATGTACGTATAATCAGGACAATCTTTTTTATCATAACAATGAGTAGTGGTCAATTAATTTGGCACTTGCTACAACTACGATTTCAAACATCAAAAAATAAACATTTGATTTTTTTAAAAAAAATTTATTTCATTCAAACCTTGTTTTTTCTACGTCTCAAGCATATTTATTATCATTTAAATTTTTTACTTACACGATTATAAAAATTAGATTTTCAACATTATAAATTTTAACTGTTATAAATTATTACCTTCAAATTGTATGAACTTCCTTTAGAAAGGAAAAAGAAAACGAAAAAAAAAATGTTTTTGTGGAAGAGAATTTATTTTGTAATTTAAAAATCTAGTCAGAGAATTAATTTAAAAATTATTATAAATTTTACAAAAGCTAGAAAATACATTTAAATTTTGCTCGAATTTTATTTGTTATACAATAATTATCTGATATTAAATTCTCTATCGTCCTTATTAAGATCATTTTTACCATTTAAAAAAAAAAAACAATTTAAAATAAGCTATTTGAAAAATATAAAGAAAATATTGAAATTACGTTATATTAAATATGTTCTTTTTTTTGTTATTAATATGAGTAATATTAATATTATTTCTATTACTATTATATTTTATATAGTTAATTTATATCAACAAATTAATAAGTATTAAAGATTTAGAAACCATGAACTTTTAATTGATCAGATTTAGCTAACCCAGATTTTGTCAACCATTGACATATGTTTTCTCTTTGATCACCTTGTAATTGTAATACTTCACCGTACTCAGGATGCTCAATTACAGTTCCATTGCAAGCAAATTCCTAAAAAGATAATTCTATTAAAAAAAAAAAAACATGAAAATTTAATATTCTTTCAACCTTTTTGCATGCCCGGACAATTTTCTTTAAATCGTATTCTGATGAAAGGCCTTGTACTGTAGTTAATGTTTTACGACCATTTCTTTGCTGAATTCTTATATGAACAAGACCGTCTTGAACATTATCATCAGCACCCTTAATTGCATCAGCAAAGGGGTCTAAATAATAAAAAAAAAAAAAAAAACAAATTTAAAATTTATATACATTTTTGGTGTAACTTGTTTCTCTATAAGTCTTTTAAGATCAAGTAAAATGTATTAAATCTGAAATGTTTTTAAAAAATATTCTTTGCACAAATAAAGATTTTACAACTTTTGCTTTACAGGAATTCATACCTTTTTATGCATGTTATAATTTTTTGTAACATGTGTAAATTTTTGGTAGAAAAAAAATTCGCGAATGTACTTATACTTACTACATGTTAATTGGCAATTTGAAAAATAAATTGAAATTTGCAAATATCCACATATCTTGACTAAGTTTTTACATGCATATTAAAATAATAAAACTAACTGACATGAATTAATGTACATAGTAATACCTAATCAAAAAAGCTGAAGTGAAAACTAATGCAAAGGTTAAGATGAGTCATCAAATTCTGAAATATGTACGTTAAAATAGCTAGGAGGCTATCTACATATAATTTTGTAACTAATTACATTATGGAATTTAAGAAAATTTCTATTTTTAATGAACTTTATTTTAACAACTTGGCCTTTAAAATAAAGCCAAACTAGATATAATATCTTTAATTTGACGTCATCGATATTTAATTAGAAAACAATTTCTAATTGGAAATAAAGTTTAGTTAGAAGTTTATATATTAATAGACACGACCACATTTTCATAAATTTCTTTAAAAATAAACTAAATATAATGAAACGTTTGCATAAAAACGGCAGCCATTGTCTCCAATATCCTGATGAAGGCCACAATTTCTCTTTTTATTGGAATTTAGTTTTCTGTGTAAAATTTTTAAAAAACCACTTACCAAATTTTTGTAAGTTCTGGATGGACATATACGACTGGAAAATAGAACAATCAATAAATAAAACTTTTCTGTAGAATTTTACAATAATTTTCTCGAAAACGCAGAATATATTTTAACTTATTTTTGGAGCACAACCCTATGAAAAGTGTTAATAAAGACTTCACTCAAAAAGAATGTTACCCAACTACAAAAACTAATAGTGAAAAAATGTAAACGTCAATACTTTAGGCGCCTAAAAATAACAAAATAAGCTAAATGTCAATAACTCCATCAATACAGCAGCGACAACAGTTGTTTAACCAAAATTGTGATAAATAATTTTAACAACATTCTATCTGATTTTTAAATTTGAGTTGCTGTTTTTGGCTTCCTTTTAGGTTTAATCAATAAAAAGATCTTTTAATTTAAATATATGTAGTACCAAATAATCAATAAAACACAATTAGATTGTTTTGTAATGCGATAACTACAAAAACATTTGACAATCATGTAATGCATTTTTTGCGGTAGAGAAAGTAAAATAAATCAATTGCTACCCGCAGAGGAAAATAGAAAATATATCAAATGTTAGCCAAACCATACACGGTTTAACATGTTTATCAACTTGGTTGAATTGGAAAAATAAAAGTTTTAATTTAAGTTTAACTTAAAATTTAACTTTCAAATTGGTTTGGCAACCTATCCTATAAATAAGCGACTTGCTCTCAATCAAAATGTAAGGTTAGGATTGTTGAAATATAAAATCTTACAAGATATGGTAAACTTTTAAAACTTGACAAAATAAGGTTATGTATCTTTGTCAAAACCTTCCAAATATAAGGTTATGTAACTTTTCAAAACCTTAAAAAAATGTGAGATTATTTTGTAAAGTGTCACATGCAAAAATCCCAATACGATTGAATTTTCGAAATTTTTGTTGAAGAAAATTAAGATATGATATAACGTGATGTCTATTGATATATATTTGTGACATATTCTTGCAATACTTGAAATTAATAATTTTTGCTTATTGAACTTTATTTAAAATTTGAAAATTTTTCAAATACAGAATAAAATTTTGTAATGATAAATATTTTCCAATAAAACAATCGCATTAAAAATTTCGAAATTTGGCTTATAACCATGTATTTATTAAAGTCGAAATTTTTGATACATATACATTATAAGTTACTTCTCGGATTGACAAAATTAATACAAAAATGTAAGGTCTTTAGTTTGGATGTTAGCTGGTATGTTAGAAATTTGAAATGTAAGCAAGCCTTACAAATAAAATATTTGTTGCATCCTTGAACAGCATGCGACACGATTCAACTTTATATCCAACTTAATCACATTAATCCACGTGCTGAACGCGTATGCGTAACATAAGTAAGGGCAGCAACTAATTTGACATCTGGTGAATATAATTTGATATTTGATAAACTTTTGTTGGATAATTGTTAACAAATACAATTTTTAAGTAATTTAACATAATCGGGAAGATGTTTTGTATGAAGTAAAATAAATTTTTATCCGAATACAGACCTATGTTCCCGGCGACGTTATATTTTCTAACATTAATGCTATTTAGTAGACTTTGTAAATTTTTAGATCACATATATCAGGTTTTGTGTACTATTTTTTCTAACAAACAAAACACAAAATCTCCTAATACCCATATAAACTTTTTTGGTTATGAAATTTATGTCAAAAGTCGTCGTGTAAACACAGTTATTTATTGCAACTTTTTTTAATTATATTAAAAAATTTACAAGTTATGATCACAACATCTCTATTGTGAATAAAAATATTTTATATGAATACAGAAAATTCAATTAGCACGTGTATAAAAATTTTATGTTGTTAAAACATTGCTACAGCAAAATTGAAAATGTTTTTACCGTTTTAATTTTGACAACACTCTGATAACCAATGTCGTAAATAAAAAATATGATAGTTTGTAAAGATATGTACATACACACATATTGAAGAAAAAGTACTTATGAATTTAAAATAGTGTGCAAAATATTTGCATTTGTGTATGTAAATGTCATTTTGAAAAGAAAAAAAAAAAAGAAAAATACTCATTCGGAATCGACGTCGTTTGACAAAAAATTGATAGAAATTTTACGTTCCTAAATACGGGCGGAAAATATATCGATTAATTTGCACCAATTTTTAATTTAAAAAAAAAAAATAGAAAAATTCTAAAAAAGAAAAAAAAAGGACAAATAATTTATTTATATGTAAAAAATATTAAGCGAATGAAAGTGATAAAATATAAAAAAGAAAAACAGTTTTTTTTTTGTTTGTAAAATAGAGAGAAAATTTTAAAAGCAGAGAAATTAAAAATTCATTGGAAAAGGAAATTTTTTTTGTTTCAGAAATAAAAGAAATTTTTTTTCTGTTTTAATTATTTTTCCTTATTTTATTTTTTTTTTTTTGTTATTTTGTTTCTCTTGTCCAGTTACTTGATTTTTTAATTTAAATTTGAATTAAAGAAATACTTACGTACATACATATATAACATAACATACATAAAGTATGGACTGAATGTGAAACGCCATATAAAAAAAAAAAACGGGACGCAAAATTTTGTACGCGGTCTAGCTGTATTCGCCATACGTAACAATAAAAAAAATATTGAATTGAATAAAAAAGTGATTTATTTAAAAAAAAAAAGAAATGTTTGATGAATTTTTGTTTTGATAGTTAAAATATTTTTTTATCTATAAAATTGCAAAATAAAAAATAAAATTTTTTATGTTAAAGTGAAAAAAATAAATTTTTTTTGTGTTAAATAATTAAATACGGTCATAACACTACAAGAAAGCAAAAAAAAAAAAAAAATTATAAAAAAAACCAAAAAAGATCAAAGTTAAAAATAATTTTTTGTTTTTTGAAATGAAAAAAAAGCTTTAGAAAAATATTTTTAATACATTTAATATAATAACAAATAAATTACGTGCATATTATATGTATGTATGTACATACATACCAGGTAGATGCTAAACATATTCGTACATATATGTATGTATATAAACATATATGATTCAGTTGCATAAATATACTTAAACTACATGCAGATTGTGTTTCAAAAGAACGACTATATTTAAAAATATATAGAGTACACATACACATATAAAAAGTAAGCACCCCAATAATAAATATAAATAAAAAATATATAACTATAAAAGGGTAGAGACTAGATATAAGTTTATAACAAAGTATAGAACTCGAACTAAAAATCGAGTTCCAGAAGATCGTAATTAATTAAAATTATAAAATGTAAATACCTACCTACTTATTGAATATTTTTCTTTATTTTTCTTATCTTTTTAAGATTTTTATTTTTTGCATTGTTTTTTTTCTTTCAATCAATTAAGTACCTATATACTGCATAATAATAATTAAAATATAACTTAAATTTCAATATTATTTCCCACAATTTACAATAAGTGGGAAATTTTAATTTTTTTTTTAAACAAGTAAATAGGAATATACATATTTATTTGCAAGTGATTGTTATTTTTATAACTAAGTAGGTACTTACCCGTTTAGTGATAGTAATAACTGCAACACTTTTATAATAAATGTAAACAAATTGAAATATACTACTCTACATAGGTAGGTAGGTGGGTCCATATGTATAACAAATATTATGTAAGTACTATTAAAGGATTTTTAGATATCTAGTTGTTAGGTATGTAGGTACCTGTTACAATATACACATATATGTAGGTACTTAGATTTGCATTAATTACCAATGTATTTATTAGTTATTGATTAACTTCTATAATACAAAATTACTTATATAATTTAGTTAAAATTCGGAATAAAATACTTATTTAATATGGTTGATGCAATGCAATGTCAGAATCGAGTTTTTAATAAAATAATTTTTAATGTTGTTTTTCTAAAAGACTCTTTCTTATTACATTATATTAACCGATTATTATCGGTTTTAGTAGGTATACATTCTTATAAGAGTCTTAATTTTGAAATTGGAACCAATTTTGTTTTACTAATAAGGTGGGTCTCCTCTACTTCTTAACTTGGAAATTTGCATTTAGTATATGTACCTACTTACTGCCCTCCTCGTCTAGATGTTTTGAAAAAAAATTATACGTTTTCTCTATAAAGTTTCCATATTGTATGTCAAATGCTTTCTAACAATGTAACAACACTTCAAATTGTAAAAATACGGTTTTTTATATGCAATATGCAATCGCAAATTCATTGCCTTCCAATATCAGTTAATTAATATCCTTTCTTAATAAGTCATTTAATATTTATTTTTAAGCAACGTAAGTAATTTCTTATCTCACTTATTTATTTGTTTGTTTTTCTTCTTATTGCCTGCCGATAGTTAGATAATGGTTATCTACTCATTATAAATTATTGCTAAAATCCTAAGAACAATACGCGAAATTTTAAGAAAAAAAAACGGGAATTTTTCGTTTAATTTTTGAATTATAAATATATAAATAGGTAATTCCTGTCGATTTGAATGAAAAATTTCATAGTCAAAACAAAGAAGGAAAGAATTTGAAAACTTCTTATGGTAAAATATTTTAGGGAGAAAAATCTTAGCAAGCAAAACAATGTTAAAGACAAAATAGGTAGGTACCGGGGGACGGTGACGAAACCGCCGCGCAAACCTTTTGCGACTACCCTGTACTGGCTTAGTAAGGTAGAGGGACTAGGGTACAAACCTTACGTTACTTTTCTAAAACAAAAACTATTATAAAAATTCTTTTATGTGTTGTGCTAATATTTATGTAATTTCAAGTAAGTAAGGAAATCAGTTTTCTGTTGTCAGAGATAAAAGACAACTTGTTCTAGAAGCTGTTCGAGCTGCATTTTTCCTGTTTTGTTTTTTTTTTTACAATTTAAACAAAACTAAAATACTTATTTAAAAAAAAAATTATATAGGTATTCAGATAACAAGAATAAAAGTATGGGATTACTAAATTTTAATATGTGGATATTGCAAAAAAAAAACAAATTTGTCTATGGACAGGTCCAGTTCTATCCTATACCTATTTTATTAATCTGTATTTTCCAATTTCATTGAATCTAATAAATATTTTTTTAAATTTTATTTTTAATTTCAGCATTCAATTAGACACAATTATGTGGTGCCGATTTATAATTTATATTTTTATTAAAAATATAATATTTTAAATAAATCATATTATAGACTCACATCATTTCACTCAATTAAAGCATAAACAAAAAGAACTTTAGAAATTTCTCAAAATTAGAAAACAAAAAATTCTATTACACACATAAGCATATTTAAAAAAAAAAAATAATTTTAGCTAGTTTATTATTTAAAAAATGAATTGAATTTAATACAAAAAAAAAAAGTGAAAAATTTAAATTCCAATATCACAAAAGGAAAAAATAAGAATCAAAACATAATTTTTGGTCGTGAATGTGTGTTTGTTGTTTTTCTTCCTAATATATAAAATAATAATAATAATAATTGAAAAAATAAAATGATACAAAATTATGTACATAAGATTATTATATGTACATACAACAAAAATATGAACAATATTAAATAATAAATATATTAAATAATTCAAAAAAATAAAAAAATAATAATTTATTTAGTGAAAATAAAAAAAAAATATATCACCAAATTATTACTTAAGTTTTTTTTTTCGATTTTGTTCTAAAAAGGACATGCAATAAAAATATTTGAACACTCTAAGAAAAAAAATTACAATTAAATAGACGAATAATTTGAAATTAAAATTTTAAAAATTTTTAATTAACTTTTACTTCGCTTTGGTACTTCTAACTGACCTTATCTAATTACTGATCTATTATCTAATAATAGTTATTAAAATATTTAAATAATAATATAGATAATAATGTTAAATTAAAAAATATTTTTTATTTACTGGTAATAAATAATAAAAAAATTTTCAACACATTTTTTTTTTTTAATTTAAAAGAAAAAAGACAAGAAAAAAGAATTTTTTTATAAAATAAAAAAATTAATTTTTAAAATTTTTAAAAAGTTCAACTAAATATTATTATTTTTTTTTTTTTTTAATTAAAAATAACTAAATTAAATAGTTTAGAAAGCGCAATTAAAACAAATGTTAATAATAAAGAGAAGTGGGTGTACTTAAAATTAAATGAAGTTAACAGAGTTAAAACCAAATAAAAAAATCACACAAAGTAAAAAAATTTATATTAAATATGCTGTTTTAACATTTATGTAAAAATAAACAAAAAAACCAAACGGACCCGGAAAGAATAACAAATAAAAAAAAAAATTAAAATTAAAAATTAACTTTTAATTTTAATCTTAAATTTAAAAATTTCAAAAAGAAAAGGAATATTCATTTTTTTATTTTTTTATTTGAAAAATTCCTTTTGTTTTTTTTTTCTCTTTTGTTTGTTTTGTTAATTATTACTCCTTAATTTAATATTTAATTTTGAATCTATACTAAAATAATATTTAAAATATAATTTAAAATTTAATTCTAACAATTCACAATAATAAAAAATTTTTATTAATAAATAAATAAATAAATAAATAAATTAAAAATAAAAGATAAAAACTAGTTTTAAAAAATTCATAAACATTTATGGTATTAAGTATTTAATAATAATAATTATAAAAAAAAAAACAAATCAATAATAAATTTATAATAAATTAAATATTAAAAAAAAATAAGAAAATCCATTGACAAAAAAATTTAAAATGATATTTTAAACTTTAAATTTAAAATTAAAAATATAATAGAAAAAAAATAATATTATTTTTTTATAAGTAGATAATTGCTTTTTTAACAGGGCAATTGTAATAAAATTTTTACATTTAACAACCCAAAAAAAAACACCTTATCTTTACCTACCTATACCAAAATTATTTTGTTAAAACAAAATCACAATAGAAAACTTATAAAATCACAATAGAAAAAAAATACTATGTTCGTCTATTGATTTTGTTAAATACATATATTTTTTTTTTAATTTTCAAAATTTTATAATTTATAATTTTTGTATAATTTAAAAAAAAAAATTATTAAAAATTAATTAAATAAAAAAATAAAGAACATTAAAAAAAAAAAACAAAAATTTATTTTAATATTTTAACAAATTCATTAAAATTAATAGGTATGTAATGTTAAAACAAAATAAAATAAAAGTTAAATAAAAAAATAAAATCAGATAATTTATCAAAATTAAAATATAATTATGAACGTTTCATAGATAAAAGAAGATTTTTACCTAACAAAATTTTCTAAATTTTTAATTTGCAACGCCCTCTACGTGTTTTTTTTTTTTATTATTTAAGAATCTTGTCGTCTCTATATTGTGATAATAAGAAACAAAAAAAAAAAGATAAAAGATAAGAGTAAATAAAATTGAAAAAGAAGAAAAGAAAAACAAAAAAAATAGAGTAAAAAAATCATTTTAATTAAGAGTATAAAGTAAAAAAATTATTGATAAAAAACAAATAAAAATTTTTAATAAAAAATCAAATTGTTAAAAATAGAAAAACGAGCAAAAAAAAAAAATAATCAAAACGTGAAAAAAGACTTTTGATAAGACAACGAAAGTAGTAGAAGTAGAAAAAAAAAATAAAAAAAAAAAAACAATAAAAAAAATAAACCCATAACTATTTTAAATTTTTATTTTCTTATTTATCTTAATATTGTGAATATTTGGTGGAATGGATACAGGTAAGAAAATTTAAATTTTTGTTTTCTGTTTTTTTTTGACTTAAACTTAATGAAATACTTAACTTTCATTATTTTATTTTTAATATTTTATCTAAGGTTTTTTTTTTCTATTGTTATATTATACATATTAAGTAATAATTAAGTAATAACGGTAAACTCTTGCATTTATCAATTCTCTTCCGCTCTTATTTCTCTCCTTTATCGTACACAGTCACTGTTTCAGGTATTAAATTCGAATATTTTTGCGGTTTTTGTTTTTGGGGTATGATCCAATTATTATAAGTTACTTACAAAAACGAGGTTAGCTTAATGCTACTTAATTTTCAAATGTTGCGGGCGTATAAGTGTGAAAACAGAATCAAAGTGTTGAACAACAACAATGGGGAAATTTTTGTCATTAATACACAGAAAAACAGCGGAATGACAAAATTAAGTGTTCAGTATTTCGAATATATGTAATGTTAAACACACATGGTAAAATATGATTTTAAACTATTTTATTGCCGTCTGTTTAATTCATCGTTTCTTATTCAGTTTTCACCCTAAATAATTAAGACCATGTTATCAGTTAGTGTGTTTCTTGTTTATTCCAAAAATTTTGGCCTGGGCCATGGCATTTTAAAACCTAAAATTTCGAAAAATTTGATTTTTTTTTATTGTTTAAGCAACAATTCTAAATGTTTTTTTTATTCATGTTGGGGATTTTTAATAATAATGTTTTTGATGATTATAATTACAGGAGTCTTTTGTATTTTTTTTGTCTTGTATTTCTTGTTGATTTTTACTAGATCCTTTTCATACCATTTTATACCCTATAAATGATTGTTTATTTTTAAATTTATGGTTGCTTATTTTCGACTATAATAACTGATGCTTTATTAAACCCATTTGCATTATTTCTATCATAAAATTTATTGGAAATTAGATAAATTCTTACTTAGTATACATATATATGTATGTGTGTATATTCTTCTTATTGAATATCAATAGCTTAAATTTATTTTTGAATTTTTTGAATTTATTTTGAAATTTTTTAAAAATACCCTACTTAGGTAAAATTTTTCAAGAAAAATCTTTTGTCAACAACATTGATTTTTTTTGGCCTAAGGCTTTAAATATTTTTCATGGCTTATAAGTACCTATAACCCTTTAGGATTTTATTAGGCTCTAATACAAATTTTAATTTTCATTAAGAAATACGAAATAAATTTCATTAAATCATAACAAAATTAATTAATTAAAGTTTAAAGCATTAAATTGAAAATTATGTATTAACTTGTCCTAATCATTAAAATCTCGAATTTGGAAGATTCATTTTGAATAGTTTAAAGAAAATTATCAAAAAATATTTTTTTAAATTAACAAATATATTTTGTTTTCAATAATTTTTCTGAAATGAAATAAGAGAATTACTGAGTTTTCCCTTTTCTTATCGCTTAAACAATTTAAAATATTGTGTTTAAAATATGTAAGCATAATATTGTGCACACTCTTATTTCGTTTTTATGTTTTTATCCTTATCTTCTTTTCTTTTGATAAAATATATATTTCAGTTCATTTAAGGATATTTTATTCTGCACTATTATCTTAATCCTTGTAAAAATAATCGATAAATACATAATGATATAATAAAAATCAGTTTCGAAAGAAGTTTGGGTAAACATTTTTTTCTTTTGTAAATTTTTGAAATTAATTATATTTTTATTACAATTAAAGTGAGAAAGAAAGAAAAAATCTGCTCTTTAAATTTTTGAAATAAAACTATTTAAGTATGTTTTAGAAATCAGAGCTCTTTTGACTGGAAGTATAATAATGGCAACAGTGTCATTATTATTCGCTAGTCAAAAATTTATAAAATTCATTTTAAAACTTTCGATTAGTTTTTAAAATATTAAAAATGGTTGAGGTTCGTGTTATTTAAATTGATAAGTTTTTCATGTTAAATGCATTTTATATTACAAGAAAATTCTTAAGAATCGAGCAAATCAATAAAAAGTGGTTTTCTTACAAATAAGAAAATTAAAAAAATAATAATAATAGTAAAACAATTTGTTTTTTTCATTTAAAATAAAATCTTTAATGGTTGACTGATAATGACCTCATTTTAATTCAGAATATTTCATTCTTATTTTTGTATTATTATCGAATAAAAAAATTTTCTTCTCTAAGAATTCATAGTTTTGTAAATAGCAAAGTTTTTTAGACGGTATAAAGGTTTTTTTGGTATTTCAACCATGCTATTTAAGCTACTAGTACCATGAGGGCGTAGATTTTAATAATAAAAAATGTACCAAGTTAGTCTTTTGTTGTTGTTTTGTTTACACGGACAAAATATGTACTGAAAAGCAAAGAAAATAAAATCGACCCGTATAAAGCTAGTTTACTCATTGTAATATCGAACACAGCTTGTTTGATAACACAATGAGCTTATAAAGGACATACAACTACAAAACTGGAAAAAAAAAACTTTTTCATAAATTTTAAGGTCTTATTGCTGAGGCTTGACATATTCTAAATATGTACTATGTTAAGGTAAGCTGAAACATAAACTTTCTTTAAGTTTTTTTCCGGTTCAGCCGTATATTGAAATATAGACGAGAACACAGATACAGACAGGTCGAGAAACAGATATTTTAATAAAATTCCCTAAGCTTTTATGTTAAACACTTGATATGTGAAACTTACTGCCAAAAATATTTTTGTCTCTTATTTAATGCAATTCGGTACCTAACTCGTTCAATTAATATTCATAATTATAACCATATTAATCCATAATTAATACTCGTAACCATAAATTTTTGTTTTCCACACTGTAAGTAAATATTAACCTTATTTTATTGGAACTTGTATAAAATTTCAATTTAACCAAGGACGGGCGTCTTGCTGAATTCAGTGAAAATTTATTATAAATTTCTCCTTGTTTCAGTACATACATCAAAAATTCACAATTATTAACAACATGTTTTGCATAAAAAAAAAATGACATATCACATATTGTACATACAAAATATGCACATACATATATGTATGCAATGCACTATTAAAAATAATTTTCTTTTATACAAAGTTTCTTGTATACACACACACACACACACATTTACAAAACAATTTTATCTAAAATGTTTGACAACTGAAAAAAGTACATGTAGCATTATTTTTTCAACAAAAAAACAAACACACAAAAAAAAAATAAATATTATAATTGAGCTAGCATCGTTTGTGGCATTTCTTTCATGTTTACATACGTTGCTAACTAGACTCATAAAGTAAAAAAAAAGAACGAAAAACATACAACACTTTCATGAATGACGTTACTGGCAGCCATTTCTGACATACTGGTTAAAAGGGTGTTTTAAACGTCAAATAAAAAAAAAAAAGTGGAATATAGTTCGTCGTGGATTTTTTCAATTAAAATATTTTGAGAGCACATTTTATTTAAATTATAGTACAGATTAAAATTATTTAAACTGTTGCTAATTTAATATAAATATTTGCAGTAAAAAGCAAATAAAACGTTTTTCAATTTAGGAAATATATGGAGAAAACTTCTAAATGTGGGGTATGTAATATTAAAAAAAAAAAAAAAATGAAAAATGTTGAAAAAAGAAAAAAAAATTTGAACATAAAATGATACCTTTGTAGTGTGTTAGTGATCGATTCGAAAAAAAAAAAAAAAAGCGAAACGAAATAGAAAAAAAAAAATTATTAAGTCATTTTTAATTATATTATGATTTTTTAATATTTTCAAATCGAAATTTAACCAATTAAATTAACTTATATTTAGCTTTTAATTACAAAAATTTTATTATTATCAATTGATATACAAAATTTTTAATGAAATGTCCTAAATTTATAACTATGTGTAAAATGCAGTTAAGTAATCTAAAGAAAAGAAAAAAAAAAGTTCACATAGAAGCTTCTGCAAACATGGTGTTTACGTGTACCCAATTTTTTATTTCTTATTTTTTTTTTCTTTATTTTTTTTTTTTTTAATTTGTAATTGAAAAGTTACTGAAGTTTTTTTTACATAAAAAGTAATTTTGTCATTATAAATTAAAAAAAGTAATTGTTAAATTTGAAATATCTACAATTTTCTTTTTTTTTTTTGGAAAAATTTTCATTTTACTTAATTTTAGATTAAAATAGATAGAAAAATATAATAAGTTATTATAAGTAAGTAAGTAGATAGATAGGTAGATAGATAGATAGATAGATGGGTACCTATATATTTTTATTTCATATACTTTATATGAAGAGAAGAAAAAAATGAAAGAATGACGTACAATGTTGGAAATAGATCGAAATAATAGACCAACTTTTGAATATAATATTAGACAATCTAAATAAGTATGCACTAAAGTAGGTAGGTAATTTCATTCCTAAAATATTTTGCAATATAATTATATCTTAAAGAATTTTAATATTTTTTTTTTTTTTTTTGATATTGATAGTTGCCTACCCAACTATGCCATGGTATATTTTTTATATAGATAGGTAACCATTTTAATAATTTTGTTATTTAAATTATAAATTAAACTTTTAAATAGATTGTTATTGCTAAAATAACATTTTTCCTCAAACAATTAATAATTTTTTTGCAAAAATTCAAAATAGAAAATAAAATTTCTTGAGTTTTTTTTTTTTTTTTTGGTAAATAGGCACCAACCTCTATCTAATTTATTGTATATGATGATTTTCATTATTTTCTTTGCATTGCGTTGTACATATAAGTGTAAGAATGTACGTAAAATCTTTTTGTACTTTTGAGGTTGTTTTTTTTTTTTATTTTTATTTTTCTTTTGATTTTTTTTTGTTTTTGTATGAAAATTTTTCATTAAAATTATATAAAATTTAATATTAATAAATTTATACAGAAATAATATAAAGTAAAAACAAAATTTGAAATGCATTAAACTAGGGAAAACATTAAAAATCGAAGAAATTTTCTTTGAAAATAAAAATTCGAAAAAAAAAAAATCATTTCTATTGAATTTTATATTAATTTTCAAAAAAAAAAAATATTTACCAAAACTGATTGGATTTCAATAGTTATTTACCAACCTGCAAGATACCTACCAACAAACCTTTTTAATTTTAATTCATTTAATGTTCAATTAAATATTAGTAAAAATTTATGTGTGACAAAAATGAAAAATAAAATATATTTGATAGGTAGATTTCATTATATGTATTTATTTTTGATTTGAATTTATATACATTCGAATTAAGTTACTTAAAACAAAAAAAAAAGAAATAAGTATAGGTACCTACTAACCTATAGTTTTTTTTTTATTATCAGTATTATAATTATCTTCAAGTCGAATACTAAACATTTTTTTTTTTCGTTGAAAATATAATTATCTTTAAAAAAAAAACATGTTTCCAATCGCTTCAATTATATATATATATATATATGTATATGTATATATACCTACATATGTAGATATACTTATATAATAAAACTATAATTATACGAAACTACTAATATTTTTTATGCTATCTTTCATTTTCAAGATAATAAAATTTCTTTCAAATTTAAGTATCGTTAAGAAGGTATGAAGAGGTACCTACCCATTTCTCATATATATTTTAAACGGATAGAATTTACGTAAAACGTAATAATGAAAAATGGCAACGAAATTAAAAATGATTTTCATACTAGCTTTATTTTTTTTTTTTTAAATTAAAAACAGAATAAGTTGCATATGTTAAGCAAAATAAACGTAAGAGTAATCTTATGATTACTCTTTAAGGTTTATTAATTATTAGTATAATAGCCATTTACAATTGCAATTAGGTACAGTCAATTTATTGAACACGATTTAGAAGTGTCTTAATCTTTCGAATTGACTGTTCATAAAAACAATGTTTGCTTTTTATTTTTAACATAATGTAGTTAAGTAAATATTTTATATTCAAAATACCTAATCATCGTATGTTTATTCAAATTCTTTTGAATAACTTTAAATATTTCACATTCCTCAGTAAACCTTAATCTGATTTGTTTAAATTGCTCTAATTTCTTATGTTTTTTTTTCATCACTTTCACTTTCTTCCTTTAAATAGTTATTTGTGACCATTTTAGTCAGCTAATTTTGATATTAAAATAAATAAATTTTGTTTTTTTCTTAAATTAAGAACATTTCGAGTTAAATTACCTTTCCTTAATCTTTTAGTATCTACTAAAAGATTGGACTTTGCGTTCAAAACTAAATATTCATATCAAAATATGTATGTATATATTGCTCAGAAAAACCTATAGAAAGAAAAATCGTACACTTTTTTTATTCAAATGCAAGGGTCACTGTTTCATTAAAATTAAATAATTTTTTTTTTTTGTAATATTGGGTGTATAAATACTGTGTTAAAAATTGAATAAAATTAAAATAAAATAATAAGTTTTTCAGTATACTCATATACATACTTAACTATTTTTAAATTTTATGATAGGCTACGTTTTCTTGAATGGAGACACAATAAAAGTACCGACCGCGCTTTACACAAATTTGCCAGCAGAAACTATGATAACCACAAATATATATGGGCAAACGGCACCAGTAGCAATAGCAGCAACACAAGTTTCAACAGGAACTCCAGTAGCTGCAGCAGGTTCTGCAGCTGCAGCAATTCCACAACCACAACAAATTGCTTTAATACCAACAGAAAGTATAGATTATACAGGCATGAATGGTGTTATAACAATGTCACATGATAATAGTAATTACTATCAACCTTCTCCTGCTGAAGACTTGAATACTCAGGGAGGAGTTGTGGCTGTTGACAGTGTTTCAGCTCCTAATGCAACTGCAACGAATATTGTTACCAATAATGGTCCAGCTAATACGAATAGTATTAATGTTGGCACTGGTATTAATGCTACTCAAATTCCTTTAGATCAGTTAAAACTGTTGCTAGCAAATCAACTAGATTATTATTTTTCTAGGTAAAGTAAAATAAAAAAAAAAAAAAAAACATTTGCAAAATATTATTATATATGCTATAATGTTAATTGTATTTAATTTTGTTCAGAGAAAATCTCGCAAATGATACGTATTTATTAAGTCAAATGGATAGTGATCAGTACGTTCCAATTTGGACGGTAGCAAATTTCAATCAAGTTAAAAAATTAACAAAGGATATAAAGTTAATAACAGAAGTTTTAAGGGAATCACCAAACGTTCAAGTGGACGACGAAGGGTTAAGAGTGCGTCCAAATCATAAAAGATGTATTATTATATTAAGGGAAATACCAGATAATACTCCAATAGAGGATGTTAAGGTAATTTGTTACTCTTTTATTTTTTTAGTATTTTTTTGTTTTTATTAATTGTGCTTAATTAAATGTCTTTATTTATTCAAAAGAACATATTTAATGGTGAAGACTGCCCAAGGTTAATATCATGCGAATTCGCTCATAATAATTCATGGTATGTAACGTTTGAGTCGGATGAGGATGCTCAAAAAGCTTATAAATTTTTGAGAGAAGTTGTGAAAGAATTTAGGGTAATTCATAATCTTAATTTAAGAGGTTAAAGATAAAAATATTAATTTTGTACAGGGTAAACCAATTATGGCTAGAATAAAAGCAAAACCAATGATGAATCGTTTACCTATGGTACCTGTATCAATAAAGAATGGTTATCGAGCAACACCACCACCAACAGCAGCTACTGCAGTATTTGATCCATCTGCTGCTGCGGTATATGCCGCACCACAACAAAGATATGTTTATGCTACAAACAGTGCTGCAATTGCTCAAGGAACTGTACCAAATGCATATGGTCAAGTTCATATGTTTGTGCGTACTCATAATTAATTAAAATATTTTTTGGCACTAATATTACACAAATTTTAAATTCTAGCCTTTTCAACAACAACAGTTTTATCCGGGTATAGTAACCGCAGCTCCTTGGACCACAACAGCCGCAGCAACAGCAGCAGCTGTAGGGGCAGCTGCAGCTGCTGCTGGCGCACCTACCCATAGTCAAGGTTTTTATGAAATAGGTAGTGTTTTTTCGGCCGGTGGTTTAACTCCAGCACCAGTTGCTGCGGCCAATCCATATGCTGCGACAACAGTTTTGGGTGGTGCTTCTGGTGGTACTACAACAACATCTAACAACAAAAATCAGTCAAATCGTTATAATAGCCACAGGAATAACAATAATCACAATGTTAGAAATAAGCAACGTAATTCTTCCAATCAGCAACAACAACAACAACAGCAGCAACAACAACAAAACATCAATACTGGCCAGGGGGGCGGACATGTTACTGTAATATCTAATGTTGAATCGAACATGGTTCAACAGCATCAACATCAATCTAATTCAAATATTAGTGGTGGCAATAGGCATTACCATCAAATGCAAGCCAAGCAACAACAGTCACAACAACAGCAACAACAGCAGCAACAGCAACAGCAAAATATGATATCAAATCAAATGTCTTCTTCAAAAAACTCTGACAAAATTAACCAGTATGGGGGAGGAAATATTTCCAGTGGCAGTCATCAACAACACCATTCATCCCATCATCAACAACAATCAAACGCTGCAAATATGACAATGGCCAATTCTGGTCAACATCATCACATACAGGCCGCATCTTATCACCAACAGCAACAACAACAACAACATCAGCATCAACAACATCAAACGAATGATGCCTCTTTAAATTACAGTCATCAAGAAGATTCTGGAGCTGTAGTTATTGTTCCTTCCCAACAACATCATCGAAATAATTCATCTTCTAATCAAAACAAAGAGCAATGGTCAAGGTGAGTAGAAACAAAATAAATATTGACTTTGTATAACGTTTTCTTTTACACCTTTATAGGTACAGACGGAGAAGACGTGACGACGATATTAATTCTAATAGCGGTGGTAGTTTAAATTATTCAAACAACCGATCTGGCGGTGGCGGTCAACATAATGTTAATACTGTGCAACATGGCCAATCTAATGTTGGTTCAAATCAATCGAATGTTCACAATGTCGGTAATAATAACAATAATAAAGGGGGAAATTACTCAAATTCATCACATCAAACCTATAATTCATCTAATGATCACCATAACCAATCACAACAAAGTCATGTCCGAATAGATAGATCCGAAAGGAATGATCACCATCGATATCATAGAGAAGACCGTGAAATTAGGCATGACCGTGGGGAGAGGGGTGACCGTGGTGCCGGCAACAATAGTGGAAAAGATAGGTCTCAACATGCTAGTTCACATCATAATCGTGGAGATAGGGAACATTATCAAACACATCATAGTCAACAACAGCAGCAAGTTGTGCATCAACAACCACCGCAGCAACAACCTCAATTCGATTTAGAAGCTTCTGCTTTTCCACCATTACCTGGTTTAGAGCAAACATCGGTATCACCAAGTAACGCAAATAACAGCAACATAAACAATATTTTGCAACAAAATAATTTGTCAAATGCAAATTTCCCGTCTTTGACACAACCTAATAATGCTAACAATTTTAATACAAATTCTGGTAATCCAGTTAATGTAATTACTGGAGTAAATCATCAAGTAGTTCAGGCTGTTCCAAATAATTCAAATAATACAGGTACGGTATTTTCCATTTGAACTTATATAATATTGCTAATATATTTTTTACTGACATTATTATGCTACATAATAATATGAATGTTCTTTCAGGTACTAACAATAATTTTAATTCATCTACTTCAGTTTCTGCTAATGTAGTCAATTTAAAGCCATCAAATCACATTACAGATAATAAAAGATCTGTATTGAATAATTCAACATCTTCTGGTGGTGTAGTCATTGCAGAAAACGCAAATTCGACCAATATATCTGGTAATCGTAGCAACGGCGAATCAAATGTCTTAGGCAATCAAAGTCAAACAATTTCCCAGTTACAACAACCTCAACAAACAACTACATCAAATCAGCAATCTTCCAGTTCCTCTTCTGTATCAAATTCTTGGACAGAAACACAATCAGCAAATCAGCAACAAAAATTACAAACCCAAATAGAAATACGTAGTCAAAGTGGGGGTTCTTCAAATAGTTATAGTAATAACAGCAACAACAATTCAACTCACAGCCACGGTCCAACTGGAAATAAAAATAAAAAAGATCGACACATGTCCGGAGGTGGAGGCAGTGGTAGTAGTGGTAACGCGCATAATTCGAATGATGTTAATGTTACACCAACTATTGTGTCATCGACATCAGCTACTGTTTCAGATATTAAATTAAACAATAATATAAATAACAATAATAATAATAATATTAATAATAATAACAATAATAATAACAGTAATAACAATAATAATAATAATAATAATAATAATAATAATGCAATTAGTTCTTCTTCTGTGATAAAGTGTGTAACACAACAAAATGTGTCTGATAAATCAACAAAGACTGACGAGCCAGCAGCTACGACTCAACATTTGATTAATGGCTTGGAACATTCACAACATCAGCAACAACAAATAGGAAATACAAACACCATATCTGCCACAGCAGCGGTTATTAATACAACTCAAATACAAAATATTGATAATATAACGACTACATATTCAAATAATTTGACTATAATATCTTCAACAAATCAACAACAACAAAATATTTCAAATTCAAACGCTCAAATATCTTCTCCTACATCTCCTCTTTCGCCATCTATTTCATCAACAACATCATCTAATACGTGTAATGTAGCTACTATGACTTCGTCAGCGTCGTCAAATATACCTAGTAAATATTAAAATATATACAAAAGAAGTTTTATTACTTTCTATTTTTTAATACTTTTATTTTTTTTTAAGATATCGCGTCAAATTCAGTTAATAATAGTGGAGCAAAATTAAGTTATGCTCAAGTAGCACAGCATCATAAAGAACGTAGTGGTAGCAGCAGTAGCGCAACAGGTGTTCATATTAAAGATAATAATGGCATCAATTCAAGCAGTATAAAAAATAACGATAATCCAGCCGTGCCAGTTTTAGTCAATAGTCCTGCTATAGCATCAAATCAGAATAATACTGAAAAATCTCAAAATTCTGAAGTTAAAGAGAATAAAACAAAACAAACAAACAATCGAAATAATGATGGAACCAAAGATAGAGGTTATATAAAATCTAATTTTAATATTTAATCAATTTTTATTAGCAAAAAAAAAAAAATACAAAAATGCTAAATGTTTTCCTTAATTCATTTAATTAATTTCTAAATTTCTTATTAAACATAATTTCTTATTTAAATACAATTTTAAGATAATGCACGGGAACATCGCCATAATTCAAACACAAACCGTGCGCGAGGTGACAAAGATCAAAAAAATATTCGCGAACGTCGTGATACAACAGATAGTAGCGGCAATAATAGTGGAAATAACCGAGGACGATCCAGAAATTCTAACAATTAAAAAATTAAGAGAAAATTTCTTTTTTTTTTTTAAGTTTTGCTTTAAATATTTGTAAATTTATAAAAACAAATATATACAATAATTATAATACAATAACTATGTATTAATACATAATATGTACATTTATATGAAATACTACACAACACACATTATTTTTAATTTACTTTTTTTTTTTTTTTTTACTAATTTCAGTGTACGTATTTTGATACAAAAATATTTAAATTATATATGTATATATACATATAAATATACACAAAAAATCCTTATATGCATATAAAAAAATTTAAAAATAATTTGCAATAAATAATAAATTTACTTAAAATATTAAATGTTTACAAAAAAAAACAATCTTCATAGCAAACAAAACAAGAAAAAATGTTAGGTAATAAAGCTATTTTTTTTATTTAACATAAATGGAACTTGTAAAAATTAGTAGTTAAAAATTAAAATTAATAAATATTAATATAGAATTATTAAATAGCAAACAAAACACAGATATATATAAATATATATATATATATATGTATGCATATAAATTCATAACTAAACAGTATAAACTAATAAATACATAATAGAATACAGTACACACCTAATATATGAATACACGTGCAAAAAGACTAAATGCATACAAGGAGTTCTATTTTATTAGCAAAGAATTTTAATATAGAATGATGAAATTTTATCATAGTTTTCATAATATTAAGTTTCGTTCTCTAATTGATTCAAATATCTAAAAATTGCACGTTTTTTTGTTGTCTCAAATTACTTATCAAATTTTTTTGATATTAAACTTCAAAAAAGATTCAGATAAATAAAAATATTAACTAATACAATAATTATATATTCAGCATATAAAAAACATTTAGAAATTGTTTTAAATAAAATTTAAAAATAAATGTTTTCTAATATTTTCTTTTATTAACATTAATAGAAGAGACACGAAACTTAGATAACGCTCCATACTTTCTTACCGACGTTAAAATGTTAGTAAAATGTTAAAATACTAGCAATATTTTTTTTTTATAAAATTTTATTAGTTTTGTTTCCGCTTACATTTTAATATTAAAATTTACAAATAAATAATCTCATATATATTATATTATAATGTATGTATATTTTGTTAAATATTTTGAATATATTTTTTTATGATATTAATTCAACTATTATATGTAATCTCAGATATTCAATTTTAAAATATTTCAACTCCTTAGTAAGTGTTTAGTCATTTACATAAAGTTATTTTATAATAATAGTATATTAATATTATATGTGCATATATCCTTGTATTTACGAAACAATTTCTTTTTTAATACATTCATTATAATATTTAAGCATTAGATCTTTTCATTAGTAACTTTCCTATTATTTGTCATCAAGTGCCAATTTGCCAAAAGTTTTTAAATTTTATAGTGTACGTTGTTTTTCTTTAAACTAACTAATTTTGTACTAACTTAAGTTATGCAAAAAAAATGAAAATTTTTATAATTTTAAGCAGTTTAACAAATAATACTTAAATTGTAACAATAAACAATAACAATTTTACAACAAACCTAACAATATTTCACGTCTAATGATTGCATTCTTTGATTTTTTTTTTTTTTGATTTTTTTGACAAACTCTTAATTGTCAAATAATAAGCACATTTAATAAATATTTATTACAAAAAGAATACCTACTATACCAAATAAAATTAGATATTGACAAAATAAAATGAATACAAATTTATTGCTTTAACAATTTTTAAAATTTACCAAAGCCTTTTTTTTTATAATTGTTTTATTTCGCATAATTTTTTTTAAGGACAAGTTAAGGCAAAATAGGCACTCTATTTAAAATATTTTTTTTCTTTTTATTTTATTTTTTTTTTGTCTCAATTATAATTTTCTTTTGTATGGTTAATATGAAATTATTAAAACAAAAAATAATAAAAAAAAAAAATAAAATCACAAAAAAATATAAGAAAAAAATATAAATAATAACAAAATTTTAACACTAAAAATAAATTAATAAAAATGTAAATAAAATAGAAAAAAAAAAACAAACAAATGCATCAAAATATGCCTTTTTTTGTTTACATTATTTCTCCCCTAAAAAATTGCAGTAGTAACATCTTATTTAGTACACAATACAATTTATTCATTGTTGTCATTGCTAAATTTATGTAACAGTACACGGTATTGTATGACAGTTAACTGCAATTTTAAAGTCATGGTGTTTTATTAATTTTAGTCGAAGAAATTTAATTATATTTTAAAATACGTATTCAATATTTATATTCATTTTTTCAAATTACATACTTATTTTTTTGATATACATATATTTTAATTACACAATATTGTTTAACTAACTATTTTTCTTATTTTATTCAGTGTTCTGCTTTTTTTTCGATTTACACATTATAATAATAATCAAAATGGTGAAAATATTATAAAATTAAAATATTAAAACTAAAATATTCAAAACTATGAATTAAATTATAATATTATTTGAACATTAAGTGCCATAATTATTAAAGATAAAAATTTATATACATATTATATAATATAACATGTAATACAAAAATGTGTATATGTATATATATATATGCAAATATATATATAACAAAAGAAAAGATACATATATCTATTGCAAAACATGTAAAACTTGAATTAATAATAATGAAAAGAAAAAAATGTAAAAATATAAACTAATTAATAATTTTTTGTAATATTTAAACGTAAAAAAAAATCAATTATCCTTTATCCTTTTTTCATTTAGATAGGAAAAGAAACATAATAAAGATTTTTGTTTAATTTTTTTTACTTTCTTTTTGTAAATATTTATTTTTCTTTTCATGTAATTATTTTAATCTCTATTTTTTCTTTATTATGTTAACATAATAAATTTTATTAATATTATGAATTAGCATTTTAATAACCATGTTATTTTCTTTCTTTGATAATCAAATAGTTTTTTCTAATTAAAACTTCATTCGAGAAAAAAAAATACGAGATTAATATTTAATGAATTAAAAAAAAATCAATAGTGCTAGAGTTTATATAAAATTTTGAAAAGAAAAACACAAAAAAAAAAACAAAAGATATATAGAAGATTTAATAAAAGAAAAAAAAAACAATGTAGGAAATCTTTAAAAGAATTTTGAATAAATTATAAAAAGAAAATTTATTAAAGAATGACATTAGTTACAAACTTGTTTAATAAAACAAAAAACAAAAAAAAAATAAACAAAGCAAAAAAAAATGAAACCTAAAAATAATATTGTATTTGAATTATTATGAAAAAATTAAAATATTATGTAAAAAAAAAGAAAACTAATCATAAATTAAAAAAGAAAAATAAATTTATTTTTTAAAAATAATTTAAAGAGTTATATTAAAAATTAAACAAAATAATTATGTTAAAATTAAATATAAAAAATTGAAAAATTGAAAAAAATAATAATAATAATAAATTACAACACAGAAAAATATATTCGTACTTGGAAATTAAAATAATATGCAAACAAAAAAAAAAGACAAAAACTATTAAAATAAATCATGATAAATTCATAACTAAAACAAATTAAATTTTTGTCAACTTTATAAATCTATCTATAAAAAAAAAAAATTAAAACTTTTTCATTAGCGAATCATTAAAAAAAAAAAACAAGAAAAAATTGAAAATTTAAACAAAAATTACTACTAATGAATTAAAAATCACAACAAATTGCACAAAAAATGAAAAATTAATCAATATTTAAAAAGTATTTAAGATGAAATACCAAAAAACAATGATTGATATAAAGAGAACAAAATTTTTAAATAACATGAAAACAATATTGATTTTTTTGTGTTTTTATTAATTTAACTTTTTTATTCAAAATAGCAAATATATTTATATTATTGAAGTTTTAATATTATTTAATTGGACAGAATATGAAATAAAAAATTAAAAATACATATACAAATCATATTGTAAAAATCGGAATATAAAAATCTTATAAATTCTAATAGTGCAGGGAAGAAAAAGGTCTTTGTTAAAAAAAAACTATATTAAAAGATTATTAAAATATTAAATTTAAGTTTGGAAATATGAACATAATAATAAATTATTGCTGTAATATATAATTTAACTGATTATTTTATTATTATATTATTATTTTTTTTTTTAAAGTAACAAATATTTGTATGTATAAAATTTTTGTGGCAAAAAGAGCTCACAAACGGCTAGTTTATTTCTTTGATTAATCGAATAAATTTATGAACACTGCAACATTCTAATTGAAATATGTATTGTTTTTAAATAATTTTATTGTAATTCAAATTTTTAATAAACCATTTTTAAAAACCAAAAAGAAAAAAAAACTTACGTTTAAAGGTATTAAGAATTTTATATAAAATTAAAAATATCATGATAATATATTTATTAAAAATATAAATTTTTATTGGTGTCATTAAAATGATACCTTCTAAACATTGTTAATTTAATAGTTTTATTAATTGTAAAAAATACAAATTTTCATTTTTTTTTTATTGTATTCAAACTTTTTTTTATTATAAATAATTTTATGACTTAAGTATAAGTATTATTTGAAGTTGTATTATAATAAAAAATCACCTTATAATAATTTTTATTCAAGAATATTTAAATTGTGTAAATTGCTTAAAAAAGTATTTTAATAATATCTTACATAATAAATTATCAGTAAAATTTTTCTAATTTCATTGAAAATGTTATCAATGGGGAAAAATTCTATTCAAATATCAATACAAATATTTTCGGGGAAAATAATAATAATAATTTTGCTCTTATTGCCACAAAATATTTAATTCAAATATAATTTTGAAGCTATGAATATTTGAACAATAAAAAAAAGTCTAGAATATTTTTAAAAATTTATTTGGATTAAATTATTTAAAATTTATTTTGTACTTTATTTTTTTTAAATATTTTAAAATAATGTGTTAATAAGACATTAAAAAATAACTATAATATTAATTATAGTATTGGAGAAAAAAGCAATTTTCAACTTTTTCTTTTAAAATTCCAATTCTAATGGATAGAAAACAATTTAATATTAAAAATTCGGAAATAACACTGACACGACACAAAAAAAAAATATATATTCATTTATATAGTAGATAATTTTTGTTATTTAAGTAAATATATTCAAAAAAAAAGTTATAATAAAATTAGATTTTTACAACAAAATAATTAAATATAATATTATAAAACTATACGTGATTTATTGTATTGAAAAATATACTAATTACAAAAAATACATTATAATATATTCAAAAAACATTTAAAACAAAATTATGTACATAACAATGAAATATAATATATAACATTAAGTGCGAAAACAAATACATACATAGTTAAATTTTGCATGAAGATCAAATTAAGTTTCTAATGTAAAGTATCTAATATCCCGGTTTACGTCGTTTACATGCAAAATTCATTAAAATTCATTTCGTTTTTTAATAATATTGTAAAAATACATAATATTTTTGAAGAGATAATTTCTAACCAAATTTATAATTAATTATTATTAAAATTTTAAATTTTAAAAATATTGGAAATAAAAATGAAAATCTTTGAAAAATCGCAAATAAATTCTTTAACAAAAGAAAAACATTTACACATTTTATTTTATTGTAAAAATTTATTAAAGGGAGTAAATTTTTTATACTGAAAATTCTAATTACTACCAGTTTAATTTTTTTAATTAAACTCTGATTTATATAAACTCTGCAAATTTACTCAAGAGTACGTTTTTTTATTTTATTTAAATTTGCCACAAAATATGTATGTGTTTTTTTTTATAAGAATGACCTAAAAAGCAAAATTTAATTGTTATATCAAAATTTATACAAAATATGTTTTAAAAATAAATCATAAATAATAACTTTAAAACGAATAACTTGTATGGATAATTTATTATTTTCTATTATTTTTAATTTGTCAGTCATTATCAAAATTGATCAATTTTCATTTTTAAAATGGAATATTATACATAATTAAAATCTTATTCAAAAATGAAATCACATTTGAAATTTTATTTCGTTTTTAAATAATTTTTTTCTTAAGTTATTTATATTTATTCAAATATGATCACAAAATATTCTTTTAGTACTCGGCTAACTTAAGTTGAAACGAAATACTATTGTTCATAAATAATTAAGGCTCTCATTGTTTCGGAATTTTAAATTTCGAAATTAATTGTATTTCTAAAAATTATAAATTTTTTTAATAGTATTCTTTCATTTGAGGTGATTCATATTAAAAGTATGAATATGTAAATGATTGATAAAAAATTTGTATAAAGTTTCGTTCTTTAATTATTATTGGCATATTATAATGTGTACATAAATCAATAAATATAAAATTTATTTATATAGTCTATGTACAATAGTACGATATTAACGATATTATGTACGAATTAGAATAACGTATAACAAAAAACATGAATACTAAAAAAAAAAAAACAATTTATTTTTTAAATACATATATGTGTATATATTTTTTTTTATATTTTCATTTTTTTGATCTGCATTTAATCTCTTTCTAATATTTATTTATTTCTTTTTTTTTTTAATAAGTAATATAAATGATTATTATCATTATCCGAATAATTTAATAATGGCCCTTCTTCCAATTTATCCGGTACACGATATACAATGTTGCCATAACCTATCATTAACGTTATTTTCTATACTATGAATCAATAAAACCGATATTCAAAACGATACAATGAAAAATATTTATTTTTTATTTGTATACTTTTTGTTTGATAAATTAAAAAAATTTAAATTTAAATAATTTTACAAATGATTTATATAAATTGTGTTCAGGTTGATATATTTTTTTTTGTTTAAATGAAGAACAAATAGTAACAATTGATAATGTCGATAATTAAACCAAAAAACAAAAAAAAAAAGGAAACATAAAAAATTTTGCGTTTTTTTCTTTGAATTGATTTTTGAAACAATTTAAAATTTGTTTTATTTCTCTCATTTTCTACTGATTTAAACACGTTTCTATTTTAAAGTTTATATTTTAATTATTATTTTTTTGTATACGTTCATTATACCATACAAATATAATTTAAAAAAGTATAAAAAATGAAAAAAATTGTAAAAAAAAAATAAAATAAAAAGTTTAGAAAAAATAGTAATTTTTATAACAAATTTTTTTTTAAATTTACTTTTGCGAATTAACAGAATAACTAAAGAGAATGTTTTTAATAGGAAGGTGCATTTGCTAATGAATTAAAATGCTTAATTTAAATACAAAAAAAAAAACAAAATAGTTAACTTGTAAGCAAATAAAAAATACAAACCAAAAAATGTTGGAATATTGAAATTATAAGTAAAAAAATGGAAAAAAGTGACGAAAATAACTTGGAGCAGAGTATAAAGTATGTAATATTAAAAAAAAATATCGAAAACAAAATAAGTAGATCATTTTTAAATTTTGTTTTTTTTTTTTGTATAAATCTATTAAAGAAAATATCGCAGCAAACTCTTAATAAATATAATACATATATATATATATATATATATATATATATTGTATATATATATAGTTATATAGATGCATATATACACATTTCATTTATGATTTTATGCAAATATTTTTAATTTAGAAAAAAAAATAAAATGATTATGCATACAATACACCTTATATAGAGCAAATAAATATTTTATATAAGGATATAAATAATTAATATTAAATGCATAAATATGAATACATATATATATATATCAATATATAATTAATAAATATATTTATATACATATAACTAAAATATATATATATATAAATATATGTGTTAAAGTGCCTAAATTTATTTATTTTTTTAAAAAAATAAAAAAAAAAAACATTATCAAATTGAATACTTTAAAAATTTAAAAAAAAAAAAAAACAAAAATAAAATAGAATTAAATAAATAAATGTGAAATAAAATTGTAAAATAAACAAAATTAAAATAATAAAAATTTAGTATAGTTTTAATAAAACAAAAAGAAAAACAAATAAAGATATATAAATAACATAAAGTAAAATTATTATAAAATTAATAAAATATTATTAAATCAGAAAGAATTATTTTTTTTTTTTAATTTTATAAAATATTTTAAAAATTATATGATTTTTTTTTTTTTAAAATATATAAATAGAAGTATATTTTTACAACCATCACAAAAAATTTATTAAAACAGTAAAATAAAATATATATGTGTATTGTATATTTAAATATGTATAGCCATTCATTTAAAAACTAGTATTTTTAATTTAAAAAATCAAAATTTTTTAATATTTATTATAAGCCCCACGTTTAATATTTTCTTTTTTAATGTGCTTGCAAAATGTATGTAATACAAAAAAAAAAAAAATACTGCCACACTAGTTATCTTACATTCAATAAAATTAAATTTTTTGTTGTCAAAAATCAATAAAAGAACGTGTACTTAGTTTAGAAATTAAATTTTTCATCAGTAATACTTTTAAAAAACCAATATAAATAAAACGTCAAAGAACTTGAATTTCAATAGTTTTAAAAAAACTTTTTTATATCAAATTCCACGAATTTCTTTTTATAAGTTTTCTGAAAAACTTTGTTAGTCCAGACAAGAAAATATTCCACTTAAAAAGAAAGTGCACACCCTCTTTAATGATTTTGTTAACCGGAAATATTTGAATATATCAAGTTCTTTTTTTAATTTAAGGAAAAATTATATAATGAATTTGAAAAGTTATTAAAAAATTATTGGAAACGAAATATACACAATCAGGACCACTATTGCATCAATCACTTTTATATTTTTTTTTTGCTTTTACTTTTTAACTTTTTAAAAAAGTACATTTTTTATTATGTAGTATAGTTCATTAGCTTTTTGACTTTTGGTGCAACAGATATATTGAAAATTTTTTGATTAATTAATTAAAAAAAAAAAGGTAAAAAAGTGGTTGATGCAATAGGGTATATGAAAAACAAAAATAAATGATGGTTAACTTATATTTAATTTTTTTATTTAATTTTAAAAATGAATAATAATCAAATAATTAAAAATATTCTTTCTGATTTAATTTCTTCTTTGTATACATATATATTAAATCTCTTTGAAAAATTAAAAAACAAATAAATTAAATACACTATTCACACATAATCTAGAAATATACGAAATTCAATTTGATTGTATATCAAAATTATAAATTATGTATATGTATATTTAGAAAAAAAAAAAATTATCGTATTTAAATTATGTTAAAAAAATTTGTTTTTGTTCATTAAGTGAATTTATCACATGATTTATATAATAAAAATATTTTAATATTATATATACATTTGAAATAATAATAATAATAATAATAGTAAATAACGAAAATAAATATTATTAATTAAATGTATTGATTAAAATTATTTAGAAATTAAATAAACAAATAAATAAATAAATAAAAAACGATAACTAGCTATTTAGCCCTTAAAATACAAAACTAAACGTAAATATATAAAAAAAAAACATGTAAATAGGTAATAAATGTAATAAATAAATAAAATTATTATAAAAAGAAGAAAAAAAAAACGTTTTGCTTAAAAAAATTATATAAAATTTTACTAATATGTATGTGTACATATATATATATATATTATATATTAAAACTATAAATATTTATATACTGAATTATTTTAATTAAAAACAAAAATTTTTAATATTAGAGTATTACATATATATATATATATATATATATATATATATATATATTCAAAAAATTAATATGCTCTACATTTTTTTTTTTTGTAAAATAATAAATATATGGGTATATGATATGAAAATAAAGAATAGTCACCTTATACTCTCCTAAAATACATTCCTCGAAATAATGGAATATTAATTAAAAACTTTTTCAGTAATTTAATTTAAATTTATAATTTCCATACAAAAATTAATTTCAAAAATTGGAATTCAAATGAAAAATTTTTGAATAATAAACCAACAATTTCAAGTTATGCGTGATTAGGGTTTATAAGTTATACAATCAAAAAAAAAAATTTATATAAATTATGTAATTATGTCAATATACATTCAAAATAATATTTAATAATGTATAATTCATATGTAAATATAATTCATATATGCATATAAAAATAAAATAAATAATATGTTTAGATATATAATATTGTATAATAATATATTTAATGTAATATATGTACCAAAATTTTATTTAAATTATTTTTAAATATAATAGTATTTTTAATGACAGTACATAAATTTGCTATGCGTACATCTATATATATATATATACATATATATATATATTATTATTAACAATAACATTAAATATAGTGTGAAATATTATAATTGCAAAAAAAAATTAAATTTATTAATCCCATAATTAATATATTTATTAATCCCATAATTAATATAATTATATTTAATAGGTGCGGAAAAATATTGCAAAAAAAAAAATGCTTTTCATTTAACTTTTATACTTTTATTTTCTTTTATCTTCTTTATTTATATGAATATTATTAATGATTTATTTTTCTTTTATTAATCTAAATGAATTTTGTTACATTATATAATTATTAAAGATTATAAAATTCACAATTTCGGAATTCATCGTTAATATCCAAAAGGACTAGATTGAGAATTTTGAAATTTTGAAAACAAAAAAGTAGCAAATTTAATTTTATTTGCTTCAAAGAACTGTTAGGTTTTTTAATCATAAATGATCTTTAAAATGAATTTTGAATTAGATGATAATCTATATTTTGTATCATATGGAATTATGATGACAGATTTGTGTATGATTCGGATTTCAATTTTATATTTCATTATCGTAAAAAAAATCTATTTCTTATGTCGCTTATATTGTTCATCACAAATTTACATATTTCGTTTTTATTTTCATTAAGAATTCACTCTTATTATTTTCATAGTACATATCCCTATTTACTAGTAATAGTGCACATTTATGTCTTCTCAATCATAATTCTTACCCAGTTCCCATCTTAATACATGCATTATAGTTAGTGTTTTAATTCACTCACTTTTCTTTTTTTTAAATGTTTGAACTTCAGGATTCGAATACATATTTACAAGTGACTACATATATTAAATTTGGTAATTCTACTTATATAAGTGTAAGTTTCAGTTCCTGTATTCTTACTGAGCTTGTTTATGATGTGGGATTGTTATATTTTTACAAAAAATTTTATTTCATTACTAACCAACTTAGAAAGCAATAAAATATTACATTTCAAATTTAAAATGTTTAAAATTAAAAAATTTTTGTTTTGCTTAAAAAAGATAATAATACAATATTATTATTTTATATGCATACATTTATATATTTGCATAAATACATTATATTATATGAAAATATCTAATTTTTTAATTTAAATAATATGTTATATACACACACACACATATATATATATATGATCATTTCTTTTGGTTATTATAATTCAAAAAAAAAAAGAAAATTAAATAAATCTAATCTGTTATAGAAATTTAAGTTATTTAATTATAATCGTTATTTACGTCCACCATTTATTAAAGTCCTTAAATGTTATATAAGTAATTTTAAGATAATCTTGTTTTTTTATTATTATTATTATTATTAATTAATTAATTACTTTCTTTAAAATTATATTAATTATATTATTAATTTTTTTTTTCTGTTTGCTAAACTATTAAATAATTAAAAAAAACCAACAACAAAGCGTTCTATATATTTAATTTTTAAGATATTATTTTTTATTATAATTAAAAAAATATTATGATTAATTATATTAAAGTTTTTTTTTTATTATTATTATTATGTAATATTATAAATAATTATATTATTTTGTTGAAAACAATAAAATTTAATATTATTTTTTTTTTATTGAAAAATTTAAAATATTGAAATGTATAAAATATAAAAAAAAAAATCGTTTTTCTAAAAAATTACATAATTGTGCTTATAAAAAATGTTAAAATAAAATTAAAAGCGCACAAGAAAAAGAAGAATTTAGAAAAAATGGAGAAAAAATATCTTTTATTTTTTTTTTGTCACTTGATAAATTTTTTAAAAATATTTTATTTGATAAAATAAAGGGAAGGTGTTATTATAACGCAAATCAACGTTTTGGATTTAAAAAAAAAAAAGAAAGGAAAGTTTCACTTTGTTATTTCTAAGAAACAAAAAAATAAAAATTAGTATAGAATTTTTAAAATATTTAAAAACAAGTTATGATAAAATATTCAATATTATTGCTAAAAACAAATATCTTTTAATTAGTACATAAAAAATTTTGAATTACTCAAAATATATTTGAATATTAAATAAAATATATATTTTTTTTAATTGAAATATCTTTTTTTTTCGAAACAATAAAGCAAAAAAATATTAATAAATGTAAATCTTATTCTTCATATAAAGAATTTTATAAAAAAAAATTAAGCTAGAAAAGTAAAAGTCGCCCACTTCAATAAAATTTAAATAATTAAATAGTAATTAAATTTAAATCTTCTTAAGAGGAAAAATATTTGATTTCTAAAATTCCATAATTAATAAAAAAAACAATAAGAAAACAAGTAAATAAATTTTATTATTTAAATAATTTTATTATTATTATTATACTTTAAACTTTATAATTCTTGTTTTTTATCAGCTTCTATAAAATTTAATTACATTTAATAAAAAAAAATACGCTTAAAATTTTTTTTTTAAATTTTCAAAATTCAGTATATTATTTTTTATGGATTTGAAAATTAATGGTCACTTGTAAGTGTAAAGAATTTGAATTGACAAAAAGAATTTTTAATAAGTGGGCGATATTAAATTAATTGTTCATTAATAATTTTATTAGGAAATTAATTATATTTTATTTTCATTCAAATTTGCTTCATTATTTTTGGGGAAAAAAATACTCCATTCCTTTCAGATATATTCCCTAATTAAAGTACAGATTTTATAATAACAAGTAATAATTATAATAACTTTAATTTAATAATTTACAATTTTTCTTATATATTGTTCTAATATGTAATTTATACTAAAAAAATATGCATATATCAAAAACTCGATTTATTTGTTATTTAAAACTTATACCATCATTAAATTTAAGTTATTTAAAATAATTTAATTATTGTACGATTATAATGTGCAAAAATATTTTTTACTAGAAAAGAAATTTAGAAATTTGATAACGGAAGCACTTATATGAAATATTAGAAATAATTTTTTATTGTTGAATAATAATTAATTTATTTAATTATTTTTAAAGAAATTGAATTACATTATTGAAAAAATAGAAAAAAATTTTCTACAAGTTGATAAATTAATTTTATAAATTTTTTGAATTTAGTGAGATCAATTTTGTAACAGATTAAAATATCTATTTTATTTTTTCCTTATTTTAAATGTTTTTATTTAAATAGATGCATTTTATTTCTATAAAATCTTTTTTTTTATATAAAATAAAAGTTGAGTGAATATAAAAAAAATTTTTTCTAAATAAAAATTTTTGTACTTTTTTTGAATTGCTAAACATAAATCGGGTTTAAATATATTTAATATAAATTTAATTAATATGAATGATTATATGGTAACTATGATAAATATATTTATATATAGATTTTATATTAATATTTTATTTATTTTCTATTTGTAATTTAGTTTTTTGTTGAAATTTTATATATACATTTGTTTTTTTTTTATTATTATTTTATTACTTTGGGATTTATAATTTCTTTTTTACATACAATATAAATTAATAATTTAAAAAAAAAATAGCGACGTTAGAGATATTTTCTTTTTCTTTACTACTTTATAAGAAATATGTAATTAAATAAAAAAAGAAGTTGCATAAACCAATTTGCTATTTATATTCTTATTGTATATTTAGGATTATCTTTTTGGAATCATAAGCTCTATTATATGCTATATCAAAAATAAAAATTTTGTTTCATACTAAATTACTTCTTAGTTATTTCTTTTTTTAATTATTTGATTAAGTTCAGTGTTTGTTTTTTTTCAAAATTATGAAATAATATACATTTACCATATTATACACACATATTATATGCGTAAACTAATTATATAAGAGTATAAAATGAATTTTTAAATTTAGTTTTTTTTTTTTAACTTTCATTTTTAATAAGTTGTGTGTTTTGTGTAACTGCATATTTTATAACAATTTAATAAATAATTATCAAAGATAATCCTAATATTAAAAAAATTATTTAATATAATAAAAAATATATATATATAAATTTGTATAATAAAATTATGACATTATTTAAATTGTATTATGTGGATTAAAAATGTTAATGAGAAATATGTAATATGAGAGTGATAGATTAATTATTTGGAAATAATTTATTTAATGGAAATTTTGAAGAATTTATAGAAATGGTAATAAATTGTTATGTTTTTCTTTTTTTATTTTAGTTCCTTTTTTAAATAAAATTGTATAAAGCAGTTGTATGAAAAATAAAAAATAAAAATTTTTGAACGTTTCATAAAACTTAACCCTAATAGTAATTATAATAATAGTTGTTATACTATTATTATTAATATTAGTTAATATTATTATAATTATTATTATTATTATTAATATACGGCAACACTCTTATAATACATATTAACATTTCCGGATAACAAAAACACTTATAATATATATATATATGTATATATATGTAAATATATAAGTATACATATGCGTATATATAAATATTTGTATGTATGTATATGGAAAAAATTTAAAATCACAAAATATTATTAATAAAAATAAATTTTTAATAATAAAATGTTAGAAATTACAATATATACAAAAATTCAATAGCTATGTATATGATATATATGTATATGTATATGATATATATATATATATGTGTATATGTATATATATATATATATATATAGATATATATATTTATATAGATATATATATATATATATATATATGTGTGTATATGTATATATATATATATATATGTATATAATTAACCATAATTACATAAATCGCTACATATACTATATAATATGGTATATTATAATTTATAATTAGGCAACACTCTTGTATATAATAGGAAAAATGTTTCTTAAAAATTAAAATAAAAAAAAAAAATGCTAAAAAAAATAATTCAAAAAAAATAATAAAAAAAAAAATTAAAATACAAAAAAAAGAGATTTTGGTAAAAACAAAAAAAAAAGCATAACTAAAATACTATAAAATTGTTCTGGCATATTGTAAATATATATTTATATATATATATACAAATATATATGTAAATATATATAAAATAAATATATATAAGTATATGTTTATATATATGTATATATAAATATATATATATATATATATATATATATATATATATATATATTCATGTATTTATATATATAAATGTTTAAAAAATAATTCTTAATACATACATATATATGTATATCAATAAAATTTAAAAAAAACAAATGCATAATTAACTGTACGAATATATAATTAGAAAATAAAAACAAAAAAAAAAAAACAAAAATAAAGAAAAAGAAAAAAAACACAAAGAAAAAAAAGGAAAAACAAAATTAATGCGTTTTATATTACTTGTAGTACATTCCCTAAGAAATGAGTTCCTATTTCTTTACCTAATAGTAACTTTGGAAAGATAAAACTATATAAAATCTTTTTTATACATATAGATATTTTTTAAATTTTCCACCAACTAGTGATCGACCGGTGGAAAGGGTTATTTTGAAAATTCAGTTCTTAAGGTTAGAACTGCAAAGCTTTTAGAAGCTCTACATTTAATTTGTACATGAGGCCTTGAACGCTCTGCAGTTCTAATCTTAAGAACTGGATTTTCAAAAGCGTCAAAAATTTTGATGTAACATTGTAAAAAAAAATTGACAAACAAATGAGACCTTTTCATAAATCTAATCTGAACATTGCTATTTTTTCGCAATTGTATAGGGAAATTAGTGTAAAAATAAGCGTATAACTAAGTGTTGTAATAATTGTTAAAATGTTAATTACATACAACGCTTATTAACAATTTATATAGAACAGTTGATAGTTTTTAAACGTGATTAGATAGAGAAAATTATAATGGTGGCGATATCCCGCCTTATCATAAGATATTATCGAAGTTCACGTAGTTTGATAAAATTGGAGTCTGTATAAAAATTACACAAATGGTACTTTTAAATGAACTAAAACCAAAGAGGTGTGGTAGCCCTAGAATTTTACAAAAACGTCAATATTGTATTTATATTAAATATTGTGTTCAACCCTAGATCATATTTTATTTTTTTGGTTATATGTACATATTGTGATTTGATCAAAATATATAAAAGTAAAATATTTAAGTTTTTTTTAGATTAAATACTATTATTCCAGTAGAAAATTTTAAAATTTGTTAAATATGAAGTTATTTACATACAATTTTTTGACGTCAAAGGGAATGCGTGGAGTTCAAAAAGGTTTCCCTTTAAAATTAAACGTAATGTTACAACTTTTAAAATTTTATCATGTTATTTTTATTTTATATTTTATTTCATTGATGCTTTTGTATTTTACTTATTCACTCGAAAACTATAGATTGTTAAAAAGGAAGTTGTAGAGACAGAATTTGATGCCAATGTCATACAAAAAATAATACAAAAAATGGATTGGCCCACAGTGCTGGCGGTTGCTGACCAGGTAAATTTAACTAATATTGTAAATTAAAATATGTAATTGAAAACATTTATAAAACGTAGTACATATCTACTAAAAGTGCACATAAATTCTTTTTTTTAGGTCGGTTTAGCTGAAAATATACCCAAGGAAGTCAATGAAGATATTTTAGGAAATCATGAAATACTAAAAAAAATACATCATTTGCTTTTGGAGATTGACATAGTAGAAGGTAACCTTCAGTGCCCTGAAACGGGTAGATTATTTCCAATTAGTGATGGTATACCAAATATGTTATTAAATGAAGACGAAGTTTAGTGTTAAAAAAATATAGTTTTGTTTTATTAACTAGTGTAATAAATTAGGACAGACGTGGACACTATTACTGGCCATTATATTTAAAATTTTAAAATTGATCATTTACATATCATATATACATATCTACATAATTTTGAAAATAAGTTTCAACTTATATACAAAAATTAACTTTAATTCTTTACGCTCGGAAAAAACCCTAATCGAATATAGAAGTACCCATAAAGGAGAATTGATCATTGTCATAATCATCCTTATCACCTTCTGTGTGCTCCAAAAAGTATTTACCAACGCTCTTTTCATTCCAACTGTTTCCATTTTGTGAAATATTTGTATTTTCGTTTATGAGAGCTTTATATTTTTCACACACATTGCTGTTATAATCACATTTTAAAAGGTTTTGTCCATAATCATATGCATCGGAATTTAGTTCTGGAGTAATATTAAAATGTTCTAACATAAAACTAAAAATTTGCTCCTTCGTCGTAAAATTATTGAAATGAGTCCTAATTTTTTTCTTCAAGAGCTTTTCCATCATAAACGTTAAATGATGATGAAAACATTGGAAAGATATATTCATATCGGCTGCAGCTCCAATATTTACCCAATCTTGCAAACATTCATTTGTTGTTTTTGTCGTGCCTGTAAAAAGAGTAGGATTACTCAGTAAACCCCTTGCACTCATAATCCCGTCACAATTTGTTTCATTATAAGCTGTATTTGCATCGTTTAAACATTTAATATCACCATTATAAATTATAGGTATAGTCAGAGACTTCTTAATTTCTGAAACAGCTGCCATATCGGCAGGTTCTGATGTTTTTTGCCGTGGAGTCCTTCCATGTATTGATATAAACGTGGCTCCAGTTTTTTCTAATTGCCTACTTAAATCCACAGTAGATTTAAGATCCCTTTTTTGTAATAACCTCATTTTTACGGAACAACTAAATGAGTTTGGTAAAACTCTTTGAACAGATTTAATCATATCTTGTATAAGTTCCGGTTTCCTTAGCAGAGCACATCCATATGACTTTGAAATAGCCCAACTTTGAGGACAACCGCAATTAATGTCGACACCATCTACATATGGATACACCAATTGAGATGCAGTTTGAAACTCCACAGCATCTTTAGCAGCAAACTGAGCTATCAATGGATAATCATCTTTAAAGCAAATTGGATAAAAACTCGCAATACTATTATGATTAAAAACGTATAGAGATTATATTTACCAAGTGATGTTGTAAATTCACTATTACGGGCTTCTTCGCTTCTGCAGAAAGAATCAGCTACAATCATTGGAGTGAAGCATAAATGAGTTTTATGTTTTCTTAAAAGTTTTCTAAATTCTAGTCTACAATAAAAATTTTTGTTCTTATTTTCAAAACAAAGTAGTTAATATAAGTACATACTTGCTATAACGAACCATAGGTGCAGCAACATTTAAGTAACTATTATTACGTTTTTGTTCAGAAAATAATTGTAAAATTTCTGTTTTAGGTTTAGTCATATTTACCATTATTACTTGTATTTATTAAAAATTCACCTTTTTACTTTCATCAAATTATACTAAAGTTTTGTTTTTATTTTTATAAATTGAATCAATATCAAATATTGTGTTTATTTACCCCACGATCACACAAGACTTTTAGCTTGTACGTCACACCATGTACATGTGGTTGTAAACATAAAACGAACTGTCAAGTTACCGTCTTTCTAACGTGGTATTTAGACCAGTGATGCCAGGAGGTGAAAAATTTCTGAAAAGTACGAAAAATTTGTACGGAATCTTTTGAAAGTGTTTAGTGTTTTTTTAATTAAAACTTTTTTTTTAAATATAGATGAAATTATATAATAAATGGAGTTTTCCAGAGCAGGGGAGTAACAATAATGGTGTGAATACTAATTATAACAGCGTTAAAATAACGAATATGAGTTGTAGATACGGAAACCAAATAATGTATATGTACATCTTAAAATATATTTTTCGCGAATACAATATAGATTTACAATATAAATACTTTTATACGCACATAAATATTTGTATGAATGTATGTACTATGAGGTCATAAAATACAAAGTTCGTAATAGACCTAGCTTTATTACTAATTTTCTCCATCCATAATAGCAGATTCTTTTATTTCTTCAACAAACTTGTTAAATGAGTACCTTTTTGTTGAAATAATCTTTGAGTTTGGTTTGGTATTCCTACGTTCAAAATACAAAATCATTTCTCGACTTTTTATAACTACAATAGTTCTAACAAAGATGCACTTTAAGAAATACATAATCTAATTATCTCGAAACTCCTATTGCTGTAATATAACAATAATTATTTAATACAATAAAATATACGTTTATTTTTTTTTACTGAAATGTATTTATTGGTTTTGCAATGCATTTCTACACAACATACATTTTTTTCTTTTTATTTTTTTTGTAAATTTAACTTTTTGAGATATAATTTTACTACAAGAATATCTTATATCTAAAAAAATATACTAAGAAATTTTAGTAATATTATTTTTAAAAAAAAAATGACGCTTAATAACTAATATTATTATGAAATAAATTTAAGTCAAGTAAAGAACGGACGGTGTTCTAGAGTAAAATGTTAATTACAAGCGATTAATTTTAAAAGTATGTAGTTCTTAAACATGCATAATAATTATGTACATATATTAAATAAATTATTTAACTTTTAAAATAAATGTACATAATCAATTTTTGTAAAGTATGTTATTAAATATTTTAGTATGTGTATACTATTAAACCAGTCAATTATATTTGGCAATTTTTTTTTTTGAACAGTAAGGTCCATAACCCATTACATAATTCAAAAAAAAAAAAAAATTTTTAAATAACTTAATGTTATTATGGAAAAAAAAATTCGTAAAAAAATTCATTTTAGATTTTTTTATGTAAATTCAATAAATATACATAATTAATATTCATAATTTTTTATTTTGGACGGGAGTTTATGCAAAATAATTCTGAAAAAGATATTTAAGGTTTTAGTAGCTGTACCGGAAGTTTATGGATTTAATTCAATCTTTGATTGTTTCCTTTTCTTTTTATTTTAAATTTTAAGTTATTTTTTGAATATAAAGGTATTGATATTACTAATTATAAAAGATTAATATTACTAATTGAATATGTATCCTTTAAAATAAATATATAATTTATAATATTTAAAATAAATTCTTTCAAAAAATAATAAATCGTTTTAACACTTTAATTTTGTGTTAAATAAATAAATTGTTATTATTACAAATAAGTATAATTACACGTATACAAATTATAAGTACATTATTTAGTAATATTTTATTTGTTTGCTAGAGAGCTTTGTTTTTAATTATAAATACATTAAATTCAAAAGGTAATGTGCAATTAATATACATTATGTGCCGAATATTAAATCTTACAACTTAGTTGCACAATGTACATTATTATAAATAATATACAATTAAACATTTAAAATAAAAATATTATTCATGCTAATAAAGTTAATTAAGCTACATGGTTTTATATATCTATTATGTTTTAATAAGTGAAGCTTAAAATGTATTAATAAAATATATTATAATCTATTTGTTTGCTAAAAAAAAAAGCTTTATATTCGCTCATATTCTGTTATTCGCATCACTTAAGATGATTCGAGATATTATTGAGAAATTTATTGTTTTTCAGTATAGAATTTCAAAAAAATTTTTTTAAAAAATTACAAATTTTTTAAATAGCAATCCCCAATTATGCGGATAACAGAATATGTGTAATTATTTATGTATATAATATTCAATAAAAATATAGAAGACAAAAAAATTATATTGTGAGATATTGCTAATTTAGTGATATGGTATTTTAAAATATAGCATCGTTTTTTTTTTTTTTTTAAATTTGTAATTATTAATCTTATAAATGTTTAATAAATGAGCATAAATCAATTGTTGAAAATTCAATACATTCACATACATTAGAGAAAAAAGTAAATTTTCACGCTAAATCATTTCCGAGATTCTTAACTAGTAACATAATTTTATTAAATATTTTTTTTAAATGAAATTGAAATTACATATTATATACTTATTTATTATATACGTATTTTTCAATTAATGAACATGTTTTTTTCTTTTTTTGGCAATTTTTTCGATTTAAATTCATTTAAATTATTTAAAAAATTTTCTACTAAAAATTTTATCTAATTTAAAAAAAAAAATTATTTATGCTTAAGCCAATTAAAAGGTAGAGTCACAGAAAAATTTGTCGAATTACAGATATTGAACTTAAAATTCAATGTGAAACATGTTGTTTTTATTACACCTTGATCCACGATTAATTTCATTTTTTTTTTACTTTTTGTAAAATATTATTTTTTCATATTAATTACATTTAATATTTGCGTTTAAACTTGAATAAATACTTCCTTTTGCCAAACCAATTTTTGGTCCTTTGCATAAATCTGTATTAGAACCATGTGGATTAACACGTTCGCATCTTAAATTTTTGGCATCAGAACCTTTACTTTTTGTTTTATTTGCAATTGTTAAATTTGGATTGGCACCGCTCCATGTAACATAATCAGCACTAAAAGAATTAATAACAAAAATTAAAAAATCTAAAGAAAAAAAAAAAATAGAATTGTATAGAAATATTACAGTAAAAGATTTTCATTTGGACCATTTGAAAGTTCTTTATTATGTCCCAAAGTTGAAATTCTTCCAAGAATTGATTGAAATTCTTGTTGGTATACAGCATCTTTTTCAACATCATTTGAACTACTTGATGAATTTCTGAATTCAGAACAAAAAATAAATAAAACAAATTGAAAAAAAAATACATTAAATACTGGTTGCATATTCATCAACATTGCACAAATTATTAACGTAAGCATATAATTACTTACTATTACCTTGTATATAAAATAACTTCTTTTATATATAATAATTAAATTTATAATGAATTTATGATATTTTATGAGATGTAAAATAAGTAAATTACTAAATTTTTAAATTTACATTTTTAACAAAACAAGTGATATCTTAAGTAAAATAAAACTTATTAAATAAATTGTCAGTGCTATAAGAGAAAGAAAAGAGATAAATAAAAAATATAATATGTTCATAATGTTAAAAATAAAAATTATAATTTTTATATTGATTGCTTTTTATTCGTTTAATTCAGAAAACAATATTTTTTTTTTAATTCTAAAATGAACTTGATACATAAAATAGCTTTTGGCATAGCAACGATATTCGAAAGTTTAATAGAATTTAGCTTATTCAAGCAGAAACCAATAACTATTTCAGAACTCAACGCATTAAATTTAATAATAATAATTATTCCAATTTAAAATTTAATACTGATAAATAAAATACATTAATATTTGTATTTTATATAAGCACATACTTTGAAATTTTGCTGGTTTTATGATCCTAAAACAAAAATATTAATAATAGGATTTTTTTTATTTAATTCCCTCTAACATTTATACATTATCTTGCTTATGTAATTAAAAATGTATAAAAACTTTTATATTATAATATTATAAATCTATTTTAAATCTTTAGATTAAAATTAAAATTTTTAGAAATTCGCTAAACTAACTACTATAATATTAATAAATTGTGCAAGTTATCACACTAATTAAACATTCTGAAATATGAAAAAATAGAAAATAAATAATATTAAAATTTTATGGATATGGAATATATCTGGCGATACGAAATATATTTTAAACATTAAAATATAACTATAATAATTTCGTAGCTTTTATTTTATAAACAAGTTGAACAGTAAATTAATCATTTTTGGGGGTACGTAGCATTTTTAATTCCTAATTTGGTTTTGCAGTAAAAAATATATTTAACCGATATTAGATTGAAATTATAACAATTTTAATACTTATATATTGTAATATACAAATATACTAAATATCTACAGTTAAAAAAAAATAAAAATATAATTTGTAAAAACATTTCTAAAATAAATTATTAAAATAAAATAAATTAAATCAGAAATAAAAGCAAATATTAAATGAAAATTTATTGCTGTCTTAGTTTAATTATTTAAATTAGTAATTTAAAAATAACTAATTATTTTTAATAAATTCATTTCTTTGCTTAATTATTTTTTTGCTTATCTACTATAAAATTATGTACAATATATTTGGTACGAAAATAATTAATTCAATATAAATTTTTGAGATGCTATTTTAGACGATATTTTCCTCCTTCTAGAATATATTTTACTAATTTCTTATATTATATAAGTTCTTTACTATAAATAATATAATGCTCTATATTTATGATAAATTCATAAATAATTACTTATATTGATATACTATAAAATTATAATTATAAAATAAAAACATGCTTCAACTTAAAATACAATTTAATATAATTTACTAAGTGATAAATAAAAAAGACAAACAAACAAACAAATATTATTGGATAAAATTAAATTAAATATAAAAAAGTATTTTTAAAAATTACAAAAAAAAAAAAATCTTAATTCATATAATAATAACTATAAAATTGTGTTATTTTTAAGTGTTTTTATAAAATAAATAATACAATTATCTAAAAATTCTTAAGAATTGCCCATACTTTAATGATCCCGATTTATCTCTTGTACGATATTTTAATATATATTTTGATCCTTTGTTATTAGATGTTAAAAATGAAGATGATATAGCTGATGATGATGATGATGATGTAGATGTTGACATTTGTAATTGATTATTAGAATCTTCGATATTCATATTTGATGATTTATTATCGGCTTCAGTCTTTTCTTCATAATTGATATTAATAATATCATTTCTAGAATTTGAAATTTTTAATTCTTTATTATTATTATCATTTTGAATTAAAATATTATTTTCATTTATAGCATTGTGTTGTATTTTGTTGGTATTATTGCTGTTGTTTTTATCGTGAGATGATAAACAGGTTTTTTGTGAAGATATTTTTACTTGTGATTTCATATTATTATTTTCTTGTTGCAATTGTGAAACATCATTTAATATATTATTTGTATTTTCATTCTGATTTTGTTCAATGTCGATAATATTATCATGTTGATCTTTTCCAATATCAATGGGATCATTCAAACTATAAATTTTTAAAAATTGTATCGTGTAATTTCTTACTTTTTTTTTTTTTTACTTCATTATCAGAGAGAACAAAAATAATTTACATTAAGAAAAAAATTATTTAGTAACATAATAAAATAATTAAATATCACGACAAAATCATAAGAGACAAAACATTTTTTCAACTAAATATATTTTGGGTAGTAAAATTATATATTAATAAATAAGTAATTAAAAAAT